>NC_137515.1:3967500-4597500 GCF_041902795.1 Electrophorus electricus | reverse complement strand
CTCTTAGTGAACAACAAAGTGTGATTGTCAGTGTATTTATATTTCTATTTATTTATTCATTTATTCATTCATGAATTCATCTATTTATTAACTAGATGACATTTTTTTACTGTCATATCTCGAAATACGTTACTTTCGCACACGTATCATGAACCACGCAAAAAGCAAACAAAAAAACAAACAAAAAAAAAAACAACCCAGCTTTGTTGTGACTGGCTTTAGCTTGATTAGCCTGTGGAATGTTTACTGGACCTTTTTAAACGGTGTGACCTGTGCTGTAGTGCCAGAAGCCCCTGCACAGACGGCCAGTGAGGTCCGGCCATGGAGCCTCTGCCATCTTAGGCTCCCCCTCCAAATGCAGGGGCCTTAGTACATGTACAGCCATGTAAATACATTTGTATGGTGTGTATATATGAATATTACTACCGGGGATCAAAGATAAAATAAAATGAAATTGAAAAAAAAAGATTAAAAAGAGGGAAAAAAAGCGACATAGTAAATGAAGCACCCTGTGGTGTTGGGGCATGCGTGCATAGGTGTTGGGGCATGCGTATGTTGGTGTTTGGGGATGCATGTGGTGTTGTTGGGGGATGTGTATGGTGGTGCCAAAGGATGCGTGTGTTGGTGTTGGGAGATGCATGTGTTGGTGTTGGGGGATGCGTGTGATGGTGTTGGGGGATGTGTGTGGTGGTGTTGGGGGAAGTGCGTGGTGGTGACAGAGGGTGTGTGTTGGTATTGGGGTATATGTGTGCTGGTGTTGGTCTTGGGGCATGTGTGTTGGTGTTGGGGGTTCATGTGTTGGTGTTGGGGATGTGTGTGTTAGTGTTGCCACTGGTGGAAGTGCTGTGGTGATATTCAGAGGATGAAGGGAAGTCTTATACTTCACCTCCTTATGGGATCTTACCAGATCTCCTTATGGGATCTCACCTAATCTCCTTATGAGATCTCACTGGATCTCCTTATGGAAGCTCACTTGATCTATACCTGCAGCTCTGCACATGTGACCAAACCCCTGCTGTCACATATGCCACAGGCTGTACATGTGTGTGTGTGTGTGTGTGTGTGTGTGTGTGTGTGTGTGTGTGTGTGTGTGTGTGTGTGTGTGTGTGTGTGTGTGTGTGTGTGTAGGGCTAGGAACAACTACTGCACGCTATGCCTAGGTGTGATAGGGTCCAGCTAACAGACTAATGTATATGTGCATGTTGTCACAAAGTTGCTCTCACACATATGTGAGTGTAAGTGTGGACCTACATGCTGTGGCACATCCAAACCCACAAACACACACACACACACACACACACACACATATACACACGTGTGTGTGTGTGTGTGTGTGTGTGTGTGTGCAGCAGAATGGGCATGCGTTTGGCACTGTGAACCTTCTTCTCCTCCCTGGCCTCATTCCGAGCAAAGGCTTAATTCCGGGTGGCAGGCTTGGAACAGGGTGTCCACTCGGAACTGGAGCGGACTTTCACATGTGGTGTGCAGAGCTCCGCTGGGAGTGGGGCGGAGCTTCTCTCTGCGTGGTGGGTGGAGTGCCTATTGGAACAGGGGTGGAGCTACAATTTTTTAAATGTTTTTTTTGGACTGCAGCTCCCCTGAGCTTTGCCATGTGGCACCCTATTGCGTTAGCAGCCGCTGACCGCTGAGAGTTTTGCAAGAGATTACTGGACAATCCAGAGACTGGTGCGTCTCCAGCCACAGCTAATGTTTCATCTTGTTTTATAACTTACGTTTTGGCCCCTTATATTTATTTATTTATTTTTTATTTTATTTTTTTTTACATTATGTCATCATCACTGCAGTCTCCTCTTGTTCTAAAACCTGTCCAGGTATAAATAACATTTATTCGATGCCTTAATCCAGTTGTAATTAACAATCATAATCAACAAATTAGATTGATAATCCTGTGAGGCCTTGCAGGCATGGTAAAACTGTGCATGTATTTACAGTCAGAAATGACTACAGTCACAAAAAGATAAAATTGCCTCATTCTGTTTTTGCATTCCTTTAATATCCATCTGTCACTGTCCTGTCCTTCATGGTGTAGCTCCTTAAACACTGGATTAGAGTTCCTGAACACAGTGTCAACTAGATTAACATGTGTTTGAGAACCTGGTCATGTGTTAGGAGGAAAGAGAGCCTTTTTAATGTATTTATTTGTATTGTTATTTTTAAATTATTTTTTAAACAGGCTCCAGCCATTGTGTCAACCATGTAATGTGATCACAGAGGAAGTGTCTGGTTACTTGAGTTGAGGGAATTTTAATGAGTAACGATAACAGCACACAGCAGTCTTCATAGCCTAGGAGTGTTGTAGCCTTGCATTTCAACATCGTTCACTAAGCAGCACCCAGCCACACTCCCACGGACCGTGTGTGGGCGTGTGTACACGGGTATGTGGAAGGGTAGGTGGAAGTACTTGGATGTGGCCATTTCACTAATTAGAGTAATGAATCCAGGGTGGCGGGTGTGTATTTGTGTGTGCGTGTGAGCACTCACTCCGCCGGCAGGAGGTACGGAGCTGGGAGGCGATCCCGGGGCCCAACGGCGGAAAGCCACCGCGGCTTGCCTAAAGAGCTGCGTGTTTCTCAGCCCTTACCTCGACAGCGCCTCTCGTTGGCCCCTCGTGGAGAGTAATTAAAGCAGAAACATATGGAAATTACTGGACACGACTGTGATTAAATAAGGCGAATGATTATCCCGCCTTGAGGAAAAAAAAGCACATTATGCTCTTTTCAAAGCCATTTAGTGACTGTGATAAAAAAAAGGGAAAATTCCAGTGTGGGTCATGATCCAGTGTAATTATCCTCCTTGTCCTGCTTGCTTGGCCAGCCAGCTGGGCTGTGGTAAGCACTGACCTGGACTTAACTTGGTTAATGATAGAGGTGACCACTATTCTGTCCCATCGACACCACTCTCTAGGTTTAACCTATTCTGGGTCGTACTGGAGCAGGATTTGACCCCACAGCACTGTAATCCCGGCCTGTGTGAAAAGCTTCAAAGTGCCAGCTTGGACTCCTCGTCCTGCGAAGCGCTGGGTTTGACTCGTCCTTTTTACACTGTAGTGTCAACCTGACGCAACTGCTTCTGAGTTTTGAATCACAGGGTTCAGCTCTTTCACACTGTATTTCTAAGCAGAGACAAGTAGTTTGATGCCGTTTTTGAATCACTAGGTTTGATTCCTCTGATTCCAGCCTGTTTTGTTTTTTTTGTTTTGTTTTTTTTTTTCTTTCCCAGGCAACTCAGAGGGTAGAATGTGGAAAAAAATTCACTCGTTGTCGTTTTTTAATCTGGTGTTTTAGATGTGTGCTCTCTTGCTGTTTGGTGTTTCTAGCTGAGGACTGATGGGTATCATGAGATTGTGGTGTGAGAGGAAAACTTATTTTGTTTCCTAGAGCAAGGCTCTTTTTCCAAGAACACAAACAGTGGGTTTTTTTTGTGGCTAGCATCTCTAGAAGGTGTTTTTTGTACATAGACCTCTCCACCTCCACCCCTGTGTGTGCTGTCAGGCAGGTGACAAGATTAGCATGAATTCCAAAGATAATTGGTAGAAATTGTTTACTGTTCTTGCTGAGATGTTAGTGGTGGTTCGGAAATCTTTCTTTTCCCTCAGAACAAAACACCCAACTTCACTATCCAGGCCCATCATCACTATTCGCCTAAACCTAAAGACAGCTGCCTTGAAAGTATGTCTTTTGCAGGAGAGTAAAAAAAAAACTTGTTATCCTTAATTGTTGGTTATATTTATATAGGACAGAATTGCTTGTGATGCCCTGTTTTTGTACAGTTTTATGTACATGCAAGTGAAGCTTTTTAAATCTTGCGACAAAAAGCCAATGGCATATAAAAATTGTAAAGTGTTTATTGAAATGTGCACATCTTGCCTTGGTTGGACTGATCGTTGGCTGAGTCGGTGTGACCGTGACCGTTCTCTGCCTGCACCATGCTCCTCACCGATCCCCCTTCCCCAGGGCTTTAGCGGACCTCTTTTTTTATGTTTATCGTGAACAGTGGGCTGTCCGAGCTTCCCCGTTTGTTTGAATCCCATGTGTTATGTTTCATTCTGTTTCCGCATGTTGAGAATATACCCCTTGTAATAGGTCCTCCTTAAAAGAAAATTTGTAATAAAAGAGTGAAGAAAACTACTAATGTGCTTGATGTTATTATGCATGATTGAGCTCAGAGGCCAAGGTAACCTAACAATTTTACCCACAGGAAACTATTGATATAGCAGGAAGACAAACAATAATTCTTCCAGTAAATTCAGCCACGCTATTCATCCCCACCTCCGTTGTGGATGCAGGGTATCTCAGCTCCTCAGCCAGACGTCCAGGGCTGTGAAAGTAAAGGGGTTTGGGTTACTCTGCTCACCTGGGACCTGGGAGAAAGCAAAAGCATGCAGTGCTGAGGGAAGAGGGCAGCTAGCCCATCTGAGGGCAACCTGACACTAGCTGTCCATCAATATTAATGTGCTCAGAAAAAGGTCTAACGCAGCAGCAATGAGACTATAGAATTAGCTCATTTAGTTTTCAGCCTCAATGTAAGGACCCAAGGAGTGGTATGTGTGTGTGTGTGTGTATTTTGGCAGGGAGGATCTCAGGGATCCCAACAGTACAATAAAGACAGTGCCATAAAGATAAAACCACAGAGATAAAAGACAATAAATCAATCTGCCTTTTATATTCTACACTTTCTTTATGGAGGGGGTGTCATGGAGTAATTCACCTAACACGAAAAATGATAGCATTCGAAGATGGAAATTAATGGTGCTAGACAACACAAGTAAATAAAAAAAGATATAAATGGGTGAAATGGAGTGTCCATGGTACAAGTCAGAAGGTAACATCAGTAAATTCAACATACAACTAGATAAACAAGGAAAAATATGTGATAAAGATCATTCTTACTAGTAGAAGAGTGGCTGTGACAGTGGAAGAGTGGAAAATTTTGACAGCTACAAAGAGAAATAGAGGGCCAAACCGCCCCCTACCTGTTCACATGAGAACTGCAGCAAAAGCTCCATTAGAGTCTGGGGATTAGTCATTAGCTGAGTCTCCCTGCATTGAAGATAAATGAATCAGATATGCTGCTGCCTTTCCTCTGGTCTTCATTTGCAGGTTCCTGGTAGCTACAGCAACGTGAACATCTCCTAAGGCAGTCCGATTGAAACGGAAGCAGATGGAATAACGAGAGTATCCACGCAACCGTGCAGCAGTTTAAAGGCTAAAGCTGCAAAACAGACTTAGTTAGCTACAGGAACAGAAGCCGCAGCAACAGAAACTGCTATTTTCTCATTCATCAGTCCTCTTATTGTGAATCCCCAGTAGCACCCCTAGTCCTCCCCCGGAAGGTCATGCTTTTACAAGACATCTTTCCTGTGAGCAGCGCTGGTGTCGTGGCATAATTTATTTATTTAATTGTCTGTTTCTTTATTTATTTAAAGTCGCAGGGGCGTTTGTGCTGTAGAAGGCTCCGCAGCGATGCTCTTTCTTCCGAGATGAAACTACCCCGTCGGCTACAGTCGCTGTTGATTCGTCGTTGCCGTGGCAACTTGCCCCCCCCCATCCCTCTCTCTCTCTCTCTCTCTCTCTCTCTCTCTCTCTCCCACGCTCTTTTGCTCGCCCGCTTCGTTAAGTGCTCTGCTGTCGGCAATTAGAAATGAAACCAGCGGCAGGGACGACTGCCTTTCAGTACACTCTCCAATTAAACGCTGTCAAACAACGTTGTTTTCCCCATACTCAGAGGCATACTCCCCGCATAATAAAGCACATCCCCGACAGTCGCGCTGCACCGACATGAACCTTTTGAGCTGTGTTAAAAAGCGAAAGCCCTGTTCGCCGAATAAATAGTTGGGGAGAAAGTGCAGATCGATGGAGAGCGCGCCATTTCAGCACGCTGCTATAATCATCCCGCAGGACTCGCGCATTCTCATGCTTATGAATTGCTACGCCTTTTTTTAATTTTTATTTTTCGTTTCAGCAGATAATGCATGTCTCTTACCTTAAAACAAGTCCACCTCCAAGAATTGATTGGGCAGTTTCAGGAAAAGAAGATGGTTTACACAACTCGAGCACTTAAACCTC
Source organism: Electrophorus electricus (assembly GCF_041902795.1). Lineage (NCBI taxonomy): Eukaryota > Metazoa > Chordata > Actinopteri > Gymnotiformes > Gymnotidae > Electrophorus > Electrophorus electricus. The sequence continues at coordinate 4,591,414 of NC_137515.1, read as the reverse complement.
ATGGAAAATCACTGGAGTAAAACAGGCTTATTTTCAGCCATTTGTATTACTATCTCCTATATTGACTCTTGTACACTAAAGATGTAATTGCTGTATTAAAATCAATGGAGCAATTTAAACTGTATCATCATTAAAGGAGTTTGTGTGTGAAGTCGATAACTACACTTGAGAGCATTCCAGGATGCATGTCAGACACATATAAACTTTATTAGTTGGAGTAGTGTGGACCGCTCTCCTTCACGTGCACACACGGGCATGCACACAGAGACTCCGGTGAGACTGTGCGTGTGCGTGCGTGCGTGCGTGCCCTTTTTTTTATTTCTTCAAGGTAGGAATGTGGCCCTTTCTTGCTCAATAGCATCTATGAAACATCTCACTAACACATTTACCACTCTATTACCTCCCACCTGAACTCAATCTTCAAATCATCTCTGATCCAGAAATACCTGAGAGCCATCCATCAACACTGACAGGGGCTTCAGTCTTCTCTCCCTCTCCCTTTCTCTCTCTCTCTCTCTCACACACACACACACACACACACACACACACACACACACACACACCACCTCACATCCCTCACACTTGCATTGCTTCATAGTGCAGGCAATGCAACATCCATAATCTCTATATACTGTCTGTACATATACATTCTGACTCAGCACAGACAGACAAAACACACACACACACACACACATACACACAAACTCTCTCTCTCTCTCTCTCTCTCTCTCTCTCTCTCTCTCTCTCTCCCTCTTTCTCTCTCTCATTGATCCAACACCATCATCACCCAACCAACAACAGGCATAGCATTTTACAGTGATTGATCTTGAATAGGTATTTGCCTTTTTTACTCATATGCCTTCTCTTGAATATTTGATAAAAACAGCCAATAACCCTTAAAACACGAAAAAGAGGAAACGTTTTGGATACTCAGCAGAATGCCACAAATCTGCAGGAGCAACTGTTAACTGCCCTCCCTCCATTATTGATGCTCGCAGCTTAGATCTGCCGTGCATGCGTGTGTGAATGTGTGTGGGTGCATACGCGTATGTATATGAATGTGCATGTGTGTGTGTGTGTGCATGAATGTTAACGTGTGCACATAGTGTGTGGGTGGGAGAACGTGTGCGCATGTATGTGTGTGTGTGTGTGTGTGTGTGTGTGTGAGCATACATATGTGTGTGTGGGTGTGTGCATGTGTATGTGTGCACATGTATTTGTGTTTGTGAGTGTGTGCGTGCATGCGTATGTGTGTACACAAATGTGTGTGTGTGTGTGTGTGTGTGCATGAATGTATACGTGTGCACATAGTGTGTGGGTGTGAGAATGTGTGCGCATGTATGTGTGTGTACACTTGTGTGCATGCATATGTGTGTGTGTGTGTGTGTGTGTATGTGTGAGAGAGTATGCATATGTGTGTGCACAAATGTGTGTGTGGGGGGGGGTGTGGGGGTGGGGGGGGGGTGGATTGTGCAGCCCATTAAGGCAGGATTATATAAATCACACAGACATGTCTGGGACCGCTGGAGCACCGTGGAGGCAGGAAGAGCTCACTCTCCTTTTCCCCGCCCTCCCAGCACCAGGCACTCACTTAAAACTGCTCATTTCCTTCCCTAAATCCAGCAAACATGACACCCTAGCATTAATCTAATTAGCCACAACTTACTGTCCAAAGGGAATTAGAGCAGTTTGTCTCCTGAAGGGAGCTCCATGTATAACTCAAGGACTGTACGAGTACTCTGGCTGTTTCCCTTCATCCTTGCGGGCCATCTGCTTGGAGGATTTTTGGCTTCGCTCTCTGGGGTTAAGGGCTCGGGTGAAAGGTCATAAGGGTTTGAGCGAGGCTGCCGATACTCCTCTGCGTTTGGATTGCTTTTGGGATCTGACGATACATACCATATGAGCTATTTACGCTGTCATTCCTGATCACACCTGAGAATGCACCAAGGCACTTTTTTTTGTTTTGTTTTCTCGCTTTGGAACTTGTTTTTACTTTCACTCTTTTTACTTGCTGGCCATCAACACTGTTTTGTGTTAGTTAATTCTGACAAATCCCCAATACACCTCCTACTCAACAAGCCGTAGAAAAGCATTGCGCGCTAAAGGATTCCAAAAAACGGTATGCATCTTTGCTACAACCAAGAAGTCACATACATTTCTCTAACACAGTAACAACGTCGCTGCGTCCCACAGGGCCTCCCCTCCACTCCCTGGGAGGCTCAATCAGGGGCCGCCGCACCTGTAACAAGTGACTGGGGCTTCTGAGGCTTCGGAGAGCTCAGAACAACTGGAGTCCTGCTGGGCGGCAGCATAATTGGGGAACGCTTGCGCTTCCTTCCAGCGCCAACCAGGCAATCCAGCACTATTATTCGCTGCTAATTCCGCCCCCTTCTTGCCACTTGTTGCTGTTCCTGCGTCAGTGCTGTTTACTGCTGCCATCCTTTTAAGAGACAGCAGAGCAATAGCAATCAATCCTGCTAGTGAATAACCAGGAACCGAGCATGCAGGATCTGGCGGCAGTGGGAACAGTACTGGCAAGGAGGAGACAAGCAAGAAGCCGAGCTCTCAGACAGCTGTGGGGCTATTGTGTTTTGAGTATTTGCTAAGGGCTTGTATGTCAAATACTGCATAAGATTGATTAAGATCATCTTTTTTTAAAATTTGCCAAATTCAGTAATTAGACATGTTTTGAGCAAAAATGTTTTTGGAAATGTTTTTGATGATAATTTTTAGAAACAATAATCACTTTTATTCAGACTTTTATGACTTTTAAAGTCTTTATGTTATCGGTAGCAATTGCTTGCAGCTTGAGTGCAGCCTGGTAAGGATTTTTGAAAAGGAATCTTAGTTTTTCCAGACCCCTCCTTCCATGTGTTAGAACATTCTGAGTTGAAACTAGACTCACATGAATATTCAGTGTGAACTCAGCATGGCCATGGATTACTGGCAAGGATTAAACAAATATGCACAAACAAACAAACAAACAAACAAGTAGAATATTTGACTTAATCAGCAGTACTTAACATGATGTCAAAATAAACGCATTGAAAGTGAACTGGAAATAAGACAATACATGTCTTATTAGCCACAGGTGGGGAAAACTCTTCTGATTACCTTGTTATGTAGGAGCAGATGTTTGAAAATTGGAAAACTGTTTGCATGAAGACAGTGTCTCTGTGGGAGTATGGGTACAGGTCCCATCATATATTAGCTTTGTAATTTGGAAAGAGCTTGAGGGGTTAAGCAGGCCTATCTGGAAGTGTGTTTTACAGACTTTCTGTTGGTCTCAGTTATTGATTCTATTATGAATTACAATATATTTTCAGTGCAAACAATTATGCACAGTGCTAATTAGATTCAGAGTGTCATGCATGGTTGTCATACAGATTGTGTAATCAATTCAAACCAGCATGCTCCTCAGAAGACAGTTGGCAGAACGTGAAAACCCCAGAAAACTGGCAAAGTCGCCCCTGGCTCACTGCTTTCTAGTCTGAAATCCTTGTATTCGGAGAGACACTTTAAAAGCTCTAATCCGTTGAAGCAGCAAACTCAAGTCTGTGGGGATAACTGAACGAGCTACAGTATATCCCCTTATATAAAGACACTGAACACAGTAAATTAAGAGCGCGTTCAGGGCCTGGGGCAGTGTGCCCCCCCACCCCCCATCCCTACCACCCCCATTGCCCTGTCACCGCCCACATCACCCCCCCTATCACTGCCCCCTCACCACCATTCATGGTCTCTCCTATGTGGTCCGTCTTGTGGGTCAGCCTATTCCTTTTTGGTCCACTATTCTGTCATTGGTTTCTATCCCTGTAACTAGTTTGATACTTCTGCTCCTGGTTAGTCATCTGTTGCTTGTTATGTCAAAAAGAAAACTGTACATTCTTCCCACTAATAGTCAGATATATGTCTTAAACAAACCCCATATCTTGGAAGCTTGGATTAAGTGTGTGGATTAAGTGAGTGAACCTGGTGAGCGAGAACGGTCCTCTCTGGAGAAACGTCCTGACGAGTCTCAGTTGATGAGCAAAGAAACAGGTGTGAAATAAATAAACAGCGAGGGGGGAGAGACAGAAAGCAGAAAGATGGATGTTTTGTTGTGGTAGACACAGGGGGTGCAATTAAGCATCGTGTGTGGGGTTGTGCTATGCGAGTTTGCTGAGAGTCACGAGGGGGGCAAACCACCTTGCTGTGGAGAGGTGCTGATCAAGGAAATGGAGCAGCAGCTTTTGGTGGTCGTTCAGAGGTCCAGCTCAGCCTCCCGTCTCCGTGGGAACGGCCTCGAGCCAAAGCCTTCCTACGCAGCGCCATTTGCTCAGGAACGGACAGCGCAGGTATGCTGCATCCGCTGGTCTGGCGGATGGATACGGGCGCACGCCCCAGGAGCAAAACGGTGTCAGACATCGGCACTATTTTTCGTCATTGTTAGGGTACAGAAGTCCTCCCCCTCCTCCTCCGACCACCTTCCTACCCCCACACATTCCCCATGCACCCCTGCACAACTCCCGGCTTATGGCTTTGCAATGGTGGCCTGAAGAACTGTCGAAAAACGGGCCGCACGCTTTGCTGAGAAATGGTGTAACTGTCAACGAGAGCGGAACTGGCACCTCCCAGAGATGGCCAGACAGGCAACATGATGGAGTGGAGGAGAGATTCTCATTTAGAAGATGAATGCTGACAGGGAGACTCCCTGGGGAGCTGCTCCTTCTGTCCAATTTGAAAACTAAAGGAGAGGCAGTTCTGATTAACCACACACCTGGTCCACTGAGCGACGACTGCTGAACATGGCTGAGAGAACCAGTGATCGGCAATCACCCTTGTACCACTCCTTCAACCTGTAGGTCCGAGAGTTCACTTACTGCTTGGCTCAGTTAAATGGATATTATGCCTTAGTCCAATGCAGCCTGGCTTTAAAGTTGTAAATAGAAGAGTAGTGTCTGTATCTCTCTTCCTATACGCGGACAAGAAGATTTAATGTTATACATGAACACATGAACATTTGAAAGTGTAATTACAAAATGCGTGAACTACTACCTTAAATGACAGATTTGCTTTGCCCTTCTTGAGAAAATAATAGAATTTCTTCTGTCTGTCTCTCACTTTCTCTTTCTCAGACACACACAAACACACACACGCTCACACTCTGATCCTCTCCTCTCATTAGACGCGTTCTACATTCTCCTAGCCTTTTTTTTTTCCTTTTCAGAATAAAATTCTCTTTCCTCTCCTCTCCTCTCCTCTCCTCTCCTCTCCTCTCCTCTCCTCTCCTCTCCTCTCCTCTCCTCTCCTCTCCTCTCCTCTCCTCACCGCTCCTCAGTCGATTCCCATCCAATTAAAAGCCCCTTTCGGCACGTCCATCACCTAATCAAACCGCCCCCATTCACCTGTGCGGTTCTGATCCTCTTTAGCTACACAGGCAGAGTCTCACCTTCTCTTCACTCTCACTGCACAAACCTTCACCCTTTCGCTGCAGGTCTCAGCTAAAGACAGCTCCCTCTCTCTCTCTCTCTCTCTCTCTCTCTCTCTCTCTCTCTCTCTCTCTCTCTCTCTCTCTCTCTCTCTCTCTCTCTCTCTCCTCACTCTCCCTCTCTGTTTCTCCTCTCATGTCCAAGCTAAATTGGACAGAGAGTTGCGGGTAATTGAAGATCATTGTCTCCTCGGGATGGGAGGCTTTCTTGGTGGCTGGAGCTTCCCTCTCCCTGACCGGCCAATTTCTGACAGTCCTGTTTGTTTGCTCCCCTCCCTGTGGCCCCACCCCCCAACCCCCCCTCCACCGCTGGGTAGAATTGGGTTTCTATTTCCGACCCAGCATGCAACGTCGCCCCTCCACTTCTCATTTGCCTCCTTTCTGCCAGGCAGTGGATCCAGAAGTCCCGTGAGAAGCATCTGTACCAGTTCACCATCAGGGAACCACCTTACAAGCTTTCACTCTGGAAATACAAATAACACACCTCCAGACAGCTCCGCTATCCTGGATACTGCAGACGATATGAGGAGATATGAAAAGAAAAGCTTTTAGACTCACCAGAAGAAAAAAGAAAACATGTGCTTTGAATATCACATGCTGTCACACTGTGTTCTCTTTACTAACTCAATTTTCCCCCAAATGAAAGAAGCACACTGGCTTTGAAAAAGGGTGCGAGAAAGTAGGGCTGGATAACCTCCGAACCACTCTTTTCAAGATTTCTTGAAGGACTGTAAGCCTGTTCTCTTGAGGATAGCTTGTCTTCATGAAGACTTGAAAGTGTGAAAATAAGTTCTCCTTTTTTTGTATAACACTAATCATTTATCCTCAAAGTGCTCCATTGTGGAAGAGTATGGGAAGACAAATTCATTTTTAAATTATCGCTTTTTTGTTACAGCAGAAATGACATGTTTCACTTTTTATAATGAGTTGTTCCTTCACACTCGACTAAACTTGTATTTCTTCTCCACTCGCGTGAAATGGAGGACCTTTTGCCTCACTGTCGTCTCTCTCTCCCTCTGCCTCCGTCTCTACGAATGTGTGTATAGATCTGTCAGGCTTGGTCAGGTTTGACTGATGTGGCCCCAAAAATGAAAATGAATAAAGCGGCAGCATCTGCTTGCAATTACCCCACAGCTGGACATGTCCGTTTCCCCACCACTCCAAACAAATAAATATTTAAAACCAAACTTGTGACAGAGAATGAGATTATTAGTTCATAAGCACGGTTATCTTTATTTTTTCTCTCGTTCTCTTTCTCACACTCCTTCTCTCTATTAATAGTGCTAAGGTACATTTAAATGCCTGTTGTGGTTTGCAATGCTTTGGTGGCACTGGAACCTGCAGATATGAAGCTTTTACCCATAAGGCCTTGGAAGCTGAGTGCTGAGACACTGGATCCTGGTGACAAATCGCCACGCGCCCATGGCAGAGCAAGTGCCCGGCAATATGGCTGCTCATGCAAAGCAGTGTCTCTGGCCGCCGCAGATGAGATTCATATCATGAGCGAGCGCTGTTTCTCCCTTGAGCCGAAGAGGAGCCTGCCTGCTACCGGAGCCTCCCCTGGTTCCATTTTGAAGGCATGTTTCCCAGGAGAAAAGCTGTACGCTATCAGTTATATTCCTTCAGTTTGCTGTTGTGATGAGGTTTTGCGTTTATCATTCATATACCTATATATTCCCCAAATGTAAGCGTGGTTGCTCATCTGAAGGAGGACCGCATTTGCCTGTAACATTTCTCTGATGAAACAGAAAGGCAATATGTAGCAGAACTTTTACTTGCCCAGAAATGTCTTATTCTGAAGGTCGATGTTGGTACAATAATTCCATGGCTTATGTATGCTCTCAACTCGTCTTGTTGGGAGAACTGAAGGTGATTCATATCATGCTCTTGCCTTGGTTTGTATCCACTGATTGTCTGCATTTAGTGGATTTAATGGTATCTCGCCATCAGCTTTTCACTGCGTCCCCCCCGCTTCAACCTGCCCCTCGTCCCCCCCACCTCATCAGCAGCAAATCATTATTTTCCCAGGACCAAGCTTCACTGACCCCTCTCCTGCCGGCCGTTTTGTCCAAGTTGCTTAGACCAGAAATATCCACTGAAAAACTGTGTTCAGTTCAAGCTCTGTTTATCTAATTGGCCACTCATCCTAACCTCTGCCAGTAGGCCAGGATCCTGCTGTGATAAACTTCAACACTTCTCTATACAGCATAACATGGTGCGTGGAGCGAGAGGAGTTTCATTTGGCTGTTGAAGTGAAAGTGCCTCTCGGACATTCCCGCTGTGGCTTCGTGGCAGCGTGAGCCGGGTTTCGTTTTAAGCTCACCGCAGAATGTGCTTTTCATTGACGCACCCCCCGCCGTGATTACGTGGCCAACCGCCGAGACGCGCCTCATTTAGCTCCCTCACGCTGACCGCGGCCGTGGTCACCAGCGGTCAAGACAAAGCAAGCCTGCTTCCTTCGCGAGCTGCCCCTTGTCTTCATCTTCCCGCCCCTAATTACACGGCGGCTGGTGACTAGGAGTCTGGTCTTGGCGTTGTTTACACCTCTCCTGGATGCGTGCCGATGTGAGCGGCTGGGCGCACATGAGCAGAGCGTGTGGCCAGGAGTTAGAACACACCGCGTGTCATCTGTCACAGCGCTCCAACACGGTGACACTCCGCCTCCTCTGGCACTTGTCTAACGGTGGGAGTAGTTATGAAAATTATAGCTGTGCACCAAACAACCGCGCCATTACTCACGTCAAATCAAGTTAGACCCTCATAATTTATAGGAGAATTGTTTACTGATTGTTGTGGAGGCAGGTCTGCGTTGACAGATCGGAGGATGATAACGGGGAAGTACCTTCGTTTATTTTTGGGAGGCTGTTGCAGTCTGTGATAATTATGTGTCAGAAGCACCTTTTGTTGAGCGTATGGAGGGTGTCACCGAGGAGACTGAGTGGGCTTTTTTGAGGTATGGATACAGTGAATGTGGCTTTCGATGAATGATCATGAAATGCGCGAATTAAGAGAGGTGTCTCAGGGATTTAAAAAAAAAAAAACAACCGGCAGATTGTATTAGACAGAAATCAGGGGTACAGGCAGGGAGAGAGAGGGAAAAAAAACAGTGCATACATGCTGGATAGGAAGAAGGGAAAGTCCTTCTTAAATCAAATAGATCAATTGCCTCGAGTCAGAATCTATCAGACTGAGCACTAGGCTTGTCATCACGTTGGTAATATTATGCCCTGTCATCATGTGCATGTTTATGCAGTGTTGAATTTGGTATGCCGGGCTCGGTATCACTATGTTGTGCACTGTCGATCCGCATTGCCTGTGTATTTGCAATTGGCGAGTTCATTGTATATTCTGACACGAATGGGCTTCGTCTCCGCTAATGTGCCCGCATGTGCTGTTGGCAGGCCCCCTTGTACGTGGTTCCGTGCGGTGTTGGCAGGCCTTTCTAATGTGATTGTGTATGCGCCGTGGAGCATGGGGGCCTGATGCGGGAGACGCCGCTACAGAGATGTCGCAGTGAAGGAGGCATGGACCGCCGTAATGTATTTACTCTGTAATTTGTGTCTCTGTGAGAGGCCATATATCCTGTTTAAGAGTGACACCTCTCGTCCCCGTGGTCAGGCGAAGAGCCGCCGGGCTGCTGGAGTACTCGCCGCCGCACACTGATGGATGTGCTCCGTCAAAGGCTGTTCCAGCTGCAGCATACCCCCCCCCCCCACACACACACACAGACAAGTTCACACATACACCTACACACACACATACGCACATGAATTTCCACACGTGCATACACATGCATGCCCACATACACCCACACGCATATCCACAACATTCTCATAGCCACACACATGCATGCACACACACACACAAAACCATCGCAAGACAAATCATGATTCACTCCATATAAGTGCAATAATTCCGCCCACAGTTTTTCGTGAATGACATATATTTACAAACACTTGTGTGCATGCACGCATGCAAATACACAGTCACAAATAGATAATCAGGCGTGCTCACAAGGATACACAAACTACAGCACACACTCACACAGACACACACAAGCACTCACAATTATACACAAACACGTGCATGACAACAATTAATGCAAAATCTGTCAGCACCATGAAGGAAAGTGCACACATCAATCACATGCTTGCCTATTCTTCAGTAGCACACCATGGCAGCTCTCTGTCACCATGGTAACACATAGTGTACTACCAGATAGTTCCTCTCATCTTCAAAGACTCTAGGAATCCACATAGTCGCTGCATGCAAGGTTTTTAACACTGTGGACTAAGCTGTTAGTCTTATCAGCACTGCAAGCATGGTTCCTGCTAATCCAAAAGGAGAAATGACAAATTAGTTCTTTTATTTTATTTTATTTTTTTTTTGTGCTGGCAAAGTTTTATGTTTACAGCGAAAGGTAGAGCAAGCAAGAAACCACTTCAATGTGTGCAGAGTAAATTTACTTGTTGCAGAAGTGAAAAAAAAATCTATTCACACTTTGCCTCCTACACATCAATTATGTAAGTCTCTTGATTGCTAAAAGCTACAAAAGCTCTTCGATTTTCTCTGTCAAACAAGTCGAGATATAGTTTGCAGGTAAGGAAACTCTGCTGCTAATTTGTAATGAGTGAAGAGTTACACCAATAGTTTGACAAATCTGTATAAGTAAGTGCTCCGCTTACAATATATGAGGATAAGGATTATAGCTCAGCACAGGAAGAGAGACTGAAAAACCTGCCTGGCGAAGTTCGCCGTGAACTCCAGACAGAGTGCGGAGAGGCTGAGCAGCTTCACGGCCGTGGACCTGACAAGCTACGCCAAGGCTGTCACATCATCGCCTTGTCAGTAGATAGCAGGCGTGTACATGATTCATGTGCACGGATTATGATGTGCCTGTAATTGACGCGCTGGAGAGACTGAAACGGTGAGCTTCTCTGTGGGATCAGTGGCTCGCTAGAAACCCGCCAAGAGTCTCCTTGGCAGGGCCTCTTCGCTTCCTGCCTGCTGCTCGGAGGAAGAAAAAAAAAAGCCCCACATCTCCCAGTGCCTGCCCCGGAACGACTACCTTATCGTCCCTCATCAACGCCTTTCATCTCGTGTCTGCGAGCTTCTGCTGGTGTCTTGGAATGGTTACTGTACAAACGCAGCTGCAGGTTCCGGGCATGTGCTCACGTGCTAGCCATCGCCTGCAGAAGGCCCAGGAGGGAAGAGTAAGGAAAGAAAAGAAGTGTCAGCAGCCGCGTTTAAAAAATGCAGCAGATTCAGCTAAAGGAGATAAATCCTTGTGGTATCGGAATCGATGTGCGCTGCTCTCCGGAAGTCTCGGGTGGAAATCGAGACGGCCCGGGCTGATCGCGGGATGGATCACGAGCCGCTTGGCCCAGGGGTCTGACGTCTGGGTAAAATCCACAGCCTAGCTTATCCACATGCTCGGTTTCGGTCCCACATTAAAGAAACAAGGATGCTGTCTGAGTCAGTTCCGATGGGTGCCAGTAAAAAGAACAGTTCCAGCTGAAAAGCCGGCGATCTTTTATTTATGCCTGCTAATGCGGTGGAGCTGTTGTGGGTTTAAGCGGCACATGAGGATACTGAAAAAAGCTCAAATGGATGCTAAAGAGCATGCGGTGAATAGTTGAGAGCAGAGCTAAAAGGCTCTCTTTTAAACGTAAAAAAAAAAAAACCTCTCCAAGCCTCATTTAGATTAAAATGTCGACCTCTGATAAAGAATGCTCACACCGTATTTTAGTCACTTAGAGCTTGTTAAATATTTCTCGGAGTGCACTGGAGTACCTGTGGACCAGTAGAGAGTGGAGTCTTGGGGCATGGAGCCCTCTTACACTCTTTGTCACATTTCCTCACACAAAAATACTCTTAAAAGCTCACACTTGAATGGGGGTGCTTTTTAATAATTTGAAAGAAAAATATAGGTTATGTAAATTACCAGGTTCAGATTAAAATCTCCAAAATAATTATGTCAACTATTTTCAAGAGAAAAGAAACTGTCATTTTAAAAAAAACATGGCATTATACCATTTTTTTTCTTTATTTATTCATTTGCAATATGTGCATATTCCTCACTACTTAGCTATTGCAGTTCAGACTATGAAAGCTAGCTGTAAAGCTGAAGCCAGTGTGCACCTGCTAAAAATGGACACTCACTGTGTGAAACATATTAGAAGCATTCTATGAGTATGTATCTGACCAAGCAGACCAGAGAGCACGAAGTCCAGGCAACAAGGTGTCACAAAAAAGTTATCGAGAGTGAAATTTATGGATCGGGCTTATTGATTTTGCGAGTTGGGCCTAGAGCGGGGAACCTGCAGCTTTCACTATTGGCTGATAAGCCACTTTGGTCTCATCTAGTTACTTCTGGGTCACGCAAACATCTTTGAGAAGCCAAAGGACCCCAGCCAAAGCCTGGCAGATGCCACGCCAAGTCTTTTGTTTTCAATTTAAGAAGTCAGTCATCATCCACTTCCACCAACTCCTACTGAGTGAATTTCCTCCATCACATACACAAACTGAGTGAATTTCTCCCTAAACTGTAGGATGAGCTATTTAAATGTTTGCTTCTACATGCAACTTTCCTATGCCACACGTTGTTTGGTCTTCATAAAGAAGACTTTTGAACTGAGCCAATGCGCAGGAGTCCCGATAATGATTAGTCGTAGCGATGTATGAACTATAAGAATGGCACAACTTTAAGAAGGCCAGTTTTGTGAGTGTTTCCCAAAAGCTTTAATTTCATAAACTATGAACGAGTTTTAAGTAGTTCTTTGTTGATTCTGCCTCTGCACCTGTGCTGGAAAAGCACCGCCAGTCAAAAACGGAACATACATTTTCTAATTATCATACAACAAAACTAATTAAATAATTGTTATACAATCTAATAATAATTTAAATGTCTGGTGTGAAAAATATGAAAAACATGAAACATGCCATTCCTACCTATCGCATATCAAGCCTATGCAGGCACACAATTAACCTTTCATGCAAAGATGCAAGATTAAAATCATAACATTATTTTTCAATGTTCCTTGTATTTCCTTATTTATCTTTCAGATGGTGGGCATGAGTTTGGTGAAAGCAATCTTGCACTCTAATAAATGTGTCATGGCAAGGCCCCCTCCTTCTAGATTCTTCCCTATGTTTATTTGAAATCGGGTGTGTGTGTATATGTGTGTGTGAGTCTTCACCTTCATGGACACACACCTCCCATGTATCACACCTGGTCCTTGTTTTACATTATTAATGTGTGTATTTAAGGTCCTGTTTGGTCATTATGTTCGCAAAACCTGTTTGCTAGCATTGTTTCATGTTGCTCACATTTAGCGTTTTTCTCCCGGTGTTTTAGCTTCATTTTTGCGTGTCGTGTTTCATAAACATTTTCCTTGTTGCGGCTCGTCTCTGCATTGTGCCTCGCATCCCATTACAGAAACACCGACCGTTGAGGGATGACACAAGCCAAGCCATAGAAGAAGAAGGGGGAAAAACAACGTAGCCACCCCAACCCGACCCATGCAGGAGAATCCTCCATCCTGGTGGGCTCACTCCCTGGCATCACAGCGGGGCAGAGCATCCCTGGAGGATTCTTGGGGGGCCCTGGTGGTGGTCCAGGGTCAGACTCCACAGAGTCCTACCTGCCTTCGCTGGACTACCGGGACCAGTATGACTACAACTATCAGTATCCAGGGTCAGACTCCGCAGGGTCCTACTGGCCCCCCATGGATTACCGGGAAGGCTACAAGGATAATGGGTGGATTATGACAATGTCAGCCTCAGGTTGGACACGGAATCCGAACGCTCCGGGGATCCGTCGATGGAGGTGGAGGAGGCCCTCCATAAAGATCGTACCTCGGATTCAGAGATCAGTGAATTCTGAAAGCAATGAGCCTCCGGCACCTAAGGCTCCACCTAAAGTATGCCGTTCTAGAGCCTGCAAGCTTCCCCATGTCAAATGACGTTTCCTCACCTGGGGCACACAGCCCTAGACCCCGTGTGCCTGCTCGTGCGCCAGACGAGAAGAGAAGCAACTCATCTTAGTGTGCTCTCCGGCTCGTCAGCCCAAAAGGTGGAGACACCACCGTCACCTAATCCAGTCACAGGCACACCTCCGGACTTGCTGGAATCCTCCTCAACCGGCAACAGGAGGACTGGCTGGTTCTCGTCTCAATCTCCCCAGACTCTTTTCCCCTCCTCTATAAGGCCCTGTGTCTCTAGTTCCTGTTCCTGTCACTGTCCACATCCCCATCTCAGATACCATGCCAGTCCCTTTGTCTCCCTTTATGTCTGCTCCCCTTCCCGTAAGTGTGCCTGTCCCTGTGTGCCTGGCATGGCAACCTCCTAGACTCCTCTCTATGTTTATGTGACATCGCCTGTGTGTGTGTGTGTGTGTGTGTGTGTGTGTGTGTGTGTGTGTGTGTGTGTGTGTGTGTGTGTCTTCATCTTCATGGCCACACCTATCCCGTTCCTTCTTTTATGGTGTTATGTGTATTTAAAAACAAAACCAACACAAGTCACTTATCCCAAATAAATCTTTGGTAAATTTAAGCAAAATAAAAATCTTATCATGTGCTTGTTTGTTTCCAAGGCAGCCTGGTAAAACCCTTCTCTCTTTTCTCTTGGTAATTCAAGACAGGAGTGAATAAGTTGCCATCTGACCCACTCCAGAATTGGCCCAGATGAAGGAATCATGAGTTCTCCCAGGACGCTTGGCCACAGTGTCCGTAAAGAGGCCTTGGTGGTTGCATATGACTTGCACATTCAACACTGAGAAGCCTTTAGAGCAGATGTAGTTAGAGTTCAAGAGGCCAAGGGTGTGTGGGGGGATCAGTGTGCCATCCACTGCACCAACAATTCCAGGAATGTTTAATATTGCATGAAAACCTTAAGTTACTCATTTGTGTAAATCAGTCAATTTGAATGGTTTAGTAGGTAAACTGTAGCCATTTTTTTTTCAAAGAATACAAATTCTCAAAGAAATGTATTAATTTACTACTACTACACTGGAAAAAGCATTTAATTTATCTTATTTCATTTAAATGTGTACATCAGCAATAATCTCCTATATATCAAGTTACATTGTTTTGTTTTGTTTTTTTCAAGTGAATAAAATTATTTCAACCCTGGAATAAAATGAAACGTGTATACTTCTGCTCACAACTAATGACCTTCATAGTGGGAGGCTGTGACACTACCCACTAACCATGATACATACAGACAAGTTCATTTGATACTTGGAACATACTATTTGCATAATTCAAGTTAGTGGATTTGATTTTTGTTGGCATTACATGTAGCATAAGCAATGCAATTCCATTTTTTCGGAAATAAATGTTCATGATTTTTTGTTTTTTATAAAATTTGTTACTGTTGCCGCGAATAGAACCAGCACATCATTGACTTTTTTATAAATGAAAATTAACGGCCTTGTTTTTGTGATGCAGAACTGCACATGAACTTGAAGTTAAGAAGTACTTAATGAGTTACTAATGGGTCAGAAATTACGAATGAGTTTAAGAACCAAGTTAGCTAATAAGGGTTTGCATAAACGCTCGTAAATTTAAGAATGTTCTTAAGTACGAGATTTCGAAGTAAAGTTGTTCTTGACCAGGTAAATGGCTTTTTAGGTGCCCATGCCTGAAGTCCATAGCACAGCAGTGCCTCATATAACCTAGAGAGGGACTTGATTCTGTTGAACAGCTGTTTGACAGGGTGAAATTAATGAGTCGTCTGTGTCAACACACCTCACAGTTTGGGCCACTAATGAATGCTAGGTTGGCTAATAATGTGAGGATACTTGCAATACATGACAAGGTGCTGACTATGAACTTTTTTACAGGGCAAAAAATAAATTAAAAAAGCAGAACAATTATTTTAGGCATCTTTCCGTGTGTATTTGGTTATATTTAAAATGGCTCCTCTTAGGCAACATTCATCAATGCCAGCTGGTCTTTGTTTTTGAAAATGAATATAACAAAGATGTGCATTAATTTTGAAAATCTCAAAACAACACATTTAGTTACATTTGACATGACACTCTTAAGTGTCAAATCAGTGTCATCATAAGATAATTAATCTTCATGTGGCTTTTATGAAATATAATTTCATGTTTCCTGAAGCTGTGTCCAAGATGAATTATGAAATATAGAATGGTGTTGTGTGCCAAATATTGCCAGGCTTTCATCAACACGCAGCCGAAAAACGCAGCTGAAATGTTTATGTGCTACCGACTGCAGAAATCAGCTGCAGTAAGCATCTACAATAATATAACTCACGTTGCAGCCTTCTTTAACAAAGAAAGAAGGACAGAAAAGAGGGTGGGAGCATTCGCAGTTAAAGTCTGTGTTTACCCTTCACATTTCTGCTGGAGCCTGTGGTTACAAAAATTCAATGGCTAGATACCACACTGCTGGAAAAGAGAGTAACTGTTTGGCATTTATTTGCTGGAACAAGGTGGTTGATGTTGGCCATCTGAAAACAATAAGGTTATGCCTTTGGTATTGTTTGTGTATGCTAATAGCAGAATGCTTGTTGGATATCCACTTTTCATATTATTCTGAGTGCTTAGAGGTCTTGGAACCGCCAGTGATACAGGGTAGCACTGCACCATTTAGCATTGTGCCATTTAATGAAATAACAATTTAAATTTACTATACTTGCATATTTACTATGACATATAAGCAGATATTCCTGATTTAAATATCAGCATTATATTAATGCAGTTACATGTAATAGAAAGAAACTTTTGATCATATATTAAAAGCTGGAATGAGTACTTGTGTAATCCAAGGACAAATTGAACTTTCATAATGGAGCTCCAAGAAGGTAACTTGTATTAGTATTACACGCTTGGGCTTATCTAAACAGTGAATTTGGACACATAAGCTGCAATTTCATGCATCACTCTTATTAATTTCATCCTTTTTTTTTCTTCTCACTGGGATCATGATCAAACTCTTGCACCACGAGTCTGTTTTCCTCAAATCCTTTTTTCCTGTTTCTCTGTATCTCTTTCTTTCTTTCTTTCTTTCTTTCTTTCTTTCTTTCTTTCTTTCTTTCTTTCTTTCTTTCTCTCATTTCTCCTTCATTCACCCTGACTTCAATCTCTCTCTCTCTCTCTCTCTCTCTCTCTCTCTCTCTCTCTCTCTCTCTCTCTCACCCATTCACTCACCCACCCACTCTTTCTCACTCTTTCTCTCTCTCTCTCGCTCTCTCTGGCAGGTAGTGGAGTTGGGTGGTGTTTGATGTCAGGCTGTTGTGATGACTTTGGTCAGCAGTTTTGAAGAGTAATGACTGCAGCAGGGGCTAGACTCTAGCTGTGGAGATCTTCAGACTGTGTACTGTACTGTAATATACCTCATTCAGTGCTCACACACTCAGCGAGCTTTCTCACCCACACCATATGGCACTGTACATCCTTTTCCCAAAGAAGTCAGGCATAAGCTCTGTGTGATTTCTATAAAATGTAGCTATTTAATCCAATATATAGGGAAATGTAATTAAATGACCCTAGGAAAGTGATTTCCTAAATATTTGAGTACATTTCATTTTGAGGATTTTATAGTGATGATATAGGCATGTTAGCCTCCACTTCTGGATGCATTTAGCAGTGTAAAGTACTGCTGTTATGCAGAACATCTAGCCTGAGCATTATTCAAAACCTCTCAAAAGTTGTTAGACAGTTTCATAATTGCTCTTGGGTTCCAACACCAGTTTCCTTGGGGACTATAGCTAGTTCATTTTGTACAAGACAGCACTCTGAATTATTTAATCAGTTTCTTTTCAACTACAAGGTGAATTGTTATTTGATGCGCATAAGCACACCTTGTTTATTGACTGCTCGTTCACTCCAGCTCTAGTAGATCAGCATGTTTTCAGGTTAAACAGTTAGGCAGTGACGAATTATTTTGTATTTACCAGTTGCATGGAAGCAGTCAAAAGCAGACCCTAATGCATTTTGGTAATTTTGCCCATAAGAGAAAATATTTTATCCAAATGTAACAGTGGTAAGGTTTATTTGTTTGATTGTGCATGTGTGAGACAGATTAAGAAGAAGTGAGGGGGTGGAGAGAAAGAGAGGTAGACAGAGAGCTTCAGAAGGGGTGAAGCAGTCCATTTGAAAATTCACATGCTCTGGTCACATAATTCAAACCATTTAATGTGAACAACTAAATCTGATAATACTACAAAGTGACTGTTGTGCCATTAAGGTTTTTTTTCCCCCACTACAGTTTAAAACAATTAAAGCAGAAATCTAAATCCCTGCCTGCAAGATCCTGCAATACACAATTCACACAAGGCTAGTCAGCTGCTCTCTTGAAAGGACTGTTTGGTGTCATTTCAATTAACGAAAGCTGAAGATTACAGGTGATTCCTCCAGTGAGTGAATTATGCTGGGTCCATTTGTGTCTCTAAGTAGCAAGACAATGAGCCTCATTCACAGCATCTGCCCACACTGATGAAGAATCGGATTGACCACAAGCAGGAATGCATACTAATCTATCCAGCTGGCATTTGCCATCAATATTTACAGCACAGCAGTCATCAGCTTGGCATGCCTATTTGTACGCATTGGGGAGAGGCACAATCTATGATTTCTATGGCAGACATTTATCATTTAATTATCAGCAACAGGTTAGAAAGAGGGAATGGTCTGGTTCTACTCCCTTGTGCTTGGGAACCACAGCAGCTCAAGAGCTCCCCCTAGGTGTCAGCCATTGCATTGCATGTGCCGCCACCACCGCAGGCCTCTCTTGCCCGTCTAAACTTGTTGCATGAGCGATTGTCTTTTATTGAACTGATTTCTGAACAGTAAATTGAACCCTTCATCACCAAAGTGCCGCACAAAATAATTTGGACAGCGATTATCCCTAGGTGCGTGTCGAGAGCGGCTAGGCTGGCTGGACAGAGATGCTGGTGGCATCAGGCAAAGAGACACCCCTACTGCTTTACTCCCATGAGCCACTGAGCCATTTTCCAGTGGTAGAGACGAGGTCTGCACCGCTCCTGTTTAATAGCCGCATCATTCAGGCACAGGGGCAGATTTTATTGAGGCTTCTGTTGTGGAACAATGACATCTTAGAAGAAGAAGAAGAAGAAGAAGAAGAAGAAGAAGAAGAAGAAGAAGAAGAAGAAGAAGAAGAAGAAGAAGAAAAAGAAGAAATCATCCAGGTCATTTAAGCATAGTGGGGCCTGGGGGTGTTTTGTTGGTCCTGCAGTGTGATGTCTGTGTGTCAGCTCTCCACCTTTTCCTCTGGGTGTAGGGGTGATTTCAGCATGAAGAAGCAATGCTCCTGTGATTTGTCATAGTGAATATACGTGAGTTTATTCACTGCACTGTGATTCTAAGTGATAGAGACTAAAGGCGCTGGGTAGGGGAAAGAAGCAGGACATTCATGGCGTCTGACAGATGGAATTTCGCGGCCGATTTTTTTGTGTTTTCCCTGCGCACCTGTGACGCGCAACTGCTGTAGACGCTGTTGCCGTAGGCGCTGTTCCTAAATCTGCGTCCGGTGTCTGCCTCAGACAAACACAGTCTGTTAAAGGTTAAACCTGGATCTAGTTTTGTTCTCCTTCCAGTTGCTTTGGTTTAAATTGGGCTGTACTGAATGTGGAAGGATAATAAGTGGAAGGTGACGAGGCGATAGACGCGTTTTCTTGTAGCTTGCCGAAAAGGCACCATGGCATTGGCCTGACATGCGTGGGGGGTGTGGCCACATTCAGACTTCCTGGCATGGGGTTGTGTACAGGTTTGGACTGCTTTGCGTGGAGATGTGTGCAGGCTCAGGTCACTATGCATGAGAACGTGGGTAGATTCTCCCTGCATGAGAGTGTGGCCAGATTCCGACTGTTCTGCATGAGGGTATGGGCAGGTTCGAACTGACCTGCATGGAAGTATGGCCAGATTCAGACTGCCTTGTGTAGGGGCGTGGCCATATTGGGACTGCCCAGCACGCATGCAGGTTGGGTCCACTTAATGGTTTTGTATGGAAGAGCTGTTCAGCTTGAGGTGTGAAGAGGCCGGCTTCTTTTATGATGACACATTATTGGCCCTGAGAGCAGTTATGTGCATTTATGAGCATTTAGGTTGCCGCCTGAGTTCGTTCATTATACATCCCACAACTGGTCGCTTCCTTCGCTGGACCCTGCTGAGTGCACTCCCAGCTGGTGGAAAAAGAGAGAGGGAGCGAGAGAGAGAGAAGAGAGTTGTGGGATCCAGCTGCTATTAACAGAATTAACTCCTGCCAGGAGCGTTGCCCTGGGAAAACACACCAATTCCATTATCTCAGCTGGACCAGGGCCACTCCTCTTTCCTTCACATCTTCCTTCTCCTGCTCTGCTGCTGCCAACCTGCTGCACTTCGCATCCAAAGTGCTCTGAGCGCATGCAGGCCCAGGCCTCTTCCCCGCTGGAATGACTCTCCACCTGCTCCAACTCTTCCGTGTGTCCTGTACTGTGGCACACAGAAAGCTTTTGCACTTAAAATATTAATCTGGCTCACTCCCTCACCCAGGACAGTCTCACAGCCCCATTAGAATTTCATTCTCTAAAGAATACACTTTTAATGTTTCCATTCCTGCTTAGACATGTGGGTTTTTTTGTTTTGTTTGTTTGTTTGTTTTTGTTTTTTGGCCAATCATGTGATCAGCATTTCTAATTCAACTTTACTGAACAACCTAGATTGTTCATGTTATACATACATCTCTACATTGGGAAACTTTGGTATCATCCCTTAGGCAGAGATTATAACATCAATGTGCACTATTCCTTTTACAATATAGGGGAATATTGCATGTGCTGTTTTCAAAACATGGATTCGGGGATCTCCTGCTCCATTAGGGCTTATGGAACATGAGCTCTGTGTACCTGTGATCTTCATTCTGACCTCACAAAGTGCTGAATGAATAAAACACTCAAAGCTCTTTCCCAAAGCTCTTGCTCAGAGACCTCACATTCCATGCCATGATTTCTAAGATATACTGCAAATTTTGCCACATATTGTGAATAGGAATCTTTTTGCTACATGCATTCCTAATAGCATGTGAAGAGGAGTCACTGAGAGAGTGGTGATTGCCACCACTATCCAGATGGGCTTATTAACGTACATGCTGTATTCTCTCGTGGGCTTTGTCTGTCTCTGTGATACAATCAGCTCGACAACATGGCTTTTGATTCTCTCCATATTTATATCGTATGCCGTGGTCAAAGTATCTCTGCATCCGTAAATAACATTAATCCCACGTTTAAAAGCAAACACTACAGGGGAGTTTTTGTAGGCTGCATCATCATATTTGCTTCCATAACCACATCCCTACATCACCAGCTAAACAGAGAATGTGGCCAAAACACCGGGATCATTCCCAGAACATTGTCTTGCTGGAGCATTATGTAACATAACATTAATGGTACATCATTATGTATTTATTAGAAAATTATGAATGTCACTATGAATATTCTAAAGATATTTGAAGTGTAATGCACTGAAAGCCAAGGAAAAAAAAATATGTGTGTAATGATCATGGAGTATTTGAACTGTAACTTTCTTGAAATGCATTATAGAAAAATCTGATAACAAGAAAACATATGTTCAATGAACGTTTAAAAAACTCACCATGATTTTACCTAGAAAATCTATCATTCTAAGACTTTAATGTTCTAAGATCATTTATAGGCTGCTTTGATAACTACAACAGGTGCGAAAATCCATGAATGATATGAAAACTGGACCAAAAGAACTTTTTAGAACATTCCAAAACTATTTCTCCCATAGTCTGAAAGAAATGGTCTCGGAACATTGTTAGCTGGTTGTTAGCATGTGGGTGTAGTCCATCGGGAGACTGTTAGCAAGCACCTATCCGACTAACGGCAGATAAGTCTCAAGGACAGAGACGCGACAGCATAGCTCTTATTTTGTCATTAGTTACACAGTGGTGGGAAAGTAGGTGAGTGAAGTTTCCCTTTATAGAGGGAGAGAGAGAGAGAGAGAGAGTGTGTGTGTGTGTGTGTGTGTGTGTGTGTGTGTGTGTGTGTGTGTGTGTGAGCGTGAGCGAGACCAGCTTGCCATGGGAGCTCTAATAGAGCTTGCCTTTTGTTCCTTCTCATTAGTACTGACATTACTCTGTCATTCAATCAACACCAGTGAAAGTAATATCCTTTGTTGAGAGACTGTCAGCAGTCTCTTGTGAGTGAGTGGTGTGCGTATGTGTGTGAAGGTGATGGTTGGGGGTGGGGGGGTGGGGGTGGGAGTGGGGGTAATGCAATATGAATGCCAGCAGTTCTCAACTGTGTGTGTTTGCGAACATGCTGTGTCCCCTGAGAACAGACATTCAAACAGATGTCAGAGTGTGTGGTCACATCTGGAGTGACGGGCGAAAATGAGAATCAGGAGAAGAAGCAAACTGCAGCCTTGCCTGCACTAACACAGAGTGGGTGATAAGCCTACACACACACACACACACACACACACACACACACACACACACACACCTACTCATAAGTAGGGCCCCTGTGGTTTGGGAGAATGTGGAAGTGGATGTGTGCGTTCTAATTTCTAATTTTTAATGACTGCATCTGTCATCTTTACGCA
This sequence comes from Electrophorus electricus, assembly GCF_041902795.1. Lineage (NCBI taxonomy): Eukaryota > Metazoa > Chordata > Actinopteri > Gymnotiformes > Gymnotidae > Electrophorus > Electrophorus electricus. Next base: position 4,569,353 of record NC_137515.1, on the reverse strand, counting down.
AATGTGTGAGAGTGTGTGTGGATTGTGTGTATGTGTGTGTATGTATGCAAGTGGTCGTATTTGTGTGTCTAATCTATTTAATGTCTACACTGCAATGGTCCATGTCAATATCATTTTCTTTGTAAGTCTATGTGAATACCTGCTAGTATCTATATGGTTTAAATGTGTGTGTGTGGGGGGTGGGGAGGAGGGTGTGCCAGTGTGTGTGCGCTGGTCTGTTTACTCACATCTGCTTGTGAAAGATATTGGCTGATTGATGGAGGAGATTCTCAGGGAGCAGCCCTCTGTTAGGAGATGCGACTGAGGATTAATGCTTGCATACAGACCCAGACAGATGAGGGACTGCAGGCTCTGATTGCCCTGATAACTCTTCCACTACAGAGAGGCGCTGCTTTTACCATAAACTCCAGGACTATTTGCTTTCAGACTTGGGAGATGTTGATTTTCCCTGTTCAGACTGTGCTTTCACGACTGCAGTATTTGCACTGTGTGTTTAGGTGATGTGTATTAGATTTAGTGAGGCTTCCAAGCGTCAAGTCCATCTTTACACAGCAGCAAAGTCACCATGTGACACACCACGACCAATATCAGCTGAGCTGCCACCAAACTTAACACAACAAACTCCTTTTGTCTCAGATGTTAACAGATTGGGGTGATTTCTAAAGGGCTTTTAAGAAGCATCTGATGATTATAATGCACACAGTATATCTGGTTTTGAAACATTTACATTTTACATTTATGGCATTTAGCTGACAATTTTGTTATCTAAAGCAACTTACAATTATGACTGAATACACCTTGAGCATTTGAAAGTTAAGGGACATGCTCAGGGGCCCAACAGTGGCAACTTGCCAGGGGTGGGGTTTGAACTGGCAACCTTCCGATTACAAGTTGTGTACCTTAACCACTGTGTGATTCAATGTGTTTCATTGAATCAGAGATGCAGTAAGGAGGATTAGGACATTACCACCACCCCCCCAAGAAAATATTAAATTGTGTGATTTGTGAAGTCTAAGACATATGTAACAGTTTATAGGGTGCATGTTGTAAGCATGGCCACAGGATGATAAACTTCAAGCATACACACATACGCTCACACAAACACAAACACACACATAAACGCAAGCACACACGCACACACACAAAAGTTCTACTTTTTATTTATGTTTTGAAGCCAGCTAAAGTCCTGCTATCCCATCCTCCTCTCTCAACTCTCCTGTTTCCATAACATTCTCAAGCTATCAATAACCGGTGGAGGGCAGAGGTGCCAATCATCAATCAATCTCTTCATCCACATTAATAAAGCTCAACAGTTTTGACCCGAGAAAATTCTCACATTTATTTACCCTTGGAAAAGGGTACAAACAATATCAACACTAACAAACAGCAAACAAGTGTGCGGCTGGATCAGGAATAAACACAGCAGTGATGACATGCTCTCTAAACTTGGTTAACGGTTCCAGGCAAAGATCATTTTGGCAAGCTATTCAGGCTATGGGCAGATGGCAATACTGTGTTGGTGTTTCAACTGGACCAAATAACACTCGCTGCTCGGAGTGGAACCACTAAACAGTTGCAGTGATGCTGACAGACACATCAGGATGTGGGAAAGCTCACAGCAGTATGTGTCATTCTCTGTGCAAAAATGACTTTCTATACCCAGACAGTGTTTTTTTAATAAAAGGACATAATGGCTATAGCAAAGAAAAACAGATGCTTAGATCATAACATATCACATCACAAATAAATTCTGCCGAAGGCCTTATTCACCATAAGAGACAATATTCCCCCAGCAGGCTAAGCCAGGAGCAAATATTGTGGAATTATGGTCTTAAGGAGTTATGGAATTGCATTCTACAGTGTAGAATCATAGGAAAAGAGTATGTAGTTTTTTTACCATGACCTTGGAACTCAACAGTAGAGCAGACTGTATGGTAGAAACCAGAGAAACAATAGAAACATAACAAAGGAACACTAATCGTGATGCTGAGCAGTCGGAAAGTGACAGTGGAGACCCCATGCTGGAGTGGAACCCATGGCCAAATCACACCGTGGCAAAGGCTAACAGATCCCGAGGAGGTATATATAGAGTGGGAACACCTAAAACGGGGAACAGATGGTTTCACTCTGAGGAGGTGAAGGAAGGTGGCAATGATTTTTAGGGTGGTGCTGCAGGAGGTGCGGCTATGCGTGCGTGTGTGTGTGTGAGTGTGTGTGTGTGTGTGTGGGGGGGGGGGGGGTTGTTGGCAAGTTCTGAAATGAGCATTTGTATTTAATGGGGAAAGGTCAGAGTTTGACAAGGCAATTTCCAGCCCAAGATAACAGTAGATTCTTCCCTGCATCTCTAGTAACACAACTTGTGCTCTGAGATTAGTACTTGAGCAGTCACAATTACTGTTCTAATTCATGATCTTTTCTGATTATGTCTGACAAATCATGTCAAACACTGCTAGGCCAGCCACAAATACGCAGTTGTTGCTAAAAAGCTAAAAAAATAAAAGTCTACCTCCATTAATAAAATTATGCAGAGTTTACCCACTGCTACAATGCACTTAAGTTTATATTGTTGCTACTGCTTTGTATTTTCCTTTTACAGACAATCCAAGCTAACGTGACTGCCCAAGTAACAACACATCTTCACTTTTGTTATAATGAACCCTGCCAGAGTTGTCATGCTATGTAAATTCTATATATTATCCAGGATGCTTGAATAATATTGGCTGTGATAACTGCTTACTAGCAAGTAAAATTACAACTGTTCCTCTTTATTTGTACTTGCAAGAAAACATTAGGTTAAAAAAAAAAAAAAAAAGGTTCCCAGGTTTCCAGACCTGCACATATGAAGGTTTCTGCTTCTTTTATCATTTCTAACAATACCTCAATAAATGCCATGGTTTCTTTGCCCTTATAGTTTAACATTTGAATCCACCATGGGGTATACAGAAGAGGATGTCAGTTCTTCTTCTCAGCATGGATGCTGTTCTTATGAGGAATTTACACACTGGCGTATGTTCTAATAAAGTGGAAAGAGAGAGAGCATGGATTAAAAACACCATCTTTCACATAAATACTGCAACATCAAATATAGTCAAAAGCCAAATGATGCAAAATACAGTTGTATATGATGGAAACTATTTGAATGCTTTGCTGGTTTGGCTGTGTTGAGAACAGCAGCTAGTTTTATACTAATAGCTTCACTGAGCTCTCAGTTATTAATTTACTGACATTATCAAATATAGTCCATTTTTAATAACTGGATATACAGACACAGAGGATCCTGCATACAGTTTGAGCTAGAGTGCCAGTTTCAATGACCCTGAAATATGATTTTTCATTTGTATGCCATGCATTTTGAATTAGCTAAACATTTGTCAAACCAGAAAAGTTCCTCAGCTCCCCCCAGATGGCTGCGACGAAGTTAATACGCAGTTAAAACCTGTGACTCCTCGGTATATTCTCAAATGCGGCAGAAAGCGTAGACTGCAATAGATTAATAAATTGGATTTTTTATTATTTTCACACCCTGAGACTCTCTCACTCCTTAATTTGTAATCATTTTTATTATTCAATATCTACAGAAAATCCAATGTGCCTCATAGAAAATAAAATAAAATTTAAAAAAAAGTCAAAAACTCATATTTTTATATTAAAAGTAAATAGAACATCAATAAGGACCATGTTTACATTTTAGAAGTTGACTCGAAGAACGGACATATTGTATTATTGTTGTTTGCTTAACAAAGTAGAATATTGTGATGCTCTAATTGGAAGGCTAAATGGCAGTTTTGAATGGTAATTGAGGTTGACTTTCTTTTGTGCACAAAGAGTTTGGCCCTGAACGACGCAAGCCTTTCATGCAGGCAGAGCAGGGAAACAGTGGAATGTTAATTACTGTAAATGTGCAGGAGAGAGCTTGGTGGAAATGAAGAGGTTGCTGAAGTTTGCTGAAATATTTGTCAGGCAAAAGGGAAAAAGGATCAGCCATTTTTTAATGTCTCGCAATTACTCGTATTATTGAAAAAAATTAAAAAGACTCCATGTTTCTGAAATGTTTCGTGGCTTGAAGGCATTCAGCCAATCAAGGTTGCTGTTTTGCACTGGCATTTTGTAACTGACATGTATAGAAATTGAAAATGAGAAGGAACAATTCATGCCCTGTTCTTCCTCAATATTGTTAATCTGATAATGAATAATCTTTTTTTTTTTTTTTTTAAAGCTGACTCACCCATTCACTGAAGTTAGAGGTGCTAGCACCTGAATAATCAAACCCACTCCCACGCATGGCAGCATCCTGGGGCTGAGGAAAACTTTTAATTGCACATGGGGTTGAAGTTCAATTGGCCGCCACAGGAGAGAGAACAAACAAAGAGTGCAGAGTTAGAAGGAGAGGACTAGGTCTGGCTACACAAGACAATCACCTTAATCAGTGTTGAAACAGTTCCACATCATTCTGAATTCTGGTTCTGTCTTCATAACGCCTCTCAATTACATACATTGTGATAGGCAGTGGAAAATGATAGCAGCTTGCTCATTCACCATAGCATGGACGTGATTTGTTTGTGGAAGCATAATCAAGGTGACTTGGGTCTGTATGTCATGAACTCAGCAAGTCAGGTACTTAAGCCAAAAGTCAATATTGTCCAATGGGAAAGGGGGTAAACAGGCAATCCTATTAGACACTGTTGGGTTCTGGCTTAGGATATTCTGCTAAGTGAAAAATCCTGTTTCATGAAATACATTAATGTGATCCTGAATATACAATTTGATGTGAGTATTGACAAGTTATACGTTTTAGGATGTTACTTAAGCATGCCTCGTGTGTGTCTGTGTGTGTGTGTGTGTGTGTGTGTGTGTGTGTCTGTGTGTGTGTGTGTGTGTGTGTGTGTGTGTGTGTGTGTGTGTGTGAAAGTGTGAGAGAGAATTGGACACATTTCTTTTTGCTGTTGAGGGTGAATAAATGTGAAACATTTGCTATCATTCACCAAGGATACATTGGAAACAAAGCCAAGGATTTAGAAATCACTGAATATTTAGCACATAGACTATTTTAATATGATTATTTTTGTATTTTTAACAATGTATAGAATTTTCACATACACACAAACCCACAGCTGTTTATTTTCCTTGGCCTGCAGCATTTCTTGTTAAAGAAGGTGTGATGCATATAACCGATGACTGCAGAAGACACAGTCAACTTGCACAGTCAACAATCAACACAGGCTTCACCAGTGAAGAGATCACACTTTGCCCTAAGTTTCCCAGCTATTTACATTTCTTATGGAGGTCTAATAATAATGTGGAGGAGGGCAGACTAGACTGGCAGGGTCAAAGTTTTTTCACAATGCCAATTTCTTCTGTCAGAATTTAGCTTTTAAATGTTTTAGCAAGGTTGAGGTCCAGTATATTTTTCATCGAGAGCTTTTCTCCCCCAAGGCTTCCTGTATAGAACACAGGGGACAGGAAACTAGTCTAATTAATCTAACTGGAACTTCTTTTTGGCCTCTTAACTACTCAGCTCAGCAGCACTCTACTCATCTAATATACCCCTTAGAGTTATATGATTTTGTGTGGAGAAAAAGTTGACCCTTTCCTACAACTCTTTAAGTGCATTTTTTAGCCTTTTAATACTTGATTTGGTATTTACGAATGAGAACTGATGCAGTAGGATTGTGATGGTGGTAAGCATATCAGCCAGTGTCAGTTTAAACGACATGTTTATTTGTGTTGTCACCTGGCAGGTAAAAGCTGTATTCTAGCCCACCCACTCAACCATGAGTTTCAGCTTTTTCCTTCTGGCCATAGGTTTAGGCTTTCAGTAACTTAGAACAACAAATTGAAAATCTCTTTCATAGCCAGGGACATTGGGCTATTGAACTGTGTTTGCTTTTTTCCCAGTTGAATTGAAAACGGGTTGTGTGTATTATGTTTCTTGCACATGTTTGTGGTTGTTTGCGTGTTCTGCATGCTGCTATGTTTTGTTATGTCTATTACACCTGGCTGCAAAAAGAATTTCCTTTCTAGGGACAATAAAGGTACTGAACTGAACTAATCAATAGATGATCTTGGTTATGGGCATATTAATCATACACAGGTTTGTTTTTACCCAGATGGTTAGCTGTGGCTGATATGGCAATTTGTGATTGTCAAAATTGTCATATAGGCTGCCAAAGCAAACATTAAAAGATTGAGGGATTGATTTAATATTTCCAGAAATGTGCTCCACTGCTCTTGCCCAGTTCTAATGGGAGGTGGTGTCAAAATTAAAAAAAGGAAGGCTTTGTTTGTCTTCAAATGGATTTTTCCCCCTCTCATAATTATAATAAAAAAGAATCGAGGATGAAGAACAGAAGATATCTTTTCCTCAGAGCTTACATCATGCCAGTGACATAGGAAAAAAAAAAATTCTTTAACTGGATTCATTCCTTATTCTTATTCTTATTCATTTCTTTAGTTCCCATGCATGTGCCAATTAAAAGGTTCCAGTCCTGGCGTGAAATACATTGGCCCAAAGTAATACTGACTCTCAACTTCAGGGCCTGTACTTTCAACATAATTGCCTTTGGGGAGTGATAGAGAGTGGGTGGAAGGGAATTTAGTAATGCACTGGAAGCTTGGTGGAAAAAAATGGCAAGAACTGGTGGGGAATATATGTGGATGTAGGACATGAAAAAAGGGGCTAGGAGCAGACTGAGGGCTATAGCTGGCAAGAAGAGTGCTGGAAAGTCATGCCTCTTAAACAGGTTCTTGGGGACGTAGCAGCTAATAGAGGAGACTGTGCCAATTCGTCCTCCATTAGAGCGCTGCCGTAGCCTAATTGCCTATCCAAGCCTGAACGATTTGGTTAGACAGTGTGGGGCAATTATGGGCGCCTTAGCGACAAATAGCACCCTGATGCTTAGCTAGGTGCCTTTCTCACCCTTTTCTAAGTCATTTCTGTGCAATTCAAATTAACTCCAATGTTTACAGCGGTGTAGGCAAGTACATTTACATCTATGTTTATTCATTTAGCAAACTGAATGTGAGTTTTGCTAAATGTGTAGGCAGTTTGTGTGACACACTGATACATAAACATGCCATTTATATGGCAAAGACCACCAGGCATCCTAAGGCAGTGATCCAGCTTGGTGCACAGGGAGGGAAGATTAGATGCATTGATTGATTCATTGGTGAATACAAGGACAAAGCCAGTGTTTACATAAGTGGGTGTCAGGAACAATTGAGCACCAATTACAAGTTGATAAAGTGGATCAGAAAGTGGAGTACAGTAGCGTACAGCCTTTTAAACTATATGTACATACACACAGATATTCTTTTTTATGCTGCCCCTCTCAGGCATATACAAGGAAACCATACACTGAACAGCTCCACACAATGTAAGCACTTAGCACATAAAAGGAAAAAATCTATTTTTCATTTGGAATCTGTATTGATTTGGGGGTATATTACATACCAGTGCATACCATTGTGTATATAATTTTGAGTCTAAATTATAATACATTAGAGTGCTTTCTGTTTATTATGAACAGTAAAAATCAAAACCTCTTAGTACTTGTCCAATAGATTCTGAAAGAAATACCCTATATTTGTATATGTCCAGGTATGTGTCCAAGCAGTATATGTCCAAGACTTACTGTACCATAGAACACAGAGGATGTTGAACTGGTCTGTTGCTACTGGCAACAGGGGAGATGGAAGAATCCATGGCAACATGCACTAGTGCTCACTGTGGCATGGAGTGAGGCAAATACAGATTTATGGAGTCTTTCTCTCACAACTGCTTTAAACTTGATCTTTTCCAGTTGAGGCTCTGCTTAAGAATCCATTGTACCAGGCTGTAGCTGAAGAAGATAAGAAAATTATTCTTCAGTTAGTGGACACATTTTGCTACAAATAATGACTAACATTTTAAATCACACTTTAATGTGTATATTGGAAAATTAAAATGCAATTACTCACATGAATGCAGTGTGTATTCAGAAAGGAGCCATACACAGAATGTCGTTTATAGCCGAACAATAAGTCCTCATTTGTGCATTTTTATTACTTTAGCATAGCAGAACTGTCAATGAATCAAACTTGAAATTTACTAATGCGGTGAATAGGGTATTATCTCTTTCAGACTATTTAGAGTTGGCAGGCTACTCTTTTGGTTGAATGGAAGTTTGACAAAAACTTGGACTGAACAGAATTTCTTTTGAACAAGCTGTGCGCCTTGTCAAGGTTACCTGTCGATCTGGTCTGTTGGGATCAATGCAAGAAGGATTAAGCAGCAATGCAGACAAGCCAAAGGAAACATCAATGTTGTTTACCTGTTAACTGGTGATCGGCGGCCATTTCAGACATTTACAGAGAGCACTTCAAAGAGAAACATTGGGTTTGCACCTACTGTAGTTGTTTAGGCCTGTATGCTTTTTCCCGACCTTAATGCTTACGGTCATTTTCAAAGCACATGGTCAATATCCCTGAGAATAGAGCCCATACATGCTGTGCCAAGCTGGCGTAAACATCTGCATAATGTTGTCTTGAGGGTTGTTGTTATGAATGTGGCTGGGTGTTTGGGAATAGTGAATTCCTGTAAACTCCTGCAGGAAGGAGAGGCTGCAATTATCCGCATCACTCGTTCCAGCAATATTCAAGCCCCTTGTGACAGTTTTTTTTTTTTTCCTTTTTTATTTTCTGTGCAGTTACAGGTTGTTATTGATGAGGTCAGATTTAATCAGGAAATGTTCCATTTCACATTTGTGGCAGCATCATATGCATCACACATTCCATGAATTATTGTTGCTTATTCTAGAGAACCATTCTTCTCCATGACACTTAATTCTTTGGACCCAAGCATCCATCATGGTTTGGCTGAAGACTTGGGTAAGCTGACATGTGAAGTGCCTTTCATTCTTTCTTTTTTAGTGGCATCTCCATGACACACCTTACTCACTTTTATTTGAAATGCATCATTCATTCAAAGAAGGTACAGCAAAACCTACTTATGGGGATGCTGCAATAATAATGATGCAAGTTGGGAAGAGGGGTGAATGGTTATAGGGAAAATTTGTTCTCCTAGTCTAAAAGTAGTTACTGTGGAAAGGACAAAAAGATGTATTTTATGTCACTTTACCATCTCTCCTCTTTGTGGGGAAACCTGCAGTCACACAGCCCAGCTCTTTGGTCAAGGGTAGACAAATGGTGCATTCAAGGAGAAAAGAGGAAAAATTACTTTCTCGAGCACCTGCTGAATATTACCAGTCAAAGTCTTTGCTCTCTAATAGGAGAGGTGTGTGTGTGTGTGTGTGTGTGTGTGTGTGTGTGTGTGTGTGTGTGTAAAATTGCATGGGTTATTTTTGCAGTTACGAATGCAGAAGACACTTGTGTGAAGGGATCTTGATGACAAGGAAAACCACTTGCTGTCAAACACAACCTGCAAAGCACCTTTTCTGAAACACTTATTACTAACCTGAAATGTCTAAATAAAAGCAAAGCAGCAGATGTCAGAAAAGATGAAAGCCCTCACCATATACTGCCGCATAAATAATAATTCAAATAAATAACTTTGCTCTTAAATAATCAAAAGGTTGCACAAAAAAATGAATGTATTATGTTGATCTGGAGTGCCCCTATAAAATTTTATTATGGGGCTTCCTTTAATTGCACATACTTAGGGTCATATCTGCTAACACATCCTTTCTCACCTATGAGTTACCATGGAGATGAGGCAATAGACTGCATTCAAGTCCTTAAGGAACAAGGCATAAGATACTAAACCACTGTCTAATGACCAAACCAACACTGATGAGCCAGTAAACCACACTCGTGCAATTGATGGTAAATAAGACTGCAGTCATTAAAACTACATGACAGTAGCTATAAACAACATTCTCATAATTAATCGGTACTCCTGGAGTGCATGAATGCATCACACCCAATCGGAATAGGGGTTATAGGTTGACTGAAACGTGTTGTAATAAATCGGAAAGGAAGCTTTTATCGACTTTGATTACAAACAGATGAGTTTAATAAAAAATGGTGTTGAATGTGGTGTCTGGTCTGGAATTAACCTTCAGTCAGGAAGGCTGTGGTCTGGCAGGAACTGCTCAGGTATGAAAAGTGACATTGTGATTACAACATACTTATTGCTCTTACTGTACCTATAGCCCAAAACGTGACAACAGGAGGGGTGATGGGTGATGCTAAATTCAGGACCCAAGACTGGTCAATTATTCATTCTCCATGTTGGAAGAGGGAATAATCAACATTGAAGCCAATTTCCTTGTGTTGACCTCAAGGTAACTGAGCATGAGTGACTCAGTGATGTGAGCTGCCCTGCTGCCCCCTGCTGGGAGGAAACAGAACTTGTTTGCTCACAGTTCTGACAAGATGCATGTTGTGTCTTATACGCATGACTCATTTCATGTGCGTGAGAGTAGGTCAGCAGTCATTTGAATTGTGACGCAATCTCATGATAACTAATGCTATTAGTTTTCTACATGAAGTAAATGTGCAGATATGAGAGCAGACTCAACCACCCAAATGAACATTTTTCCTTATTGTTACCATTATTTTCTAGATTTCTCTTATCATTATTGAATAAGAAGCACTGTTAATCCAGCTACCTGTCCTGACCTGTCATAGTAATAACTGAATTCAAACTCTACCCGCAGCAGTCAGTATTTAAAACCAAAATCACATCAAAAGTAATTATCATCAGTGTAATACTACCCACTATAATTTCAACACTCCTGGCTAGGTAATTACTCCTGACCACAAACTCCTGACTAAGGTAAGACTGACTACAATTATTTTATGGGTAAAAGTACTGAATCTCACACTTAAGATCAGCTCTGAGCCTCTGAGACTACTAATTAGTGATTTTATAACAGACATGTTGGTGTATAGGTGACCAAGTCAAGAACTGTAATTAGCATCAAAAGTACATTTCCATTGAGTGTTAAGGACCGTGTCGTAATTTCAAAATCTAAAGGATTGTCACAGACTGTAGCTTCTCCCATGTACAGGTATGACTATAGAAAGCTTCCCTATTGTGACTGTAATGGAGCTATGTCAGTCCGTAACCATAAATGCAGGGAGAAAAAAGCTCCTACTTTGTATCAAAATGTGTACTGGTTTCCTATCTTGGTAATGTTGTTCAGGAATCATTACCCATAGCTCTAAACTCATTATACCAGCATGCTGCATTTTACTGCTAATTTCCAAGCAAAACACCTTGAAACAAAGGCGACTACTTATTTTAGCAGGTTATTCATCACCCAGTTTAGTTCTATGGCTTTGTATAGTCATACACCCTGAACAGACAGACACAGCAAAAGCTTGTCTGCATTTTTATGAGACGACTGGCTGTGTTGTCTATGGGTAAAAAATGTGGAAGGATATCGGTCCCTAAGCAACACCCCAGTTTTCACCCACCATAGTGCTACACCATAGTGATCTTCTGGCAGCACTGTGCCATAGCGTCATCCTCTAAGTGTGTTTACAGAACAAGCACAGAAGAATGTGACAGCGGAATTAGTTTAGTCTGAGGAGTTGCTGTATCCCGCTGCCTTCCAGATTGCTAGCATCGGTGTTTAATAACTAATTTGGCAAAGTAGATTGAACTTATTAAATTAGAACAATACATTTAAAGAAAGCTGAGTTGGAGTCTGGTTTCACCCACTCACAGTTAGGCAGTGGCTAGTTAGTGGATAGCACCATTCTCTTGATTCTTGTTGCCATAGTGTCAGACCTTAGCAGTTATATGACACTGTATGAAGAATTCAGGCTTGGAACCCCCTCCCCCAACCACCTTAAAGACCTACAACAGGTTGCTTTGAACCAAGGTAATACTAATATTCATGTAAGATGTTCCAGTTTAACGTCTGAAACATTACACTTTAATTATACAACATAGTAAGGAGACTCAACATCAGATACCATGTAGGTGAGAAGGGTTGTTGAAAACCAAAATATACTGAAAAACTCAGTGTGGCATGGAAACCAGCATGGAAACACACCCCTCATGAGTGCAAATTGTTAAAGATACAGGGAGGGGGTCAATGAAAAGATGCAGCATACATGTTTATTAGTTTGATCTAACATTTCTCAAAAAATATTATATCCTTTGCTCCAACCTCATGAACCAACTTTAATACTATCCAACCATGTCTTTGGGCTTGGTTAGATATTATTTATTTTAGACTTATTTTAGAAGTCTGAGTTTTTTTAGGAGATTATTCATAAATTCTGATATTTCAGTAATAAATCAATTTCAGAGGGCACATATGCCAAACATATGCTTCTCTCATCTGTCATCCTTGGGAAGGTCAAAGTCCCACCCAAAAGAAATGGGACAAAATACATGAAACATTAATAAATCAGGTGAGGGCAAAACCAAAATAAAATAAAACACATAGCTACATGCTCAGAAACCTGTGGGGTTAGTTGAAGAGAATAGTGCAAGAACATGGATCAGTGATGCCAGTTATGTAGGAAATAATATATATGTAAAAAAAAATTTCGATCCTTTACTGTGTGTCATCTTCCGTCATTCAACACAGGACAAGTCTTAGCACTGTCATTTTCACAAAAAGACTTATGTCTAACATTAATTAACATTTTGGGTGTAAGAACTGTGTAATTCTGTGGGAAATATTGAACACAAAGCAAAGAAAATTTAACATAGAATCTTTTCCACCGAGTGAACCAATAAACCTAAAGGAAGCTATATATTGACATATATAGTCATATATGTAATCACAGTGATCACTGTTACCTACATAGTATGCTCAAACCTAGTTTGCTTATTAAAACCTACCCAAAATACTCAAACCTAGTTTGGTAATAAGTAGATTGAATAACTCTTGATGCTGGGATAACTGCAAGATATTTTTATTGACCTGCGTGATATCGAATTGCCTTACAAAACCTTGTGTGCTCTGGAAACTAGTCATGTTCATGTGCATTGATCATGATTTATCTAGTAAATGTCCAAGGGAATCTGGGAGTATTTTTTTGTAATTTTGTTTTTGTAATTTTTTATTTTTTTTTTGCAGAAAGCTATGTGCCTATCTCTTAAATTTGACATTTTGTTGTTACTTGCTTTTGTGTGGTCACATCTTTTTCTATCCACCTGCTAAGTTAATTAATGGAAATTTACTGTTTAATCAGTATTTGCTGTTAATATAGGAAATGACAAATACCTAACAGAGACATTTGGTTCTGGTATGTTACATCAACAAGCTTAATTGTTTCAGGTAATGTAATACAGCACTCTCACTCAGGCAGCCCGAGTAAACCAATTACATTAGGGCACATGTTTCCTAATAAAAATCATGTCTAATCTTTTGAAACAATAAGCACTGAACAACAAGGATGCAGAAAGCTTTGCAACATTAGCAGTATTGTTGTTTTGTATTATTTAATTAACATATATTGTCTTCCTAATAACTTTGGTCCAACTAAAAATGCAGATACTTGCATTAATAACACATTAGGTATCTTATTGCCATATATAAAGGATCATTAGGTATCTTATCGCCATACACAAGAGGTTATTTCTGATTTCTCAAAAGCAATATGTCTGCATTACTTTTCAATGGTGTCTTTTTGCTTAAGAAGTACCTCATTATAGCTGGAGTGCATAAACTCTGCCCTGCCTCACTGTTCCATAGTAGGAACTGTCTGCGTTTACATATTTAAGTTCCAAAGGTGCACAAAGTGACAAGCTGGGCAAACTTAATTGGCTGTGAATTCCTAAAAAAGGGAGTGGGGGCTGAACTTCATCTTCCAGTGTAGTATTTATGATAGCACTTTTTGTTTTTAAACTTTGCAATGAAAATTTTTAAACTTGGCTATAATTCATCCAATTTTATCTGCTCCGGCCCTGCCGAGTTTGTATGGTTTCAAAGGAAATTAAAGAACACCATGTGTAAGAAAATGCATTTACATGTTAATCAGTGTGTTAGTGATGAGATTTACATTTATTCCAAGACTTAGACTTGAAGTGTTAATATCTTCACCAGAGCATCTTCATTAATTTCACATTATGAGAGTTGCAATTACACAGCACACACCATGACAGCTGCCTTTAGATCGATATACGATGTTTCAAGCTTTCCACATTTGCATATTTAAAGTGCTGGCCTTGTTATGAAACCTGTAAATGGTCCAGCACAGAATCCAACAGCCTGTGAGGCTCTATCAACAGTTGGTCAATAAAAATAAGAGCCGAACTCTCCAAAGCTGTGAAGTCAGAGCCGAACTCTCCAAAGCTGTGAACACAAAGAGAAGCGTGACTGTTGATAAAACAACTTGGCTCAAATGTTTAAATTCTTGATCCTATATGAGGACTTTCTTTAAAAATGTTTTTTTTTTAACTTACAGGAACTGAAATATCCATCCCAATCTTTCTTTAGCCTTTCTTAATTGTCCATGGTTAGACTCAGAGAGGAAGATGAGACTGATGGGAACTCACTACCTCCATGTTTAATGAGCAATTACTGCGGCAAATACCCACATGGGGTCTAATCTGTCAACAACCAAGCAACCTTTCTAATGTGAGCAGTGTAAACTTTATAATTACTTTCAGTGCAGAATAATGAATCAGTTATCAACCTGATTTCCATATGCAAGGCAAATTATTGCAATGCTATGTAGTTTACTTGTTTAATTGATTACTTTGTTTAATGGTGAAGTTTACTGAAGTAACCATGATAGAAATGTGTATGGCTTTGGATGCATGTTACTCGTAAGCCACGATTGTTACTTCTGTTATGAAACTGTGAGGAAGACTTTAGCCTGCAGCCTTTGTTATCTGCTCAGCAGAAGAATAGCAGAGACACATCCTGTAGCCATGCAGCACAGAACCAGGTCATGACTGGGCTGATTAGCAAAACCTCCATCTCACTTCCACCAAGAGATAAAATGAACCTGCCAATCAGGTGGCACTAAAAACAAGGCCATACCATTTTGTGTGTAAGGAGGCTATCAGTCCCATAAATGTATTCATAGTTGGGCATGTTGTTCTTCCAATCTTGGGGGTCGTCACAGGCCTGTCTGCAGGACAGCACTCCCGGGAACGTCTCTCTTGGGTGTTGTGTGTGCCGCTTTCCCCACCCTGGGATGGAGACAGCCTCCATGAGGGTCGACACAGAAATGCAATTAACCACGCCCCCTGATGAAAAGAAGGACAGGCCCTTTTTAGTCAGAATGTGCACCGGCTGAATCACATCACTGACCTGTGTGAGTGTCAAGTCAAGGGCTATGACTACACCGACCTTTTATTTCTTGGCCTGGTCTATGGAAAAGCTTTCACTACCTCCACAATGAATCGTATTTCAACTGGTTTAACACCATGTGACAACAACATGTTGAAGATTATATTCATCATTTTCCAAGGTGTGTGTCTATCTATCTATCTATCTATCTATCTATCTATCTATCTATCTATCTATCTATCTATCTATCTATCTATCTATCTATCTATCTATCTATCTATCTATCTATCTATCTATCTATCTATCAAAGATCACAATCCAATTAAAATCCTAAGACCTGAAATGAGGACGTAACCTCTAGAACCAGAACCTCTAAGCTCATCCCTGTGTTCCCTGATCCCACAGACCTCATTATTCAAGCTGTCTCCATAGCAGCATAGCAGTTTTCTGACCAAAGACTGAGAGAAATGTGCCAGGTTCTTTTAAGGCATTCCAAGTCAAATGAGAATCCCACAGGGGACTTCACAGAAACAGCCTAGGCAAGGCTGTTTCAAATGAGTGCATGCATTGCAGTGAACTATGCATTCCATAGCATTTAATGGAATGGTATCTGTGCTTTATTATGCACTCAGGTGAACAGTTGTGGAGACACATAAGACAGGTGTGAACAGTAACCCTGCCACATAAATCAGAACCCTTAATAAAAGCACTTAATAAAAAGATTCAGTATATATTAGCCTTTAGACACAATAAGAGAAGGCAGTAGTAAAAGGAGTGAAAGTGTGTGTGTGTGTGTGTGTGTGTGTGTGCATGTGTGCACGCACAGGTGTGTGTGTGTGTGTGTGTGTGTGTGTGTGTGTGTGTGTGTGTGTGTGAGCATGTGTGAAATCCCCACTTACACCTAATAGAATCCTTAACACTTTTTTCAACATATTTCTGTTCCTCTTCAGACATGCCCCTACCACCATCACACACACACACACACACACACACACACACACACATACACACACAGAACTACTTTCACATCCACAGCATATGGCATGGGAGCTCTCTCAGATAGCCTGCTTTCTTTTTTCCTTTCCCTGCACAAAAGGCCAGGCAACATCACATCCACACTTAGCTGTAAATGCATGAGGCCTCCGCAAAAAAAACCCAGGTCACCCACTCAGTCAATCCGCTATTCACTTCCTTGTCTAAAACCCACCTGGAGCCCACCTCCGAGCTGTGCTCTTATGCCTCGACCCCTCACTCTCCATCACTCTCTTCAATATCCTCTCTATCCTCTTCCTCTCATTGCTTCCTTTGGTATTCTCTCTGCCTCCCATCATACATTTCTAAGAATCTCCCTGCTGTCCAGCTTTTCAAGACTGCTTTTCTGAAGTTCCCTCACTCTAAGCCACTTGGTTCCTGTGCCTAATACATGCCCATTTTATTATAAAGCTCTCCTCTCACAGAAGACCACACACTATAAGAAAATGAGTCTTTATTTTTATCTTGACACATTATTCTCCTGTTGTTCACACATCCCCAACTTCTTTGAACAATTTTGGCAATTAACAGATTCTTTATGACTAAGCTGCCAACACCATCCGTTCTGCAGGTTTTCTCTTTTATAGATTTTATTTGTGTTCATCAACATCATGCCAAAAGAAACTCCTCAGCAAGCTAAGATACTCTTGAGATTTTCAGCATGCTCCAGAATAATTGTTATCCTCTGTAAAGACAACAACAAAAAGACTTTGAAAAAATGTCTTTGTTGTTTATCAGTCTGATCTTACCCTGAAAAAAATGAGAAATTTAACCTTTCAGTAAGATTGTTTTAAAAAAATTACTGGTGACTTTAAAATTTTTATGAACAAAGAAAAGTTTATTCACATTCCAATATTTTACCTATTTTAACTATGTCTGATTATTTAGGAACGCATAGGTGGTCATCTGTGACTTCTTGTCTTAATATAACTATGAGGTGACTGACATGCCCAACACCCTCAGTCACCTTCAACCATTGGAAACATCAGAGAGTCCTCAGATTAAATTAGATAAAATATTATTTACAAAAGGTATTTTCATCAGCTGAAAATACTCATCTTCACTGTACTCCACTCCCCAGGACATGAGCTGACATTTGACCTATCGCATCACGAAAATGTTTTTGAAATCGTTTTCAGATTGTTGAGACATGTTATTATGGCTCAGCTACAATCTAGGCTTCAATGTGGTGCTTAAAATTATTTCAGTTTGTCAGTCTGTACTACAAACTATATTTTTGATTTTATCCATCAAAGGAAATACAGTAAGTCGCAATTATGATAATTTAATTTTGAACACTGGCGAAAGCTTAAGTGTACCTTTTGTCACTGAAAGTCTGCAAAAAATGATCATAACATGCAGAATTGTGTGTACTTATTATAGAAAAGGAAGTATAATGTTAAACAGCAGACTGGCCTATCTCATGGTCAATAGGTTAGACCAACGTTACCAAGTTCAAGAGAGGATTGTACCATGAGAGTTTAGTGTCACCAATTTACAAAATAATTTTGCATTGCAAGAGAAATTGATAACCGCAAACACAACAGTCACAGACAGAATCTGACAGAACAGAATCTGAAACAAAATCATGAAAATAATTTCAAACCATTAAAATCAAAACTATGGAACTAGATATATTGAATGGTATTTCATTACACGTGCAATGTAACAATAGAGCAGAAATAGATAATGCTCTCAAAACAAAGCAGTGAACGTTTTTACTGCTGTGATTAGAAACTGACCATAGATCATCCTGGTTTGGGCTTTAAATCTGAGCTGCCATCCAAAACTTGGTCCTGGAGTTTGTACTGGTAGTTAGGTAATGTCACAGAACATAGGTAACTACTGAGTCAACTAGCAGTGATCATAAAGTCATTTGAGAGTTGAAAAACTGCAAGTTGAAATTTGCTGCAAATTGTGGATGACATTAGATGGGCTATAGCCTAGAAGTGTCCACATATAAAACTCTATAAGATAGGTACAATTAATAAAGTGGCTAGTACATTTGGGTCCATGATAAGTGTGTGTAATAAAGGGTGCAGGGAATGAAGTGAATGAGTATTATACATCATAGTTTACAAGATAGTACCAGCAAGTAACCTTGTGACCCTTAAGTTACAGAATAAAATACCTTGGTCTGCTAAAATTCACAGACTTGGTGTGTCTGTGATATGGTTAAAGCCTAGAAATTGTTCTGATATATGTGATTTACCTTACAAATATGCCACAAGGGTGACAGATTTCCATAGCATGAAATAGCATGCCCAGCTTTGTCACATTTTCCCACCATCACTTTTGGAGCTGTGTCACCCCTCACAGACTAGCAGCACTCCTGAGCTGGACCACGTGACTGCATCAGAGCAATGGCTACTATGATGAAAGACTGGCAACCCTGCCCCTGAACATCCCCCCACCCGCCTTCATGAATTACAGTCAACATGTCTATGTCCTAAATAAATTACCCAAACCTGTGTACTGTGTTCGCATTACATCTCATTACTGCTATTCTTACAGGATGGCTGAGGACAGGAATAAATCACGGAGACGTACCCCCCTTTGCCACAGACATGTGGTAACACAAGTTGAGGTCTTTTGTCACTCTCTAAATTAAGAGATAAACCCTTCGCACTGATTACCTGTTCATTTACAAGGGCTTGCTATCAAGTCTAGGTGCATGTGCATGTATACTTTCAGCTGAGTGTGTATGATTCTAAAACAGCTTTAAAATGGCCTCTTTTCACGAGTCCATACTTGGTATATCGCATCCATTTTTGAAGGCCACATCCTTGCACAGTTTAGTATTTTTTTCTGCACAAACACAGAAACAACAGACTACTATGCACTGCCATCACCATCCTGACAAGTCTGATAGGCACGTGTGTTTGCCATTCCTGGTTTAGCACTCTCACTGAAGTGCACCTCTTATATGTGTTTTGTGTTCATAAATTTCTTTATTTTACTAGAATTGCCTCCTCCCCTATATATAACTGAATTCACCATTGTCAAGCAATGTTTCTTGTTTTGAATTGTGTTTTAATATTGTATAGAAAACTACCTACAAAATCATGTCTGATTTGCTCACTACTATGAACTGACTAAAACGCTGAACCTTGTGAACAGTGCTTGCACTTCGGCTGCAGCCAGAGACGAGGTCAAGTGGTGACTCTGATTTTGATACACCCCATCAACTCCTTGCTCCCACCTCTTTTTTTTCTTTGCTTTTCTTCATTTAAAATCCACAAGACTTTATACCCTATTCACTAGTCAGATGCATCTCAGTGGATGCAGAACCTGTCCCAGCATATTCTGAACTTTTGTAGTCATAAAGCTCTTTGCACTACATTCTGAATCCTTCAGAACTTCAGTGTTTAATCTGCATTCATCCTACTCTGTCTTGTTCTAATCTCGATCCCCTATTCCTCTGATTCCAAACCTAAAGTGCTGTGACACTCCTGAAGTTTCTTGCCTCTGAAATGACCATGGCCTTCTTTCCTGCAATTGCTCAGAATGCTAATTGGAGTGTGAAAGCAATCCCCTGTAATGCATTGGGGAATTCCCACAGTCTAGATTCGAAAATAACAAGCCAAAAAAAGTGGGGGAGGGGCTTTTAAATTCCAATTGCCACTAGACATCCGGATGGCCTTACCCTGAATGCATTTTCATAATTAATACAAAAGTCTGGAGGAAGGTGCCTTTCCTTGATTGAAAGGTCCTTATGCATTCCCCTGGCTAAATATGCAATGGAAAGTGTAAACTTGGCATGCAGGGAAGATGACATTTGAAAAAGAGCATGCAATATTCATTTAAATTCAAAGTGCAGACCTAACACAATTTTTCTGCTAAGCCTCCAGCTGAATATGAAGGACCAAATGCCCTTTGGAGGAGTTTTGATTTTCACGTGCTTGTAGCTTCCAACAAGCAGTGTGGTAAAAGTGTATTGTATTTAGTTCATTGCACTGCTTCAAAACATCCAAAATCGCTAAAAAAAAAAAAGTATTCTGACTTGCATGTCTCTCAAGTGTTGACCAAAAATCCATTAAAACTGAATGTTTCTTTTGAGAAAACCACCAGTGGAATTCAAATAAGAATTCAGGTTTGAGGCACTGCCCAACAGAAGGCTGCCTCAGTCTCCGCATGGCTGGAATGCCCGTTGTTTGGCTGCTAGGACAGCGCGAGTCAGCCAGCAGGGTCCGGCATTGGCTGGAAGTCAGCCTGCCAAAATCAGTCGGAGAGGGTGTGCCGGTGGTGAGCAGATCAGCTTCCCTGCACTTGGACACAGGCAGATTCATCTGCTAGGTGGAAAACCTGAGTTCACCCACAGGCTCCACCGAGCCACTTCTATACCAACGCTGATTGAACCATTTACAGGGGGAATGAGAATGGCCTATGCTGTATTGAGTTCCTCTCTGCAGGCACTAGACAGAACAAGTGCATTAAAATGAGAAGTAGCAGGGGAATCCAGGTAGATCTTTTCTGCTGGTCTAATGGCAACTTACCCCATTATTATGTAAAGATTCAATGTCCTTATTGATTAGTAATTGGATGGTTGACCTATTTTGCATGGCTTAACATTTGTGTGCATGTAATGAGATGGCTTACTGATTGGTTGGATGTAAACATTTCTGAAAGGTTCCTTCAGACAGAGAGAGATACTAAAAGCTCCATAGTCTTATTATTAGATAGATTTTTTTTTCTTGCCTGTTTACATTTAGGCATTAATGAACCACCGTTTTGATATTTCTTTTGTTTAACGTGATAAATCAATTTCAATCACATTAAGAGTCATTTAACTCACACTCTGAACTTGGTAAGCAAGGAAAGCATTCTTCAGGTGAGATCTGGATGGTGGTTAATAGACTTGCTTTCTTTTGCCAAGGCTCAGACTGATAGTTGTTTTTTTTATGACAAGGCTTCTTACTTCCCATTGCTTTTAGATTATCTTAGCCCTTTGTATTTTGTCGTACAAAGACTGAAACTGTGGACAAGGCAAATATAAAAGATAAACCATTAAGCCATTTCAAGCACTCACTGTGCATATTAAAGGATCATTAGCAATTACTTGTTCATGCATGTCTGATCATCTGAGGGAAATAATTTTCTTTTTGAACAAGTAAGTCGTTACCTTTGCGGTGATTCTCTTTCTTTTCATTAAAAAAAAAAGGAAAACAGAGAAAAATAAAAAATAATTAAGATTGTGTATTACCAACAAGTTCGAGGAATTAATTCTCTGGTTTAAAATTAGTTTCCTGTTTAAATTGTTGTCTCTGTGTTGACCCGCTGACTATGAAATGAACGAATGTTGTTGTCATGCATATAATTTTAGAACATGAACATTTTCTCAACTTTTTTCTTTCCAGACTTCATTTCCAATTTGTTTCAGCATATATTCTCTCTTTACTAGAGAATATAAAAACCTTAAGTCTGCTTAGATAATTTTTTTCTTTTCAGCACCACATTTACAGCTAGTCAGTGCCACGGAGCAGGGCGAAATAGAGCGTGCAGAAGAGTGGTCATAATGTGTTGATTTTCAACATGAGCTCCCATCCAAACGCCACGACTTTATGAAACATTGATGTCCCCTAATTTCTTGGCAGAAAGCTTGGAGTGGTAATAACGTGTTTCTTTCTGCGCCGCTGTGCCGGACCAGCGACAGCAAGACTGCGGGCCATAATTATCCTGTTTGTTCAGAAGCCGATGCTTTTTTATTATTTAAATCTCTTTGGGCAGAGAGAGAGTGGGGAGGTGCAGCTCTCTACCATTTTCTTGTCATGTTGTGTTCGTCAGTGTTAATGCCCTGCTCTGTAATTTGTTGCTGTTTTGTCTGCTCTTTTCTCATCCTGAATTAGAGAATGAAGGCTTTCCCTGGAGCCCAGAACCAGGGTCAGGGTATGAAGGTTTCGAATTGAGCCGAGCACTGGATCTAAGAGCCATAGCATTCTGCAGGCCTACAGTATCAGACCTTCTCAGGGCATCCAGCTTTCCAGTGCACCGTGCCATTTTGATCTCAATTCCTGTGAGGTACTTTTTTTGGCGCCGAGTTATTTAACTACCCTGCCCAGTTTGCCTGCAACTCAGGACAGAAATAGGTGCAGGTGAAGATTTAAATGATGTGAAAGCGTATTAATTTATCTGACTCCAAAATATTATTATGTCGATAATATATTAGGTGAATTAACTTCGCTAGAGGTGAAGATTATCTAGTAGAGGTTATGAAAATATATGTAACCAACTTTACAAGTTCCTTATTGCTAAACAGTAGTGTGTGCCAAAGGTTTACCATACAGCTAACATTGATTAGGGAAGGGTATAGCCTAACAGACATGTGCAATAAAAATGGGATACTTTATAGGGAATTGGTGTTAGAATACATAAATCTATATCTGATAATCAACACTAGTGTATCCTGGCATAATGTAGATACAACTAAGACAAAATGTAAAGCAATTAACCCAACTTATTAATTAAATAAAATTAATATAAAATAACAATAAATAAATTAATTAAGTAATAAAACAACTACTCTAAAGCAAAACAGTAAAAGATAACAGACCTGATGGAATCATAGTTACACACAATGGTGCAGGAAGCTGCGAGTTAGAAAAAAAAAAGTCCCCACACAAATGTCTTACTCTCTTTTATAGCCTACCAGCATAACAAATGAACAACCATTATCAAATCCAGGTTAACCAATGGGAATTAGACTGGTGGTATACACAACAGATTACATTTACATACAGGATGTCCCACCTTTGGGGGGGAAGACTGAATTCACTTTCATGAGTGATACACTATGTAACCATTATCACATGAACATATAGGACTCTGCTTAAGACATTGTCTTTTCCACTAAACAATGTGCCTCCAAATGAGTCCGAAATAATCAAAATACAAATGGTCAGTTTTACTCCATTTCTATTAGAACTCCTTAATGCACACCTTCACAGCTGTACCTACCTGTTTCCTCCAGGAAACAGGGCTATTCTCTCTTACCTCCCATGGTGTTATACAGGAACATCAAATCCTGCATCATCCAAAAGAATATCATATCCTGCCACCCCTACAAAATATATATATATATATATATATATATATATATATATATATATATATATATATAAACATCATTTAAAATTGGTAAACCACTTTGCTGTGCCACAAAAGACACATTGGACTATTGTATCTCCAAACTTTCATACAGTAGCACTGTAATTCTCAGCCTCCTTTGTCTATTGATATTCTTCGATCATTAAGCATTTGTGTAGCTTGATTGATCTGCCCCCCCAATGTGGCCATCTTGGTTTTAAATTGCAATCTGCTACGAGGTCTATAAGTCTGTTTTGGGCCCTATCGATCACTGAATTTATGGATTACTGGTTGCATGTAGCATGAATGAATCCCCCCTGGACAGATACATGGACTACAAGAAGATAACCCCAGCCAGCTCCAGTGGGAAGGAACACCGCCACATTGAGCAGCAGGTCCATAAATGCTAGTGACAGTGAATGTCTCTGCTTTAAGCAGCATGCTGAAGCTATGCGACGTTTATAGACAAACAGTATGAAATTCTATCTCGTATTTGTGTTCAAAATACCAACATTAAAATAAGCATCTTTTTTAGACAACGCAAAAGGAAAAATACACTCAAATATTTACTGCAATGCTGTTGCCATCATTGCTTGTTGCTAGGGAACTATAGGAGTCTATTTTATGAAAGAAACATTTACTCTTGGTGGGAAATATGTCATTCCCATAAATAAATTAAAGCCATATGTTTCTTTTTTCTTACATCCCCCATCACACATACACACATACACAAACACACACACAAACACATGCAAACATACCCGCACGGACTCACAAACAAAGAATCCATACTTTTATATGATTTTTCTATTTTAATACCACTATAAAGGACTAATATCTCATCCAATGTGTCTAGTATACAATTGCATAGTCACTCTTTACAGAAAAAACAAAAAAACCTAAACTGTTCCTGATCTATAAACCAAAACCAGTTCTGGTGCAAAACAAACAGCACCAAATTCCCCAAACTAACTTCTAACCCACTAACAATAAAAATCTCACCGATATAAAATACTTCCTATTGGTCACATCCCAAAGTTTTCCCTTTGACCTATTCTGCAAAATATAGCCACGATAAAATCTACTGAGATTATCACTGAAGCATCACCCCACAGATAACAAAACAGAACATGGTGTAACTCACAGCTCAATCCGGAAGTATTGATTCCAGACTCATCGCTTAAATGTTCTTTCTGCAGTTTAGACATAGTAGCAACGACCACAGTCCTAATAGGATCACCATAACAGGAGATGGAGAAGAGCTATCCCCAGTTTTAAGATAATACCATAGCAATGTTTTCCCAGGCTGTGCTACTGTACTGGCTTACCTATTTTATGTAACACATTGCTGTTGATGCTAATAGTTACATGGTCGCTTATACTAACAAAAGGTGAACTGTAAGCAAAGGCATAATGTATTTCTATGATTATAAATGACATCCAAAACTATTAGGGCCTTGGTCTAACAAGGAATCTCCTCTGCTGAACAGCTGGTTGCTGTTTGTACAGCACTATACTTATATGGGCTATAAGTCTACATACAATAAAATGGCAAGTGTGTGCACAATGTGCCGAATATTAGTCTGTGATATGATTATACACTGGCCAACCACATTTTTAGAAACATTTATTTATTAGAATAGGTGCCATATAGGTGTACAGCTAGACACATGTGCTCAAGTGTTGTCAAGCACAGTTTATGTTTGCTGGTCAGTTTCTTAGCATGGAATTGCTGTTGATAGGAAGATTTTAAAATGCAGACTCTGGACCCAGCAGTAACACTGATGTAGCTCTAGCAACACACGTCACATGTCACTGCAACACCCACAGACCAAGCTACTACCATGTCACTGTCGATGCTGTGTTGAAAATGGTCTGCCACGCAATAATATCAATGATATCTTGAAAGAATTATCGTGTTGTCAGTTGATGAATTGATGAAAGGGATAGAGGATGGGTGACAGACCGCTTATGGCAGTGAATGGGTTACTGTATATACCCAATAGAAATGCACCGATAAGAAAGGTGCCTAAAAATGCACCCAATAGAAAAGCACCTATAAAACAGGTGCCTAAAAATGTACCTAATAGAAATGCACCTATAAAACAGGTGAAAATTTTGCAATCACCATCACAAGCATTAGGAGGGTGGGAGTTGTAGCTTTAGTTACTCAGTAAAAGCTTGGAGGCTGCTGGCTGCAGTGTGAGGAGCTTCATCTTGGGCTTCATCAATGGATTTATTGATTACTTAATGTACTATATGAAGCTATTGATGAAATGCATTTCACCCCTCATGGATCAGAACTAAAGCACCATCAACCCTAAGTGTATTTACAAAGACCAACATCTGTAGTTTGTTCCTGTGCTGCTTAAAAAAATATTTCACAAAATCCAATTTATGCTGCAACTATATATTAAATACACATATGAAATTATTTGTGCTGTTTTTTTAACTGTCAGCTATATAATAATAAGCTACATTTCTTTCCATCTCTGATCTCAGGGGGGTCACAAGACAAAGTTAGGGTGTTTATTGCAGAGAAAATAAAGTACATAATTCTTCCAGGCAGACTGAGCCTTTGACAATGAGGCCTGCAAATACTGCCATCAAGTGGTGCATGGTTGTATTGCAAATGATGCATGAAATTTTAATGATCTCTTTTACAATATTAATTATGCCCATATTCATGATAAGCTAAACGATCTCTATAACTGAATTTTAGGCAGTGTTCTACTTTTTTGGAGGGATTGTAATAAATAACTGAATACAAATTAATCATTAAAAGGCCTATATTTAAAAGGGCCGCATATGGAGTGTACTTAGAAGTCTCTTGGCTGTGTGTTAAGAAAACAAATCAGTGCTCCTTGCTTTCATATCCATCTATCAGAGATCAAGACTCTCTCATTTCTAGCTCAAATATCACAAAGGCCCAGTGTTGGTAGAAGACAGCGAGTATGGCTTCGCACGCCTGAACCACAGAAATGTCAGGGCAACTGTGTCTGGGAGAGGCAGGGGGAGAGGGAAAGGTCAGGTGCTTTAGGCTGCAGCTGGCAACCAGTACGCAGAGACTAAAAAGCTGGCATTCTCTTGGAGAGGACAGACTGCGCTGACTGGCACTGATGGGAATCTTTTCATATCAGATCTTCATTACAATATTCAGTAAACATGCTTGGGATGGACGCCATGTACCAGTGGATTGGCTGATTTTTGACAAAGTATATTATTCTTAATAAATTGCTAGGGAATACATTTTTTCTATTTTCTACTTTATAGTGAATCCATTTCACCTTTCCAAAAATCATGCCCGGACTTCTAGAATAACACCAGACATCGGAACTAGCATGTTTCAAACTGTTGCAGCATATTTTCAGCATATTATTTGATTTCGTTGTTTGCGGTTGCATTCAGGTCCAAATTGTAGGTAACTCCTTGGCTCCTGCAGCTGGTCCATTAGAGCATGGCAGAGCCCTGTGAGAGTGGCTGCCATCCTGGCAGGTTTGCAGAACGGCGCAGACATTTCCCACCCTCTGGCTCTATCATGACTGCCTGAGTGTGACCCCTGCTATCTGGGGCCTGCTCAATGGCACAGCTCATGACTTCAGCCTTTAGGCAGGTTGCAGAGTGGCAAGGGCTCTGTAAAGTCAGCGACATGCCTGCGCCCTACACTGCAGCCCACACACACCTGCCTCCTGTCTACCCAGTCTCTCTCCTATAGGAAAGACTGCCAGTCACAAAAGGCTAAAGACAGAGAGTACTGCATTTTATGATTACTCATATAGATGCTTCTGAAATGTGATTTTATAGAGATACACGTAAAGAGATTATTGGATTGATATGGAAAGGAAAAGATTGAAAATATTTGTTCTTTTTGTACAGCATTCCTTGTGTAGTAAGGAGAGCTGAACTGTAATTTGTGACTCATATAAATGGGTTCTACAATTATAGTTGATCTTATAAGAATTGGCAAAAAGCAACACCGCATTAAAGACTGCAATAACAGCATTTAATCTATTTTGAAATGAAGCAATTTAAGACCAAATGTAATATTCGATGTAATATTTTCCAGGAGAATACAACCAAAATGAAAGATTAAACCTTTCAAAATCAATTGTCATGATAAATTAGGACCAACACCATGCAGGTCTGTATCTGTAGCTAGAGAATGACCCCTGCCCCTGAAGAGCTGCACTGCTATATTGTTTACTATCCCCCTAAAAAACAAGATTTCCCAGAGCATTTAATTATTACAACTGGTGTGTTAGATTAGTGTTGTGTGTACACTGATAAGTCACTGTGTAAACCGGGGAGGCAGGAACATTATCTGCTTTAGGTGAATTCACTTAGTTTATGATGCATGCTAGCTGACATAAGTATTCTACCCTATCTTATGTGGTATTACCCTTGAATGGCAGGCAGGGGTCTCTGCAGTCTTTCTCTCTTCATATGTGAAAACCCCTATATACATAAGGAGTAAAATACTACAGGCTGATACTAAGAATGTTTCAGTGCTTCTGAATGAATTCTCTGAATTCTAAACATCCTCATTAAAACACATGTCAGTGACACTGTGATTATCACACAGCTCATGCCCTTAGCCCATTGCCCTCTCACACTCCTGCAGTACAGTTACACTCCTCTTCAACTGAAATGGTTATAAATGTTTCTGGTTCCTGTGCCTCCAAAAATAACAAATTATTCACAGTTATTACAGTAAATAGGCCATCTGGACCATACACTGATTGTTATTACTGTTTTATCTCTTTGTATGTATTAATAAAGCTATAATTAATTTCAGTATTCTACAGAGAATAAAAGCAACCTACTCAGAGCAGTGTTGATGTCCATTCTGAAATCTACTGATGTTACCCAGAATGTCTTACACACCAATATAGAAAACACCCCTAACAAAACTTTGTATAGACCATACAATGTATTACAAATAGGATGGATTACTACTATTATGCTATCAGCATAATCTGTAAGATGAGAAATGAAACCTTGCTTGGCTTGCTTAAGCATCCTTAATCTTAAATACCTTAAAGAGCCCTTATCAAATTTCGTCCATGGTTTGTGCCGGTGTTTTTCCACCCGACTGCAGCTATGCACCAGGGCCGCAGGTGGCACATTGCACTGGGCACAGTGTGCAGGTTGATAGGGCACAGCCAATGTGTGATCACATGGAACAGTCCCTGGCACACACGAGCAGTGGTCATGCATCAGCAAAATGGATTGAATCACAAAGGTCAGTCTGAAAAAGGAGAAACAACATGACTGATGACATACACAACTTGTTTTCATGAGAAAAAAAGTCAAGCAACTGGAAAATGATAGGTAGAATGGCTTGGCTGAAGAAAGAGTATGGCACAAATGAACTAGTGACCTTCTCAGCTAAAGATCTGAATAAAAATCTTCAATAAAGCTATCCCTAATCATGATTAATATGCACCAGTCAAGTTCCTGTCAAGTTGTACTCAACAAATGCCCAAAAAAATCTTGTTATTGACAAAATCACAAAACTATGTCTTCATTTAAATATGTGAATATCTGATATAATAGGTATACTCCCCACCATCGCAACAAGTAGTATTGATGATGCTAAGAATGTTCCCTGAGCAGGAATGTATTCAAATACATTTATTAATGTATTAAAATAAAATGTATATGCCTTACGGTACTGGATATTTTAAACCAAATAATATTTAGCATAGTAATCGCTGGTAATTTTCACTATAAAAAAATGAGGCCCTAATGTAATGTTTCTAAGAACCTATGTACAATCCCACTGATAAACATGCCAGATCAGGCACATATGTGGTGTGAGCATTCACATGTAACAGATATCCATTTCCCAGTCTCATGTTTCCAAGATTCTGACTTACAGGAATATTCCAGTGTTAAACCTTAAAATTATATATAAGATTTTAGATTTTTTTTTTTTTTCTCAAATGCTTAGCGTTACAGATGGGACCATATGAAACATCATCTCCTATATTGTTCAACAGGGCATGATTCCAGGGTATGCAGTTTGCATTATTTTGCATCAACATTCACATTTTAGTAATTTGAGCTTGCTTACATTTGAGGAGCACGATAGTTAGTCTAAGTTAGTAACATATAATAATCAATTAGGCTTGTTTCAAGGCTACTAACATAATTACAATATTTCACTAGCAGGTAGATTTAACTTACAGGTAGACATTCTCCTCTGTAATCAACTGGGTATATGTGGAACAGGTCACTGAAGTAAATATTAAGAATTCATCTAAAATGATTACTGGGGCACCGGCCACTCGCTAAGGTTTTGCCCTGTTATCAGGAGATCACAAGTGTATATCCTTGAACTTTGTGAAACCAGGAATCCATAATTGCTCTCTAGATTAGCAGGATAGCCTCATTTCCCTCTCCTGCAATCATCCAGTGTGATTCTAGACAATTGCAGGTGTCTACAAGGCAACAGTTAGGCAATATATTTGGACTCTGTATTCAGTGCAAAGTAGGTGTAACATCGGCCCGAGTGCAGCAGGGCACAGAAGAGGATGCACAGACTCCCTCAAATTAGTGAGACGTTTAATGAGACAAAAACATTGATGATACTTGTGGCACTCACACATAACGACGAATAGTGTTGACAGGAACAATGACATCTAAGGCTAACAATGGCAACACATATATAATAACACTAACGATAACAGAAGCAGAAACAGTAACAATGACCAACAAAGAGGCACACACAAATAGACAGAGAAACACTTAACATCAACCCCTGCACAGGTGTGTGCATCACAGAGGGTGTAGCTACAAACAATGGTGAAACCCCCTGCACATGGCAGACCATACAAAGTGACTCATGGAGGGGAGCATTCCGTGACAGTAGGATTATTAATCAGCAGGATAATTTATCTGTGTTAGTCTGGCCCCTAGCAAGGCATCAGTTTTTGAGACATATCAAGCACTTTATCCCACTACCTCTTTCCTTCCAAATATGTGCCTCTTGCCAATCTCTCTGTTTACCTCTCATAAACCTGAAAGATGGTCACTCTGTCACAGACACAGAAATAACAGTCTTTCATCTATCCTCCACTACCTGTATAATATCAGACACAGGTGATAGGTGGGCTTTGGAAAAAGTAATTCTGTCAACCAGAAAGCTGACTTCATCTCAGCTCTAGTATCCTTTCACAACCTTCACTTTCTGTCACTGAGACCAAGATCTTTCTGAAGAATTCAGCAACACAAGGAATCACCTTCTACCTGTGCCTTTGCAGGAATAGGTTTGGGTGGGAAGAATATTCAGAGAGGGGTTTGTTAGGATGAATGAGCCTTGCATTTAACATAAATAAAAAATTGGGTAGGTAAAGCCAGTCATTGACAATATATCTCTCCAAGTTCAGGTGCCTACTGCAAAAGACAGGCGCATACAATTTTATCCCCCACTGGCATCTATCCAACAAGCCAGTCTTCAAAATTTCATAAAATAACTGGATATCCTTATGGTATTCCTTCCCAACAGATGGAACCCCTCCAATAGCAGCTGAGATACTAGCCCTTATCCACTTCCTTCCATTTCCTTGACAAGTTTATCTCCTTTTCTTCCAAATTAGATTCTGGAGCTAGAATTGGCTAGTAACTCCACTTCCTGTCTGTTCAACCTGATCCTATCCCCAATTTTCCAGACTCTATTAGGATCTTCTTCCCTTCATCACAACTAACGTAAATGTCTTTATAACATACCAACATGCCAACCAGCTTCAAAACTGCTACACTCCTTATACATTAGCCCACTCTTGATCCCGCCAACACTAGCAGCTACTAGTTCATTTTCCTTTAGAAAACAATGGAATGCATTGTGTGTAATCAGTTGTTTCTCTCACCAAAAATGGGATCCCATTCCGACCAGCTTTAAACCAGCATGCACCACAAGAAACTGCCCTCATAGCAGTTACCAAAAAGCTTTTTGCTTCCTGATAATCTAAACTGCATTTGTCCTGATCCTACTAGTCCTCTCTTTAGCCTTTGATATAGTCTATCACAATATTTTTTTCTATATAGAGGATCCACATCTACTTCTTGCAGACTGTCTACAGGCATCCCACAAGGTTTGGTGCTTGGACAGTTTCTCTTTTTTTTTGTATACTGTATTTTCTAGGAGAGGAATTATACTCATATGAGGTCCTCTGAAAATGCTACACAGGCGCACTAAGTTAATACTGTCATTCACCTCCTTAGATAGTAACATCTCAATTTGGAACTTGTTATGCCTGACATCACATCATAGAGGGTGGCACTGAGGGAATGGCCTAACATTGGTTGTAGAGCAGAGAGGCGATATAGGTGAATCAGTGGGTAATTTAAATTTAATCCACTTGAGTCTTATTGCTGGTGGCCTATTTACAGCCCTTTCTCTTCCAGTAGCTGAACCAACATGAGGTAGAGACAAAGAGACAGAGCTACAGAATAAATGCTACAACATTGAAAGGTGCAGCCTTAGTGAGACCAGAAAGGTACCATTTCAATCACTAACTGTGCAGTTTCTTGTGTGGATTTTGTATTTGTTTTTTCTTGTAGAGTAATAAAGAGGAGCTTGTGGCATCTACTCCTGCCCTCTGTTGTTTTTCTTTCCACCTGCCCCTAAACACATCAGGCTATCACCTAAACCCAAATTCCAGCGAGACAGAGCTACTACACATTCCTGGTGATACCTGCCCATGGCATGACCTTGTTATCTTATGTTGCGTCGTATATGCCTCACATAAAACATAACCCAGTGCCCTCAAAACATAAGGGAAACAAGGCTCAAAATCATGTGAGCACCCATGAGGTGGAATGAACATCTCTGTCTGTACATCAAGTCCCTTGCTGTCTTCAAATGGTTACTGAAGACCCAACACTTCAAAAGGCAAAGTAATGACCCCTGAGCACTATAAACACATTTCATTAATAACTAATCCTGCACTTAATAAAATTGTCTTTGGCATCTCCTGTGCTCAAATAGCAAAAATGTATGTTACAGCTTGCATTCTGAGTAGAGCATACTGGTTTAGAGTAGCTGAAGCAATATCGTCATAATGAGTGACCCGGGCCACAGGAGATTATAACCTCGGAAATGGAACCCTAATAAAGCAAAATGTTGTATGAGAAAAAGCAATGATTAACCAGTAACTTGTTTAAGAATAGAAGGTAGGATTTTATCTCATGCATATAGTCCACACACAAACACACACACCACTACCTGTGAACAGTAAGTAAGAAAAGCATAGTATCACCATATTTGGCACACTACTATACCTAATGTACTATATAAAAAGGGACCAGCGCTTTGTTGAGATCTAACAGGGTAGACAACATGTAGACTTGTAGATTTCTCTTTATGCAAATGTCAACATTTAAATATGATATGTTGCTTTGGAGGGAGCAGAGCATTTACTGTGCTCTGCTCAGTACACTTACTGTGGACCTGTGGAACACACACTTACCCGTTAAGGAAGACCGTTAAGGAAATTTTGTATTAGGCAACTTTAATTATGTAAGTGATGGGTAGGACACTAAGACCCAGCAGCAGTCAAGACCCAGCAGCATCATAGCTTCCTAGAAGGGGAGCTATTTCAATGATTTAAGATCAACTGACTAGATTTTTTTTCACTGTGCGGGGGCAGGGTTTAGTATTCACTACAAAATTCACGAAGTCTGTTTGGAATGAAAATTTGGTGCCATGTTTTTTTATCTCCTTTCTCTATTGTCCTGCCTGATTGGAAATGGAAGTAGGTTCCATATTTGAGCAACAGCAGCTCATTTGTCAGCATCACAGGCTCTGAGTCTGCAAGGCCAAGAGCCAGCAAGTATGTTTTCTATATGCTGTACAGTCTTCCATCTGGCAAGATGGTTTTGTTTAGCTTTATTTGTTTAAATAATAAGATTAATTGTATATTGTATTTTTTTGTTGATCTTGGCTAATTGGAGTGAGGTCAGAGGCATCAAATAACCTTATGGTTTTCTAATCTTAACTTGGATTTTGGTAAGAAAAAACTTTCCTTAGATTTAGTTGTTGTTAATGTTTTGTTATTGTTGTTTTGTTTTTTTATGTTTTATATGTTTTGATGTGTTTTTATTGCATTAGAATTTCCACAGATTTTGTCTATCCTGAGTGGGTGTCCATATCTTCCCCTGTTACAGAGAGTTAAACCATATAGGTATACAAGTAGATTAGCACTGCAGTTAGTTAGTTAATATGGAAATTTCTCTTTTCCACATTAACTATCTAACTGCAGTTGATTTTTTGTTTGTTTGTTTGTTTTTCAGAAGCACATGATATATGAAATAATGTTTTGTTTATTTATTTATGTTTTCTTTATTTTATGTTGGTACAAGGCCTGTTGTTTATTGGGACCAATGTGATAGCTGTTATTGGTACTGTATTATCATTTAAATTACAGGACCTCCAAAATCAAATATCCAGTTTATTTTATTTTCTTTAATTTTATGATTTCCCTGTGATTACTGGATAATCCCATTGGTTAACAAAGTTAAATGGTGTTTAGAACTTAGCTGACTGAAAACATTTCACTTTTTTCTGTACTTTTATATTTACTGTGATAAATATAAATAAACTTAAACAAATGCATTCTTTCTTTTATTTTTTTTTACACAGAAGATATACCATAACATCTCATATCCCAGTATATCGCATATCCAAGTGGTTCCCAAAAAAGAACAAAAAAAGAAATGCCTGCATAGAAGCTATTATCCACTGTAAACTGATCTTCATCAAATTTCCCATATTCTATGAAACAGCACTGGATTACACAACAAGTAGTGATAAGAAATTACGAATGGAAGAACTTTTAAATCGTATACACTCAGAGAGACAAAGCTCCATCAGAGACAAGCCAAAAGGCAAGATACATATGCAAGAAGGAATTTTAATATGAGCAATGAAAATAAACAAAACAAAACAGGAAGGAAAACCAAACCAAACCAAACCAAACAGGAATGAGGGAACAAGAAGGCAAACCAAACCTGGAAATGAGGGCAAA
The DNA here is from genome assembly GCF_041902795.1 of Electrophorus electricus. Taxonomy (NCBI): domain Eukaryota; kingdom Metazoa; phylum Chordata; class Actinopteri; order Gymnotiformes; family Gymnotidae; genus Electrophorus; species Electrophorus electricus. Next base: position 4,535,005 of record NC_137515.1, on the reverse strand, counting down.
CGACAAACCAAAGAACTTAGCCACAAAATCAAGATCTGTGACATGGAAACACACAGTGCTAAGCAACAAGACATGTTAACAGCGACAATAACAGCCTCGTTATGAGCAGAAAGAAAGTCCATGACTTGCTTAAATAGCAAGGGAAAAATATAGTGAGCTAGGTTTCCGTCATTGCTTGTAAAGGGCATCTTGTGCATGTTGCACCTGAATCACTTGTTTCTTGCGTTCTTAGATAATTACATATCTCTCTACATTCCAGAACAATTTAGTTAAGCAGAGATGACAACTGAAAGAAGACACTGACTGGCTTGTGCTGCACCCTGCAATGTTCGTGTGAGTCTGGTTCGAATAGCTTCTGGACATCCTGCTGGGCCTAAGCAAACTGACTCAGTGGGTATGATGAGTTGGTTAAGAGGAGAAGATATGGATTTTACCTAGGCCATAAGGGAAGATCCTTAAGTGATGGTACTTCTATTGAAGGGCAGCAACAAGATAGGAATGCTGTCCTGTTAACCTCTGAGCTTCAACTCCTGGTCAGCAAGAAGTTCTGTTCAACCACCATTTTGGCTCACATAGGTTTCCAGACTTTGAGTTTTAAGATTCCGAACTCAAATCACTTATATTTGTAAGAACATTTGCAATTAACAGGAATTAACCCAAACTAACAATTAATTAATTATGAATTAACCACTTTCCAGTTGTGGCAGATGGATTAGAAATTCATAAATAAGGAGTATAAGTTAAAACAAAAGTAAAAGAAACACATTGGAAAAATAAAAGCACAAAAACTGAAAGAAATACCAAATCATTATAGCCTTAACCTTAACCTTAAACATGATTATTAAAAGATTAAAATAATTAAATGAAAAATATAAATAAAAACAATGGAAAACTAAAAATCCAGTAAGAGGACATTAAATTAAGTAAATTAAGAGTAAATTAAGAGTGGACCTGACAAAACGTCATGCGGTGACTGCAGGCTGAACTAAAAGCAAGGGATAAAAGGGGGTCTTTAAAATTTGCTTTAAACAAATGGGACAAGTGGGACAGGATTTAATGCCGGAAGGAAGACTATTCCAGAGCAAAGGTTAGTGACAGGAAAAGCTCAAACACCACTGGTGTAGGAGAGGGGCACGTATGTGTGCGTGTGGCAGGGCGGGGGGTGGCATAAGTTAAATATAATAATAATAATAATAATAATAATAAACATTTAAAAATGCCTACCTTGCTTCTTACGGTGGAGACCCAGAATTTTGCATTATTCCACTTCTGGTCACCTTAGTGGGGACTAGGGCTTTAAAAACAAATAGTAAAATCCTCCAGGAGGAGCTATTTGTTTTTTAAGCTCTATTGAGGAAGTCTCTGTCATCCATGGAGGTCACAGAAAGGATACTCTGGTGCCTGTTATTCAATCATGAAGAGACACATCCTCTTAAAGAGATGACAGGGCTTCCTGAGTATGCACTGTGAGACATGATGAAACATCACTCATCTCCCGTATCAGTTACTTCTCTTAATTCAGTCTTAAATCCCTAGTGATCTGAGCACGACGTTAGGAAGTGCTGGGTATCATCATAGGACGGTCAATATGGACAACTTATTTGAGCTAGTTTTTTTTTACCTGGCTGCTTTCACTGTGATGTAGGCTTAGGCTCTGCAACAAAAGAAGTCCAAGCTGGCCAACCTGACGATTGCTGTTGGCCAACATGCCCTACATCTTTCTCTACACTCTCCGCGGACATTTGCTCCTGGGGCTGTGAAGTTAGGATACTTGCCTTTGGATTGACCCTCACAGTCTATCAGTACCTGATACTAGACACCTAATATCCTCTGTGCGAGACTATTAAGGAAAAAATATACTCAGTGCTAGTTAGGTGTAGTAGCTTTTCATAGCAGGAAAAATTACAGGCAGCTTACAGGTTACAGGGGTCTTTACTTGAATATTTATTTACTCAAGCCTCTAATGGTTAACATCTTGCAAGTTTCTATTTAGGTTTGCTCATCTCAGCATTTACAGGTCAATGACTATGAGTATTAATGAATGTGTATTGCTGAGTCTCTTCATTCAGTGCAGCACCTGAGACACCCTGAGTACCTGATTAAAATGTACCCTATTAAAAACAGGAATGTGAGCAGTACAAGGCTCATCACTTACGAAACGGTGTTATTATTCCCTTCTATTCTTAGCCAATAGCTGCCAGTGTTATTTACATTCTGGATTAGCACTAACATGTATACACACATACACACACACACACACACACACACACACACACACACACACACACACACAGCACTTCAAGATTAACACTGGTTGCGTGTTTGTAAAGTCACCAGCTACTCTGTTAGAAGTTGTTTGTTGTTGGTTCTTTACAGATACTTTGTTTATTTTTCTAATAAATAATTAAATATTGATATGTAATAAACTTTAATTTGTTATATAGCATCCATATACTCATGTCGAGAGTCTAACAGTTTCTCAAACACAAAGAATCATACTATAAAGTAATGTAATATTTAGCTTTATTTTCTTCTTCATAGAATAACTAGGCAAAACTGAATTAACTGCAGCTGTCTGCTGGAGCTTGGGGGAGCCCAGGCTGCTTAAAATGAAGCCATGAGCAAGTCTGTCTAGGTCTCATCTGGTTATGGTGTGAGCTGACATCAACAAATAGAATTTTATAACAGATTTATTCAATCTTTAATAGAAGCTCAGTGTCATGAAGCACTACCTCAGGAAAGCAGTTACAGCAGGCTTCACTCCTTTGGCCATAATCCCAGTAGCATTTTTGCATCATATGTCTGTTTGTTTAACACCTCTGGCAACCGAAGAGCTCGTTATGCCAACATTTCTCAGGCAGACATGCGATAATGTAGTCCTAGGAGACCTTTGACTAGAAAAAGGTAAATGTTGTCAAAACAGATCACATCATGCTATTACTAACCAAGTAAAAGAGATTCCAGCTGAATAGGGTCAGTATACATGAGAAGTCCACTCATTCACTAATGCACACCTTGCAATTCTTTCATTTCTAAATTTTGTTATAGAGTGCCATGGATTTCCAGAAAATATCTTAATATCTTATAAAATAAATGTTAAATTATTCAATTCTAAAAAAAAAACAAAAAAAAAAACATGGGTTCAATCAGGATAAGGAATCCACAATAAATGTTGATACCTACATTAAACGAAAGAAAATCTTGTCAGTTCTTGAAATGATTTACTCATACTTAGCGGTCTCTCACAACAGTCACTATGGCTCAAAGTCAGTGTTTTGTTTTGTTTTTTTGTAATTATTCTTGAGTTCCAGAGGTGTGGTACTTTATTGTTGTATTGGAAATTTGGAAAATCAGGAGACTGCACTGATCTTGAGATCCTCTATATTTATTTGCATGCATGGAGATTTTTTTTTTTTTTTTTTACATTCTAATATCAGGCAGCAGGTCTAATGTCAGAAGTGAGCAGTCCATTCTAACTACACAGCACAGAGATCAAACTTAGGAGTAGAGAGCAAAGAGGAGTAGCAGAGAAGGGAGCAGGGAGGTAATGGACTGGATGGATGAGGTCTTAAAGGCCTTTGCTGTATGCCTCATTTTGTTATCCTCTGAACTTGGTGTGAGACATTTGTGCTCTGGCACAAACCAAAGATTGCAGAAATACTCAAATACACCTAGGCATAAAACCTGAGAGAAGACATCATGCATACTGTAAATAAACTTGCCATAAAACGTAGATAATGAAAAATTATTATAAATTAACAAAAGCATATGATATGAATTACTTCAGTTGTCTTATGGTGGTAGATGCTTCTAGTTTGTGGTCACTTCTGATTGGTCTGTGGTGGGAAAATTCTCTTGGTCATGAAACACTTGGTCATTTAAAGAAAAGAGGATTTCTGAGTCATGGGGGAGAGAATTAGAATTCGAGTGGATCTAAGAGTAGAGCTGAGTGCAGACCAAACTCTGGTCTGTGAAGCCTTGCTCTCATCTATCCCCATTATGATGCACTTCTGTGGTCTCAGAGATAAGGATGTTTTGTGAGGAACTATAATACGCTCATAAAGAGTATAACGATGCTACATAAAGTTTATTAAAACTCAATCTTTATTAGAAAGAATACAAAGTATTCATAATAATGAACTAACAAAGTAAACAACTTAGCTGGTGATTTTACCAACATACAACCAATAATATAGACCTTTAATGCTGAACTTCCATTTGTGTAGTTTGTAAGAGAGAAAGTAAAAAGGAACACAGAATCATTGTCAAGTGGTGACACAGGTTACCACTCATCATCCACCTTCAGAGACAAGTGGTTTCAGACACTCCTCAGCCAGAGGCATTGTGTAAAGAGACTCTTCCTTCAGCCCATTCAGTGGTTGCTGTCCCAAATCCAAACTGCTAAAATCTTTTGGTGGGTACATATTTAGAAAAATAAAAATTGATTGCAACTTTCTGTCTTTGAGGACAGTGTTCATTCATTGGTTTAAAAGACTATTGACCAAGTGCCTGGGACCCAGCACTACATAGCTCTGTATCTTAGAATGCCCAAGTTTTCAATGTATAAGGATTGTGCGATATAAACACCTGCCTCAATGCAGCACATTATATTTCTTAAATATTGAAATGAGCCTTCACATGCTCTCTGCTGTTATATCTCAAAAAAGCTTTGCACTTTTTACAGGCCATTTGTATTAGCATGTCAAAAAGATACCATACTTATCTATAATCTGCAGTTTGTGATAGATGTGTGTGTGTGTGCTTGTGGGGGGTAATTAAACAGAGACAGAGAAAACAACCAGAAGGAAAATAAAATGTATACCCCCCATGGAGTACAAACAAAGGGCAGCAAGGTGGTGTATTGAGCAAAGGCACCAGTAGAACCCAGTCTAAAAAACCCTTCCAAGGCTTTCATCTTAGCATAGTGCTCCAGGAGTAGATTAGCCCACTGCAAAACCTTACTCTTAAGGAACTGTATCAAAATCTACAGCTTAGTTACATCAGGTGCTTCAGGACTAATCAGATACTCAAAACACCCCTACTTTGGGTGGGGGGGGAGCAGAAGAACATCTTACAACACCACCAACAGGGCACACCTTCAAAGACCAACAAGCAGGCATACAAACACAGGGTTTAAATAACAGAACTAATAAGGAAATAAACTAGGAACAGGTGAAACAAATAATAAGCAGGGCATTAAACCAGGAGGTGGAGACAACAGAACCAGGAGGAAAAAACAAAACAAAAACAAAAACAAAAAAACACAAATGAACAAAATGAAAACACAGCATGAGAAAATGCATCGCTGTGCGAGCTGCAATGTCTGGGAGGGGGTGATTGTGACATTTTCATTTATTTGTTTTGGCACACGCTTACCCTGTTGCTGGACATTATTTGTGGTCTTGTTTTTTTCTTTATTCTTCTCCACACTGCCATTTTCTCAATATAACATTTTACATTTATTACACTTCAGTTGTTATGTTGAGTTTTCCTTTATATTATGGCCTCTAATTCCTCTAATGTATCTGGGGTCAGAACAAATTTGGGAGATTGTTATTGTTTTTGAGTGGTGGGGTGTCTTGTGGTTGTTCTGAGGATATTTGTGCTAGAGGCTTTTGTCTGTGTTCTGACTCTGGAGCAATTTTTGCAGTGCCACAAGGCTGATTTGTTATTGATTGCTGATTTTTTTTTTTCCAGTGTAAAGCCTCTTTCAACCAAGGCCAATTTAAAAGCGGATTTATATCAGCAACCGGTGGAACCGGGGCTTCTGTTGGAGAGAAGCTGCTCTGTGACCGAAGGTGAGGATGCTGACACAGGGAAGGTGACTCCAGCAGGGGAGGCAGATGCTGAATTACAGCAACAAAGTGTATGAGCTTTGCAAATTGAAGCTGAAAAGTCATTGAGGTTCAGACAGCTTGTGCTGGAGGTAAGGTGGACCCAGCATCTGAGATATCTACACCAGGTCATGCTTGAGGTTATATATATATATATATATATATATATATATATATATATATATATATATATATATATATATATATATATATATATATATATAGACATGAGCAGACAAATTATTTGAAAAAAAGTGTAAATCCAGCAGTCTTTCAAGATATCAGTAGCTACGAAAGTTGATGTTTCTGATCGATTTTAAAAACTGTTTCCCAAAAGCTAACACATTTGAATGAACAGAAGCATTTGAGTCTTTCTGTTGCTGCTAGAGCAGCTGATTAGCTTAAACTGACACATAAAGCAGTGTTTTTATTGATAACAGTGATGACAAAACCAGGAAGGTATGGCTTTGAAAAAGAGATGCAGATTGAGACATAAGATAATAGTGCTGCTCAGAGAACTATGAGATCTGGTTTTCAGCAGACACTTACTGTGGTAAGAGTAGTTATAGGTATAATCCCTTTAGGTATAGCACTCCGTTTATTTATTGCCCAACACAATTTCATGGAAAGTTGAGGTAAGAGTATGTTCATGGTTTCCAGTCACGTTATAACATATTTTGGGGAATGGCTTAATAGGTGGAAAGTTTTTCCTGTCCCTGATATTGTAGTGGATCCTGTTTCAACAGAATAATTTTTCACTGAGAGCAAGCAGCTTCCATCAGTCTACCCACTGTGTGGTATCTTTCACAGTTACAAAAACTCCAAGATGTAATGCTTATGATTACACTGATGAAATATCCCCAAGTGAACAAAGAGAAACAGTAAACACTGATTCAGGCGTTAATGTCGCATGGCACATCAGTGAAATTTGGTGGGTGTGCTTCAAGGGAATAGCATAGGATAATGAAACAACCAGTTGATTCAAGAGAGCATCTTAGCTTTGCACAGAAGGCTGAACCATCATTGGCTCTTTGTAGAGGCTGCAGATGGGGGTGGTCCAGTAATTTATTTCTAGGATAAAGAAGTACAACTATGTTAAAGGGTTACTCCTAAGTTGTCTGGAGACAGAATGGACTGTTGTGTATCAGATTGTTGCACTTTATCATTCTCTAGTATTCACTCTAGCACACAATCACAGGATATCTGGACATGTAGGCATTGCAAAAGAAATACTCACAATTTACAGCATTTCTTTTGGCCAGGTCTAAAATTGATTAATTATTGCCAGTTTCCCTCTGCATCACAACCCTGTAATCAATGAGCCTTTAAAGACTATACTATTTGACTGTGTTGGGCCTTTACCCAAGACAAAGTCAGGCCAAAGTTAATATTTATTGACAATGATGTGTAGTGCTACATGGTTTTATGGATACCATTCCATTACACACATTACAATCAAAACCTGTTGTGAAAGCATGTGGTGATGTTGACCCAAGTTGGAGCCCAGATACCATAACTCCTCCCATACAATGGTGTGTTGGAGCAATTTCACAAACCCTTAAATCAATAATTCATAAGTACTGTTCTGAGTCAGGCCATGGTGTGTTGGAGCAATTTCACAAACCCTTAAATCAATAATTCATAAGTACTGTTCTGAGTCAGGCCATAATTGGATCAAAAAAGTTCCAATGGTACTTTTTGCTGTTAGAGAGACAGTTCAGGAGTCATTTGGTTTTAATTCCATACAGTTTGTTTGCAGTCAATCTGTAAGCTGTCCTTTTTATGTGTACATATGGTTTTAAAATTTAAGATGGCTGTGCTCTCGGCTCCATTGGCTAAATCAGCAATGAGTATCCACACAAGTTATCATAAGTTTGACCAACAAAGCTTCTGTGATTAATGTCTTCATTATAGACCATAAACTGGATTATTTGTGTCCTACAGAAATCTGGCTTCCACTGATTTTAAATATAAATGCAGCAGTTCAGTCTGGATTTGTTTACATTTGCAAGCCTTGTTCTTGAGGTAGGGGAGATGGCCTCATGCTGATTTATCGTAAGAGTATAAAATTAATGCCACTCTCTTTACATGGCAAGTTGTCCTTTGAACTGCTGGCTGTTAAACCCTTAGCATGTCTACCTACCATTATTGTGGTTTTGTACAGATCACCAAAGTCATCTATTCCTGTTACTAATGAAAACTCAGTAGATTTAACCACTCTTGGTGCAATGTCTTCCACCAATATTTTAATGGGAGATTTAAATGTTCATTTTAATAAAACTGAAAATGTTTACTAAAGATTTTAAAGCAATGTTTTGATCTAAAATAAAACTGGTAATGACAACTTACTGTATGCTAAATCAAAGGTGCGCAGTATTACGTTATAGCACAATATTTGACATGTTAATCCTGAGGATCTCAACAGTTTAATTATGTCAAACACTGTTCTTATCCCTATTGCTTGATTTTTGGGTTTAGTAGACTATTACAATAATAATCTTCTGTGCTTGATATCTTAGCCCCTCCAAAAACAGGTTGTTTAATTTGTTCATATGGCTCTTTGATACACACATGAATTACACTGAGGCATTAGAGGGTATACACCAAGACCAAGGCTTGCTGTTCATAAACAAATGTATTTTGATCATATACCTTCCTACAAAAAAATTATTTCTGTGCAAAAAAACATCTTAAGAGGGCATGGCCACACCCTGCTCCTAGGACTGTCACCATGTCCTGTTCCAAAGATGGCAATCCTGTACCTCTGGTTCCGCTGGCTGCTATCATGTCTCTTCATCCACTGGCAGCCTGGCACCTGAATTTCTCTCAACCTTATACTGTGTAATTGCTGCCAATCATGGATTTGCCAAAAGTAAATGTTGGTCATCACTTCACTCGTCTCCTTCTTCACCTCTTTCAATGTCATATAGTTAAGATGATTTGGCTGATATTGTACTGGTTAACAAACCATGTACTATTAGTTCTTTATGTATATATAATAGGCTTGTTTTATGTTTATTCAAAAGATGTGTCTTGTTGATTTAGTGTCATGTGTTGTCAACTGGCAATGGGTCAAAATTTTCAAAATTAGAAGAAGACAACACATGTAAAAAGAGACAATATGATGAATATTATTTAAAATATGGGTTTACTTACATCAAAGTATGGGGGGAGGTACGTCCACAGTGTGTAATCTGTACTCTTGATAACAGCAAAACTAAAGCAATATTTAAACATGAAACATGGTCATCTCTCAGGAAAAAAAAAAAAAAGGTATTTTTTGCATGGAAATTAAATTAACTGAACTCATAAAAAGGTGCGATAAGTGCCACATGCTCCATTGTACAAGATAAAAAACAACAAAGTCATAGCATTCAATAGAAAAATTGAAGAGTTCAGCATGCAAACAGTGGCTGAGTTCTGGTTGAACATTCAGCAGGACTATGTGGCCTTGATAAAACCAGCAATGAGAGGCCTTTTGCTATTTGGCTCATCATATTTTTACAAAACTGGATTCTCTGCACTGGCTGTCCTGAAGCCACAGCACAGATCAAAAATGGAGGTGGAGAACAACTTAAGACTGGCTGTTTGAAAGAATAAATCTGATATCAACAGATTGTGTTGAAAAAGCAGCCACATATTTCACACCAAAATGAGTAAGTTAAATCATACATTTTTATATGGAAAACTTTGTGTGTGTGCATACAGGTGTGTGGGTGTGGGTGTGTGCGTACAGGTGTGTGCGTATGTGTGTGTACTACATATCTGCCTAAAATAATACTATTTTGGTTGTTGAAAACACAGTGACTGGCAAATGTGTACAAAGAGGTTTACTGTTATTTCCTGCTTTTTCTTTTAAGTTGGCCTTCATTCCACCTTCACATTTGGCATTCAGCACACTACCATTTTTCAAGGTCTTATAATGACATTTTATGAAAAAGAAACAAGCAAGATGACACCTGTTTTTATATAAAAGACTGGAATGAAATTTAAGCTACTTATGGACCCATAAGAGAAAGTTACCCAGAATAAGAGCATGTTCATATGTGTTATGTTCATATGTGCAGAATAGAGGAGAAACTCTTTTTGTCATGGCTGGTTTTTATTTTATTTTGTTAGACAGTTAAGAATAGACAAAAAAGCTCTGGAAAAAATGGGATGCTTTGACCTGATTTTCTTTGTACATATGCTGCAGTATTTTGTATACTGACAAGTTCTCAAAACACTGGCAAGGAGACCTCAGGAGGAACAAGACTGAATACTCTGCACTATGCTGTCCAAATATGATTGCAACTTTACTGCAGTGAACAGTATTATAATAAAAACCAAATGGAATCATCATCTAACACTGGCTTCAAAAAAGCTAAAATGTCACAAGAATATTTTGTTTAGAAGGTAAATCACACATATCAAAACAGAGTATTAATTTCTGAAAAAGGACCATAAATAGAATTTTTCAATGACATTTAGTATTGTGATAGAGGCAAATTCTTGTTCTTTACAAGACACACCAACAACCAGTGAAATAAACAATAAAACAAGAAAAAATAAATAATAAAACAAAACAGAATAAAAAGTGAGAGACTATTTTGAGCAAGTAGAAAGATAACATGGTGTTATCATAGCTTTGCCGCTCTGTCAGATCATGTCTGAAATTAAAATGCGCTGGAAACAAATTCCATTTTAAAAATAAGGACTCAAAAATTATACAAGTAACAATATACTTATCTGATGTTCTAGAACATTAATAAAAAAAAATCAAATGTTAAGGGATTCACAGAAAAATTCATATATACAAGCCATCCAAATGCAGTCTACATCAGTGTTTTAGAGGTAAAATTTTTATCTGACAGAGTACGCTAACTTTGACAAAAGGTATGAATATCCTAGCTCCTGTTATCTGCTTTATATATAATCCATGCACATAATTATGATAGAATAAGATGTGAAAAAAAGTTTAAAGGTTAATACACACTTAGAGAAACCCATCTGATTACCTACTCATCTCTTCAGTTTTTGTAATTTATATCATATGAAGAAAATTCAGTCTTTTAAGGAGAATAAAGTTTAAATATGCTCTGAAAACGAATGGAATGTTGAAGATGATAAATTAAACAGTCTACAAGTCACAATGTACTTAGCTGATGCTCTAAACCATGGATAAAATATAGCATATATTAAAGGATTGACAGAGGAATTGATGGATATAAGCCAGGTAAGAACAGTCCACAACAGTGACAAAGATGTCATGTTTTCAGCAGACAGAGAACATAGACTAAAAAGTATCCAGAGAGCAAGATAAACAAAAACAATGATGCCCAGTGTTTTTGCTGCTTTAGAATTAGAAGACTTAGAAACTTTGTCTCTGTGTCTGTTTGAGGTAGAATTCAACACAGATCTCACAGCTTTAGCGTGACGTCTTGCCAAAGTAAAAATGATTGAATACAAGGTGAATATAACTGAACATGGGCATAGAAATGAAATCACAAGATCAATGGTCATTATAGAAGATTTTATGATTAAAATGCACTCTCCATGGCATCTGCTCATGATCTGTGACAGAAGGAGATGGTCATTAAAGTACAAATAGATGAGGACATACAAGAGAGAACAAGACCAGCCTAGAATTATGAATAAAGACATTTTACAAACTGTAACTTTAGTGGAATATAGCAGAGGGTCATTGACTGCAATGTACGTATCAACAGCAATGAAAACCATATTGCACAAAGATGCTGAAGATGAGATACAATTGATGACTAGAAAAAGTGTACATGCCAATTTACCAAGACACCAACAGCTGTCTCTTAGTTGCATCGTATTCACAGGCATAACAACAAGTCCCATGAGAAGATCGGCCACAGCCAGAGAGAGGATGAGTAGGTTGGTTGGAGTATGGAGCTGCTTGAAGTGAGAGATAGATAAGATGACAAATAAGTTCAAAAATACAGTGCATACAGAGATACAAGACAGAAAAATAAACAAAAATAGATTTCCTGGGCCTGCTCGAACCTCCTTTCTGCATGAGTTGTTGTCGGGAAAGCAGTACTGAACTGATATGTTTTGCTGATACTCTGTGATATTCATTTTAAGTATTTACAGATATGCGAGTTGGAGCTAATCATTATATGCTGTTCAGCAGTGCTGGACTCATAAATTTGTCTTTGCAGATTGTGTATTTATGTTGAAGTATGAATCCTCCTACTAACATGTGAATGGTCACTTTGTAACCAGCATCATTCACTTAATATTCAATAATGTCTTTACAGAGGTGACCAGTAGGGGAGTGGAAGCGTTTACAGATAAAGTCAACTGTGAGTGTCATAGTTCAAACACACTTTACATCTATCACATTTTGCACAGAAGGTGTTTTTTGGATGTATTCATTTGCCTTTAACACATTATTAAATATGAAATAAATGCATACATATAATGTATTAGAAATGTATTGGAAGAGTCATCTGATCTCCATCTGCTGGATTTTGAAGAAAAAGAGTAAATGTGACAAAGCCAAAAGAGGGAGAAGTACTCTAGTCTGTTTCATCTCCAAATGTGACTTATTATAGCAGTTTTACAAAGGGCTTCAGAGAAAATCATTTGTTTCCAAGGTTTTGTGTCAATATCAGAGATGATGGAGCACAAACTGTGACAATTCTGCATCATACCGGCACAGCTGATTTTTGTACTTAGAAGTATGTTTCCTTTTTCAACTGTCACTTACTGTGATTCTGATAGAGCAGTTTGAGGTATAGAAATGGTGTATGTTAATGAAAAAAAATAATAACAATTTCCTCTTGGCTGGGTGGCACTGTAACGTCCTCTGTTGACCAGCTGCCAGTGATGTTTGGTATTGAATGTCAGACAGGCCACAGTTGCAGTTGTTAGTTTGGGGACATACCTGTCTGTGACCCAAGTGGAAGCTCAGATCAATTCATCATCCAATGGTGTTTTGGAGATATTTCACAAAACACTTGAAGTCAATGATTCATAAGTACTATTTTGAGTCAGGATGCAATTGGACCAAAAGAGTTCCAGTTGTACCTTTTCCTGTTATACAGACAGTTCAGTAGTGACTTCGCTTTAGTCCAGTACAACTTGATTTCGGACACTATGTAAGAGGTTCTTTCACATTAAAGAACAATTGATGATTATCATTTGATGTGCCTTCATCAAAATATCTGCTCAATAATATGAGTAATTTTAGGAAACATTTTCTTGCTGGTTTTATTGCTGCAATGAGTTTGTTGAAGTCTTCACAGAGAAAGATGCAAACATGCTTAGATAAACATACTGTTTCAACTTCTTTCCAGCCAGTTGATCAGGTTGTGCAAATAGGTCATGATACCTTTAAAAATAGTAGGCAGTGGCATCTTGATAACAAGTGGGATTAATATTTATAAGCAGAAAGAAGTACAAGGAAAGGTTTACTCCCAAGAGCTGCCATTTTGTGAGTAGTGAGAAAAAGGTGAAAAATCTCGGCTTATGCCTTTACCAACACGGTAAAGATATAAGATTTGTTTTACCTATGTAACAAATGGATGTTGAATGATTGTGTGTGTGTGTGTGTGGATGAGGTGCAAGCTAAATGTGCGTATTGCTGCATAGGGAATTTTCCATCAGTGAAGCAGGTTAGCCTTCCATTAACATTTGTATCTGTTTATGACAAATGATAAGGCAGTCATTTTGTGGTTTTATTTTAATCTAATTTGTTGACAGTTTTGTAATAAGAGAAATGTAAAATAGTTGTATAAGGTCAATGAAAAGTGAATATGTTCCTTTTTTGGTTTTGTTTGTGTATCTACTCTGACTGAGCACAGAAAGTTCCAGTGTTTAGATTACATGTGTTCTGGAGTTTAGTACATGTGAACAAAGTAAGTACAGGCACAACAGGCCAAAGATCTTTTTAGAAGACGCATTCTATTTGTAATCCTTTACAGTGTTGGCAGCATAGTCTTTTTTTTTTTTTTTTCCAAACAGCCATATTATATGTATCCTATTTTCTGTGTACTGCATGCATACAAGTATATGAGTACAGCTGAAAGTTTAAAAAAGAGAAATACATATGTTTTCAATTGATGTGTCTGGTTTCCTCTTACTCTCAGATATATATATATATATAAAAGGAATAACCCACTAGGGCCTCAAATATCCACGCAGAGATTTTGTATAGGATATTGCAAGATTAACCTCATGACCCATTCAGATTGTTTTCCATTAACTCACATAGATTACTGTTTTGACAATGTTGTTTCCGTTCACTATGTTGGATCTTTTAAAACTGTTATTTGCCAGTCCCACTAACAAAGCAACCAAAAATAGTTGCTGATTTTCTGACAACCGATGATGTATTCTGATACAGTCTGATGGATTTAGGTATGAAATATGCTCCCACTACATTTCAACACCTGATGAGCAGAGCATTGTATGGTATTCGAAATTGTGAAAATTACATCAAGGATGTTAATTCCACTGCATTATCAGAACAGTTAAACATTTTTGTTGTTGTATATTTCACAGAGGCTCTCAAGTTGAACTTGGCTATGTGTGAATTTGAAAAGGCCATAATTAGGTATTTGGGAAAATAATTCAGAATAGGTTGTGTTGGCCATTATGCGAATGTGAGAAGGAAGTGAATTCCACAGTTTAGGGGCAGCATAGGAGAATGCCCTGACACCCATGATACTTCGGTAAATGGCAGAATTGGTCAGTAAAGCTGCAGAGTGCAGGAGGAAGTATACGTCTAAGGAACATTTGTAAAACAGACAAGGGAAAGATTATGAAGAGTTTTAAATGTTATTAGTTGATTTAGTCCATGTAATGTCAATGGATTCGTGCTACAGAAATGCCTACTAGGATCACATTGAGTAAGACTTCAGTAGAGTGTTGTGTTAAAACATGACATAGTATGGAAATATTTCATAAATGAAAAAAAGGCAATACACTATGACTAGAAAAGAAAGAATACTGTCCAAAATAACACCAAAGTTGTAAACCTATATAAAGACAGTTATAATAGCTCCATCAATAGGAAATGTACAAATATGAATTTTTGTAATGTAGATTTAGAATCCATAAGACACATTTCAGTTTTACTCTTTACTCAAATTGCTTGTTTTCCATATATGTATATCATGTAGAAAAGAAGTGAGAGTATTGAAAGAGAGAATAGAAGTTGGCATATTGGACATATCCAGCAGCATATCATCAGCATAACAATGAAATTGAATGTCATAGTGTTGAGAAATATTAAGAGGAACAAGGTCAATGATGAATAATAGTGGACTTAAGACTAAACCCTGTGGAACACCATGAGGAACCATAAAGCCTTCTGACCAATAATTCTGAATCTGTGCAAACCGTGTCCTGTCTACAAGATAGGAAGCAAACCACAGAGTCCAATACTAGCCAATCGTTTCAAAAGAAGCTGATATGATATTGTATCAATGGCTACACTGAGCTCAAGTAAAATTAAAGTAGAAAGCAAACCTGAATCAGCTTCACAGGGAAGGTCACTGGTGATCTTAACCACATCTGTTTCTCTACTATGTTTGGGATAAAAAAAAAATCTGATTATATCAACTTTCAGTGAAAAAGGAAGGGAACTATACTAATGGTCAGAGAATAATTAGCAATTAATGTGATCAAATAAATAATTGAAGGCAAACATGTTTTAACTATCATTGTAGGAATAGGCTCTAGATGGCATAAAAAAGGTATTAGACTTAGTAATAAGTTAAAAAAAACATTGATTTTCAGTTGAAAGAAAGAAGTCACAAATCAGTGGATGGAGACAATTTGATATTTTTTATTGTTGATAAATCAGTCTGCAAAATATTACTAAGAGCCAACTGCACAGGACTTGTGCTAATTGTTTAGTTGAAAAACTTTAAAAAAAGCAGAACATTGTTTATAAAAGAGGTTAATATTAATATTTGTTTCAGATGTTTTGAGTAAACTTTTCTCTGTATAGAAAAGAGTCTTAGTATTTCATTAAACATTAATGTTAATACTGTGTGCATAATATGATGTTTTTGCACAGAAAGAGTATTTTTGAGGAAGGTATATGATAAAAATACATTTGTTTATGAACAATAAATCTGGTCTTGGTGTATATCCTCTCATGTCTTGACACAATTCATGTGTGTAACAAGGAGCAGTATGGACAAATGAAACAACCTGTGTTTTTGGAGGATATCAAGTGCAGAAGATTAACTATTATTGTAATAGTCTACTAAACCTGAAAGTGAAGCAATAGTGAAAGGAACAGAATTTGGAAAAATTAAACTGACATCCTCAGGATTAACATGTCAAATATTGTGCTATAATATCATGCAGTGCACCTTTGATTTAGCATACAGTAATTTGGCATTAAATGACAGCTTAATGTTAGATTAAAACATTGCTTTTAAAATCTTTAACAAACATTGTCAGTTTTACCAAAATTAACATTACAATCTCCCATCAATATAATATCAGAAGATATTGCACCAAGGGTGGTTAAAAGTTTTGATAATAACAATCATTAGTAACAATAATAGATGACTTTGGTGATATTTACAAAAACACAATAATGGTAGGTATACATGCTAAGGGTTTAACAAGGTTTAACAGAGAGTGGCATTAATTTTATACTGTTACGCTAAATCAGCATGAGGCCATCTCCCCTACCTCAATAACAAGGCTTGCAAATGTAAACAAATCCAGACTGAACTGCTGCATTTATATTTAAAATCAGTGGAAGCCAGATTTCTGTAGGACACAAATAATCCAGTTTATGGTCCATAATGAAGACATTAATCACAGAAGCTTTGTTGGTGATAAAAGTTGATGTAAAGGGCAAACTTATGATAACTTGTGTGCATACTTATAGCTGAGTTAGTTAATGGAGTCCAGAGCACAGCCGTCTTACATTTTTATAACCGTATGAAAAATGTAAGAAAGCACAGCCATCATACATTTTAGAACCGAAGTGTATATACAATTCCAACCAGTGCTCAATGCACACTGCTGGCACTGCTGGTTTAGAGTTATGAACCTGAACCTGACATCCAATATAAACGCGGATCCAAGAATATGATGGCTGATACTCTTTCTCAAGTTTATCTTAGAAAAGAAGTTCATTCTCACCTTTTCTTTATGGGCCACCTCTGCCCCTCTTACCATTGTCCCTGCCACCACTGCCCTGCTGTATTCCATCCTGGCTGCCTCTGCCCCACTGCACGTGGTCCCAGCAGCCCTTTTTTATGTGTGTGTGTGTGGGGGGGGGGGGGGGATGTCTTCCTTTGATCTGATGCCCTGCCTCTGGCACCAATTAGACCTGCTCCTAAGAGGGTGTGGCCACACACTTCTCCCAGGAAGGTGTCGCCATGCCCTCTTCCAAAGATGGTGACGCTATACCTCTGGATCCACTGGCTGCTCTGTCGCCTGGCTTGCTCTCGACCTTGGACTGTGTAATTGTTGTCAGTCATGGATTTGCCCAAAATAAATATCACTCATCACTACCCTTGCATCGTTCTTTGCCTCAATCAGTGTCATATAGGTAAGATGACAACATGAGTTCATTGTATTGATTAACCATGTGCTAATAGTTCTTTATCTAGATATTTTAATAGGTTTATTTTATTTTTAATGAAAATAAGTGTCACGTGTTGATTTTGTGTCATGTGTTGTCAACTGGCGATGGGTCAAAATTTTCAAAAAGAACCGATTTCATTTCCAGAAAATCAATAAAATTAGAAAAAAATAACATATATATATAAAAAGAAACAATATGATGAATATTATTTAAAATTTGGGTTTACTTACATCAAAGTATATGGGGATGTAAAGCCACAGTGTGTAATCTGTGCAGGTACTCTTGCTAATGACAGCTTGAAAGCAGCAAAACTAAAGCAACATTTAGACATAAAACATGGTCTCTCAAAAAAAGTTAATATTTTTTTGCATGGAAATTGAGTGAACTGAACTCAGAAAAAGGTGTGATTAAAACTGCCACACGCTCCAGTGTAAATCCTAAACAACAAAGTGTCACGAAACAGTGTGGTTTGGCCTGCCACATGCAGTGGGAGGATCTCTGTTTATTTGTGGCCACGCCTGCACACCTGCACCAGGTTAGTGTTTTGTCTGTGTGTATATAAACCTGTGTCATGGAGTGCAGTGCTGTTGGTGTTTGACATGTTTGCCTTTGTGCATGTTTGTCTCTGTCTATGTTTGCCCTTGTTAATGCTATTTATATGTATGTAGATGTTCACCGTTTATGTCATGTGTGAGTGCCATTGTTGTTTTCGTTATATGTTAATAAATGTCTGTCCACGTCAAAGGAGCCTGTGCGTCCTGCCCCTCGCCCTGCGGCACTCGGGCCATTACACAAAGTCTATGTATTTAGGAGAAAAATTCACCAGTTCAACAGGCAACCAGTTTTAATTCTAGATTCTGGTTGAAAATTCAGCAAGACTATCCAGCCATCATGAAACAAGCAATCAGAGGCCTTTTGCCATTTGGCGTATTACATTTACACAAAGCTGGATTCTCTGCACTGGATGTCCTGAAGCCACAGATCAAAACGTCAGCAAGACAAAGGAGCTGATCGTGGATTGCAGCAAGAAGCAGGAGTGGCACTACCAACCTGTGAGGATCAGTGCAACCACGGTGGAGAGATTAGATCGTTTCAGGTATCTTGGTGTTCACATCTCGCAGGACCTGTCGTGGTCCCGCCACACCAACTCCCTGGCAAAGAAAAAGACTCGTCAGCATCTTTACCACCTCAGACGCCTAAGAGACTTCAGAATGCCCTCCAAGGTACTGCGGAACTTCTACACCTGCATTATTGAGAGCATCCTCACGGGAAACATCACAGTCTGGTTTGGGAACACCACCAAGCAGGACAGACAAGCACTCCAAAGGGTGGTGCGTTCAGCAGAGCACATCACTCATACGGAACTTCCTGACCTGCAGAGCATCTATTACCAGCGTTGCCAGACCGAGCCCAGGAGGATTGTGAAGGATCTCACCGATCCCAACAGTAGGCTCTTCTCTCTGTTGAGGTCAGGGAAGTGCTTTCGCTCCCTGATGACCAGGATAGAGAGACTGAAGAGGAGCTTCTTCCCACAGGCCATTCAGGCCCTGAATCAGGGAAACTGATAAACTGTGGAGACCACCACCACCACCATGTAACTGTAAATATTCAGTTGTAAGCTATACACCCCTGTTTTTTTTCCTCAGTTTGGACAGAGCACTCTCAAACTATTTTACTGTAACTTATACTGTGTATGACTATGTATGTGACAAATAAACCAAACTTGAACTTGAACTGGAGGTGGAGAACAATTTAAGACTTGATATCAAACTTGATATCAAAAGATTGTGTTAAAAAAAGGAACCACATCCTTTACAATAAAATGAGTATGTTAATTCACACATTTTTATATGGAAAACGTTCTGTGTGTGTGTGTGTGAGTGTGTGTGTGTGTGTGTGTGTGTGTGTGTGTGTTACATATCTTCCTAAAATAATACTGATTTGGTTGTTGAAAACAGGGTGACTGGCAGTTAGGTACAAAGAGGTTTATTGTTATTTCCTGCTCTTTCTTTTCATTTGCCCTTCATGCCACCTTCACAATTGACTTTCAGCGCTGTAACATTTTTCAAGGCCATATAATGAACTTGCATGAAAGAAACAAGCAAAATAACACCTGTTTTCCTTTGGTCAAATCACAACGTGACTCCAAAAGTACTTATGAATCATTGACTTTTGTGAAATTCTCAAACAGACCATTGAATGAGAGTAGTTATGGTATCAAGGCTTTCACATGACTCACAGACTGGCATGTCGCCAAACTGATTTTTTTTTTTTTTAAAAAAGACTGGAATGGAATTTAGGCTACTTATAAACCAATGGATGGTATTAGTTGGGCCTTCATGCCACCTTCACCTTTGACATTCAACAGTGTGACATTTTTCAATGCCAATGGATGAACATACATGAGAGAGATCCATCAAAATAACACCTGTTTTTACCTAAAAGACTGGAAAGAAATTTAGGCTACTTATGGACCCTTGAATGGGGAGAGAAAGTTACCCAGAATAAGAGCATGTGTTTTGTTCATGTGTGCAGAATAAAGGAGAAACTCTTTTTGTCATGGCTGGTTTTTATTTTACTTTGTTAGACAGTTAAGAATAGACAATAAAAGCTCTGGACAAATGGAATTATATGACCTCATTTGTTTTATACATATTCTGCAGTATTTTGTATATTGACAAGTTCCAGTTGAGGGGGGCCAAGTTCTCAAAACACTAGCAAGGGGACCTCAGGAGGAACAAGATTGAATACTCTGCACTATGCTGTCCAAATATGATTGCAGCTTTAATGCAGTGAACAGTATTATAATTAAAAAAGAAAAAAAAAGCGATGGAATCAACATCTAACACTGGCTTCAAAAGAGCCAAAATGTCACAAGAATCTTTTGTTTAGAAGGTAAATCATAAGTATCAAAACAAAGTATAATTTTCTGAAAAAGGACTATAAATAGAATTTTTCAAAGAGGTTTCGATAATATTATGATACAGGCAAATTCTTGTTCTTTACAAGACACAACAAAAACCAGTGAAATAAATAATAAAACAAGCAAAAGAAATAATAAAAAGGTTAAAAAGTGAGAGATTTTTTTAACCAAGGGCAGAGATAACATGCTGTTGTCTTAGGTTATGTCTTAAATTAAAATGCCCTGGAAACAAGTGACATTTTAAAGATAAGGACTCCAAAATTCTACAAGTAGCAATATACTTAGCTGAAGTACTAGAATATTAACTAAAAAAAAAAACAAACAAAAAAAAAACAGGGTTTGTCTACACCAGTGTTGGTCTACCAACACCAACACCAGTTTTTTAGAGGGCAGGTTTTTATCTGACAGAGTAAGCTAACTTTGATAAAAGGTATAAATATCCTAGCTCCTGATATCTACTTTATATATATATATATATATATATATATATATATATATATATATATATATATATATATATATATATATATATAATTCATGTGCATGACTATAATAGAATAATATTTGAAAAAAATACAAATTTAATACACAGTTACTGAAGCCCATCCAATCATCATACTCATCTCTTCAGTTTTTGTAATTTATATCATATGAAGCAGATTCAGTCTTTTGAGGTGAATAAAGTTTGAAATTAAATATGCTTTGAAAATGAATGGAATGTTGAAGATGATAAATTAAACAGTCTACAAGTCACAATGTACTTAGCTGATGCTCTAAACCATGGATAAAATATAGCATATATTAGAGGATTGACAGAGGAATTGATGGATATAAGCCAGGCAAGAACAGTCCACACCAGTGACAAAGACGTTATGTTTTGAACTGACAGAGAACATAAACAAAAAGGTATCCAGGTAGCAAGATAAACACAAACAACGATGCCCAGTGTTTTTCCTGCTTTAGAATTAGAAGACTTAGAAACTTTGTCTCTGTGTCTGTTTGAGGTAGCATTCAAGATGGATCTCACAGCTTTAGCTTGACGTCTTGCCAAAGTAAAAATGATTGAATACAAGATGACTATAACTGAACATGGACATAGAAAAGAAATCACTAGATCAATGATTACCCAGGAGGATTTTATAATTAAAATGCACTCTCCATGGCATCTGCTCATAATCTGAGATGGAAGGAGATGGTCATTAAAGTACAAATAGATGAGGACATACAAGAGAGAACAAGACCAGCCTAGAATTATGAATAAAGACATTTTGCAAACTGTGACTTTAATGGAATATAGCAGAGGGTCACTGATTGCAATGTACCGATCAACTGCAATGAAAACCATATTACACAGAGATGCTGACATTGAGATAGAATTGATTATTAGGAAAAGTGTACATGCCATTTTACCAGGATACCAACAGCTGTCTCTTAGTTGCATCGTATTCACAGGCATAACAACAAGTCCCATGAGAAGATCGGCCACAGCCAGAGAGAGGATGAGTAGATTGGTAGGAGTATGGAGCTGCTTGAAGTGAGAGATGGAAAAGATCACAAGCAAGTTCAAAAATACATTGCATATAATGATACAAGACAGAAAAATAAACAAAATTATATTTCCAAGGCCTGTTCGGACCTCCTTTCTGCATGATGAGTTGTTGTCAAGAAAGCAGTACTCAACTGTCATGTTTTGGTGATACTCTGTGATATTCATCTTAAGTATTTACAGATATGCGAGTTGGCGCTAATCATTATATGCTGTTCAGCAGTGCTGGACTGATAAATTTGTCTTTGCAGATTGTGTATTTATGTTGAAGTATGAATCCTCCTACTAACATGTGAATGGTCACTTTGTAACCAGCATCATTCACTTAATATTCAATAATGTCTTTACAGAGGTGACCAGTAGGGGAGTGGAAGCGTTTACAGTTAAAGTCAACTCTGAGTGTCATAGTTCAAACACACTTTACATCTATCACATTTTGCACAGAAGGTGTTTTTTGGATGTATTCATTTGCCTTTAACACATTATTAAATATGAAATAAATGCATACATATAATGTATTAGAAATGTATTGGAAGAGTCATCTGATCTCCATCTGCTGGATTTTGAAGAAAAAGAGTAAATGTGACAAAGCCAAAAGAGGGAGAAGTACTCTAGTCTGTTTCACCTCCAAATGTGACTTATTATAGCAGTTTTACAAAGGGCTTCAGAGAAAATCATTTGTTTCCAAGGTTTTGTGTCAATATCAGAGATATTAGCACAAACTGTGACAATTCTGCATCATCAGCACAGCTGATTTTTGTACTTAGAAGTCTGTTTCCTTTTTCAACTGTCTCTTACTGTGATTCTGATAGAGCAGTTTGAGGTATAGAAATGGTGTATGTTAATGAAAAAAAATAAAAATAACAAACAATTTCCTCTTGGCTGGGTGGCACTGTAACGTCCTCTGTTGACCAGCCGCCAGTGATGTTTGGTATTGAATGTCAAACAGGCCACAGTTGCAGTTGTTAGTTTGGGGACATACCTGTCTGTGACCCAAGTGGAAGCTCAGATCAATTCATCGTCCAATGGTGTTTTGGAGATATTTCACAAAACACTTGAAGTCAATGATTCATAAGTACTATTTTGAGTCAGGATGTGATTGGACCAAGAGTTCCAGTTGTACCTTTTCCTGTTATACAGACAGTTCAGTAGTGACTTCGCTTTAGTCCAGTACAACTTGATTTCGGACACTATGTAAGAGGTTCTTTCAAATTAAAGAACAATTGATGATTATCATCTGATGTGCCTTCATCAAAATATCTGCTCAATAATGTGAGTAATTTTAGGGAACATTTTCTTGCTGGTTTTATTGCTGCTATCAGTTTGTTGAAGTCTTCACAGAGAAAGATGCAAAGATGCTTAGATAAACATACTGTTTCAACTTCTTTCCAGCCAGTTGATCAGGTTGTGCAAATAAGTCATGATATCTTTAAAAATAGTAGGCAGGGGCATCGTGATAACAAGTGGGATTAATATTTATAAGCAGAAAGAAGTACAAGGAAAAGTTTACTCCCAAGAGCTGCCATTTTGTGAGTAGTGAGAAAAAGGTGAAAAATCTCGGCTTATGCCTTTACCAACACGGTAAAGATATAAGATTTGTTTTAGCTATGTAACAAATGGATGTTGAATGATTGTGTGTGTGTGGATGAGGTGTAAGCTAAATGTGTGTATTGCTGCATAGGGAATTTTCCATCAGTGAAGCAGGTTAGCCTTCCATTAACATTTGTATCTGTTTATGACAAATGATAAGGCAGCCATTTTGTGGTTTTATTTTAATCTAATTTGTTGACAGTTTTATAATAAGAGGAATGTAAAATAGTTGTATAAGGTCAATGAAAAGTAAATATGTTCCTTTTTTGGTTTTGTTTGTGTATCTACTCTGACTGAACACAGAAAGTTCCAGTGTTTAGACTACATGTGTTCTGGAGTTTAGTACATGTGAACAAAGTAAGTACAGGCACAACAGGCCAAAGATCTTTTTAGAAGATGCATTCTATTTGTAATCCTTTACAGTGTTGGCAGCATAGTCATTTTTTGTATTTGTTTTTGTTTTTTTCCAAACAGCCATATTATATGTATCCTATTTTCTGTGTACTGCATCCATACAAGTGTATGAGTACAGCTGAAAGTTTAAAAAAGAGAAATACATATGTTTTCAATTGATGTGTCCGGTTTCCTCTTACTCTCAGATATATATATATATATATATATATATATATATATATATATATATATATATATATATATATATATATATATATATAAAAGGAATGATCCACTATGGCCTCAAATATCCAAAGTCCACAAAGGTACGCAGAGATTTTGTATAGGATATTGCAAGATTAACCTCATGACCCATTCAGATTGTTTTCCATTAACTCACATAGATTACTGTTTTGACAATGTTGTTTCCGTTCACTATGTTAGATCTTTTAAAAATGTTATTTGCCAGTCCCACTAACAAAGCAAGCAAAAATAGTTGCTGATTCTGTGACAACCGATGATGTATTCTGATACAGTCTGATGGATTTAGGTATGAAATATGCTCCCACTACATTTCAACACCTGATGAGCAGAGCATTGTATGGTATTCGAAATTGTGAAAATTACATCAAGGATGTTAATTCCACTGCATTATCAGAGCATTTAAACATTTTTGTTGCTGTATATTTCACAGAGGCTCTCAAGTTGAACTTGGCTATGTGTGAATTTGCAAAGGCCATAATTAGGTATTTGGGAAAATAATTCAGAATAGGTTGTGTTGGCCATTATGCGAATGTGAGAAGGAAGTGAATTCCACAGTTGCCCTGACACCCATGATACTTCGGTAAATGGCAGAATTGGTCAGTAAAGCTGCAGAGTGCAGGAGGAAGTATACGTCTAAAGAACATTTGTAAAACAGACAAGGGAAAGATTATGAAGAGTTTTAAATGTTATTAGTTGATTTAGTCCATGTAATGTCCATGGATTCGTGCTACAGAAATGCCTACTAGGATCACATTGAGTAAGACTTCAGTAGAGTGTTGTGTTAAAACATGACATAGTCTGGAAATATTTCATAAATGAAAAAAAGGCAATACACTATGACTAGAAAAGAAAGAATACTGTCCAAAATAACACCAAAGTTGTAAACCTATATAAAGACAGTTATAATAGCTCCATCAATAGGAAATGTACAAATATGAATTTTTGTAATGTAGATTTAGAATCCATAAGACACATTTCAGTTTTACTCTTTACTCAAATTGCTTGTTTTCCATATATGTATATCATGTAGAAAAGAAGTGAGAGTATTGAAAGAGAGAATAGAAGTTGGCATATTGGACATATCCAGCAGCATATCATCAGCATAACAATGAAATTGAATGTCATAGTGTTGAGAAATATTAAGAGGAACAAGGTCAATGATGAATAATAGTGGACTTAAGACTAAACCCTGTGGAACACCATGAGGAACCATAAAGCCTTCTGACCAATAATTCTGAATCTGTGCAAACCGTGTCCTGTCTACAAGATAGGAAGCAAACCACAGAGTCCAATACTAGCCAATCGTTTCAAAAGAAGCTGATATGATATTGTATCAATGGCTACACTGAGCTCAAGTAAAATTAAAGTAGAAAGCAAACCTGAATCAGCTTCACAGGGAAGGTCATTGGTGATCTTAACCACATCTGTTTCTCTACTATGTTTGGGATAAAAAAAAAATCTGATTATATCAACTTTCAGTGAAAAAGGAAGGGAACTATACTAATGGTCAGAGAATAATTAGCAATTAAAGTGATCAAATAAATAATTGAAGACAAACATGTTTTAACTATCATTGTAGGAATGGGCTCTAGATGGCATAAAAAAGGTATTAGACTTAGTAATAAGTTAAAAAAAACATTGATTTTCAGTTGAAAGACAGAAGTCACAAATCAGTGGATGGAGACAATTTGATAGTTTTTATTGTTGATAAATCAGTCTGCAAAATGTTATTAAGAGCCAACTGCACAGGAATTGTGCTAATTTTTTAGTTGAAAAACAAAAAAAAAGCAGGACATTGTTTATAAGAGAGGTTAATATTAATATTTGTTTCAGATGTTTTGAGTAAACTTTTCTCTGTATAGAAAAGAGTCTTAGTATTTCATTAAACATTAATGTTAATACTGTGTGCATAATGATAATTAAAAAAATGATTTTTGCACAGAAAGAGTATTTTTGTAGTAAAGTATATGATCAAAATACATTTGTTTATGAACAATAAATCTGGTCTTGGTGTATATCCTCTCATGTCTTGACACAATTCATGTGTGTAACAAGGAGCAGTATGGACAAATGAAACAACCTGTGTTTTTGGAGGATATCAAGTGCAGAAGATAAACTATTATTGTAATAGTCTACTAAACCTGAAAGTGAAGCAATAGGGATAGGAACAGAGTTTGGAATCATTAAACTAAGATTCTCAGGATTAACATGTCAAATATTGTGCTATAACGTCATACTGCGCACCTACGATTTAGCATACAGTAAGTGGTCATTACCAGTTTTATTTTAGATCAAAACATTGCTTTAAAATCTTTAGTAAACATTTTCAGCTTTATTAAAATGAACATTAAAATCTTCCATTAAAATATTGTTGGAAGACATTGCACCAAGAGTGGTTAAATCTACTGAGTTTTCATTAGTAACAGTAATAGATGACTTTGGTGATCTGTACAAAACCACAATAATGGTAGGTATACATGCTAAGGGTTTAACAGCCAGCAGTTCTAAGGACAACGAGCCATGTAAAGAGAGTGGCATTAATTTTATACTCTTATGATAAATCAGCATGAGGCCATTTTCCCTACCTCAATAACAAGGCTTGCAAATGTAAACAAATCCAGACTGAACTGCTGCATTTATATTTCAAATCAGTGGAAGCCATATTTCTGTAGGACACAAATAATCCAGTTTATGGTCCATAATGAAGACATTAATCACGGAAGCTTTGTTGGTGATAAAAGTTGATGTAAAGGGCAAACTTATAATAACTTGTGTGCATACTTATAGCTGAGTTAGTTAATGGAGTCCAGAGCACAGCTGTCTTACATTTTTATAACCGTATGAAAAATGTAAGAAAGCACAGCCATCATACATTTTAGAACCGAAGCGTATATACAATTCCAACCAGTGCTCAATGCACACTGCTGGCACTGCTGGTTTAGAGTTATGAACCTGAACCTGACATCCAATATAAACGCGGATCCAAGAATATGATGGCTGATACTCTTTCTCAAGTTTAGCTTAGAAAAGAAGCTCATTCTCACCTTTTCTTTATGGGCCACCTCTGCCCCTCTTACCATTGTCCCTGCCCCACTGCACGTGGTCCCAGCAGCCCTTTTTTATGTGTGTGTGTGTGTGTGGGGGGGGGGGGGGGATGTCTTCCTTTGATCTGATGCCCTGCCTCTGGCACCAATTAGACCTGCTCCTAAGAGGGTGTGGCCACACACTTCTCACAGGAAGGTGTCGCCATGCCCTCTTCCAAAGATGGTGACGCTATACCTCTGGATCCACTGGCTGCTCTGTCGCCTGGCTTGCTCTCGACCTTGGACTGTGTAATTGTTGTCAGTCATGGATTTGCCCAAAATAAATATCACTCATCACTACCCTTGCATCGTTCTTTGCCTCAATCAGTGTCATATAGGTAAGATGACAACATGAGTTCATTGTATTGATTAACCATGTGCTAATAGTTCTTTATCTAGATATTTTAATAGGTTTATTTTATTTTTAATGAAAATAAGTGTCACGTGTTGATTTAGTGTCATGTGTTGTCAACTGGCGATGGGTCAAAATTTTCAAAAAGAACCGATTTCATTTCCAGAAAATCAATAAAATTAGAAAAAGATAACATATATATAAAAAGAAACAATATGATGAATATTATTTAAAATTTACTTACATCAAAGTATATGGGGATGTAAAGCCACAGTGTGTAATCTGTGCAGGTACTAATGACAGCTTGAAAGCAGCAAAACTAAAGCAACATTTATAAAGCAATATTTTTTTGCATGGAAATTGAGTGAACTGAACTCAGAAAAAGGTGTGATTAAAACTGTCACACGCTCCAGTGTACATCCTAAACAACAAAGTGTCACGAAACACTGGTTTGGCCTGCCACATGCAGTGGGAGGATTACTGTTTATTTGTGACCACGCCTGCAAACCTGCACCAGGTTAGTGTTTTGTCTGTGTGTATATAAACCTGTGTCATGGAGTGCAGTGCTGTTGGTGTTTGACATGTTTGCCTTTGTGCATGTTTGTCTCTGTCTATGTTTGCCCTTGTTAACGTTATTTATATGTATGTAGATGTTCACCGTTTATGTCATGTGTGAGTGCCATTGTTGTTTTCGTTATATGTTAATAAATGTCTGTCCACGTCAAAGGAGCCTGTGCGTCCTGCCCCTCGCCCTGCGGCACTCGGGCCGTTACACAAAGTCAATGTATTTAGGAGAAAAATTCACCAGTTCAACAGGCAACCAGTTTTAATTCTAGGTTCTGGTTGAAAATTCAGCAAGACTATCCAGCCTTCACGAAACAAGCAATCAGAGGCCTTTTTCCATTTGGCTTATTACATTTACACAAAGCTGGATTCTCTGCACTGGATGTCCTGAAGCCACAGCACAGATCAAAACGTCAGCAAGACCAAGGAGCTGATCATGGATTGCAGCAAGAAGCAGGAGCGGCACTACCAACCTGTGAGGATCAGTGGAACCACGGTGGAGAGATTAGATCGTTTCAGGTATCTTGGTGTTCACATCTCGCAGGACCTGTCCTGGTCCCGCCACACCAACTCCCTGGCAAAGAAGAAGATTCGTCAGCATCTTTACCACCTCAGATGTCTAAGAGACTTCAGACTGCCCTCCAAGGTACTGCGGAACTTCTACACCTGCACTATTGAGAGCATCCTCACGGGGAACATCACAGTCTGGTTTGGGAACACCACCAAGCAGGACAGACAAGCACTCCAAAGGGTGCTGCGTTCAGCAGAGCGCATCATTCATACGGAAGTTCCTGACCTGCAGAGCATCTATTACAAGCGGTGCCAGACCAAGGCCAGGAGGATTGTGAAGGACTCCACTGATCCCAACAGTAGGCTCTTCTCTCTGTTGAGGTTTGAGAAGCGCTTTCGCTCCCTGATGACCAAGATAGAGAGACTGAAGAGGAGCTTCTTCCCACAGGCCGTTCGGGCCCTGAATCAGGGAAACTGATAAACTGTGGGGACCACCACCACCACATTGTAACTGTAAATATTCAATTGTAAGCTGGAACTGTACATTGTATATGTACATTTATACATACCTATATATACATTGTATATATAAACATATTATACATATATTGTACATACATTGTTAATATATTTTGTATATATATTTCCCTATACACCCCTGTTTAAGAGGTTTATTGTTATTTCCTGCTCTTTCTTTTCATTTTCCCTTCATGCCACCTTCACAATTGACTTTCAGCGCTGTAACATTTTTCAAGGCCATATAATGAACTTGCATGAAAGAAACAAACAAGATAACACCTGTTTTCCTTTGGTCAAATCACAACGTGACTCCAAAAGTACTTATGAATCATTGACTTTTGTGAAATTCTCAAACACACCATTGAATGAGAGTAGTTATGGTATCAGGGCATCCACATGACTCACAGACTGGTATGTTGCCAAACTTTTTTTTTTTTTTTTTCTGAAAAGACTGGAATGGAATTTAAGCTACTTATAAACCAATGGATGGTATTAGTTGGGCCTTCATGCCACCTTCACCTTTGACATTCAACAGTGTGACATTTTTCAATGCCAGTGGATGAACATACATGAGAGAGATCCATCAAGATAACACCTGTTTTTACCTAAAAGACTGGAAAGAAATTTAGGCTACTTATGGACGCATGAATGTGGAGAGAAAGTTACCCAGAATAAGAGCATGTGTTATGTTCATGTGTGCAGAATAAAGGAGAAACTCTTTTTGTCATGGCTGGTTTTTATTTTATTTTGTTAGACAGTTAAGAATAGACAATAAAAGCTCTGGACAAATGGAATTATATGACCTTATTTTTTTTTATACATATGCTGCAGTATTTTGTATATTGACAAGTTCCAGTTGAGGGGGGCCAATTTCTCAAAACACTAGCAAGGGGACCTCAGGAGGAAGAAGATTAAATACTCTTCACTATGCTGTCCAAATATGATTGCAGCTTTACTGCAGTGAACAGTGTTATAATTTAAAAAAAAACAAAACAAGATGGAATCAACATCTAACACCGGCTTCAAAAGAGCCAAAATGTCACAAGAATGTTTTGTTTAGAAGGTAAATCATAAGTATCAAAACAAAGTATACATTTCTGAAAAAGGACTATAAATAGAATTTTTCAAAGGCGTTTGGATAATATTATGATACAGGCAAATTCTTGTTCTTTACAAGACACAACAAAAACCAGTGAAATAAATAATAAAACAAGCAAAATAAATAATATAAAAGATTAAAAAGTGAGAGATTTTTTTATCCAAGGGCAGAGATAAAAAGGTAAATCACAAGTATCAAAACAGGCTGAATGTCTAAAAAAAGGACCATAAATAGAATTTTTCAAAGACATTGGGATTGTATTGTAATACAGGCAAATTACTGTTCTTTACAAGACACACCAACAACCAGCAAAATAAATAACAAATCAAGCAAAAAAAATAATAAAACAAAAAAATAATAAAAAGTGAGCAACTTTTTTGAGCAAGGACAGAAGTCAGGTTATGTCTTAAATTAAAATGCCCTGGAAACAAATGCCATTTTAAAGATAAGGACTCCAAAATTCAACAAGTAGCAATATATTTAGCTGATGTTCTAGAATATTAATTAAAAAACAAAACAAAAAAACACCAGGGTTTGTCTACACCAGCGTTGGTCTACCAACACCAACACCAGTGTTTTAGAGGTCAGGCTTTTATCTGACAGAGTAAGCTAAATTTGATAAAAGGTATAAATATCCTAGCTCCTGATATCTGCTTTATATATATAATTAATATGCATGACTATAATAGAATAATATTTGAAAAAAATACAAATTTAATACACAGTTACTGAAGCCCATCCAATCATCATACTCATCTTTTCAGTTTTTGTAATTTATATCCTATGAAGCAGATTCAGTCTTTTGAGGAGAATAAAGTTTGAAATTAAATATGCTTTGAAAATGATTGCAATGTTGAAGATGATAAATTAAACAGTCTACAAGTCACAATGTACTTAGCTGTTGCTCTAAACCATGGATAAAATATAGCATATATTAAAGGATTGACAGAGGAATTGATGGATATAAGCCAGATAAGAACAGTCCACAACAGTGACAAAGATGTCATGTTTTCAACAAACAGAGAACATAGACTAAAAGGTATCCAGAGAGCAAGATAAACAAAAACAACAATGCCCAGTGTTTTTGCTGCTTTAGAATTAGAAGACTTAGAAACTTTGGCTCTGTGTCTGTTTGAGGTAGCATTCAACACAGATCTCACAGCTTTAGCTTGACGTCTTGCCAAAGTAAAAATGATTGAATACAAGATTAATATAACTGAACATGGGCATAGAAATGAAATCACAAGATCAATGGTCATTATAGAAGATTTTATGATTAAAATGCACTCTCCATGGCATCTGCTCATAATCTGAGATGGAAGGAGATGGTCATTAAAGTACAAAAAGATGAGGACATACAAGAGAGAACAAGACCAGCCTAGAATTATGAATAAAGACATTTTGCAAACTGTGACTTTAATGGAATATAGCAGAGGGTCACTGATTGCAATGTACCGGTCAACTGCAATGAAAACCATATTACACAGAGATGCTGACATTGAGATAGAATTGATTATTAGAAAAAGTGTACATGCCATTTTACCAAGATACCAACAGCTGTCTCTTAGTTGCATCGTATTCACAGGCATAACAACAAGTCCCATGAGAAGATCGGCCACAGCGAGAGAGAGGATGAGTAGGTTGGTTGGAGTATGGAGCTGCTTGAAGTGAGAGATAGATAAGATGACAAATACGTTCAAAAATACAGTGCATACAGAGATACAAGACAGAAAACTAAACAAAAATAGATTTCCTGGGCCTGCTTGAACCTCCTTTCTGCATGAGTTGTTGTCAGGAAAGCAGTACTGAACTGTCATGTTTTGCTGATACTCTGTGATATTCATTTTAAGTATTTACAGATATGCGAGTTGGAGCTAATCATTATATGCTGTACAGCAGTGCTGGACTGATAAATTTGTCTTTGCAGATTGTGTATTTATGTTGAAGTATGAATCCTCCTACTAACATGTGAATGGTCACTTTGTAACCAGCATCATTCACTTAATATTCAATAATGTCTTTACAGAGGTGACCAGTAGGGGAGTGGAAGCGTTTACAGTTAAAGTCAACTGTGAGTGTCATAGTTCAAACACACTTTACATCTATCACATTTTGCACAGAAGGTGTTTTTTGGATGTATTCATTTGCCTTTAACACATTATTAAATATGAAATAAATGCATACATATAATGTATTAGAAATGTATTGGAAGAGTCATCTGATCTCCATCTGCTGGATTTTGAAGAAAAAGAGTAAATGTGACAAAGCCAAAAGAGGGAGAAGTACTCTAGTCTGTTTCATCTCCAAATGTGACTTATTATAGCAGTTTTACAAAGGGCTTCAGAGAAAATCATTTGTTTCCAAGGTTTTGTGTCAATATCAGAGATGATGGAGCACAAACTGTGACAATTCTGCATCATACTGGCACAGCTGATTTTTGTACTTAGAAGTATGTTTCCTTTTTCAACTGTCACTTACTGTGATTCTGGTAAAGCAGTTTGAGGTATAGAAATTGTGTATGTTAATGAAAAAAAATAAAAATAACAAACAATTTCCTCTTGGCTGGGTGGCACTGTAACGTCCTCTGTTGACCAGCCGCCCGTGATGTTTGGTATTGAATGTCAGACAGGCCACAGTTGCAGTTGTTAGTTTGGGGACATACCTGTCTGTGACCCAAGTGGAAGCTCAGATCAATTCATCATCCAATGGTGTTTTGGAGATATTTCACAAAACACTTGAAGTCAATGATTCATAAGTACTATTTTGAGTCAGGATGTGATTTGACCAAAAGAGTTCCAGTTGTACCTTTTCCTGTTATATAGACAGTTCAGTAGTGACTTGGTTTTAGTCCAGTACAACTTGATTTTGGACACTATGTAAGAGATTCTTTCAAATTAAAGAACAATTGTTGATTATCATCTGATGCGCATTAATCAAAATATCTGCTCAATAATATGAGTAATTTTAGGGAACATTTTCTTGCTGGTTTTATTGCTGCTATGAGTTTGTTGAAATCTTCACAGAGAAAGGTGCAAAGATGCTTAGATAAACATACTGTTTCAACTTCTTTCCGGCCAGTTGATCAGGTTGTGCAAATAGGTCATGATATCTTTAAAAATAGTAGGCAGGGGCATTGTCATAACATGTGGGATTAATATTTATAAGCAGAAAGAAGTAGAAGGAAAAGTTTACTCCCAAGAGCTGCCATTTTGTGAGTAGTGAGAAAAAGGTGAAAGATCTCGGCTTATGCCTTTACCAACACGGTAAAGATATAAGATTTGTTTTAGCTATGTAACAAATGGATGTTGAATGATTGTGTGTGTGTGTGTGTGTGTGTGTGTGTGTGGAGGACGTGTAATTTAATGTGCGTATTGCTGCATAGGGAATTTTCCATCAGTGAAGCAGGTTAGCCTTCCATTAACATTTCTATCTGTTTATGACAAATGATAAGGCAGCCATTTTGTGATTTTATTTTAATCTAATTTGTTGACAGTTTTGTAATAAGAGAAATGTAAAATAGTTGTATAAGGTCAATGAAAAGTGAATATGTTCCTTTTTTGGTTTTGTTTGTGTATCTACTCTGACTGAGCACAGAAAGTTCCAGTGTTTAGACTACATGTGTTCTGGAGTTTAGTACATGTGAACAAAGTAAGTACAGGCACAACAGGCCAAATATCTTTTTAGAAGATGCATTCTATTTGTAATCCTTTACAGTGTTGGCAGCATAGTCATTTTTTGTTTTTTTGTTTTTTTTTCCAAACACCCATATTATACGTAGTCTATTTTCTGTGTACTGCATGCATACAAGTGTATGAGTACAGCTGAAAGTTTAAAAAAGAGAAATACATATATTTTTAATTGATGTGCCTGGTTTCCTCTTACTCTCAGATATATATATATATATATATATATATATATAAAAGGAATGATCCACTAGGGCCTCAAAAATCCAAAGGCCACAAAGGTACGCAGAGATTTTGTATAGGATATTGCAAGATTAACCTCATGACCCATTCAGATTGTTTTCCATTAACTCACATAGATTACTGTTTTGACAATGTCGGTTCTGTTCACTATGTTAGATCTTTTAAAAATGTTATTTGCCAGTCCCACTAACAAAGCAAGCAAAAATAGTTGCTGATTTTGTGAAACCGATGATGTATTCTGATACAATGTGATGGATTTAGGTATAAAATATGCTCCCACTACATTTCAACACCTGATGAGCAGAGCATTGCATGGTATTCGAAATTGTGAAAATTACATCAAGGATGTTAATTCCACTGCATTATCAGAACATTTAAACATTTTTGTTGCTGTATATTTCACAGAGGCTCTCAAGTTGAACTTGGCTATGTTTGAATTTGAAAAGGCCATAATTAGGTATTTGGGAAAATAATTCAGAATAGGTTGTGTTGGCCATTATGTGAATGTGAGAAGGAAGTGAATTCCACAGTTTAGGGGCAGCATAGGAGAATGCCCTGACAACCATGATACTTAGGTAAATGGCAGAATTGGTCAGTAAAGCTGCAGAGTGCAGGAGGAAGTATACGTCTAAAGAAAATTTGTAAAACAGACAAGGGAAAGATTATGAAGAGTTTTAAATGTTATTAGTTGATTTAGACCATGTAATGTCCATGGATTCGTGCTACAGAAATGCCTACTAGGATCACATTGAGTAAGACTTCAGTAGAGTGTTGTATTAAAACATGACATAGTCTGGAAATATTTCATAAATGAAAAAAAGGCAATACACTATGACTAGAAGAGAAAGAATACTGTCCAAAATAACACCAAAGTTGTAAACCTATATAAAGACAGTTATAATAGCTCCATCAATAGGTAATGTACAAATATGAATTTTTGTAATGTAGATTTAGAATCTATAAGAAACATTTCAGTTTTACTCTTATTGAATTTGAAATAATTGCTTGTTTTCCATATATGTGTATTATGTAGAAAATAAGTTAGTATTGAAAGAGAGAAAAGAAGTTGACATATTGGACATATACAGCAGCATATCATCAGCATAAGAATGAAATTGAATGTCATAGTGTTGAGAAATATTAATAGGAACAAGGTCAATGATGAATAATAGTGGACTTAAGACTAAAGCCTGTGGAGCACCATGAGGAACCATAGAGCTTTCTGACCAATAATTCTGAATCTGTGCAAACCGTGTCCTGTCTACAAGATAGGAAGCAAACCACAGAGTCCAATACTAGCCAATCGTTTCAAAAGAAGCTGATATGATATTGTATCAATGGCTACACTGAGCTCAAGTAAAATTAAAGTAGAAAGCAAACCTGAATCAGCTTCACAGGGAAGGTCATTGGTGATCTTAACCACATCTGTTTCTCTACTGTGTTTGGGATAATAAAAAAAAATCTGATTTTATCAACTTTCAGTGAAACAGGCAGGGAACTATACTAATGGTCAGAGAATACTTAGCAATTAAAGTGATCAAATACATAATTGAAGACAAACATGTTTTAACTATCATTGTAGGAATAGGTTCTAGATGGCATAAAAAAGGTATTAGACTTAGTAATAAGTTAAAAAAAAACATTGATTTTCAGTTGAAAGACAGAAGTCACAAATCAGTGGATGGAGACAATTTGATAGTTTTTATTGTTGATGAATCAGTCTGCAAAATGTTATTAAGAGCCAACTGTACAGAAATTGTGCTAATTTTTTAGTTTAAAAACTTTAAAAAAAGCAGGAGATTGTTTATAAGAGAGGTTAATATTAATATTTGTTTCAGATGTTTTGAGTAAACTTTTCTCTGTATAGAAAAGAGTCTTAGTATTTCATTAAACATTAATGTTAATACTGTGTGAATAATATGATGTTTTTGGACAGAAAGAGTTTTTTAGTAGTAAAGTTTATGATCAAAATACATTTGTTTATGAACAATAAATCTGGTCTTGGTGTATATCCTCTCATGTCTTGACACAATTCATGTGTGTAACAAGGAGCAGTATGGACAAATGAAACAACCTGTGTTTTTGGAGGATATCAAGTGCAGAAGATTAACTATTATTGTAATAGTCTACTAAACCTGAAAGTGAAGCAATAGTGAAAGGAACAGAATTTGGAAAAATTAAACTGACATCCTCAGGATTAACATGTCAAATATTGTGCTATAATATCATGCAGTGCACCTTTGATTTAGCATACAGTAATTTGGCATTAAATGACAGCTTTATGTTAGATTAAAACATTGCTTTTAAAATCTTTAACAAACATTGTCAGTTTTACCAAAATTAACATTACAATCTCCCATCAATATAATATCAGAAGATATTGCACCAAGGGTGGTTAAAAGTTTTGATAGTAACAATCATTAGTAACAATAATAGATGACTTTGGTGATATTTACAAAAACACAATAATGGTAGGTATACATGCTAAGGGTTTAACAAGGTTTAACAGAGAGTGGCATTAATTTTATACTGTTACGCTAAATCAGCATGAGGCCATCTCCCCTACCTCAATAACAAGGCTTGCAAATGTAAACAAATCCAGACTGAACTGCTGCATTTATATTTAAAATCAGTGGAAGCCAGATTTCTGTAGGACACAAATAATCCAGTTTATGGTCCATAATGAAGACATTAATCACAGAAGCTTTGTTGGTGATAAAAGTTGATGTAAAGGGCAAACTTATGATAACTTGTGTGCATACTTATAGCTGAGTTAGTTAATGGAGTCCAGAGCACAGCCGTCTTACATTTTTATAACCGTATGAAAAATGTAAGAAAGCACAGCCATCATACATTTTAGAACCGAAGTGTATATACAATTCCAACCAGTGCTCAATGCACACTGCTGGCACTGCTGGTTTAGAGTTATGAACCTGAACCTGACATCCAATATAAACGCGGATCCAAGAATATGATGGCTGATACTCTTTCTCAAGTTTATCTTAGAAAAGAAGTTCATTCTCACCTTTTATTTATGGGCCACCTCTGCCCCTCTTACCATTGTCCCTGCCACCACTGCCCTGCTGTATTCCATCCTGGCTGCCTCTGCCCCACTGCACGTGGTCCCAGCAGCCCTTTTTTATGTGTGTGTGGGGGGGGGGGGGGATGTCTTCCTTTGATCTGATGCCCTGCCTCTGGCACCAATTAGACCTGCTCCTAAGAGGGTGTGGCCACACACTTCTCACAGGAAGGTGTCGCCATGCCCTCTTCCAAAGATGGTGACGCTATACCTCTGGATCCACTGGCTGCTCTGTCGCCTGGCTTGCTCTCGACCTTGGACTGTGTAATTGTTGTCAGTCATGGATTTGCCCAAAATAAATATCACTCATCACTACCCTTGCATCGTTCTTTGCCTCAATCAGTGTCATATAGGTAAGATGACAACATGAGTTCATTGTATTGATTAACCATGTGCTAATAGTTCTTTATCTAGATATTTTAATAGGTTTATTTTATTTTTAATGAAAATAAGTGTCACGTGTTGATTTTGTGTCATGTGTTGTCAACTGGCGATGGGTCAAAATTTTCAAAAAGAACCAATTTCATTTCCAGAAAATCAATAAAATTAGAAAAAAATAACATATATATATATAAAGAAACAATATGATGAATATTATTTAAAATTTGGGTTTACTTACATCAAAGTATATGGGGATGTAAAGCCATAGTATGTAATCTGTGCAGGTACTCTTGCTAATGACAGCTTGAAAGCAGCAAAACTAAAGCAACATTTAGACATAAAACATGGTCTCTCAAAAAAAGTTAATTTTTTTTGCATGGAAATTGAGTGAACTGAACTCAGAAAAAGGTGTGATTAAAACTGCCACACGCTCCAGTGTACATCCTAAACAACAAAGTGTCACGAAACGCTCGCCTCCCGCGAGTCACGTGGTTTGGCCTGCCACATGCAGTGGGAGGATCTCTGTTTATTTGTGACCACACCTGCACATCTGCACCAGGTTAGTGTTTTGTCTGTGTGTATATAAACCTGTGTCATGGAGTGCAGTGCTGTTGGTGTTTGACATGTTTGCCTTTGTGCATGTTTGTCTCTGTCTATGTTTGCCCTTGTTAACGCTATTTATATGTATGTAGATGTTCACCGTTTATGTCATGTGTGAGTGCCATTGTTGTTTTCGTTATATGTTAATAAATATCTGTCCACATCAAAGGAGCCTGTGCGTCCCGGCCCTCGCCCTGCGGCACTCGGGCCGTTACACAAAGTCTATGTATTTAGGAGAAAAATTCGCCAGTTCAACAGGCAACCAGTTTTAGTTCTAGGTTCTGGTTGGAAATTCAGCAAGACTATCCAGCCTTCACAAAACAAGCAATCAGAGGCCTTTTGCCATTTGGCTCATTATATTTACACAAAGCTGGATTCTCTGCACTGGATGTCCTGAAACCACAGCGCAGATCAAAACGTCAGCAAGACAAAGGAGCTGATCGTGGATTGCAGCAAGAAGCAGGAGCGGCACTACCAACCTGTGAGGATCAGTGGAACCACGGTGGAGAGATTAGATCGTTTCAGGTATCTTGGTGTTCACATCTCGCAGGACCTGTCCTGGTCCCGCCACACCAACTCCATGGCAAAGAAGAAGACTCGTCAGCATCTTTACCACCTCAGATGCCTAAGAGACTTCAGACTGCCCTCCAAGGTGCTGCGGAACTTCTACACATGCATTATTGAGAGCATACTCACGGGGAACATCACAGTCTGGTTTGGGAACACCACCAAGCAGGACAGACAAGCACTCCAAAGGGTGGTGCGTTCAGCAGAGCGCATCACTCATACGAAACTTCCTGACCTGCAGAGCATCTATTACAAGCGGTGCCAGACCAAGGCCAGGAGGATTGTGAAGGACCACACCGATCCCAACAGTAGGCTCTTCTCTCTGTTGAGGTCAGGGAAGTGCTTTCGCTCCCTGATGACCAAGATAGAGAGACTGAAGAGGAGCTTCTTCCCACAGGCCGTTCGGGCCCTGAATCAGGGAAACTGATAAACTGTGGGGACCACCACCACCACCATGTAACTGTAAATATTAAATTGTAAGCTGGAACTGTACATTGTGTACGTACATTTAGACATATCTATATATACATTGTATATATAAACATATTATACATATATTGTACATACATTGTTAATATATTTTGTATATATATATTAACAATGGGTGTATTTCCCTATACACCCCTGTTTTTTTTTCCTCAGTATGGACAGAGCACTCTCAAACTATTTCACTGCAACTTATACTGTGTATGACTATGTATGTGACAAATAAACCAAACTTGAACTTGAACTGGAGGTGGAGAACAATGTAAGACTGGCTGTTTGAAAGATTAAACTTGATATCAAAAGATTGTGTTAAAAAAAGCTGCCACATCCTTTACACTAAAATGAGTACGTTAATTCACACATTTTTATATGGAAAACGTTCTGTGTGTGTGTGTGTGTGTGTGTGTGTGTATTACATATCTTCCTAAAATAATACTGATTTGGTTGTTGAAAGGACGGTGACTGGCAGTTAGGTACAAAGAGGTTTAATGTTATTTCCTGCTCTTTCTTTTCATTTGCCCTTCATGCCACCTTCACAATTGACTTTCAGTGCTATAACATTTTTCAAGGCCATATAATGAACTTGCATGAAAGAAACAAACAAGATAACACCTGTTTTCCTTTGGTCAAATCACAACGTGACTCCAAAAGTACTTATGAATCATTGACTTTTGTGAAATTCTCAAACACACCATTGAATGAGAGTAGTTATGGTATCAGGGCTTCCACATGACTCACAGACTGGCATGTTGCCAAACTGATTTTGTTTTTTCTAAAAAGACTGGAATGGAATTTAGGCTACTTATAAACCAATGGATGGTATTAGTTGGGCCTTCATGCCACCTTCACCTTTGACATTCAACAGTGTGACATTTTTCAATGCCAGTGGATGAACATACACGAGAGAGATCCATCAAAATAACACCTGTTTTTACCTAAAAGACTGGAAAGAAATTTAGGCTACTTATGGACCCATGAATGTGGAGAGAAAGTTACCCAGAATAAGAGCATGTGTTATGTTCATGTGTGCAGAATAAAGGAGAAACTCTTTTTGTCATGGCTGGTTTTTATTTTATTTTGTTAGACAGTTAAGAATAGACAATTAAAGCTCTGGACAAATGGAATGATATGATCTTATTTTTTTTTATACATATTCTGCAGTATTTTGTAGATTGACAAGTTCCAGTTGAGGGGGGCCAAGTTCTCAAAACACTAGCAAGGGGACCTCAGGAGTAACAAGATTGAATACTCTGCACTATGCTGTCCAAATATGATTGCAGCTTTACTGCAGTGAACAGTATTATAATTAAAAAAAAAAAAAAAAAGATGGAATCAACATCTAACACCAGCTTCAAAAGAGCCAAAATGTCACAAGAATCTTTTGTTTAGAAGGTAAATCATAAGTATCAAAACAAAGTATCAATTTCTGAAAAAGGACTATAAATAGAATTTTTCAAAGACGTTTGGATAATATTATGATACAGGCAAATTCTTGTTCTTTACAAGACACAACAAAAACCAGTGAAATAAATAATAAAACAATAAAAAAAGAAATAATAAATAATAAAAAAGATTAAAAAGTGAGAATTTTTTTTATCCAAGGACAGAGATAACATGCTGTTGTCTTAGCTTTGCCGCTCTGTCAGCTTATGTCTTAAATTAAAATGAGCTGGAAACAAATTCCATTTTAAAGATAAGGACTCCAAAATTCTACAAGTAGCAATATACTTAGCTGATGTTCTAGAACATTAATAAATAAAATCAAATGTTAAGGGATTCACAGAGGAATTAATGTATCCAAGCAAATCAAATGCAGTCTACAGCAATGTCTTAGAGATCAAGATGTTATCTGACGGAGTAATAAAAATATGGGATCAGGCAATTTAAAGGCCTTTTTCAAACTTAGCATACATACATGCAAACTTATACTTGGTCTTGTTTTATATATGTGAATAAGCTAACTTTGACAAAAGGTACAATTATCCTAGCTCCTGATATCTGCTTTATATATAACCCATGCGCATAATTATAATAGAATAAGATTTGAAATACTATAAAAAGGTTAATATATGATTAGAGAAACCCATCCAATCATCATACTCATCTTTTCAGTTTTTGTCATTTAAATCATATAAAGCTAATTCAGTCTTTTGAGGAGAATAAAGTTTGAAATTAAATATGCTCTGAAAACAATCGGAATGTTGAAGATGATAAATTAAACAGTCTGCAAGTCACAATGTACTTAGCTGATGCTCTAAACCATGGATAAAATATAGCATATATTAAAGGATTGACAGATGAATTGATGGATATAAGCCAGGTAAGAACAGTCGACACCAGTGACAAAGATGTCATGTTTTCAGCAGACAGAGAACATAGACTAAAAGGTATCCAGAGAGCAAGATAAACAAAAACAACAATGCCCAGTGTTTTTGCTGCTTTAGAATTAGAAGACTTAGAAACTTTGTCTCTGTGTCTGTTTGAGGTAGCATTCAACACAGATCTCACAGCTTTAGCTTGACGTCTTGCCAAAGTAAAAATGATTGAATACAAGATGAGTATAACAGAACATGGGCATAGAAATGAAATAACAAGATCAATGGTCACCCATGAAGATTTTATGATTAAAATGCACTCTCCATGGCATCTGCTCAAGATCTGAGATGGAAGGAGATGGTCATTAAAGTACAAATAGATGAGGTCATACAAGAGAGAACAAGACCAGCCCAGAATTATGCATAAAGACATTTTACAAACTGTGACTTTCCTGGAATATAGCAGTGGGTCATTGACTGCAATGTACCTATCAACAGCAATGAAAATCATATTACCCACAGAAGCTGAAGATGAGATACTACTGATTACTACAAAAATTGTACATGCCATTTTACCAAGATACCAACAGCTGTCTCTTAGTTGCATCGTATTCACAGGCATAACAACAAGTCCCATGAGAAGATCGGCCACAGCGAGAGAGAGGATGAGTAGGTTGGTAGGAGTGTGGAGCTGCTTGAAGTGAGAGATAGATAAGATGACAAATAAGTTCAAAAATACAGTGCATACAGAGATACAAGACAGAAAACTAAACAAAAATAGATTTCCTGGGCCTGTTCGAACCTCCTTTCTGCATGATGAATTGTTGTCAGGAAAGCAGTACTCAACTGTCATGTTTTGCTGATACTCTGTGATATTCATCTTAAGTATTTACAGATATGCCAGTTGGAGCTGATCATAATATGCTGTTCAGCAGTGCTGGAGTGATGCATTTGCCTTTCCATATTGTATATTTGTATTGAAGCATGTACCCTCCTGCTAACATATGAATGGCCAATTTGTACCCAAGATCATTCACTTAATATTCAAAATTGTCACTACAGGGATGACCAGTAGGGGAGTGGAAATGTTTACAGTTAAAGTTAATAGAAAGTGTTCAAACACATTTCACATCTATGACATTTTGTGCACAAGGTGTTTTTTGAGGTATTCTGTTGCCTTTAACACACTCCTAAATATTAAATAAATGCATACATATAATGTTTTATTGGAACAAATCTGGTCCTCTGTTCTACGGCTGCTGGATTTTTAAGAAAAGACTAAATTTGACAAAGCCGAAAAAGGGAGCGCTAATCTATTTTGTTTCCCTGCCACATGTGTATTATGATAGCAGTTCTATAAAGGGCTTCAGAGAAAATCATTCATTTACAAGGTTTTTATCAATATCAGAGATGATGGAACAAACTGTGACAATTCAGCATCATACCGGCACAGCCCAGTTGTTTGAACTTAGAAGTATACTTTGTTTTTGTTTTTTTTCAGTGAACATTTATTGTGATACTGACTAAGCAGTTTGAGATATAGGGATGGGATGGGATATGTTAATATCCCTATGCAGTCAGTTTATTTATTGTCTCACATAATTTCTGTGAAAGTTAGGAGTATGTGGACAATTTCCAATTGACAGCATAACTTTTACTTTGGGGAATAATAAATAATAATGCATTGTATTTATATAGTGCTTTTGAAGGACACAAGGATGCTTACAATAGTCTGTACAAAAAAATTACTTAACCAGTGTCATGGTACGGCCCCTCCTCCTAAATGTCTCCCCATATGTGCTTGTGTGTGTATGTTTGTACATGTGGCCACGCCCTCCCTGTGTTCTACACCTGATCCTTGTTGTGTGTCATTAGTATGTGTATAAAAGGTTATCATTTACGTGTTACTGTTGTCAGTGTTTGACCATGATAGCCTATGTGCTATGTCTTCAGCGGTTTTTGTGTCATTAAACATATGTGTATATTTTATGAAACTTGACCCCACATCCTGCTGTAACTCTACAATATTACAGAAACACAGACCGACGAAGGATGCCTGGGAAGAGGAGCAGCAGAAGGAAAGGGAAGAAGGGATGGGAATGCCCTTCCACAGCCCTCATGAACATATGCTCCATAATATTGGGTACAATCCTTCCCCTTATAGCAGAGGAGAGTGCCACTGGAAGATCTTGGGAGAGTCCTGAGT
This sequence comes from Electrophorus electricus, assembly GCF_041902795.1. Lineage (NCBI taxonomy): Eukaryota > Metazoa > Chordata > Actinopteri > Gymnotiformes > Gymnotidae > Electrophorus > Electrophorus electricus. The sequence continues at coordinate 4,491,193 of NC_137515.1, read as the reverse complement.
GTGGTCCAGGGCTGGACTCTGCCGAGTCTTATGGACCCACGCTGGACTATCGGGACTGGTACAATCCAGGACTCGGAGTCAGACTCCGGAGGGTCATATTAGCCTTCCTTGGACTACTACAAGGGCTACGTGGATTATGAAAGGAAGGGGGAGTGCAGCGATGTTAGTCTGCGGTTGGACTCTGAGTTTGACTGTGGGGAGGATCCTTCGATGGAGGTGGAGGAGGTCCTCTATGGGCACTCTCCCTCGGTCAGCGACACAGCGTCTGCAGACTATCATAGTGACGAGCCTCTGGTACCCAAGGTTCCACTCAAGGCTTCCTGCAGGGCACACCACTCTGAGGCAAGCAAGCTGCCTCATGTGATGTTCAGAGAGACGTCGCCATCGTCTGAGGAAACTCCCTCCACTAGGGCACACAGCCTCGGAACTCATGCACCCGTACCTAAGCCTCATAGCAGCAAGAAGGAGGCAATACCAGTGCCCACCCCAGAGAGAGGCAAAGTTGCTGGTATGCCTCCTAAAATGGGTGCACAGAAGTCACTGCCCCACAAATCGGCAAGGGGTGATCCCCCACAGGAAGGTTGGACTTCAGCCCAGCTTGTTGTCTGTGCCAGTCACTTTGTCCCCCTTTCTGTCAGTGCCTTTATCTGTCAGTGTTTCTGTCCCTGTGTCTGTTGTCATCCTGGTCCCTGTCCTTGCCCCCTCTGTCCTGCTCATGCTGGCCCGTGTCAGGTCGCTTGGTCCTCTGGCTTCAGAAACATTGGCTAGCTGCCAACACTTTTTGGTATTGAGTGTCAGACAGGCCGCAATTGCTGCCATAGTGTCAAATTGGGGACATACCTATCTGTGACCCAAGTGGAAGCCCAGATTCCATCACTCCTCCCATCCAATGGTGTGTTGGAGCAATTTCATAAAACACTTAAGTTAATGATTCATAAGTACTGTTTTGAGTTTGGTTGTTATTGGACCAAAGGAGTTTGAATGGTACTTTTTGCTGTTAGAGAGACATTTCAGGTATCACTTGGTTTTAGTCCAGTACAACCTGTTTTCAGACACTGTAAGATGTCCTTTAAAATTATAGAAAGTTAGTTGGTTATTATCTGATGTTTCTTCATTGAAGCATCTACTCAATTATGTGACTGATTTTAGATTTAAAAAAAATTCTTGCTGGTTTAATTGCTTCTAAGAAGGTGTTTGAAGTCTTATCAGACAAAGATGTTTAAATGTTTAACTGTTTCAACTTATTTTCAGCCAGGTTATCAGTCTTTTGGGGTTTTTTTGTCTCTACCTGGATCATCTTTGGAACCAAAGTTTTCTAGACCTTATCAAACTGATACAAGTCCCTCATTACATAATTTGCATGCCCAATCAAAAAAGCCTTGAGTATGCCATGTCAAAATGTTGAGACAGTATGTCACAAAAAAAGTATTTTAGTGATGCTTCTGACCCTTTTTTGAACTTTCAGTACCAGCTACACTGGTTGCGGTTCCTTCCCAGCTTTCTGTAGATTAATTTTTTCTGGTGCTCCAACTGTATGTGCTTGTATACCAATTTTAGAAATCCTGCCTAATGTTTCATTGTATACTGACAATGATTACCAAGATATTGCAAATGTAATTGAACATTATATTCTTATTCTCTGATACTCCAACCCAGACACCTGTGTTTACTCACAACACTGATGTTGGTGATCATGTGCCCATCAGGCAAATGAGTATGCTGCATGAACCACACAAATTGTGCATACATGCAAAAAGAGGTGATGTATCTTCTAGTAAACAGTTTAGCTGGGCCTAGTTGTAGACACAGGTGATCGCCTTGTATTCTGTTCGCAATGTACTATAACCAGGTGATTACAATTGTGCCCTCACAAATCTGGTTTTGCAAATACATCATGGGAGCTTTTAGACCAGCAGGTGGTCTCATTGTAATAACAAGTGGGATTAACATATATAGTAAGAAAGAAGAACAAGGAACATTTTACTCCTGTGCACTGCCATTTTGTGAGTGTTGGGAAAAAGGTGAAAAACCTTGAATTATACCTTTACCAGCATGGTGAAGTTCTAAGATTACTTTTAACTGTGTAACAAATGGATTTTGAATGATTTTGTGTGTGCTTGTATGAGTTGTATGGTGCATATTGGCGCATGGGGAATTTTCCATCAGTGTAGCAGGTTAACCTTCCAGTCACATTTGTATCTGTTTATGACAAATGGTAAGGCAGCCATTTTGTGATTTTCTTTTAATCTAGCTTGTTGATGAACACATTGAAGATGTCGAACGGGTACTCTGTGCCCAGTTAAGTACACTATTAACTAAGTATTTTGAAATATTTGAAGATGAAGATGAAGACCTTGGTTACACTGACAAGGTTAAGCATGAGATTCATTTAGTTGATGATGAACCTGTTACACTACCATACCACCACATTCTGTCCAACCAGTATGGTGACCTTAAAGAACACATTTCTAAGCTGTTAAGGAAAGAATAGCAGTGCTTATCACCTATATTAGTGGTACGGAAAAACAATGGCAATATAAGGATGTGCGTAGACTACCATAGGGTAAATCTTGAGACCAAAAAGAATGCATTCCCTCTACCCCAGATCAATTTTGATGTGTTGAAAAGTTTTATGCATTGTGGGGGGAGGGGTGTGTGTAGTACTTTTTGACCATAGCCATAGCCAGTGGTTACATCAGGTGGCTGCGGAGGAGCATGACTGGCATAAATCTGCTTTTGCAATGCCTTTTGGACTATATTAATTCCTCTGGATGCCTTTTGGGTAATCGACCAGTGACTTTTCAAAGGCTTATGCAAGCCACAATGAATGACGTAATCTTTCAAATTATGCTTGTGAACCTGGATAATATTTTGTTGTTTTTTCTTTGGTGACAAAGTCTGGAAATATTTCATAAATGGAAAAAAGGCAATCTGGGAGACAATATTTATGACTACAAAAAGAGTGTACTATCCAAAATAACACCAAGGCTGTAAACCTGTATGAAGACAGTTATAATAGCTCCAGCAATAGAGAATGAACAAATACTTTTTTGTAATTTTTGAAAAGTAGACTTAGAACCCATACAAAACATCTAATTTTTACTCCTATTGAAATTGAAACAATTGCTTGTTATTCATATATGTGTATCATAAGTGTGAATATTGAAAGAGGGAGTAGAAGTTGGCATATTGGACACATACTGCTGCATATCATCATCATAACAATTAAACTGAATGTCATAGTGCTGAAAAATATTGAGAAGAGGAACAAGGTCAATGATGAATAATAGTGGACTTAAGACTAAACCCTGTGGAACACCATGAGGAACCATAGAGCTTTCGGACCAATAATTCTGAATCTGTACAAATTGTGTCCTGTCTACAATATAGGAAGCAAACCACTGATATACAGTGAAATACTCACTATACAGAGTCCAATACTCACTGAATAAGAAGCTGATGTGATATTGTATCATGGGCTACACTAGGTTCAAGTAAAATTAAAATAGAAAGCAAACCTGAATCAGCTGCACAGAGAAGATCATTGGTGACCTTAACTGTAGCTGTTTCTCTACTATGTTTTGGATTTAAAAAAAAATCCAATTTTAGAATTTATCTAATTATAGCAACTTTCAGTGAAAAGGGAAGGGAACTATACTAATGGTCAGAGGATAATTAGTAATTAAATTTCTGAAAGAAATAATTGAAGGCAAACGTTTTATGAAGAGCCAACTGCACAGGAATTGTTCTAATTTTGGAGTTGAAAAACCTTTAAAAAAAAACATTGAACATTGTTAATTAAAGAGGTTAGAATTTAAATTTGCTTCAGATGGTTTGAGTAAACCTAGAAAAGAGTCTTACTATTCCATTTACCATTAATGATAATGTGTACATATTAAGATGTTTTTGTACAGAAATAATATTTTTGTTATAAAGTATATGATCAAAATACATTTGATTATGAACAGCAAGTCTGGTCTTGGTGTATATCTTCTAATGCCTCAATGCAATCTTGGTGTGTACCAAAGAGCAGCATGGACAAATCAAACAACCCATGTTTTTGGAGTTGCTAGGATATCAAGTGCAGAAGATAAACTATTATTGTAATAGTCTACTAAATCCAAAAGTGAAGCAACAGGGATAGGAATAGAGTTTGAGATCCTGTTGAGATCCTCAGGATTAACATGTCAAATATTGCGGTATTACATCATAGAGTGCACCTTTGATTTAACATACAGTAAGTCGGCATTAAATAACATTTTTATGTTGGATTAAAACAGTCTAACATTGCTTTAAAATCTTTAGTAAACATTGTCAGTGTTGCTACAATGAACATTAAAATCTCCCATTGAAAAAATATTGGAAGACATTGTATCGATATTGGTTAAATCTGTTTGGAGTCCATTAGCAACAGTAATAGATGATCTGGGTGATCTGTACAAAACCACAATAATGGTAGGTGTAGATCCAAAGAGTTTAACAGGCAGGAGTTCGAAGGATGACTGGCCAGGTAAAGAGAGTGTCATTAAATGTATACTCTCATGATAAATCAGCATGAGTCCACCTCCAAATGTAAACAATTCCAGATGGGACTGCTGCATTTAACTGTATAAAATCATTCTATGCCTGCCAGGTTTCTGTAGGACGCAAATAATCCAGTTTATGGTCCATAATAAAGGCATTAATCAGAGGAGCTTTGTTGCTGATAGAGCGGTTGTTGTAAAGAGCAAACTTATGATGACTCATACTCATAGCTGATTTAGCTAACGGAGTCGAGAGCACAGCCCTCTTACATTTTATAACCTTATGTACAATGCAAGAGAGCAAAACCCTCTCTACATTTTTAAACCAAACCATATGTTCAATTCCAACCAGTGCTCAATGCACCCTGATGGCACTGCTGGTTTAGATGTACCAACATGACATCTGATATAAACGCGGATCCAAGAATATGCTGGCTGATATGCTTTCTCAAGTTTAGCTTAGTAAAGAAGTTAATTCTCACTGTTTCTTTATGAAGTGAGGGTAATTTGTCCAAGACATAATTGTGCCTTGTTTTCTCTTCATTAATCACCACACTGCCATTTTTCTCAGTACAACTTTTTACATTTATTCCATTCAATGGTTGAGGTTTCCTTTATGTTATGGCCTCGGATGCTTAGAGCAGTAGCCATGACATAGCTGGGGTTGTAACACTGGCCACCTCTGCCCCCATTACCATTGTCCCTGCCACTACTGCCCTGCTGTATTCCATCCTGGCTGCCTCTGCCTCTTTTTTTTTTTTTGGGGGGGGGGGTTGCTTCCTTTGATCTGATGCCCTGCCACTGGCACCAATTAGACCTGCTCCTAAGAGGGTGTGGCAACACGCTGCTCCCAGTAGAGTGTTGCCGTGCGATGTGCCAGAGATGGTGATGCTATACCTCTGGATCCACTGGCTGCTCTGTCAACTGACTTGCTCTTGACCTTGGACTGTGTAATTGTTGTCAGTCATGGATTTGCCCAAAATAAATATCACTCATCACTACCCTTGCATCATTCTTCATCTCACTCAATGTCATATAGATAAGATGACAGCATAAGTCTATTGTATTGGTTAAACAACGATGTGCTATTTCTTTATCTATATATTTTAATAGGTTTATTATATTTTTTGTCAAAATAATTGTCATGTGTTGTCAACTGGTGATGGGTCAAAATATCAAAAATAAACCGCTCTATTTCCAGAACAATAAAATTAGACAAAAACAACACATGTAAAAAGAAACAAAATGACATGAAACATGGTCATCTCTCAGGGTAATAAAAATATGGGATCCAGCATGTAAAAGACATTTTTCAACTTAGCTTACATGCAAACATATTAAATAGTATGTACACACTTCAAACAAATATCCTAGCTCCTGATATGTGCTTTAGATATATTAATTCATGTTCAGAGTTAGAATAAGATTTGAAAAAAAAAGGTTAATACACACTTACAAAAACCCATCCATTCATTATACTCATATCTTCAGTTTTTGTAATTTAAGTAACACGAAGCGGATTCAATCTTTTGAGGAGAATAAAGTTGGAAATTAAATAAGTTCTGGAAACAAACTGACTATTGAAAATGATCAGTTAAATCGTGTACAAGTTAAAAAATACTTAGCTGATGCTCTAAACCATGGGTAAAATATAGCATATATTAGGGGGTTGACAGAAGAATTGATGAATATAAGCCAGGCAAGAACACTCCACACAATTGACAAATATGGAAAGTTTTCAAGTGACAGAGAACATAAATAGAAAGGTATCCAGAGAGCAAGATAAACACAAACAACGATGCCCAGTGTTTTTGCTGCTTTAGAATTAGAAGACTTAAAAACTTTGGCTCTGTGTCTGTTTGAGGTAGCATTCAACATAGATCTCACAGCTTTAGCTTGATGTCTTGCCAAAGTAAAAATGATTGAATACAAGGTGAGTATAACTGAACATGGACATAGAAATGAAATCACAAGATCAATGGTCACCCATGAAGATTTTAAGATTAAAATGCACTCTCCATGGCATCTGCTCAAGATCTGAGATGGAAGGAGATGGTCATTAAAGTACAAATAGATGAGGACATACAAAAGAGAAAAATACCAGCCTAGAATTATGCATAAAGACATTTTACAAACTGTGACTTTAGTGGAATATAGCAGAGGGTCACTGACTGCAATGTACCTATCCACTGCAATGAAAACCATATTACACACAGATGCTGAAGCTGAGATACAATTGATTACTAGAAAAATGATACATGCCATTTTACCAAGATACCAACAGCTGTCTCTTAGTTGCATCGTATTCACAGGCATAACAACAAGTCCCATGAGAAGATCGGCCACAGCGAGAGAGAGGATGAGTAGGTTGGTAGGAGTATGGAGCTGCTTGAAGTGAGAGATAGATAAGATGACAAATAAGTTCAAAAATACAGTGCATACAGAGATACAAGACAGAAAACTAAACAAAAATAGATTTCCAGGGCCTGTTCGAACCTCCTTTCTGCATGAGTTGTTATCAGGAAAGCAGTACTGAACTGTCATGTTTTGCTGATACTCTGTGATATTCATTTTAAGTATTTACAGATATACGAGTTGAAGCTGATCATAATATGCTGTTCTGCAGTGCTGGACTGATAAATTTGTCTTTGCAGATTGTGTATTTATATTGAAGTATAAATCCTCCTACTAACAGGTGAATGGTCACTTTGTACCCAGCATCATTCACTTAATATTCATCATTGCCACTACAGTGGTGACCAGTAAGGGAGTGGAGCTGTTTATATTTAAAGTCAGTGTAATAGTTCAAATACAATTTACAATCTATCACATTTTGCACAGAAGGTGTTTTTTGATGTATTCATTTTTGTTTAACACATTACTGAAGATTTGATAAATGCATACATATAATGTTTTTATTATGACAAACCCAGTCATCTGATCTCCAACTGCTGCTGCTGCTGCAAAAAAAAACTACATTTGATGAAGCCGAAAGAGGGAGAACTATTCTAGTTTATTTCACCTTTAAATGTGTCGTATTATAGCAGTTCTACAAAAGGCTTCAGTGAAAATCATTCATAATTTCTGCATTTCAGATCACTCAGCTTAATCAGATTTAATGTTAACCCAGATGTTATTAGGAAAAAAACGATATATACCAGCAAGATAATAACACCCATTTCTCAACCTCAGTATTCTCTTTATCTGTCACATAAACTACATTAACATATGCTAGGTTAACAAGTTCCTCCTCAGACAAAATTACCACCCCACTTGTACTTGAGTTAATGTTTATTGTATACACTTTGGTACTAAAAAACCCCAAAAAATATCACAATAAAATTATCCTATTATTATGTATTGTATACACTTCGGTACTGAAAAAATTTAAATTTCATTAAAATTCTCATGTATTATTTGGAAAGTGTAAGTGAAAATATGCTGTAAGCCACTAGAGGCATACTTGGAAGGAACTTGGAAGGTCTGAAAGTGTTGCATTACTGCATCACAAGATTGACAAGGTGACCCATTTAAATTATTTTCCACTGCCTCATATGACTGTATTGATTGTATGATGTCTCTGGTCACTATGTGACCTTGTTAGATCTTATCTTATTCAAGTTAGATCTTATCTTATTGTCGGAGCGTTTAGACATTTTATTTTTATACGTTTCACAAAAGTTTATCTCATGTTGAACCTAGCTCTATATATATATATATATATATATATATATATATATATATATATATATATATATATATATTGAAAAGGCCTTGATTATGAATTCCCAAATTATGTATTTGGGAAAATAATTCCCAAATTGTGTTTGAGCATTAGAGGCAGAAATCGAGGCAATTTCTTGTTTTCTCCTCTTACAACTAAGTATGAGTTTCAATGCTTCTTAGGCATAGAGGGTTTTGTTTTGTTTCTCTTCACTAATTTACTCCATGTATCTTGTCCTTTTCTTTGGTCCATAGAATGTCAGTGTCAGCAAATGTTTCAATTACACTTCTACACTGGACGTTGATGCTATTAGCAGGGAATTAGCAGGGAATCAACATGATCTTCTTGCAGGAGGAAAACATCGGGATTTACCATGAAGGAAATTCAAAAAATACCAAATTAACTTTTCAAGCACAGAGAAACAAACATTAGCACTGCTGTTGGCCCTACACTATTTTGAAGTATATGTTAGTTCCAAACTCAAAACCATAACCCTCTTACATTTTTAAACTGAATGCACAACTCAATCTAGAGGTCAATGTGATGGGCACTGCCATTTCAGAGACACCAACCTGGAATCCCACATAAATATGGGTCCAAGGATGTACTCATTGATACTCTTTAGCTTAGTAAAAAGGTTCATTCTCAGATTATTTTCTTTCTTTGAGGGAGGGGCTACATCTGAGACATATTTATGCCTTATTTTCTTTTTATTCTTCACCACACTGCCATTTTTCTCAGTACGTTTTTACATTTATTCCACTCAGTGGTTCAGTTTTCCTTTATGTTATGGCCTCTAAGGCTTAGACTAGTAGCCATGACATATCTTGGGTTGGAAAACTGACTTTTCCCCTCTTACGATCATCCCATTCACAACTGTCCTGCTCTTTGCCATCCTGCCCCACTGTATGTGGTCCCAGCTTCCCTTGCCCCATTGCCACCTGACATTCTCATCACTGTGGACTCCACATAGGGGGGCTTCCTTGGATTAATTTTTTAGGGGGTGCAGTGGTCGCTGAGCATCCCTTGGTCTGGCTGTCCTGTGGACATGCAGTCTTCACTTGGCCCCTATACGGGGATAACACTTTGTAAATTAGAGTGCCCAGCATCTACTACCCCTCCTATTGGTACTCACCCTGTGGTACCTGTAAATAAACGTAACAAATATGATGGCTCCCCAAACAAGTGTCAAGAGTTTTTTGCTAAAATGCATTCTGTATATTAGCAGCATCCCTCCCTGTTCTATCCAAGCTAAAATAGCATTCCTCACCTCACATTTTACAAAGACAGCACTGGATTGGGCTACAGCCATTTGGGTAAACATACAGGTGTTGTCTTACAAGGAATTTCTCATTCAGTTCAAGGCTATGTTTGATCACCCTCACAAGGGGAGAGCCTGTGGAGTGATGCTCAATAAGCTTCGTCAAGGCACTCGCTCCATGTTGAAGTATGCTTTTGCTGCTGGTAGTGGCTGGAATGACATGGGATAATGGTTTGAAGTCAGAGGTTCTGCATGAATTAGCCTGCAGGGATGATGAGCTTAATCTCGATCAACTTATTCATCTGGCCATCCATTTAGACCATTTCCTCCAAGAACGGAGTCTGCATAGAACAAGCCATACCTATCTCACTTACCCTACTCCTGGAACAAGATTGGTGTACCAATGGGAGAATATCGCAGAACCAATGCCGTGTGTTTCCTCTCATCTCACTGCAGAGGAAAGGAGACAATGCTTCCAGGAGGGCCTATGCCTATATTGTGGGTCTTCTGGACATGTACTCAGGGAATGCTGTATCAGACCCAACAGGTTTGCTACCCCGACTCCTCGAGAACACACGATTCCAAGCTACACTCTAAAGTAGTGAGCTTACCCACAAAGGGATTGGTCTCTAAATCATTCACGATACCTGTCTGGGTTAGTTCTCATTGTCTGTTCTCTATGTTCACAGCCCTAATTGATTCTGGAGCAAAGGGTAATTTCATACACACCCGTCTGATACAAGAACTGGACTTTCCTGTTGACCCTTCACCTGGCTGAACTAGATGGGGCTCCAGTAGGAGCTGTGTCCATGACACTTTGCACTAAACCCATCATACCCCCTACCAGTGTGCTTCATTCTGAACTTATGTCATATCTGCTTATTGAAGCATCCTTCCTGGTTATTCTAGGCCTGTCATGGTTAGAGCAACACAACCTCAGTATTTCATGATCACAAAAAGAGATCTTTCATGGTTCTTCACACTGTTACTAGAATAGTTTATAATTTCCCACAATCAACCTGTGTTTCACCACTACAGAGAGCCCATCCAGTGACTATGTCTGATCCGTTCCAAGTGAATATCAAGGTCTTGCTGCAGTATTCAGTAAAAAAGAGTCACCTTGCTACCCCCTCACGATTCATATGATTGTGCCATCAAACTTCTTGAAGGAGCCACTTTAGCGTGCTCCACTTTAGCTCCAAAGCATGCATATATCTCCTCACCCAAGAGGAAGAGGGAGCCATAGAAACCACATTAAAGAAGCATTGAGACAGTGATTCATTCAGCCTTCCACTTCCCCTATGGCATCAAGCTTCTTTTTTGTAAAGAAGAAGGACGGCAGTCTCCGCCCACGCATAGATTACCACAAGCTCAACCAAATATCTAAGATGTATGCTTACCCTTTACCACTCATCCGAGTAGCACTTAAGAGAGGCCAAATATTTCACTAAGTTAGACCTTCATAGTGCGTGCAATCTGGTTTGCATAAAAAAAGGCGATGAGTGGAAAACCGCATTCATGACCACCAGGGGTCACTATGAGTACAAGTTTATTCCTTATGGCCTCAGTGTAGCACCTTCAGTCTTTCAAGCCTTCATTAATGATGGCCTTCATGAGTTCATTGGAAAATACGTATGGCATACATCAACGACCTCCTAATCTACTCTCCGGATTGAGAAACCCATGCTCAATACTCAAGACTCTTCTGGACAGCAGACTGTATGTTAAAGGTGAAAAATATGAAGTCCATCTCACCTCTATGACATTTTTAGGATAAGTAGTTAACCATAGCAGGAAAATTGGCATTTGAGGAATGGAGGCACTGGTTGGAAGGGGCCAACCATCCCTTACCGACCACTGCGATTTGGAGTATATGCACACTGCCAAACGATTAAATCCTTGACAAGCCTGTTGATCATTATTCTTTTGATTTCAATTCAAGATCCTGTATCACTAGGTTCCCGCAATACAAAAGTGTATGCCCTGTTCTGCTTTCACCTAGAGAAGATGGAGGAAGATCACTTAGGAAACCATCCTTCCTACGTAGTGTCTATAAGATGGGAGATTGACGAGGAAATCAAGCAAGCAACAAAAGAAACAGTAATACCTGCTGAATGTCCTGTGGGAAAACTGTACATACCAGTATCATGCCGAGATTGACAATTAACCTGGGCTTATTCTTCCCTCACTACAGGTCATCCCAGTGAAACCCGTACAACTCCTTGTTAGTTGTTATTGGTGAGAAATAACACGTATGTTGCCTCCTGCTCAGTGTGCAGTCCAAGTAATACCCTCAAGACCCTAACTGCAGGTAAATTTGTGCTGCTACCCATACCTGAAAGGCCTTGGTCACTCCCAGCTGTGCATTTTATTACTGACCTACCCTGCTCTAATGGAAATATTACAATTCTGACTGTAGCAGATCAATTTTCGCATGGGGTGAGATTCATTGCATTGCCTGGACCTACTGCCTTTGAAACCGCAGAGGCACTGTTCAATCAGGTGTTCCACATTTTTTGACATCCCTGAAGACATCCTGTCTGATCGAGGACCTCAGTTCACTTCACGAGTCTGGTCCACCTTTTTTGAACTCATTGGGGTTGCCATAAGTTTGATGTGAGGATATCATCCTCCAAGGAATGCTATAAGGAACTAGCACATTGATACAGAGGAGAGACCCCAGAATACCAGCCTGGAGATCACGTATGGCTCTCTACATGGGATTTCTGTTCTGTTTTTGTTTGCCTTCTGGTTTACGTCCTGGCCTGTTTAACTTCATGACTGTGATTATCCCTGGCTTCATCTTTCTAGCTCTGTTCATTGCTTGTTCACTGAATACTGATCTGGATTCTAATAAAACCCGTACCTCTTCTCGGCTAGCATCAGACTTTGCCTGCTTTGTAATAGTAAGAGATTTTGTAGAGCAAGAGATGTTATGAAGTGATCTCATCTTTTCAGGTGTCAGGATAAATCTGAAATTAAAAATGTTCAGAAAACAAATTCAGTCTTAAAGATAAGGAATACTAAATTTTACGGAATTCTATGGAACATTGATAAAATAAAGCATGTTCAGGGATTTAGAGAGGATTTAATGTATATTATGTATCTAAATGCCAGCCATAGCAATTACTTCAAGTTCAAGTTGTTATCTGACAGAGAAAAAAAAATGCAAACCAGCAAGTAAAATAGCTTTTTAAAACTTAGCTTGCATGCATACATATAACAGTGTGTACACTGTTTTATAGCAGGACTTGTTTTATATATGTGAATAAGCTACGTTTGACAAAAGGAATAAGTATGCAGCTCCTGATAACTTCTGATATTTGCTTTAAATACATTAATTAATACACACTTACAGAAACCTGTCCATTCATCTTACTCATCTCTTTAATTTTTGAAACATTGAAAACATAAATATCAAAAGTTTAAATGTATAACATTTTTCAAAAGTTTGGAAAAACAATTCATTTATTTTATTTATACACAAGTTCCCAATTTTTGCTATTTATTCTTTTCTGGATCATTTTGCCAGCTGAATCCTACTGAATCCTCTCTAAAATCCTAGTTTAAAAATCTTCTCAGGCACATAGTTAATCTGATGCAGTCTCAGTCCTTTGAGGAGAACAAAATTGAAAATTAAATATGCTCTGGAAATAAACTAACTGTTGATGATAAATTAAAGTCTACAAGTCACAATGTACTTAGCTGATGCTCTAAACCATGGATAAAATATAGCATATATTAGGGGATTGAGAGAAGAATTGATGAATATAAGCCAGGCAAGAACAGTCCAAACAAGTGATGAATATGGAATGTTTTCAACTGTCAGAGAACATAAATAAAAAGGTATCCAGAGAGCAAGATAAACAAAAACAACGATGCCCAGTGTTTTTGCTGCTTTAGAATTAGAAGACTTAGAAACTTTGTCTCTGTGTCTGTTTGAGGTAGCATTCAACACAGACCTGACAGCTTTAGCTTGACGTCTTGCCAAAGAAAAAATGATTGAATATAAGATGAATATAACTGAACATGGGCATATAAATGAAAACACAAGATCAATGGTGACCCATGAAGATGTTATGATTAAAATACACTCTCCGTGGCATCTACTCAAGATTTGAGACTGAAGGAGATGGTCATTAAAGTACAAATAGATGAGGACATACAAGAGAGAAAAAGACCAGCCTAGAATTATGAATAAAGACATTTTACAAACTGTGACTTTAGTGGAATATAGCAGAGGGTCACTGACAGCAATGTACCGATCGACTGCAATGAAAACCATATTACACATAGATGCGGACACTGAGAGAAAATTGATTACTAGAAAAAATGTACAAGCCATTTCACCAAGATACCAACAAGTGTCTCTTAGTCGCATCATATTCACAGGCATAACAACAAGTCCCACGAGAAGATCAGCCACAGCCAGAGAGAGGATGAGTAGATTGGTAGGAGTATGGAGCTGGTTGAAGTGAGAGATAGATAAGATTACAAGCAAGTTAAAAAACACAGTGCAAACAGATATACAAGACAGAAAACTAAACAAAAATATATGTCCAGGGCCTGTTCGGACCTCCTTTGTGCATGATGACTTGTTGTCAGGAAAGCAGTACTCAACTGTCATGTTTGGCTGATACTCTATGACATTCATTTTAGGTATTTACATATATACCAGTTGGAGCTGATCATAATATGCTGTTCAGCAGAACTGGACTGATTTATTTTTCTTTCAATTTGTCTGCAGACTGTGTATTTATATTGAAGTATGAATCCTCCCACTAACATGTGAATGGTCACTATGTACACAGCATCATTCACTTAATATTCAACAATGTCAATACAGTGGTGACCAGTAGGGGAGTGGAAGTGTTTACAGTTAAAGTTAACATTCAGTGTCATAGTTCAAGTACATTTGACATCTATCATGTTTTGTATAAAAGGTATTTTTTGAGGTATTTCTTTGCCGTAAACACACTACCAAATATTAAATAAATGCAAACATATATTTTTATTGTAGCAAACTCAGTCACCTGATCTCCCACTGCTGGATTTTGAAATAAACAAAACACAAAAAATAAATATATTTGATGAAGCCCAAACACTAATCTAGTCTGTTTCTCCTCCAAAGGTGTGTTAGTATAGCAGTTATGAAAAGGGCTTCAGAGAAAATCACTTGTTTACAAGGTTTTGTATCAATATCAGAGATTATGGAGGACAAACTGTGACAGTTCTGCATCATACTGGCATAGACCATTTGTTTTTACAGCAGTTTGAGATATAGGAATGGCATATGTTAATATCTCTTTGCACTCAGTTTATTTATTGTCTGACATAATTGCTGGGAAAATTGAGCTAAGATTATGTTCACAATTGCCAGTTGACAGCATAACTTTTATTTTGGGTAATGACCAACAGGTAAAGAAGTTCTTCCTATCCCTAAGGTTAGGAAGGTTAGAATCCCTAAAATAACAAACAATTTCCTCCAGGGTGGGTGGCACACTAGCACCCTCTATTGGCCAGCTGTCACTACCTTTTGGTATTTAGTGTCGGACAGGCCACAATTGCTGCCATATTGTCAGATTGGCGACATACCTGTCTGTGACCCGAGTGGAAGCCCAGATTCCATCACTCATCCCATCCAATGGTGTTTTGGAGCAATTTCACAAAACACTTAAGTCAATGATTTATAGTATTGTTTTGAGTGGGGTCACGATTGGACCAAAGGAGTTCCAATAGTACTGAGTGCTGAGAGGCATTTCAGATGTCACTTGGTTTCAGTCCAGTTCAACTGTAAGATGTCATTTAAAATTACTGAAAAATAGATGGTTATCATCTGATGTTCCTTCATTGAAGCATCTGCTTAATTATGTGAGTGATTCTAGAGAAATATTTCTTGATGGTTTTATTGTTGCTAAGAGTATGTTTGAAGTCTTCTCAGACAAAGATGTTTAGATAAACATGCCGTTTCAAGTTCTTTCCAGCCAAGTGACCAGATTTTAGTTTTATTGTCTCTACATGGATCATCTTTGTAACCAAAATTTTATGGACCTTATCAAACAGACACAAGACCCTCATTACATCATTCGAATGCCCAATCAAAAATGAAAGCCTTGAGTATGCCATGTCAAGAAAGGATTGTAGTGATGCTTCTGGTTGCAGTTCCTTCCCAGCTTTCTGTAGATTACCTTTTTCTGGTGCTCCAACTGTATGTGCTTGTATACTGATTTTAGAAAACCTGCCTAATGTTTCATTGTATATTAGCAATGATTATCAAGATATTGCAAAGGTCATTGAACAATATAGAGATTTATTCTCTGATACACCAACCCAGACACATGCGCTTACTCACAACATTGATGTGTCCATGAAGCAATGAGTACACATGTAGAAAGAGGTGACGTATCTTCTAAAAAACAATTTAGATGTAGACCCAGGTGATCACCTTGTATTCTGTTCCAAATGTACTGTAACCAGATGATTACTAGTTGTGCTGACACAAAGGTGGTTGTGCAAATAGGTCGTGGTAGCTTTAAAACCAGCAGGTGGTGGCATCATGATAACAAGCGGGATTAACATATACACTAAGAAATAAGAACAATGAAAATTTTAATTCTGTGAGCTGCCATTTTGTGAGTGGTGAGGAAAAAGGTGAAAAACCTGGGATTATGTATTTACCAACACGGTAAAGATTTAAGATTTGTTTTACCGTGTAACTAAGGGATTCTGAATGATTTTATGTGTGTGTGGATGAGGTGTAAGCTAAAGGTGTGTATTGGTGCATGGGGAAATTTCCATCAGTGTAGCAGGTTAGCCTTCCATTAACATTTGTATCTGTTTAAGACAAACGGTAAGGCAGCCATTTTGTGATTTTATTTTAATCTAGTTTGTTGATGGTTTTGTAATAAGAGAAATGCAAAATAACTGTATACGGTCAATGAAAAGTGAATATGTTCCTATTTTTGTTTTGCTTGTTTGTGTAGGCACTGTGAGTGAGCACAGTAATGTCCAGTATTTAGCCTATGTGTTCTGGAGTTTAGCACACATGAACAAAGTAAGTACAGGCACAACAGGCCAAAGATAATTTTAGAAGATTCATTCTATTTGTAATCCTTTACAAATTAAAGTAATGTTTTACAGTGTTGGCGGCATAGTAATTTTTTTGGTCATTTTTTAAAATTTCGAAACAACCACTGCCATATTATGTGTACCCTATTTTGTGTGTACTACAAGTGTATGAGTACAGCTGGAAGTTTAAAAAAGAGAAATACATATATTTTAATTGATGTGCCTGGTTTCCTATTACTCTCAGATATGTATATAAAAGGAATGACCCACTAAAGCCTCAAATATTCAAAGGTCACAAATGTACACAGGCATTTTGTATTGGCTATTGCAAGATTATCGTCATGACCTATTCAGATTGTTTTCCATTACCTAACATAATGACTGTTTTGACAGTGTTGGTTCCACTCAATGTGTCAAAGTTAGATCTTTAAAATGTTATTGGCCAGTCCATCTAACAAAGCAAGCAGAAACAATTGCTGCTTTGTGACAACTGATGATTTTTTTTTCAATACACTGTGATTGCTTTAGGTATGAAACATGCTCAGACTACATTTGAAAAGTTGATGAGTGGATTATTTGCTGTAAATTTCACAGAGGCTTCTCTCACACTGAACTTAGCAATGTGTACATTTCATCCTGGTTGTTTCTGCACCACTGCACATGGACCTAGCAGCCCCATTTTGTTTGGGGGGGGGGGGGTTGTTTTTTTAATCTGATACCCTGCCTCTTGCACCAATTAGTCCTGCTCCTAAGAAGGTGTGGCCATGCACTGCTCTCAGGAGGGTGTCGCCATGCACTGTTGCAAAGATGGTGATGCTATACCTCTGAAAGCACTGGCTGCTCTGTCACCTGACTAGCTCTTGACCTTGGTCTCTGTAATTAGTCAATCATTGATTTGTCCAAAATAAATGTCGCTCATCACTATGCTTGCATCTTTCTTTGCCTCACTCAATGTCATATAGGTAAGCTGACAGCATGACTTCATTGTATTGGTTAACCAACCATGATCTATTAGTTCTTTATCTATATATTTTCATGAGTTTATTTTATTTTTAGTCAAAATAAGTGCCACATGTTGATTTAGTGTCATGTGTTCAACTGGCGATGAGTCAAAATTTCCAAAATGAACCGATTTCATTTTCAGAAAATCACTAAAATTAGAAAAAGACAACACATATTTAAAAGAGACAAAATGATCAATATTATTTAATATATGGGCTTACTTACATCAAAGTATGTGGGGAGATAAGGCCACAGTGTGTAATCTGTGCAGGTACTTTTGCTAACGACAGCTTGACAGCAGCAAAACTAAAGTAACATTTAGACATGAAGCATGGTCATCTTTCAGTAAAACAAAAAAAAAAGAAATGTTTTTTGCATGGAAATTGAGTGAATTGAACTCACAAAAAGGTGCTTTTAAATCTGTGCCAAAGCACAGATAAAAACTGGAGGTGAAGAACAATTTAAGACTGGCTGTTTGAAAGATTAAACTTGATTAAAAAAAAGCAGCCACATCTTTCATACCAAAATGAGTAAGTAACTCAAACATTTTTATATGGAAAACTGTGTTTGTGTGTGTGTGTGTGTGTGTGTGTGTGTGTGTGTGTGTGTGTGTGTGTGTGTGTGTGTGTGTGTGTGTGTGCATGCATATCTACTTAAAATAAAACTTGTATACAAAGAGGTCTATTGTTATCTTTTTTTAGCTTGGCCTTCATGCCACCTTCACCATTGACATTCAGCACTGTAACATTTTTTTGGATGGGTTGAGAAAGTAATTCAGAGTAGGAGCATGTGTTATGTTCATATGTGCTGAATAAGGGAGAGACTCTTTTTGTCATTGCTGTTTTTTATTTAATTTTGTTAGCCAGTTAATAATAGACAATAAAACTCTGGACAAATGGGGATTTGACTTGATTTTCTTTATTTACATGCTTCAGTATTTTGTATGTTGGCAAGTTTTAGTTCTGGGGACGGGGTGGGGGTGGGGGGGAGTCAATTTCTCAAAATACTAGCAAGGGGACCTCAGGAGGAACAAGTTTGAATACTCTGCACTATGCTCTCCAAAGCTGATTGTCACAAGAAACGTATTTAGAAGGTAAATCACAATTATCAAAACAGACTGAATTTCTAAAAAAAGGACCAAAAATAGAATTTTTCAAAGACATTGTGATTATATTGTGATACAGGCAATTTACTGTTCTTTACAAGACACACCAACAACCAGCGAAATAAATAACAAATCAAGCAAAATAAATAATAAAACGTGATAATAAAAAGTGAGCAACTTTTTTGAGCAAGGACAGAGGTCAGGTTATGTCTGAAATTAAAAATGCCCTGGAAACAAATTCCATTTTAAAGATAAATATTCCAAAATTCTACAAGTAGCAATATACTTAGCTAATGGTCTTGAACATTAATCAAAGAAATCAAATATTAAGGCATTCACAGTGGAATGTATGTATACAATCCATCCAAATGCAATCTGTACCCAGGTCTCAGAGATCAAGTTGTTATATGAAAGAGTAATAAAAATATGAGATCCAGCAAGTAAAAGACCTTTTTCAAACTTGCATACATGCATACATATAACATAGTGTATACACTGTGTTATGATGGGAACTGTTTTATATATGTGCATAAGCTAACTTTGACAAAAGGTATAAATATCCTAGCTCCTGATATTTGTTTTATATATAATCTATGCACATAATTATAAGAAAACACAATTTTTAAAAATTAAAAAGGTTAATACACACTAACAGAAGCCATCCAATCATCATACTCATCTCTTCAGCTTTTGTGTAAATAAATAAATTAAAATATGTATGTCATTTGTAATTAAATATGCTCTGAAAATTAATGGAATGTTGAAGGTGATAATTTAAACAGTCTACAAGTCACAATATACTTAGCTGATGCTCTAAACCATGGATAAAATATAGCATATATTAGAGGGTTGACAGAGGAATTGATGGATATAAGCCAGGTAAGAACAGTCGACACCAGTGACAAAGATGTCATGTTTTCAACAAACAGAGAACATAGACTAAAAGGTATCCAGAGAGCAAGATAAACACAAACAACAATCCCCAGTGTTTTTGCTGCTTTAGAATTAGAAGACTTAGAAACTTTGTCTCTGTGTCTGTTTGAGGTAGCATTCAACACAGATCTCACAGCTTTAGCTTGACGTCTTGCCAAAGTAAAAATGATTGAATACAAGATGAGAATAACCGAACATGGACATATAAATGAAATCACAAGATCAATGGTCACCCATGAATATTTTACGATTAAAATGCACTCTCCATGGCATCTGCTCAAGATCTGAGATGGAAGGAGATGGTCATTAAAGTACAAAAAGATGAGGATATACAAGAGAGAAAAAGACCAGCCTAGAATTATGAATAAAGACATTTTACAAACTGTAACTTTAGTGGAATATAACAGAGGGTCACTGATTGCAATGTACCGGTCAACTGCAATTAAAACCATATAACACACAGATGCTGAAGCTGAGATCCAATTGATTACAAAAAAAACTGTACATGCCATTTTACCAAGATACCAACAGCTGTCTCTTAGTTGCATTGTATTCACAGGCATAACAAATCCCATGAGAAGATCAGCCACAGCCAGAGAGAGGATGAGTAGGTTAGTTGGAGTATGGAGCTGCTTGAAGTGAGAGATAGATAAGATCACAAGGAAGTTCAAAAACACAGTGCATACAGAGATACAAAACAGAAAAATAAACAAAATTATATTTCCAGGGCCTGTTCGGACCTCCTTTCTGCATGAGTTGTTGTCAGGAAAGCAGTACTCAACTGTCATGTGTTGCTGATACTCTGTGATATTCATCTTAAGTATTTACAGATATGCAATTTGGAGCTGTTCATAATATGCTGTTCAGCAGTACTGGACTGATGAATTTGTCTTTGCAGATTGTGTATTTATATTGAAGTATGAATCCTCCTACTAACATATGAATGGCCACTTTTTACACAGCATCATTCACTTAATATTCAACAATGTCATTACAGGGGTGACCAGTAGAGGAGTGAAAGTGTTTACAGTTAGTGTTAACAGTTAAATCTCTCACATTTTGCACACAATGTGTTTTTGAGGTATTCCTTTGCTTTTAACACATACTACTTATTAAATAAATAAGTTCCAGTTTTCTCAGCTTTGCGAACTTTTATTTGGATCTTAAAAGTAACTTTAGTAGTATAGCAGCTCCTCTTATGGCCCTCCTCAAAGGAGCTGTGACAAAGATACGCTGGAACCAAGAGGCAGATAAAGCATTCAATCAATTCAAATGATTAAATGGGGCTTTCACCACTGCTCCTCTTCTTAAACAACCTGATCTTTCCATCCCATTTGTGGTAGAAGTAGAAACCTCCAACATAGGAGTAGGAGCCGTTTTGTCACAAAGGAATGACAATTCCAACATACCATTTTTTGCGTACTTTTTTTCTGTAAACTGGCCCCGGCCATGCAGAACTATGAGATAGGAAAATGTGAGCTATTAGCCATAAAATTGGCTTTGGCGAAATGGAGGCACTGGTTGGAAGGGGACAACTATCCCTTCACAATTATTACCGACAAATTGTAATTTGGAGTATATGCATTCTGACAAACAATTAAACCCTCGACAAGCCTGTTGGTCATTATTCTTCTCACGATTTCAATTCAAGATCCTGTATTGCCCAGGTTCCCACAATACAAAAGCAGATGCCCTGTCCCACTTTCACCTAGGGTACACTGAGGAGGATCACAACACTCAGGAAACCATCCCTCCTACATGGGTGTATATAGCATCTATAAGATGGGAGATTGATGAGGAAATCGAGCAAGCAACAAAAGAAACTTGATACTTGAGACTTGATAACAGAGTTATTGTAATGATTGCACACACAAACAAGGAAGAGGATCCAGAGGCAGGAGGTTTTATTATTTAGATCAAACAGATCAGTGGGGTCAGGCAGGTAGTTAGGTTGTTTCAAGATCGATAACACAGTACAGAGTCCAGGGGGTGTCCAGGGGTCAGAAAGAAGACAAGCTCTGAAACATAGGCAGGAGTCAAAAACCAGGAAGACAAAACCGTAACTGAACCGCTTGTTACACAACATAAGGTTGGCAATACTGTACGACGTGAGTGTGAAGGAGGGGATCTTAAGTAAGGGAGGAGTGATGAGGAGAAACAATGATCAGGTGTGTGCTAGCATTCAGGTGAACCAGATTAGAGGCATGTGTGGGAAGAGGTAGGCATGGCAGTGTGGGGTTGAGCATGATTCCTGGCATTCATAATAGTTATTATGTACTGTGTACACTTTGGTACTAAAGAAAAAAAAGTCACATTAAAATTCTCCCATTATTATGTATATACACTTCGATACTAAATAAAATAAGAATGTCATTAAAATATTCTTGTAATGGTAGGAAAGTGCAATTCTGAAGAGAAACACTAGAAGCATACTTGTTGTTTGCCATTATGCGAATGTGAGAAAGAAAGATAGACAAGGGAAAGATTATGAAGTTTTAATTGTTAGTAATAAAATGTTTACATTAATCCATTGTGATTACAGAGAGCCAATGAAATTGAATTAGCAAAGGTGTAACATGGTCAGCCGATTTAGACCATGTAATGTCCAAGGATTCGTGCTGCAGAAATGGCTACTAGGATTATTTTGACTAAGACTTCAGTAAAGTGTTGTGTTAAAACAGGTCGTAGTCTGGAAATATTTCATAAATAAAAAAAAACACAACCAAGGAGACACAATTTATGACTAGAAAAACAGAGCGTACTGTCCAAAATAACACCAAGGCTGTAAACTTTTACGAAGACAGTTATAATAGCTCCAGCCATAGGGAATGTACAAATATAAAAAATTTTAAGTGTAGATATAGATCCCATAGGAAACAGCTCAGTTTTACTCCTATCGAATTTGAAATAATTGCTTGTTATCCATATATGTGTATCATGGAAATAAGATGTGTGAGTATTGAAAGAGAGTAGAAGTTGGCATATTGGACACACACAGCTGCATATCATCAGCATAACAATGAAACCGATCATCATAGATGCTGAAAAATATTGCCAAGAGGCAGAAGGTAAATGATGAATAATAGTGAGCCTAACACTGAACCCTGTGTAACAGCACAATGAACCGTAGAGATTTCTGACCAATAATTCTGAATCTGTACAAACTGTGTCCTGTCTGCAAGATAGGAAGCAAACCACTGAAGTACAGTGCCACAGAGTCCAATACTAGCCAACTGCTCCATAAGAAGCTGATATGATATTGTATCAAAGGCTACACTGAGCACACGTAAAAATTAAAATAGAAAGCACACCTGAATCAGCTGCACAGAGAAGATCATTGGTGAGCTTAACCATAGCCATTTCTGTACTAGGTTTGGGATTTAAAAATTCTAATTTCAGAATTGATCTGATTATTGCAACTTTCAGTGAAAAGTACTAATGATCTTTATGAAAACTTTAATCACCATTGCATCAAGAGCCAACTGCACAGGAATTGTGCTAATTTTGGAGTTGAGAAATTTCAAAAAAGCAGAATATTGTTCATTAGAGAGGTTAGTATTGATATTTATTTCAGATGTTTCGAGAAACTTTTCACTGTATAGAAAAGTGTCTTAGTATTCCATTCACCATTAATGCTAATAATGTGTGCATAATAACATGTTTTTGCACAGAAAGAATATTTTGTAGTAAAGGACATGCTCAAAATACTTTTATTTATAAATAGAACATCTGGGCTTGGTGTATACCCTCTAATGCCTCGATGTAATTCAGGTACCAAGGAGCACTATGGACAAATAAAACAACCTGTTTTGTTTTTTTTTTGCAGGGGCTAGGATATCATGCGCAGAAGATAAACTATTATTGTAATAGTCTACTAAACCTGAAAGTGAAGCAATAGGGATAGGAACAGAGTTTGGAATAATTCAACTGGAATAATTGCCATGTGGTTCATTATATGTATACAAAGTTGGATCCTCTGCACTGGTTGTTCTGAAGCCACAGAACACATCAAAACTAGAGGTGGAGAACAACTTAAGACTGGATGTTTGAAAGATTAAACCTGATATCAGCAGATTGTGTTTAAAAAGCAGCCACATCCTTCACACCAAAATGAAAAACATTGTGTGTGTATGTGTGTGTGTGTGCGCGCACGTTTTGATTGATGTGTGTGTGTGTGTGTGTGTGTGCATGCATTTTCACTGATGTGTGTGTGTGTGTGTGTGTGTGTGTGTGTTTGTGTGTGTTTGTGTGTGTGAGTGTGTGTGTGTACTGAAGAAAAATGGGATGATTTGACCTGATTTTCTTTATACATATGCTGTAGTATTTTGTGTATTGAAAGGTTTTAGTCAAGGGGGGCCAACTTCTCAAAACACTGACAAGGAGACCTCAGGAAGAACAAGTTTGAATACTCTACACTTTGCCCTTGAAATCTGATTATAACTTTACTGCAAAGTGTGAACAGTATTATAATTAAAAACAACATGGAATCAACATCTAACACTGGCTTCAAAAGAGCCAAAATGTCACAAGAATCTTTTGTTTAGAAGGTAAGTCACAAGATTCAAAACAGACTACCAATTTCTAAAAAAAAGACCATAAATAGAATTTTCCAATTCTACAAGTAGCAATATACTTATCTGATAATCTAGAACATTAAAAAAATGATAAAGGATTCATAGAAGAATTAATGTATACAACCATCCAAATGCAGTCTACACCAATGTCTTAGAGGTCAAGTTGTTATCTGACAGATTAATAAAAATATGGGATCCAGCAATTAAAAGACCTTTTTCAAACTTAGCATACATATAACATGTATACTGTCTTATAGTGGGACCAGTTTTATATATTTGCGTAAGATAACTTTAACAAAAGGTATAAATATCCTAGCTCCTGGTATCTGCTTTATATATATAATTCATGTGCATGACTATAATAGAATAAGATTTAAAAAATATACAAATTTAATACACAATTACAGAAGCCCATGCAATCATCATACTTATCTCTTCAGCTTTTGTAATTTATATCATATGAAGCAGATTCAGTCTTTTGAGGAGAATAAAGTTTGAAATTAAATATGCTTTGAAAATTAATGGAATGTTGAGGGTGATAATTTAAACAGTCTGCAAGTCACAATGTACTTAGCTGATGATCTAAACCATGGATAAAATATAGCATATATTAGAGGATTGACAGAGGAATTGATGGATATAAGCCAGGTAAGAACAGTCCACACCACTGACAAAGATGTCATGTTTTCAACAAACAGAGAACATAGACTAAAAGGTATCCAGAGAGCAAGATAAACACAAACAACAATGCCCAGTGTTTTTGCTGCTTTAGAATTAGAAGACTTAGAAACTTTGGCTCTGTGTCTGTTTGAGGTAGCATTCAACACAGATCTCACAGCTTTAGCTTGACGTCTTGTTAAAGTAAAAATGATTGAATACAAGATGAGTATAACTGAACATGGACATATAAACGAAATCACAAGATCAATGGTCACCAAGGAAGATTTTACGATTAAAATGCACTCGCCGTGACATCTGCTCAAGACCTGAGATGGAAGGAGATGGTCATTAAAGTACAAATAGACAAGGACATACAAAAGAGAAAAAGACCAGCCTAGAATTATGCATAAAGACATTTTAGAAACTGTAACTTTAGTGGAATATAACAGAGGGTCACTGACTGCAATGTACCTATCAACTGCAATTAAAACCATATTACACACAGATGCTGAAGCTGAGATACAATTGATTACTAGAAAAATGATACATGCCATTTTACCAAGATACCAACAGCTGTCTCTTAGTTGCATTGTATTTACAGGCATGAAAACAAGTCCAAGGAGAAGATCAGCCACAGCCAGAGAGAGGATGAGTAGGTTAATTGGAGTATGGAGCTGCTTGAAGTGAGAGATGGACAAGATCACAAGCAAGTTCAAAAATACATTGCATATAATGATACAAGACAGAAAAATAAACAAAATTATATTTCCAGGGCCTGTTCGGACCTCCTTTCTGCATGATGAGTTGTTGTCAGGAAAACAGTACTCAACTGTCATGTTTTGTTGATCCTCTGTGATATTCATCTTAAGTATTTACAGATATGCAAGTTGGAGCTGTTTATAATATGCTGTTCAGCAGTACTGGACTGATGAATTTGTCTTTGCAGATTGTGTATTTATATTGAAGTATGAATCCTCCTACTAACATATGAATGGCCACTTTTTACACAGCATCATTCACTTAATATTCAACAATGTCATTACAGGGGTGACCAGTAGAGGAGTGAATGTGTTTACAGTTTGTGTTAACAGTTAAATCTCTCACATTTTGCACACAATGTGTTTTTGAGGTATTCCTTTCCTTTTAACACATACTACTTATTAAATAAATAAGTTCCAGTTTTCTCAGCTTTGCGAACTTTTATTTGGATCTTAAAAGTAACTTTAGTAGTATAGCAGCTCCTCTTATGGCCCTGCTCAAAGGAGCTGTGACAAAGATATGCTGGAACCAAGAGGCAGATCAAGCATTCAATCAATTCAAATGATTAAAAGGGGCTTTCACCACTGCTCCTCTTCTTAAACAACCTGATCTTTCCATCCCATTTGTGGTAGAGGTAGAAACCTCCAACATAGGAGTAGGAGCCGTTTTGTCACAAAGGAATGACAATTCCAACAGACCATATTTAGCGTACTTTTTCCGTAAACTGGCCTCGGCCATGCAGAACTATGAGATAGGAAAATGTGAGCTATTAGCCATAAAATTGGCTTTGGCAGAATGGAGGCACTGGTTGGAAGGGGACAACTAGCCCTTCACATTTATTACCGACCATTGTAATTTGGAGTATATGCATTCTGCTAAACAATTAAACCCTCGACAAGCCTGTTGGTCATTATTCTTCTCACGATTTCAATTCAAGATCCTGTATTGCCCAGGTTCCCACAATACAAAAGCAGATGCCCTGTCCCACTTTCACCTAGGGTACACTGAGGAGGATCACAACACTCAGGAAACCATCCCTCCTACATGGGTGTATATAGCATCTATAAGATGGGAGATTGATGAGGAAATCGATCAAGCAACAAAAGAAACAGTAATACCTGCTGAATGTCCTGTGGGGAAACTGTACATACCAGTATCATGCCGAGATCGACAATTAACCTGGACTTATTCTTCCCTCACTACAGGTCATCCTAGTGAAACCTGTACTCGACAACTCTTTGTTAGTTGTTATTGGTGAGAAATGCTCACGAGCAATGTGCACACGTATGTCACCTCCTGCTCAATGTGCAGTCAAAGTAATACCCTCAAGACGCTAACTGCAGGTAAACTTATGCTGCTACCCATACCTGAAAGGCCTTGGTCACACCTAGCTGGGGATTTTATTACTGACCTACCCTGCTCTAATGGAAATATTAAAATTCTGACTGTAGCAGATTGCTTATCACATGGGGTGAGTTTCATTGCCTTCCCTGGACCTACCACCTTTCAAACCGCAGAGGCACTTATCAATCAGGTGTTCTACTTTTTTGGCATCCCTGAAGACATCCTGTCTGATCGAGGACCTCAGTTCGCTTCACGACTCTGGTCCACCTTTTTTAAACACATTGGGGTAGCAATAATTTTGATGTCAGGATATCATCCTCCATCCAAGGACAGATTGACACAGAGGAGAGACACCAGTATACCAGCCTGTGGATCACGTATGGCTCTCTTGATGGGATTTCCGTTCTGTTTTTGTTTGCCTTCTGGTTTATGTCCTGGACTGTTTATCTCCATGACTGTGATTATCCCTGGCTTCATCTTTCTGGCTCTGACTATTGCATGTTCACCGACTACTGATCTGGATTCTAATAAAACCCAAACCTCTTATCTGCCTCTAGCATCTGACTTTTCCTGCCTCGTCACAGTAAGAGATTTTGTAGAGGAAGGATAGAGATATCATGGATTGGTCTCAGCTTTTCAGGTGTCAGGTTAAGTCTGAAATTAAAACTGTGCTGGAAACAAATTCAATTTTAAAGATAAGGACTCCTAAATTCTACAGTAACAAAATACTTTGATAAAACATTTATAAAATAAAGCATGTTAAGGGATTTTGAGAGGAATTAATGTATATTATCTATCTAAATGACAGCCATACCAAATAATTAGTGTTCAAGTTCTGATCTGACAGAAAAAAAAAATGTGATCCATCAAGTAAAAGACCTTTTACAAACTTGGCTTGAATGCATACATATAATAGTGTGTATACAGTCTTATAGCATGACTTGTTTTATAGGTTATGCGTGAATAGGTTAGACAAAAATTATAAATATCTAGCTCCTTCTATCTGCTGATATTTGCTTTAGATACATTAATTCATGTACATAATTTTGATATACTAAGATAAAAAGAGATAATACACACTTACTGAAACCTGTCAATTCATCCTACTCATCTGTTCAGGTTTTTTTTTTTAAACTTTGAAAACATAAATATCAAAAGTTGAATTGTATAAAATTGGTTTTGCAAGTTTGGAAAAACAATTAATTAATTTTATTTATACACAAGTTCACAGTTTTTTGCTATTTCTTCTTTTCTGGTTCACTTTGCCAGCTGAATCCTACTTGAGTTTAGAAATGTTCTCAGGCACATAGTTAATGTGATGCAGTCTCAGTCTTTTGAGGAGAATAAAGTTTGAAATTAAATATGCTCTAGAAACAAAATGACTGTTGATGAAAAATTAAACAGTCTACAGGTGACAAAGTATTGAGCTGAGGCTCTAAACCATGGATAAAATATAGCATATATTATGGGATTGACAGAAGAATTGATTAATATAAGCCAGGTAAGAACAGTCCACAAGAGTGAGAAAGATGTTATGTTTTCAACTGTCAGAGAACATAAATAAAAAGGTATCCAGAGAGCAAGATAAACACAAACAACAATGCCCAGTGTTTTTGCTGCTTTAGAATTAGAAGACTTAGAAACTTTGGCTCTGTGTCTGTTTGAGGTAGCATTCAACATAGATCTCACAGCTTTAGCTTGACGTCGTGCCAAAGTAAAAATGATTGAATACAAGATAAGTATAACAGAACATGGGCATATAAATGAAATCACAAGATCAGTGGTCACTAAGGAAGATTTTATAAATAAAATGCACTCTCCGTGGCATCTGCTCAAGATCTGTGATGGAAGCAGATGGTCATTAAAGTACAAATAGATGAGGATATACAAGAGAGAACAAGACCAGCCTAGAATTATGAATAAAGACATTTTACGAACTGTGACTTTAGTGGAATATAGCAGAGGATCACTGACTGCAATGTACCGATCAACTGCAATGAAAACCATATTGCACAGAGATGCTGACATTGAGATAAAATTGATTATGAGAACAATTGTACATGCCATTTTACCAAGATACCAACAGCTGTCTCTTAGTTGCATTGTATTCACAGGCATGAAAACAAGTCCCACGAGAAGATCGGCCACAGCCAGAGAGAGGATGAGTAGGTTGGTAGGGGTATGGAGCTGCTTGAAGTGAGAGATAGATAAGATCACAAGCAAGTTCAAAAACACAGTGCAAACAGATATACAAGACAGAAAACTAAACAAAAATATATTTCCAGGGCCTGTTCGGACCTCCTTTCTGCATGATGAGTTGTTGTCAGGAAAGCAGTACTCAACTGTCAAGTTTTGCTGATACTCTGTGATATTCATCTTGAGAATTTATAGATATGCCAGTTGGAGATGTTCATAATATGCTGTTCAACAGTGCTGATCTGCTGAATTTGACTTTGCAGATTGTGTATTTATATTGAAGTATGAATCCTCCTACTAACATATGAATGGCCACTTTTTACACAGCATCATTCACTTAATATTCAACAATGTCATTACAGGGGTGACCAGTAGGGGAGTGGAAATGTTTATAGTTAAGAGTTCAAACATTTCACATCCATCACATTTTGTACACAAGGTTTTTTTTTTAGGTATTCCTTTGCCTTTAGCATACTACTAAATATGAAATAAATGCATACATATAATGCTCTTATTGTAACGAACCTGGTCATTTGTTCTTTGACTGCTGGATTTTGAAAAAAAAAATTTATTTGATGAAGCTGAAAGTGGGAGCACTAATCTAGACTTTTATTTTGTGGAATAATAATAATAATAATACATTGTAATAATACATATTATTATTTACATCTTACATATACATATTATTTACATATTGCTTTTCACACAAAGGACATGAAGATGCTTGCAATATTATCATTATTATTAGTTGCATTCATTTCGTACCTCTCTCAAACTCAAGGTCGCTTTACAAATATTGCTTTTTTTTCCTCTTTACACACACACACCTGATGAGAAGCAGCAGCCACTTTGCACACAGTGTACTCTCTATCAGAAACTACAGCCCCCTGGAGGACTGCATTGGGTGCAGGGAAAGGGAAGGAGGTTAAGACCAGTGCAGAGCACCAACCATCACTGGACAATAGTCTGTACAAAAAATGTTGTCAACTGGAAATGTGTCATAATTTCCAAAATGAACCACTTAAGTTCCAGAAAATCAATAAAATTAGAAAAAGGCGACATATGTAAAAAGAGACAATATGATGAATATTATTTAAAATATGGGTTCACTTACATCAAATTATTTGGGGAAGTAGATTCTCCAGTTCAACAGACAACCAGTGGCTGAGTTCTGGTTGAACATTCAGCAAGATTATCCAGCCTTTACAAAACATGCAATCAGAAGCCTTTGCCATGTGGTTCATTATATGTATACAAAGTTGGATCCTCTGCACTGGTTGTTCTGAAGCCACAGAACACATCAAAACTAGAGGTGGAGAACAACTTAAGACTGGCTGTTTGAAAGATTAAATCTGATATCAGCAGATTGTGTTTAAAAAGCAACCACATCCTTCACACCAAAATGAAAAACATTGTGTGTGTATGTGTGTGTGTGCGTGCGCGCACGTTTTGATTGATGTGTGTGTGTGTGTGTGTGCATTTTCACTGATGTGTGTGTGTGTGTGTGTGTGCGCGCACACGTTTTGATTAATGTGTGTGTGTGTGTGTGTGAGTGTGTGTGTGTACTGAGGAAAAATGGGATGATTTGACTTGATTTTCTTTATACATATGCTGCAGTATTTTGTGTATTGAAAGGTTTTAGTCAAGGGGCGCCAACTTCTCAAAACACTGACAAGGAGACCTCAGGAAGAACAAGTTTGAATACTCTACACTTTGCCCTTCAAATCTGATTATAACTTTAATGCAAAGTGTGAACAGTATTATAATTAAAAACAACATGGAATCAACATCTAACACTGGCTTCAAAAGAGCCAAAATGTCACAAGAATCTTTTGTTTAGAAGGTAAATCACAAGATTCAAAACAGACTACCAATTTCTAAAAAAAAAAGACCATAAATAGAATTTTCCAATGACAATGGGATTGTATTGTGATACAGGCAAATTCGTGTTCTTTCCAAGACACACAAACAACCCGCTAAATGAACAACAAAACAAGCAAAATAAATAAGAAAACAAAAAATTAAAAAAAATAATTCTACAAGTAGCAATATACTTATCTGATAATCTAGAACATTAATATAAAAAATGATAAAGGATTCATAGAAGAATTAATGTATACAACCATCCAAATGCAGTCTACACCAATGTCTTAGAGGTCAAGTTGTTATCTGACAGATTAATAAAAATATGGGATCCAGCAATTAAAAGACCTTTTTCAAACTTAGCATACATATAACATCTATACTGTCTTATAGTGGGACCAGTTTTATATATTTGCGTAAGATAACTTTGACAAAAGGTATAAATATACTAGCTCCTTATATCTGCTTTGTATATATATAATTCATGCGCATGACTATAATAGAATAAGATTTTAAAAATATACAAATGTAATACACAATTACAGAAGCCCATGCAATCATCATACTCATCTCTTCATCTTTTGTAATTTATATCATATGAAGCAGATTCAGTCTTTTGAGGAGAATAAAGTTTGAAATTAAATATGCTTTGAAAATTAATGGAATGTTGAAGGTGATAATTTAAACAGTCTGCAAGTCACAATATACTTAGCTGATGATCTAAACCATGGATAAAATATAGCATATATTAGAGGATTGACAGAGGAATTGATGGATATAAGCCAGGTAAGAACAGTCCACACCACTGACAAAGATGTCATGTTTTCAACAAACAGAGAACATAAATAAAAAGGTATCCAGAGAGCAAGATAAACACAAACAACAATGCCCAGTGTTTTTGCTGCTTTAGAATTAGAAGACTTAGAAATTTTGGCTCTGTGTCTGTTTGAGGTAGCATTCAACACGGATCTCACAGCTTTAGCTTGACGCCTTGCTAAAGTAAAAATGATTGAATACAAGATGAGTATAACTGAACATGGACATATAAATGAAATCACAAGATCAATGATCACCAAGGAAGATTTTACGATTAAAATGCACTCTCCG
This sequence comes from Electrophorus electricus, assembly GCF_041902795.1. Classification (NCBI taxonomy): domain Eukaryota; kingdom Metazoa; phylum Chordata; class Actinopteri; order Gymnotiformes; family Gymnotidae; genus Electrophorus; species Electrophorus electricus. Next base: position 4,459,074 of record NC_137515.1, on the reverse strand, counting down.
TGACATCTGCTCAAGATCTGAGATGGAAGGAGATGGTCATTAAAGTACAAATAGACAAGGACATACAAAAGAGAAAAAGACCAGCCTAGAATTATGCATGAAGACATTTTACAAACTGTGACTTTAGTGGAATATAGCAGAGGGTCACTGACTGCAATGTACCGATCAACTGCAATGAAAACCATATTGCACAGAGATGCTGACATTGAGATAAAATTGATTATTAGAACAATTGTACATGCCATTTTACCAAGATACCAACAGCTGTCTCTTAGTTGCATTGTATTCACAGGCATAACAACAAGTCCCACGAGAAGATCGGCCACAGCCAGAGAGAGGATGAGTAGGTTGGTAGGGGTATGGAGCTGCTTGAAGTGAGAGATAGATAAGATCACAAGCAAGTTCAAAAACACAGTGCAAACAGATATACAAGACAGAAAACTAAACAAAAATATATTTCCAGGGCCTGTTCGGACCTCCTTTCTGCATGATGAGTTGTTGTCAGGAAAGCAGTACTCAGCTGTCATGTTTTGCTGATACTCTGTGATATTCATCTTAAGTATTTACAGATAGGCCAGTTGGAGCTGTTCATAATATGCTCTTCAACAGTGCTGATCTGCTGAATTTGTCTTTGCAGATTGTGTATTTATATTGAAGTATGAATCCTCCTACTAACATATGAATGGCCACTTTTTACACAGCATCATTCACTTAATATTCAACAATGTCATTACAGGGGTGACCAGTAGAGGAGTGGAAATGTTTATAGTTAGAGTTCAAACATTTCACATCCATCACAAGTTTGCATACATATAATGCATACATATAATGTTCTCATTGTAACGAACCTGGTCATCTGTTCTACGACTGCTGGATTTTAAAGAAAAAAAATTAATTTGATGAAGCTGAAAGTGGGAGCACTAATCTAGTCTGTTTCACCGCCAAATGTGTTTTATGATATTTGTTCTAAAATGTGCTTCAGAGAAAATCATTCATTTATAACGTGTCAACATCAGAGATGATGGAACACAAATTGCGATAATTCAGCATCATACCGGCACAGCTCAGGTGTTTGTATTTAGAAGTATGCTTCATTTTCCAACAGACATTTGCTCTGACACTGATAGAGCAGTATGAGCTATAGGTATGGAGTATGTTAATATCTCTTTGCACTCAGGTTATTTATTGTCTGACGATTTCTGTGAAACTTGAGGTAGGATTATATTCACAATTTCCAGTCAAAAGCATAACTTTTATTTTGGGGAATAATAATAATAAATAATAATACATTGTAATAATACATGTACATATTGCTTTTCGCACAAAGGACATAAAGATGCTTACAATATTATCATTATTATTAGTTGCATTCATTTAGCACCTCTCTCAAACTCAAGGTCGCTTTACAAATATTGCTTTTTTTTTCCTCTTTTCACACTCAGGCCTGATGAGAAGCAGCGGCCACTTTGCACACAGTGTACTCTCTATCAGACACTACAGCCCCCTGGAGGACTGCACTGGGTGCAGGGAAAGGGAAGGAGGTTAAGACCAGTGCAGAGCACCAACCATCACTGGACAATAGTCTGTACAAAAAATGGCTTAACAGGTAGAAAAGTTTTTCCTATCCCTGAGGTTGTAGTCAGTCATGTTTCAACAGTTCAATTTCCCAATTAGAGTGAGTGGCATCCTTCACTCTCTGTGCTTGTGTGGTATCTTTTGCACAGTCAAGATAATTCCAACATGTAATCATCCTCTGAATCATTTTGTTGTCTATCATCTGCTTCTGATCACACTAATGACAAGTCCCCAAGTGAAGCAAGTGAATACTGATCACAATATATCTGTGCATGTAGACAATAGAAAAGCTCAATTTATAGCAAGTCAGCTACCTGGCTGGGAAACCTAACCAAACTAGATGTTATTAGAACAAAACCAATCTATACCAGCAATCTATTAAACTACCACAGTCATTTCGCAACCTCAGAATTATTTTTATCTGTCACAAACCCCATGAATATACACTAATTTAACGAGTTCAACTCCACTTGCACTTGCACTTGCACTCCACTTGCACTTGATAACAGAGTTATTGTAATGATTGCACACACAAACAAGGAAGAGGATCCGATCGCAAGAGGTTTTATTATTTAGATCAAACAGATCAGTGGGGTCAGGCAGGTAATTAGGTTGTTTCAAGGTCGATAACATGGGGCAAAGTCCGTGGGATGTCCAGGGGTCAGAAGGAAAACAAGCTCTGAAACACAGGCAGGAGCTGAAAACCAGGAAGACAAAACCGTAACTGAACCGCTTGTTACGCAACATAAGGTTGGCAATACTTCACGACGTGAGTTTGAAGGAGGGGATCTTAATTAAGGGAGGAGTGATGAGGGGAAACAATGATCAGGTGTGTACTAGCATTCCGGTGAACCAGATTAGAGGCATGTGTGGGAAGAGGTAGGCATGGCAGTGCGGGGTTGAGCATGATTCCTGGCGTTCATAACAGTTATTATGTACTGTATACACTTTGGTACTAAAGAAAAAAAGTCACATTAAAATTCTCCCATTATTATGTATATACACTTCGATACTAAATAAAATAAGAATGTCATTAAAATATTCTTGTAATGGTAGGAAAGTGCAATTCTGAAGAGAAACACTAGAGGCATACTTGTTGTTTGCCATTATGCGAATGTGAGAAAGAAAGATAGACAAGGGAAAGATTATGAAGTTTTAATTGTTAGTAATAAAATGTTTACATTAATCCATTGTGATTACAGAGAGCCAATGAAATTGAATTAGCAAAGGTGTAACATGGTCAGCCGATTTAGACCATGTAATGTCCATGGATTCGTGCTGCAGAAATGCCTACTAGGATTATTTTTGACTAAGATTTCAGTAAAGTGTTGTGTTAAAACAGGTCGTAGTCTGGAAATATTTCATAAATAAAAAAAACACAATCAAGGAGACACAATTTATGACTAGAAAAACAGAGCATACTGTCCAAAATAACACCAAGGCTGTAAAACTTTACGAAGACAGTTATAATAGCTCCAGCCATAGGGAATGTACAAATATATATATATTTTTAAGTGTACATTTAGATCCCATAGGAAACAGCTCAGTTTTACTCCTATCAAATTTGAAATAATTGCTTGTTATCCATATATGTGTATTATGGAAATAAGATGTGTGAGTATTGAAAGAGAGAGTAGAAGTTGGCATATTGGACACACACAGCTGCATATCATCAGCATAACAATGAAACCGATCATCATAGATGCTGAAAAATATTGCCAAGAGGCAGAAGGTAAATGATGAATAATAGTGAGCCTAACACTGAACCCTGTGTAACAGCACAATGAACCGTAGAGATTTCTGACCAATAATTCTGAATCTGTACAAACTGTGTCCTGTCTGCAAGATAGGAAGCAAACCACTGATGTACAGTGCCACAGAGTCCAATACTAGCCAACTGCTCCATAAGAAGCTGATATGATATTGTATCAAAGGCTACACTGAGCACACGTAAAGATTAAAATAGGAAGCACACCTGAATCAGCTGCACAGAGAAGATCATTGGTGATCTTAACCATAGCCGTTTCTGTACTATGTTTGGGATTTAAAAATTCTAATTTCAGAATTGGTCTGATTATAGCAACTTTCAGTGAAAAGTACTAATGATCTATACTAATGATCTTTATGAGAACTTTAATTACTGATTATTATCAAATAAATAATTGAAGGCAAACGGTAGTTAACCGTTGTAGTAATACAATCTATATGACATACAAAGATATTGGATTTAGTAATAAATTAAAAATTTCTATTTTCAGTTAGAAGACAGAAGTCACATTAGTCAATGGCTGGGGACAATTTGATAGTGCTTACTGGTGATAAATCTGTCTGTGAAATATTATCAAGTGTCACAGTTAGTCCCTCCCAGCTTACATGTTCCATGGTTTCCTTGTCTTGTGTGTTTTTGTTTCCATTCCTTAGTTTTGTTATCTCTACCCCTCATTTGGTTTTCCGCACCCATCATTACATCCATCTGTTCCTCGTTTCTAGTCCTGTTAAGTTAATGTATTAAACCCTGTCTTGTTCCCGTTGTTTTGGCTGTTCATGGTTTGGCTGTTTGAATGTTTGGTTGTTTGTTTGAAAGTTTTTGAAAGCTCATCGGTATTTAAAAGCCCTTGTTTGTTAGCCTGTTTTGTGATTCTAGCCATTTGTTTTTCCTTACCTCCATGTGTTTTTCCCTAGCTTCTTTGTTATAGCCTGCTTCCTGTGTTTGCCTCCATGTGGTTTTTTTTTGTTCATGATGTATCCATTTATGCTACGTATTGACTCAATGACCCTGGACTGCTCTGATGACTCTGAATCTGGATTTGCCCCTAATCCCCTAATAAAGTTCGCACTTCTTTGCACATGTGTCTGCCTCCTTACTGCTCACCATTGCATCAAGAGCCAAATGCACAGGAATTGTGTTAATTTTGGAGTTGAGAAACTTCAAAAAAGCAGAATATTGTTCATTAGAGAGGTTAGTATTGATATTTATTTCAGATGGTTTGAGTAAACTTTTCACTGTATAGAAAAGTGTCTTAGTATTCCATTCACCATTAATGCTAATAATGTGTGCATAATAAGATGTTTTTGCACAGAAAGAATATTTTGTAGTAAAGGATATGTTCAAAATACATGTGTTTATGAATAGAAAATCTGGGCTTGGTGTATACCCTCTAATGCCTCGATGTAATTCAGGTACCAAGGAGCACCATGGACAAATAAAAGAACCTGGAGGTTTTTTTGGGTTTTTTTTGCAGGGGCTAGGATATCATGCGCAGAAGATAAACTATTATTGTAATAGTCTACTAAACCTGAAAGTGAAGCAATAAGGATAGGAACAGAGTTTGGAATAATTAAACTGTTGAGATCCTCAGGATTAACATATCAAATATTGTGCGATAACATCGTACTGTGCACCTTTGATTTAGCATACAACCATTTGGCAATAATAGTTTTATGGTAGATCAAAACATTGTTTTAAAATCTTTAGTAATCATTGTCAGTTTTACCAAAATGAACATTAAAATATCGCATTAAAATAACATTGGAAGACATTGTATCATATAAATACAAAGAGTTTAACAGCCAGAAGTTTGAAGACAGACTGGCTAAGTAAAGAGAGTGGCATTAATTTTATACTCTCACAATAAATCAACACAAGGCCACCTCCCCTACCTCAAGCACAAGGCTTGAAAATGTAAACAATTCCAGGTGGAACTGCTGTATTTAACTCTAGACAGTCATTCTGTGCGTGCCAGGTTTCCATAGGACACGACTAATCCAGACTACATTAATCAGATAAGCTTTGTTAGTGTTGGAACGGTTGTTGTAAAGGGCAAACTTATGATAACCTGGGTGCATACTCATAGCTGATTTAGCTAATGGAGTCGAGAGCACATCCCTCATACATTTTAAAACCAAAGCAAATGTACAATTCCAACTAGTGCTCAATGCACACTGCTGGCACTGCTGGTTTAGAGGTACCAACCTGACATCCAACATAAATGTGGATCCAAGAATGTGCTGGCTGATATGCTTTCTCAAGTTTAGTTTAGTAAAGAAATTCATTCTTACCTTTTCTTTATGGGGGGAGGGTATTTTGTCCAATGCCTATTTGTGCCTTGTTTTCCCTTTACTCTTCACCACACTGCCATTTTTCTCAATAAAACTTTTGACATTTATTCCAGTATTCCAACCTGGCTGCCTCTGCCCCACTGAACGTGGACCCAGCAGCCCTTTTTTTGGGGGGGCTTTGCTTCCTTTTATCTGATTCCCTGCTTCTGGCACCAATTAGACCTGCACCTAAGAGGATGTGGCCACATGTTGCTCCCAGAATGGTGTCGGCATGCCCTGTTCCAAAGATGGTGAAGCTATACCTCTGGATCCACTGTCCACTCGACTTTGGTATGTGTAATTGCTGTCAATCATGAATTTTTGTCCAAAATAAATGTCGATCATCACTACGCTTGCATCGTTCTTCACCTCATTCAGTGTCACATAGATAAGCTGACAGCATAAGTTCATTGTATTGGTTAAACAACCATGTGATATTTAGTTATTTATCTATATATTTTCATAGGTTTATTTCATTTTTCATCAAAATAAGTGTCGCATGTTGATTTAGTGCCATGTTGTCAACTGGAAATGTGTCATAATTTCCAAAATGAACCACTTAAGTTCCAGAAAATCAATAAAATTAGAAAAAGGCGACATATGTAAAAAGAGACAATATGATGAATATTATTTAAAATATGGGTTCACTTACATCAAATTATTTGGGGAAGTAGATTCTCCAGTTCAACAGACAACCAGTGGCTGAGTTCTGGTTGAATATTCAGCAAGATTATCCAGCCTTTACAAAACATGCAATCAGAAGCCTTTGCCATGTGGTTCATTATATGTATACAAAGTTGGATCCTCTGCACTGGTTGTTCTGAATCCACAAAACACATCAAAACTAGAGGTGGAGAACAACTTAAGACTGGCTGTTTGAAATATTAAACCTGATATCAGCAGATTGTGTTTAAAAAGCAGCCACATCCTTCACACCAAAATGAAAAACATTGTGTGTGTATGTGTGTGTGTGTGCGCGCACGTTTTGATTGATGTGTGTGTGTGTGTGCATTTTCACTGATGTGTGTGTGTGTGTGTGCGCGCGCACACGTTTTGATTGATGTGTGTGTGTGTGTGTGTGTGTGTGTGTGTGTGTGTGTGTGTGTGTGTGTGTGTGTGTGTACTGAGGAAAAATGGGTTGATTTGACTTGATTTTCTTTATACATATGCTGCAGTATTTTGTGTATTGAAAGGTTTTAGTCAAGGGGCACCAACTTCTCAAAACACTGACAAGGAGACTTCAGGAAGAACAAGTTTGAATACTCTACACTTTGCCCTTCAAATCTGATTATAACTTTAATGCAAAGTGTGAACAGTATTATAATTAAAAACAACATGGAATCAACATCTAACACTGGCTTCAAAAGAGCCAAAATGTCACAAGAATCTTTTGTTTAGAAGGTAAATCACAAGTTTCAAAACAGACTACCAATTTCTAAACAAAAAGACCATAAATAGAATTTTCCAATGACATTGGGATTGTATTGTGATACAGGCAAATTCGTGTTCTTTCCAAGACACACAAACAACCCGCTAAATGAATAACAAAACAAGCAAAATAAATAATAAAACAAAAAATAATAAAAAATAATTCTACAAGTAGCAATATACTTATCTGATAATCTAGAACATTAATATAAAAAATGTTAAAGGATTCATAGAAGAATTAATGTATACAACCATCCAAATGCAGTCTACACCAATGTCTTAGAGGTCAAGTTGTTATCTGACAGATTAATAAAAATATGGGATCCAGCAATTAAAAGACCTTTTTCAAACTTAGCATACATATAACATCTATACTGTCTTATAGTGGGACCAGTTTTATATATTTGCGTAAGATAACTTTGACAAAAGGTATAAATATACTAGCTCCTGATATCTCCTTTATATATATATATATAATTCATGTGCATGACTATAATAGAATAAGATTTTAAAAATATACAAATTTAATACACAATTACAGAAGCCCATGCAATCATCATACTCATCTCTTCATCTTTTGTAATTTATATCATATGAAGCAGATTCAGTCTTTTGAGGAGAATAAAGTTTGAAATTAAATATGCTTTGAAAATTAATGGAATGTTGAAGGTGATAATTTAAACAGTCTGCAAGTCACAATGTACTTAGCTGATGATCTAAACCATGGATAAAATATAGCATATATTAGAGGATTGACAGAGGAATTGATGGATATAAGCCAGGTAAGAACAGTCCACACCACTGACAAAGATGTCATGTTTTCAACAAACAGAGAACATAGACTAAAAGGTATCCAGAGAGCAAGATAAACACAAACAACAATGCCCAGTGTTTTTGCTGCTTTAGAATTAGAAGACTTAGAAACTTTGGCTCTGTGTCTGTTTGAGGTAGCATTCAACACGGATCTCACAGCTTTAGCTTGACGCCTTGCTAAAGTAAAAATGATTGAATACAAGATGAGTATAACTGAACATGGACATATAAACGAAATCACAAGATCAATGATCACCAAGGAAGATTTTACGATTAAAATGCACTCTCCGTGTCATCTGCTCAAGATCTGAGATGGAAGGAGATTGTCATTAAAGTACAAATAGACAAGGACATACAAAAGAGAAAAAGACCAGCCTAGAATTATGCATAAAGACATTTTAGAAACTGTGACTTTAGTGGAATATAGCAGAGGGTCACTGACTGCAATGTACCTATCAACTGCAATTAAAACCATATTACATACAGATGCTGAAGCTGAGATAGAATTGATTACTAGAAAAATGATACATGCCATTTTACCAAGATACCAACAGCTGTCTCTTAGTTGCATTGTATTTACAGGCATGAAAACAAGTCCCATGAGAAGATCAGCCACAGCCAGAGAGAGGATGAGTAGGTTAGTTGGAGTATGAAGCTGCTTGAAGTGAGAGATGGACAAGATCACAAGCAAGTTCAAAAATACATTGCATATAATGATACAAGACAGAAAAATAAACAAAATTATATTTCCAGGGCCTGTTCGGACCTCCTTTCTGCATGATGAGTTGTTGTCAGGAAAGCAGTACTCAACTGTCATGTTTTGTTGATCCTCTGTGATATTCATCTTAAGTATTTACAGATATGCAAGTTGGAGCTGTTTATAATATGCTGTTCGGCAGTACTGGACTGATGAATTTGTCTTTGCAGATTGTGTATTTATATTGAAGTATGAATCCTCCTACTAACATATGAATGGCCACTTTTTACACAGCATCATTCACTTAATATTCAACAATGTCATTACAGGGGTGACCAGTAGAGGAGTGAATGTGTTTCCAGTTAGTGTTAACAGCTGAATCTCTCACATTTTGCACACAATGTGTTTTTGAGGTATTCCTTTGCTTTTAACACATACTACTTATTAAATAAATAAGCTCCAGTTTTCTCAGCTTTGTGAACTTTTATTTGGATCGTAAAAGTAACTTTAGTAGTATAGCAGCTCCTCTTACTGCCCTCCTCAAAGGAGCTGTGACAAAGATACGCTGGAACCAAGAGGCAGATCAAGCATTCAATCAATTCAAATGATTAAAAGGGGCTTTCACCACTGCTCGTCTTCTTAAACAACCTGATCTTTCCATCCCATTTGTGGTAGAAGTAGAAACCTCCAACATAGGAGTAGGAGCCATTTTGTCACAAAGGAAGGACAAGTCCAACAGACCATTTTTAGCGTACTTTTTCCGTAAACTGGCCCCAGCCATGCAGAACTATGAGATAGGAAAATGTGAGCTATTAGCCATAAAATTGGCTTTGGCAGAATGGAGGCACTGGTTGGAAGGGGACAACTAGCCCTTCACATTTATTACCTACCATTATATTTGGAGTATATGCATTCTGCTAAACAATAAACCCTCGACAAGCCTGTTATTCATTATTCTTCTCACAATTTCAATTCAAGATCCTGTATTGCCCAGGTTCCCACAATACAAAAGCAGATGCCCTGTCCCACTTTCACCTAGGGTACACTGAGGAGGATCACAACACTCAGGAAACCATCCCTCCTACATGGGTGTATATAGCATCTATAAGATGGGAGATTGATGAGGAAATCGAGCAACCAACAAAAGAAACTTGATACTTGAAACTTGATAACAGAGTTATTGTAATGATTGCACACACAAACAAGGAAGAGGATCCAATCGCAGGAGGTCTTATTATTTAGATCAAACAGATCAGTGGGGTCAGGCAGGTAGTTAGGTTGTTTCAAGGTCGATAACATAGGACAGAGTCCAGGGGTCAGAAAGAAGACAAGCTCTGAAACACAGGCAGGAGTCGAAAACCAGGAAGACAAAACCGTAACTGAACCGCTTGTTACGCAACATAAGGTTGGCAATACTTCACGACGTGAGTGTGAAGGAGGGGAGCTTAAGTAAGGGAGGAGTGATGAGGAGAAACAATGATCAGGTGTGTGCTAGCATTCAGGTGAACCAGATTAGAGGAATGTGTGGGAAGAGGTAGGCATGGCAGTGTGGGGTTGAACATGATTCCTGGTGTTCATAACAGTTATTATGTACTGTGTATACTTTGGTACTAAAGAAAAAAAAAGTCACATTAAAATTCTCCAATTATTATGTATATACTCTTCGATACTAAATAAAATAAGAATGTCATTAACATATTCTTGTAATGGTAGGAAAGTGCAATTCTGAAGAGAAACACTACAAGCATACTTGTTGTTTGCCATTATGCGAATGTGAGAAAGAAAGATAGACAAGGGAAATATTATGAAGTTTTAATTGTTAGTAATAAAATGTTTACATTAAGCCATTGTGATTACAGAGAGCCAATGAAATTGAATTAGCAAAGGTGTAACATGGTCAGCCGATTTAGACCATGTAATGTCCATGGATTCGTGCTGCAGAAATGCCTACTAGGATTATTTTGACTAACACTTCAGTAACGTGTTGTGTTAAAACAGGTCGTAGTCTGGAAATATTTCATAAATAAAAAAAACACAATCAAGAAGACACAATTTATGCCTAGAAAAACAGAGCGTACTGTCCAAAATAACACCAAGGCTGTAAACCTTTACGAAGACAGTTATAATAGCTCCAGCCATAGGGAATGTACAAATATAATTTTTTTTAAGTGTAGATTTAAATCCCATAGGAAACAGCTCAGTTTTACTCCTATCAAATTTGAAATAATTGCTTTTTATCCATATATGTGTATCATGGAAATAAGATGTGTGAGTATTGAAAGAGAGAGTAGAAGTTGGCATATTGGACACACACAGCTGCATATCATCAGCATAACAATGAAACCGATCATCATAGATGCTGAAAAATATTGCCAAGAGGCAGAAGGTAAATGATGAATAATAGTGAGCCTAACACTGAACCCTGTGTAACAGCACAATGAACCATAGAGATTTCTGACCAATAATTCTGAATCTGTACCAACTGTGTCCTGTCTGCAAGATAGGAAGCAAACCACTGATGTTCAGTGCCACAGAGTCCAATACTAGCCAACTGCTCCATAAGAAGCTGATATGATATTGTATCAAAGGCTACACTGAGCACAAGTAAAAATTAAAATAGAAAGCACACCTGAATCAGCTGCACAGAGAAGATCAGTGGTGAGCTTAACCATAGCCATTTCTGTACTATGTTTGGGATTTAAAATTCTAATTTCAGAATTGGTCTGATTATAGCAACTTTAAGTGAAAAGTACTAATGATCTATACTAATGATCTTTATGAGAACTTTAATTACTGATTATTATCAAATAAATAATTGAAGGCAAACATGTTTTAACTACCGTTGTAGTAATACAATCTATATGACATACAAAGATATTGGATTTAGTTATAAATTAAAAATTTCTATTTTCAGTTAGAAGACAGAAGTCACATTAATCAGTGGCTGGGGAAAATTTGATAGTGCTTACTGGTGATAAATCTGTCTGTGAAATATTATCAAGTGTCACAGTTAGTCCCTCCCATCTTACATGTTCCATGGTTTCCTTGTCTTGTGTGTTTTTGTTTCCATTCCTTAGTTTTGTTTTCTCTGCCCCTCATTTGGTTTTCCGCACCCATCATTACATTCATCTGTTCCTCGTTCCTAGTCTTGTTAAGTTAATGTATTAAACCCTGTCTTGTTCCCGTTTTCTTGGCTGTTCATGGTTTGGCTGTTTGAATGTTTGGTTGTTTGTTTGAAAGTTTTTGAAAGCTCGTCTGTATTTCAAAGCCCGTGTTTGTTAGCCTGTTTTGTGATTCTAGCCATTTGTTTTTCCTTACCTCCCTGTGTTTTTCCCTAGCTTCTTTGTTATAGACTGCTTCCTATGTTTGCCTCCGTGTATTTTTTTTTTGTTCATGATGTATCCCTTTATGCTACGTATTGACTCAATGACCCTGGACTGCTCTGATGACTCTGAATCTGGATTTGCCCCTAATCCCCTAATAAAGTTCGCTCTTCTTTGCACATGTGTCTGCCTCCTTACTGCTCACCCTTGCATCAAGAGCCAAATGCACAGGAATTGTGCTAATTTTGGAGTTGAGAAACTTCAAAAAAGCAGAATATTGTTCATTAGAGAGGTTAGTATTGATATTTATTTCAGATGGTTTGAGTAAACTTTTCACTGTATAGAAAAGTGTCTTAGTATTCCATTCACCATTAATGCTAATAATGTGTGCATAATAAGATGTTTTTGCACAGAAAGAATATTTTGTAGCAAAGGATATGATCAAAATACTTTTGTTTATGAATAGAAAATCTGGGCTTGGTGTATACCCTCTAATGCCTCGATGTAATTCAGGTACCAAGGAGCACCATGGACAAATAAAACAACCTGTTGTTTTGTTTTTTTTTGCAGGGGCTAGGATATCATGCACAGAAGATAAACTATTATTGTAATAGTCTACTAAACCTGAAAGTGAAGCAATAGGGATAGGAACAGAGTTTGGAATAATTCAACTGTTGAGATCCTCAGGATTAACATATCAAATATTGTGCGATAACATCGTACTGTGCACCTTTGATTTAGCATACAATCATTTGGCAATAATAGTTTTATGGTAGATCAAAACATTGTTTTAAAATCTTTAGTAATCATTGTCAGTTTTACCAAAATGAACATTAAAATATCACATTAAAATAACATTGGAAGACATTGTATCATATAAAGACAAAGAGTTTAACAGCCAGAAGTTTGAAGGCAGACTGGCTAAGTAAAGAAAGTGGCATTAATTTTATACTCTCACAATAAATCAACACAAGGCCACCTCCCCTACCTCAAGCACAAGGCTTGAAAATGTAAACAATTCCACATGGAACTGCTGTATTTAACTCTAGACAGAGTTCCAGTATTCCTACCTGGCTGCCTCTGCCCCACTGAACGTGGACCCAGCAGCCCTTTTTTGTCGGGCCTTTGCTTCCTTTTATCTGATTCCCTGCTTCTGGCACCAATTAGACCTGCACCTAAGAGGATGTTGCCACACGTTGCTCCCAGGAGGGTGTCGGCGTGCCCTGTTCCAAAGATGGTGACGCTATACCTCTGGATCCACTGTCGATTCGACTTTGGTATGTGTAATTGCTGTCAATCATGAATTTTTGTCCAAAATAAATGTCGATCATCAATACGGTTGCATCGTTCTTCACCTCACTCAGTGTCACATAGATAAGCTGACAGCATAAGTTCATTGTATTGGTTAACCAACCATGTGATATTTAGTTCTTTATCTATATATTTTCATAGGTTTATTTCATTTTTCGTCAAAATAAGTGTCGCATGTTGATTTAGTGTCATGTTGTCAACTGGCAATGTGTCAAAATTTCCAAAATGAATCACTTAAGTTCCAGAAAATCAATAAAATTCGAAAAAGACAACACATATGAAAAAGAGACAATATGATGAATATTATTTAAAATATGGGTTCACTTACATCTAATTATTTGGGGAAGTAAAGCCGCAGTCTATAATCTGTGCTAATGACAGCTTGAAAGCAGCAAAACTAAAGCAACATTTAGACAATAAACAAGAAAAAGATTCATCAGTTCAACAGGCAACCAGTGGCTGAGTTCTGGTTGAACATTCAGCAAGATTATCCAGCCTTTACATAACATGCAATCAGAGGCCTTTTGCCATGTGGTTCATTATATGTATACAAAGTTGGATCCTCTGCACTGGTTGTTCTGAAGCCAAAGAACACATCAAAACTAGATGTGGAGAACAACTTAAGACTGGCTGTTTGAAAGATTAAACCTGTTATCAGAAGATTGTGGTTAAAAAGCAGCCACATCCTTCACACCAAAATGAAAAACATTGTGTGTGTATGTGTGTGTGTGTGCACGCACGTTTTGATTGATGTGTGTGTGTGTGTGTGTGTGTGTGTGTGTGTGTATGTGTGCGCGCGCACGTTTTGATTGATGTGTGTGTGGGTGTGTGTGTGTGTGTGTGTGTGTGTGTGTGTGTGTGCGCGCACACGTTTTGATTGATGTGTGTGTGTGTGTGTGTGTGTGTGTGTGTGTGTGTGTGTGTGTGTGTGTGTGTGTGTGTGTGTGTTTTTGTGAGTGTGTGGGTGTACTGAGGAAAAATGGTATGATTTGACCTGATTTTCTTTATACATATGCTGCAGTATTTTGTGTATTGAAAGGTTTTAGTCAAGGGGGGCCAACTTCTCAAAACACTGACACGGAGACCTCAGGAAGAACAAGTTTGAATACTCTACACTTTGCCCTTCACATCTGATTATAACTTTACTGCAAAGTGTGAACAGTATTATAATTAAAAACAACATGGAATCAATATCTAACACTGGCTTCAAAAGAGCCAAAATGTCACAAGAATCTTTTATTTAGAAGGTAAATCACAAGATTCAAAACAGACTAACAATTTCTAAAAAAAAAAGACCATAAAAAGAATTTTCCAATGATATTGGGATTGTATTGTGATGCAGGCAAATTCGTGTTCTTTACAAGACACACCAACAACCCGCTAAATGAATAACAAAACAAGCAAAATAAATAATAAAACAAAAAAATAATAAAAAGTGAAATTTTTTTTTTGAGCAAGGACAGAGATAACATGGAGTTGTCTTAGTGTTCCACCTCTGGCAGGATAAGTCTGAAATTAAAATGCCCTGGAAACAAATTTCATTTTACAGATAAAGACTACAAAATTCTACAAGTAGCAATATACTTAGCTGATAATCTAGAACATTAATTAAAAAAAAAATGACAAAGGATTCATAGAAGAATTAATGTATACAACCATCCAACTGCAGTTTACACCAATGTCTTAGAGTTCAAGTTGTTATCTGACAGATTAATAAAAATATGGGATCCAGCAATTAAAAGACCTTTTTCAAACAGCATACATGCACACATATAACATGTATACTCTCTTATAGTGGGACCAGTTTTATATATGTTCATAAGATAACTTTGACAAAAGGTATAAATATCCTAGCTCCTGATATCTGCTTTATATATATAATTCATGTGCATGACTATAATAGAATAAGATTTGAAAAATACAAATTTAAAACACAATTACAGAAGCCCATCCAGTCATCATACTCATCTCTTCAGTTTTTGTAATTTATATCATATGAAGCAGATTCAGTCATTTGAGGAGAATAAAGTTTTTTAAATATGCTTTGAAAATTAATGGAATGTTGAAGGTGATCATTTAAACAGTCTACAAGTCACAATGTACTTAGCTGTTGCTCTAAACCATGGATAAAATATAGCATATATTAGAGGATTGACAGAGGAATTGATGGATATAAGCCAGGTAAGAACAGTTGACACCAGTGAAAAAGATGTCATGTTTTCAGCAAACAGAGAACATAGACTAAAAGGTATCCAGAGAGCAAGATAAACACAAACAACGATGCCAAGTGTTTTTGCTGCTTTAGAATTAGAAGACTTAGAAACATTTGCTCTGTGTCTGTTTGAGGTAGCATTCAACATAGATCTCACAGCTTTAGCTTGACGTCTTGCCAAAGTAAAAATGATTGAATACAAGATGAGTATAACTGAACATGGGCATATAAATGAAATCACAAGATCAGTGGTCACTAAGGAAGATTTTATAAATAAAATGCACTCTCCGTGGCATCTGCTCAAGATCTGTGATGGAAGGAGATGGTCATTAAAGTACAAAAAGATGAGGATATACAAGAGACTAAAAGACCAGCCTAGAATTATTAATAAAGACATTTTATGAACTGTGACTTTAGTGGAATATAGCAGAGGATCACTGACTGCAATGTACCGATCAACCGCAATGAAAACCATATTACACACAGATGCTGACATTGAGATAAAATTGATTATTAGAACAATTGTACATGCCATTTTACCAAGATACCAACAGCTGTCTCTTAGTTGCATTGTATTCACAGGCATGAAAACAAGTCCCACGAGAAGATCGGCCACAGCCAGAGAGAGGATGAGTAGGTTGGTAGGGGTATGGAGCTGCTTGAAGTGAGAGATAGATAAGATCACAAGCAAGTTCAAAAACACAGTGCAAACAGATATACAAGACAGAAAACTAAACAAAAATATATTTCCAGGGCCTGTTCGGACCTCCTTTCTGCATGATGAGTTGTTGTCAGGAAAGCAGTACTCAACTGTCATGTTTTGCTGATACTCTGTGATATTCATCTTAAGTATTTACAGATAGGCCAGTTGGAGCTGATCATAATATGCTGTTCAGCAGTACTGAACTGATGAATTTGTCTTTGCAGATTGTGCATTTATATTGAAGTATGAATCCTCCTACTAACATATGAACGGCCACTTTTTACCCAGCATCATTCACTTAATATTCATCAATGTCATTACATGGGTGACCAGTAGAGGAGTGAAAGTGTTTACAGTTAGAGTTAACAGTTAGAGTTAACAGTCAGTGTTCAAGCACAATTTACATATATCAGGTTTTCTACAGAAGGTGTTTTTTGTAGTATACTTTGCCTTTAACACATACTAAATATTAAATAAATGCATAGATAATGTTTTAATGTAATGTAATGTTTTATTATTGTAACAAACCTGGTCATCTGTCCTGCGACTGCTGGATCTTTAAGAAAAAACTAAATTTGACAAATCTGAAAGAGGCAGAGCTAATCCATTCTGTTCCCCTGCCACATGTGCTTTATGATAGCGTTTCTATAAAGGGCTTCAGGGAAAATTATTCATTTTCAAGGTTTTTTGTCAATATCAGAGATGATGGAACAGAAACTATGACAATTCAGCATCATACACTACAATTTTCCCACTTAGACTGACTTCAAGTGAAGCAAGTGAATACTGCTCACATTATGTCTGTGCATCTAGGCATTATAAAGACATACTCACATAATTTACAGCATGACAGCTCACTGGGAAACCAGGTTTAATGTTAATCCAGATGTTATTATAACAAAACCAATATATATATCAGCAAGACAATAAAGTACAACAGCCATATTTCAACCTCAGTATTGTCTTTATCTGTCACATAAACCACATGAACATATGTTAACAAGTTCCTCCTTATACAAATC
Source organism: Electrophorus electricus (assembly GCF_041902795.1). Taxonomy (NCBI): domain Eukaryota; kingdom Metazoa; phylum Chordata; class Actinopteri; order Gymnotiformes; family Gymnotidae; genus Electrophorus; species Electrophorus electricus. The sequence continues at coordinate 4,441,892 of NC_137515.1, read as the reverse complement.
CTCCTTGCCACTTGAACTTGATAAAAGAGTTATTATGTACTGTATACACTTTGTACTAAAAAAAATAATAATGTCACATTAGTCACATTAAAATTCTCTTGTAAGGGTATGAAAGTGTAAGTGCAATTCTCCAGTAAACCACTAGAGTCATACTTGTAAGGAGCTGATAGTGCAGTCTCATACATAAAATATGTAGTTATTGATGATTCAGAAAACCTAATTTAAAAATGATGTTAACAAACATTTTCCTCCAGGGTGAGTGGCACCCTAGTGCCCTCTATTGGCCAGCTGTCACTACCTTTTGGTGTTGAGTGTCGGAAAAGCCGCAATTGCTGCCATATTGTCAGATTGGCGATATACCTGTCTGTGACCCAAGTGGAAGCCCAGATTCCATTACTCCTCCCACCCAATGGCGTGTTGGAGCAATTTCACAAAACACTTAAGTCAATGATTCATAAGTACTGTTTTGAGTCAGGTCATGATTGGACCAAAGCAATTCCAATGGTATTTTTTGCTGTTAGAGAGACATTTCAGGTGTCACTAGGTTTTAGTCCAGTACAACTTGTTTTCAGACACTCTGTAAGATGTCCTTTAAAATGATTGAAAAATAGATGGCTGTCATCACATTTTGCACACAATGTGTTTTTGAGTTTTATTCTGTTACACCCTCTTGTTAGTATCTTGACGGTTATTGCCTTCACCTGTATCTTGTTAGTACCCGTTAGTCTTTGTAAACCCTGTGTTTGTACATAGTCTTTAGGAAGTCTCGTCATCTTGTGGTACATTTCTGAATAGAAATGTTATCATGTTGTTTTTATCGTGTCTGTTTCTCTGGTTATTTAGATTTCTGCATATTCTTTTGGATTACGCTCTTTGCCTGTCTGTTCTGGTTTGCCTTACGACTGTGGATTACCCTTGTTCACACACATTCCTTTCCCCATAGGGCTACACCTGCTCCTGCTGCCCCATTGTTTCCTCCTTCTCCTTTGCCTGGTTTTGTTTTTGCCCCCGTTGTATTGACTGTCCCTGTGCCAGTTTCTGTGCCCATTCCAGTTCCTCTTTCTCCCTTGGTTTCTGTCCCTGTGCCCATCCGTGTGACCCTTCCGGGGCCCGTGTCTGTTCTTATTCCCGTCCCTTTGTACCTGGACTGGTCTATGTTGCATTTTTGTTTTCCTCTTCCTTTTGTGCCTATGGTCATCACTTATCGCTTGTCGTCTTTTGTTGTGTCTCCTCGTCCTCCCTCCTGGACTTTTGTCATCCTCAGTCTGTTTCTGTTGTGGGTTCTGTTCCAGCTTCCATGTCCATTCCTGGGTCTTGTTCTGTTGCATCTGCTCCTGTTCCCCTGGTTTCTGTGTCTGTTACCGCGTCAATCCCTGTTTTTTTTTCTGCTGTGTCTGCTCTTGTTGCCCCAGTTCCTGTGTCTGTTCCCACATCTGTTGCCCCAGTTCCTGTGTCTGTTCCCACATCTGTTGCCCCAGTTCCTGTGTCTGTTCCCACATCTGTTGCCCCAGTTCCTGTGTCTGTTCCCACATCTGTTGCCTCAGTTCCTGTGTCTGTTCCCACATCTGTTGCCTCAGTTCCTGTGTCTGATCCCACATCTGTTGCCCCAGTTCCTGTATCTGTTCCCACATCTGTTGCCCCAGTTCCTGTGTCTGTTCCCACATCTGTTGCCCCAGTTCCTGTGTCTGTTCTCACATCTGTTGCCCCAGTTCCTGTGTCTGTTCCCACATCTGTTGCCTCAGTTCCTGTGTCTGATCCCACATCTGTTGCCCCAGTTCCTGCGTCTGTTCCTTGTTTTTGTGGTGTTCCGTCTGTTCCTATTGTGTCTCTGCTTTCTGTGTCTTCTGTCTCTTCTGCTCCTGTGTCCAGTTCCTGTGTCTGCCTGTGTCCTTCCTGCTCCTGTTTTTGCCCCCCCCAAGTCTACTCCTGTTTCTGCTTCTTGTCTTGCCTGTTCTGTTCATGTCAGTGTCTTGTCCTATTCCTTTTTTTGTTTGTGGTTGTTCTTGTTTTTGTGCGCCACGGTGCTGTGCGCTTTGGAGGCGGGGTATTGTCACGATTGGTCACCCTCTAGTATCCATGTTTCCATGGTTTCCCTGTCTTGTGTCTTTGTTTGCATTACTTTCTTCCTTTGACCCTGGACTGTTACAACGATACTGACTCTGGACTTGCCCATAATAAATTTCGCTCTTCTCAGCACGTGTCTGTCTCCTTAGCGCTCACCATTTAGAAAGAACAATTACTGTTCATGAAGCAAGTTCAGAAAGATAGTGATCTACACAATCACTGAATCTGTGCAGTGAATATTGTCTATGCTGAATAAGCAACAAAGAAAAAAGATTCTAATTCTTTAAATTAATGCTCTTACTGGATCTTTTTGGAACAACATTAATTATTTCCTGTACTCACTGCAACATAATGTATTTAGTATACCCACATTATACAGAGGCAAGGTAAGTCCACACTATCCTAAATATTGCATATAATCATTAAAGAGCTCAGTATAGTGAGATAGTATTAATATATATAGGCCTATTAGTCAAATAATCATATTGGATTTTAAAACTAATTTGTATTTCCTGAAGGAAATACGTAGGTCTTGAAAGAGGTGAACGTGTGTGTGTGTGTGTGTGTGTGTGTGTGTGTGTGTGTGTGTGTGTGTGTGTGTGTGTGTGTGTGTGTGTGTGTGTGTGTTTTGAGCATGTGTGTGGTTGCTATGTTGTTGCACACACTTTTTTTTAAGGAAATCCAACCTGAGGTTATTGAACCCTTACTAAATTTAATAAACTCATCCACGAACATTGGCTACATAACTAATTCATTCAAATTAGCAGTAACCATGTCTCAAAAAAATCTAAACTCTACCCATGTCAGCTGTCAAACTACAAGCTGATCTAAAACCTTCCATTTATTTTCAAGATCCTAGAAAAAAAGCTGTAGCACAGCAGCTAAGCTCATACCTGAATTAGAACCAGATACCTGAAGTCTTTCAGTCAGGGTTAGACCTGACTGAATTGTATGTTATGACCCTGTCTAGGCGGTGAGGTTGCAACAGCAGTGTGAAAATACTGGTAGCAGGATGGTATGTGGAATGATTAAATCACTGGACTGAACTGGCAGACAAGGTGAAATGTTGTATATTTTAAAGGGTGAACACACACACACACACACACACACACACAAATACACACGCAAACACTGAATAATGTCAGGGGTGGCTAATTGCCGACATAACAAACCAAACCCACACTACCAAAAGAAACACCACAACTAACTACATTTTGCAGGAAAAAAATGAAATACAATTCTACACTAACTCCCTGACAATAAACAGACAATAACCCAAACGCAAAAACAAACAGGCACCACTCCCTACAATCAGTAACTATACATATAAACATACAGAAAAACACTTCATCTTTCACAGGGATCACAATCATAAACAAAACAGGGAATGCTCACATTCACAAGCACAAGCACAAGCAAACTAGGGATGTGACAAGATAAGGTAAGGTAAGCACAGCAAAGATTACAAACTCACAAATCACTGCCAATACAAGAATGAGCTTTTGGCAAGCCACTGTCTTCTTCCTCCAGGGTCCTTATATAAGCCACAGCAATCACTCCAGGAAGGGCGAGGCAACGAGGTGCACAGACAGTCCCAAATCCCAAACTGGACCAGGAGCACACTGCAGTCCAGGAGTGTAATATGTACTACAGATACACCTCAGATTTACATAGTTAATGACATGTTGTTGGCTTCTGGGTTATGTTTCTTTGCTTATATTGCTTAGTCTGAATGCAGCATTTGACACTATAGATCACAACATTTTACTAGATAGACTCAGAAATGTTGCAGGGATTAGGAGAATAGCCCTTTCCTGGTTTAAATCTCATCTAGCCGTTCGCTACCAGTTTGTTTACATACATTATTCAGCATACAACAAGGTTAGCTATAGTGGCCCACAAGGATCTGTCCTTGGGCCTCTGCTTTTTTCTATATATATGCTACCTCTAGGTTAAATTATACATAAACATTTTGCTAGTTTACACTGCTCCGCTGATGATATTCAGCTGTATGTCTCAGCCAAACCATAGGACATATATCAGTTTAGTATTACTGAGGAATGCATAAAGAATGTCAGACAATGTATATTAAGAAACTTTCTCTCACAACCTGTCCATGCAGTAACGCCCCCTAGCGGGCCCACCAGTGGGCCCAAGCTGGCATACTCAAATGAATCACATGATCGCATCAAATATTCTTAAAGTAGAGTAGATTTATCAACATAAACATTTCTTAGGCCTAATACAAATACCTGTTTACTGATTTTCAGCCATCTACATGCATCCGTTCAACAGAAATCCCACACTGAATACATCGTGTTTTTCTGGTAAATCTCCACAACAATCATGCCTGGCCTTTTAAAACATGCTTCTGATATAAGATAACTTCAGATTTTGTCATAGAAAATTCAAATACAATCAAAGCAACTGTGTGACAGGCTTAAATGGTATACAGAGTGTTAGTAAAGTTCTTTAATTACGTGCTCACTTCTTTGCTCGGAAACGCGTTCGGTTCCTTTGTAAGATAACACAAAATACGCAAGCCTTTAGTTACCTCAAAATGCACGTTACTCACATAAAACTGATCCTGAATAGAGCATTAGAGCCCCCTTTTCTATTTTCTATTGATTTCTATTGGCCATTGCAGCACCATTGTCTTGGAGTGAGAGCAAAAAGAGGGGGATCTAGCAAGTAAAAGACCTTTTTCAAACTTGGCTTACATGCATACATATCATACATATAAGATAGTGTGTACACTGTCTTATAGCTGGACTTGTTTATATATGTGAATAAGCAAAGTTTGACACAATTACGACACAATTACAGAAACCTGTAGATTCATCCAACTCGTCTTTTCAGTTTTTTAAATCATTTGTTCTTTTCAGGTTCACTTTGCCAATTTTTACTTGAGTTTAAAAAAATTCTCAGAAACATAACTTATGTGATGCAGTATCAGTCATTTGAGGATAATGAAGTTTGGAATTTAATATAATCGATTGAAAATTATCAGTTAAATAGTTTTTAAACCATGGATAAAATATAGCATACATTAGGGGATTGACAGAAGAATTAATGAATATAAGCCAAGTAAGAACAGTCCACACCACTGACAAAGATGCAGTGTTTTCAGATGATGGAGAACATAGATAGAAAGGTATCCAGAGAGCAAGATAAACACAAACAACAATGCAAAGTGTTTTTGCTGCTTTAGAATTAGAAGACTTAGAAACATTTGCTCTGTGTCTGTTTGAGGTAGCATTCAACAAATGATTAAAAGGGGCTTTCACCACTGCTCCTCTTCTTAAACAACCTGATCTTTCCATCCCATTGGTGGTAGAGGTAGACACCTCCAAAATAGGAATAGGAGCCGTTTTGTCACAAAGGAATGACAATTCCAACAGACCATTTTTAGCGTACTTTTTCCGTAAACTGGCCATGCAGAACTATGAGATAGGAAAATGTGAGCAATTAGCCATAAAATTGGCTTTGGCAGAATGGAGGCACTGGTTGGAAGGGGACAACTAGCCCTTCACAGTTATTACCGACCATTGTAATTTGGAGTATATGCATTCTGCTAAACAATTAAACCCTCGACAAGCCTGTTGGTCATTATTCTTCTCACAATTTCAATTCAAGATCCTGTATTGCCCAGGTTCCCACAATACAAAAGCAGATGCCCTGTCCCACTTTCACCTAGGGTACACTGAGGAGGATCACAATACTCAGGAAACCATCCCTCCTACATGGGTGTATATAGCATCTATAAGATGGGAGATTGAGGAAATCGATCAAGCAACAAAAGAAACAGTAATACCTGCTGAATATCCTGTGGGGAAACTACATACCAGTATCATGCCGAGATCGACAATTAACCTGGACTTATTCTTATCTCACTACAGGTCATACTAGTGAAACCTGTACTCGACAACTCCTTGTTAGTTGTTATTGGTGAGAAATGCTCACGAGCAATGTGCACACGTATGTCACCTCCTGCTCAATGTGCAGTCAAAGTAATACCCTCAAGACGCTAACTGCAGGTAAACTTATGCTGCTACCCATACCTGAAAGGCCTTGGTCACACCTAGCTGGGGATTTTATTACTGACCTACCCTGCTCTAATGGAAATATTAAAATTCTGACTGTAGCAGATTGCTTTTCACATGGGGTGAGTTTCATTGCCTTCCCTGGACCTACCACCTTTCAAACCGCAGAGGCACTTATCAATCAGGTGTTCTACTTTTTTGGCATCCCTGAAGACATCCTGTCTGATCGAGGACCTCAGTTCACTTCACGAGTCTGGTCAACCTTTTTTAAACACATTGGGGTAGCAATAAGTTTGATGTCAGGATATCATCCTCCATCCAAGGACAGATTGACACAGAGGAGAGACATCAGTATACCAGCCTGGGGATCATGTATGGCTCTCTTGATGGGATTTCCGTTCTGTTTTTGTTTGCCTTCTGGTTTATGTCCTGGACTGTTTATCTCCATGACTGTGATTATCCCTGGCTTCATCTTTCTGGCTCTGACTATTGCATGTTCACCGACTACTGATCTGGATTCTAATAAAACCCAAACCTCTTATCTGCCTCTAGCATCTGACTTTTTCTGCCTCGTCACAGTAAGAGATTTTGTAGAGGAAGGATAGAGGTATCATGGAGTGGTCTCAGCTTTTCAGGTGTCAGGTTAAGTCTGAAATTAAAACTGTGCTGGAAACAAATTCAATTTTAAAGATAAGGACTCCTAAATTCTACAGTAACAATATACTTTGATAAAACATTTATAAAATAAAGCATGTTAAGGGATTTTGAGAGGAATTAATGTATATTATCTATCTAAATGACAGCCATACCAAATAATTAGTGTTCAAGTTCTGATCTGACAGAAAAAAAATGTGATCCAGCAAGTAAAAGACCTTTTACAAACTTGGCTTGAATGCATACATATAACAGTGTGTATACAGTCTTATAGCAGGACTTGTTTTATAGGTTATACGTGAATAGGTTAGACAAAAATTATAAATATCTAGCTCCTTCTATCTGCTGATATTTGCTTTAAATGCATTAATTCATATACATAATTTTGATATACTAAGATAAAAAGAGATAATACACACTTACTGAAACCTGTCAATTCATCCTGCTCATCTCTTCAGGTTTTTTTTTTTAAACTTTGAAAACATAAATATCAATAGTTTAATTGTATAAAATTGGTTTTGCAAGTTTGGAAAAACAATTAATTAATTTTATTTATACACAAGTTCACAGTTTTTTGCTATTTCTTTTTTTCTGGTTTACTTTGCCAGCTGAATCCTACTTGAGTTTAGAAATGTTCTCAGGCACATAGTTAATGTGATGCAGTCTCAGTCTTTTGAGGAGAATAAAGTTTGAAATTAAATATGCTCTAGAAACAAAATGACTGTTGATGAAAAATTAAACAGTCTACAGGTGACAAAGTATTGAGCTGAGGCTCTAAACCATGGATAAAATATAGCATATATTAGGGGATTGACAGAAGAATTGATGGATATAAGCCAGGTAAGAACAGTCCACAAGAGTGAGAAAGATGTTATGTTTTCAACTGTCAGAGAACATAAATAAAAAGGTATCCAGAGAGCAAGATAAACACAAACAACAATGCCCAGTGTTTTTGCTGCTTTAGAATTAGAAGACTTAGAAACTTTGGCTCTGTGTCTGTTTGAGGTAGCATTCAACATAGATCTCACAGCTTTAGCTTGACGTCGTGCCAAAGTAAAAATGATTGAATACAAGATAAGTATAACAGAACATGGGCATATAAATGAAATCACAAGATCAGTGGTCACTAAGGAAGATTTTATAAATAAAATGCACTCTCCGTGGCATCTGCTCAAGATCTGTGATGGAAGCAGATGGTCATTAAAGTACAAATAGATGAGGATATACAAGAGACTAAAAGACCAGCCTAGAATTATGAATAAAGACATTTTATGAACTGTGACTTTAGTGGAATATAGCAGAGGATCACTGACTGCAATGTACCGATCAACTGCAATGAAAACCATATTGCACAGAGATGCTGACATTGAGATAAAATTGATTATTAGAACAATTGTACATGCCATTTTACCAAGATACCAACAGCTGTCTCTTAGTTGCATTGTATTCACAGGCATGAAAACAAGTCCCACGAGGAGATCGGCCACAGCCAGAGAGAGGATGAGTAGGTTGGTAGGGGTATGGAGCTGCTTGAAGTGAGAGATAGATAAGATCACAAGCAAGTTCAAAAACACAGTGCAAACAGATATACAAGACAGAAAACTAAACAAAAATATATTTCCAGGGCCTGTTCGGACCTCCTTTCTGCATGATGAGTTGTTGTCAGGAAAGCAGTACTCAACTGTCATGTTTTGCTGATACTCTGTGATATTCATCTTGAGAATTTATAGATATGCCAGTTGGAGATGTTCATAATATGCTGTTCAACAGTGCTGATCTGCTGAATTTGACTTTGCAGATTGTGTATTTATATTGAAGTATGAATCCTCCTACTAACATATGAATGGCCACTTTTTACACAGCATCATTCACTTAATATTCAACAATGTCATTACAGGGGTGACCAGTAGGGGAGTGGAAATGTTTATAGTTAAGAGTTCAAACATTTCACATCCATCACATTTTGTACACAAGGTTTTTTTTTAGGTATTCCTTTGCCTTTAGCATACTACTAAATATTAAATAAATGCATACATATAATGCTCTTATTGTAACGAACCTGGTCATTTGTTCTATGACTGCTGGATTTTGAAAAAAAAAATTTATTTGATGAAGCTGAAAGTGGGAGCACTAATCTAGACTTTTATTTTGTGGAATAATAATAATAATAATACATTGTAATAATACATATTATTATTTACATCTTACATATACATATTATTTACATATTGCTTTTCACACAAAGGACATGAAGATGCTTGCAATATTATCATTATTATTAGTTGCATTCATTTCGTACCTCTCTCAAACTCAAGGTCGCTTTACAAATATTGCTTTTTTTTCCTCTTTACACACACACACCTGATGAGAAGCAGCAGCCACTTTGCACACAGTGTACTCTCTATCAGAAACTACAGCCCCCTGGAGGACTGCACTGGGTGCAGGGAAAGGGAAGGAGGTTAAGACCAGTACAGAGCACCAACCATCACTGGACAATAGTCTGTACAAAAAATGTTGTCAACTGGAAATGTGTCATAATTTCCAAAATGAACCACTTAAGTTCCAGAAAATCAATAAAATTAGAAAAAGGCGACATATGTAAAAAGAGACAATATGATGAATATTATTTAAAATATGGGTTCACTTACATCAAATTATTTGGGGAAGTAGATTCTCCAGTTCAACAGACAACCAGTGGCTGAGTTCTGGTTGAACATTCAGCAAGATTATCCAGCCTTTACAAAACATGCAATCAGAAGCCTTTGCCATGTGGTTCATTATATGTATACAAAGTTGGATCCTCTGCACTGGTTGTTCTGAAGCCACAGAACACATCAAAACTAGAGGAGGAGAACAACTTAAGACTGGCTGTTTGAAAGATTAAACCTGATATCAGCAGATTGTGTTTAAAAAGCAACCACATCCTTCACACCAAAATGAAAAACATTGTGTGTGTATGTGTGTGTGTGTGTGTGTGCGTGCACGTTTTGATTGATGTGTGTGTGTGTGTGTGTGTGCATTTTCACTGATGTGTGTGTGTGTGTGTGTGTGTGTGTGTGCGCGCACACGTTTTGATTAATGTGTGTGTGTGTGTGTGAGTGTGTGTGAGTGTGTGTGTGTACTGAGGAAAAATGGGATGATTTGACTTGATTTTCTTTATACATATGCTGCAGTATTTTGTGTATTGAAAGGTTTTAGTCAAGGGGCGCCAACTTCTCAAAACACTGACAAGGAGACCTCAGGAAGAACAAGTTTGAATACTCTACACTTTGCCCTTCAAATCTGATTATAACTTTAATGCAAAGTGTGAACAGTATTATAATTAAAAACAACATGGAATCAACATCTAACACTGGCTTCAAAAGAGCCAAAATGTCACAAGAATCTTTTGTTTAGAAGGTAAATCACAAGATTCAAAACAGACTACCAATTTCTAAAAAAAAAAGACCATAAATAGAATTTTCCAATGACATTGGGATTGTATTGTGATACAGGCAAATTCGTGTTCTTTCCAAGACACACAAACAACCCGCTAAATGAATAACAAAACAAGCAAAATAAATAATAAAACAAAAAATTAAAAAAAATAATTCTACAAGTAGCAATATACTTAGCTGATAATCTAGAACATTAATATAAAAAATGATAAAGGATTCATGGAAGAATTAATGTATACAACCATCCAAATGCAGTCTACACCAATGTCTTAGAGGTCAAGTTGTTATCTGACAGATTAATAAAAATATGGGAACCAGCAATTAAAAGACCTTTTTCAAACTTAGCATACATATAACATCTATACTGTCTTATAGTGGGACCAGTTTTATATATTTGCGTAAGATAACTTTGACAAAAGGTATAAATATACTAGCTTCTTATATCTGCTTTGTATATATATAATTCATGTGCATGACTATAATAGAATAAGATTTAAAAATATACAAATTTAATACACAATTACAGAAGCCCATGCAATCATCATACTCATCTCTTCATCTTTTGTAATTTATATCATATGAAGCAGATTCAGTCTTTTGAGGAGAATAAAGTTTGAAATTAAATATGCTTTGAAAATTAATGGAATGTTGAAGGTGATAACTTAAACAGTCTGCAAGTCACAATGTACTTAGCTGATGATCTAAACCATGGATAAAATATAGCATATATTAGAGGATTGACAGAGGAATTGATGGATATAAGCCAGGCAAGAACAGTCCACACCACTGACAAAGATGTCATGTTTTCAACAAACAGAGAACATAAATAAAAAGGTATCCAGAGAGCAAGATAAACACAAACAACAATGCCCAGTGTTTTTGCTGCTTTAGAATTAGAAGACTTAGAAACTTTGGCTCTGTGTCTGTTTGAGGTAGCATTCAACACGGATCTCACAGCTTTAGCTTGACGCCTTGCTAAAGTAAAAATGATTGAATACAAGATGAGTATAACTGAACATGGACATATAAATGAAATCACAAGATCAATGATCACCAAGGAAGATTTTACGATTAAAATGCACTCTCCGTGACATCTGCTCAAGATCTGAGATGGAAGGAGATGGTCATTAAAGTACAAATAGACAAGGACATACAAAAGAGAAAAAGACCAGCCTAGAATTATGCATGAAGACATTTTACAAACTGTGACTTTAGTGGAATATAGCAGAGGGTCACTGACTGCAATGTACCTATCAACTGCAATTAAAACCATATTACACACAGATGCTGAAGCTGAGATACAATTGATTACTAGAAAAATGATACATGCCATTTTACCAAGATACCAACAGCTGTCTCTTAGTTGCATTGTATTTACAGGCATGAAAACAAGTCCCATGAGAAGATCAGCCACAGCCAGAGAGAGGATGAGTAGGTTAGTTGGAGTTTGGAGCTGCTTGAAGTGAGAGATGGACAAGATCACAAGCAAGTTCAAAAATACATTGCATATAATGATACAAGACAGAAAAATAAACAAAATTATATTTCCAGGGCCTGTTCGGACCTCCTTTCTGCATGATGAGTTGTTGTCAGGAAAGCAGTACTCAACTGTCATGTTTTGTTGATCCTCTGTGATATTCATCTTAAGTATTTACAGATATGCAAGTTGGAGCTGTTTATAATATGCTGTTCAGCAGTACTGGACTGATGAATTTGTCTTTGCAGATTGTGTATTTATATTGAAGTATGAATCCTCCTACTAACATATGAATGGCCACTTTTTACACAGCATCATTCACTTAAAATTCAACAATGTCATTACAGGGGTGACCAGTAGAGGAGTGGAAATGTTTATAGTTAGAGTTCAAACATTTCACATCCATCACATTTTGTACACAAGTTAGCATACATATAATGCATACATATAATGTTCTCATTGTAACGAACCTGGTCATCTGTTCTACGACTGCTGGATTTTAAAGAAAAATAATTAATTTGATGAAGCTGAAAGTGGGAGCACTAATCTAGTCTGTTTCACCGCCAAATGTGTTATATGATATTTGTTCTAAAATGTGCTTCAGAGAAAATCATTCATTTATAACGTGTCAACATCAGAGATGATGGAACACAAATTGCGATAATTCAGCATCATACCGGCACAGCTCAGGTGTTTGTATTTAGAAGTATGCTTCATTTTCCAACAGACATTTGCTCTGACACTGATAGAGCAGTATGAGCTATAGGTATGGAGTATGTTAATATCTCTTTGCACTCAGGTTATTTATTGTCTGACGATTTCTGTGAAACTTGAGGTAGGATTATATTCACAATTTCCAGTCAAAAGCATAACTTTTATTTTGGGGAATAATAATAATAAATAATAATACATTGTAATAATACATGTACATATTGCTTTTCGCACAAAGGACATAAAGATGCTTACAATATTATCATTATTATTAGTTGCATTCATTTAGCACCTCTCTCAAACTCAAGGTCGCTTTACAAATATTGCTTTTTTTTTCCTCTTTTCACACTCAGGCCTGATGAGAAGCAGCGGCCACTTTGCACACAGTGTACTCTCTATCAGACACTACAGCCCCCTGGAGGACTGCACTGGGTGCAGGGAAAGGGAAGGAGGTTAAGACCAGTGCAGAGCACCAACCATCACTGGACAATAGTCTGTACAAAAAATGGCTTAACAGGTAGAAAAGTTTTTCCTATCCCTGAGGTTGTAGTCAGTCATGTTTCAACAGTTCAATTTCCCAATTAGAGTGAGTGGCATCCTTCACTCTCTGTGCTTGTGTGGTATCTTTTGCACAGTCAAGATAATTCCAACATGTAATCATCCTCTGAATCATTTTGTTGTCTATCATCTGCTTCTGATCACACTAATGACAAGTCCCCAAGTGAAGCAAGTGAATACTGATCACAATATATCTGTGCATGTAGACAATAGAAAAGCTCAATTTATAGCAAGTCAGCTACCTGGCTGGGAAACCTAACCAAACTAGATGTTATTAGAACAAAACCAATCTATACCAGCAATCTATTAAACTACCACAGTCATTTCGCAACCTCAGAATTATTTTTATCTGTCACAAACCCCATGAATATACACTAATTTAACGAGTTCAACTCCACTTGCACTTGCACTTGCACTCCACTTGCACTTGATAACAGAGTTATTGTAATGATTGCACACACAAACAAGGAAGAGGATCCAATCGCAAGAGGTTTTGTTATTTAGATCAAACAGATCAGTGGGGTCAGGCAGGTAATTAGGTTGTTTCAAGGTCGATAACATGGGGCAAAGTCCGTGGGGTGTCCAGGGGTCAGAAGGAAAACAAGCTCTGAAACACAGGCAGGAGTTGAAAACCAGGAAGACAAAACCGTAACTGAACCGCTTGTTACGCAACATAAGGTTGGCAATACTTCACGACGTGAGTTTGAAGGAGGGGATCTTAATTAAGGGAGGAGTGATGAGGGGAAACAATGATCAGGTGTGTACTAGCATTCCGGTGAACCAGATTAGAGGAATGTGTGGGAAGAGGTAGGCATGGCAGTGCGGGGTTGAGCATGATTCCTGGCGTTCATAACAGTTATTATGTACTGTATACACTTTGGTACTAAAGAAAAAAAAGTCACATTAAAATTCTCCCATTATTATGTATATACACTTCGATACTAAATAAAATAAGAATGTCATTAAAATATTCTTGTAATGGTAGGAAAGTGCAATTCTGAAGAGAAACACTAGAGGCATACTTGTTGTTTGCCATTATGCGAATGTGAGAAAGAAAGATAGACAAGGGAAAGATTATGAAGTTTTAATTGTTAGTAATAAAATGTTTACATTAATCCATTGTGATTACATAGAGCCAATGAAATTGAATTAGCAAAGGTGTAACATGGTCAGCCGATTTAGACCATGTAATGTCCATGGATTCGTGCTGCAGAAATGCCTACTAGGATTATTTTGACTAAGATTTCAGTAAAGTGTTGTGTTAAAACAAGTCGTAGTCTGGAAATATTTCATAAATAAAAAAAACACAATCAAGGAGACACAATTTATGACTAGAAAAACAGAGCATACTGTCCAAAATAACACCAAGGCTGTAAAACTTTACGAAGACAGTTATAATAGCTCCAGCCATAGGGAATGTACAAATATATATATATATTTTTAAGTGTACATTTAGATCCCATAGGAAACAGCTCAGTTTTACTCCTATCGAATTTGAAATAATTGCTTGTTATCCATATATGTGTATAATGGAAATAAGATGTGTGAGTATTGAAAGAGAGAGTAGAAGTTGGCATATTGGACACACACAGCTGCATATCATCAGCATAACAATGAAACCGATCATCATAGATGCTGAAAAATATTGCCAAGAGGCAGAAGGTAAATGATGAATAATAGTGAGCCTAACACTGAACCCTGTGTAACAGCACAATGAACCGTAGAGATTTCTGACCAATAATTCTGAATCTGTACAAACTGTGTCCTGTCTGCAAGATAGGAAGCAAACCACTGATGTACAGTGCCACAGAGTCCAATACTAGCCAACTGCTCCATAAGAAGCTGATATGATATTGTAACAAAGGCTACACTGAGCACACGTAAAAATTAAAATAGAAAGCAAACCTGGAGTTGTCTTAGTGTTGCACCTCTGGCAGGATAAGTCTGAAATTAAAATGCCCTGGAAACAAATTTAATTTTCAGATAAAGACTACAAAATTCTAAAAGTAGCAATATACTTAGCTGATAATCTAGAACATTAATTAAAAAAATGACAAAGGATTCATAGAAGAATTAATGTATACAACCATCCAAATGCAGTCTACACCAATGTCTTAGAGGTCAAGTTGTTATCTGACAGAATAATAAAAATATGGGATCCAGCAATTAAAAGACCTTTTTCAAATTTAGTATACATTCATACATATAACGTGTATACTGTCTTATAGTGGGACCAGTTTTATATATGTGCATAAGATAACTTTGACAAAAGGTATAAATATCCTAGCTCCTGATATCTGCTTTATATATATAATTCATGTGCATGACTATAATAGAATAAGATTTGAAAAATACAAATTTAAAACACAATTACAGAAGCCCATCCAGTCATCATACTCATCTCTTCAGTTTTTGTAATTTATATCATATGAAGCAGATTCAGTCTTTAGAGGAGAATAAAGTTTTTTAAATATGCTTTGAAAATTAATGGAATGTTGAAGGTGATAATTTAAACAGTCTACAAGTCACAATGTACTTAGCTGTTGCTCTAAACCATGGATAAAATATAGCATATATTAGAGGATTGACAGAGGAATTGATGGATATAAGCCAGATAAGAACAGTTGACACCAGTGACAAAGATGTCATGTTTTCCGCAGACAGAGAACATAAATAGAAAGGTATCCAGAGAGCAAGATAAACACAAACAACAATGCCCAGTGTTTTTGCTGCTTTAGAATTAGAAGACTTAGAAACTTTGTCTCTGTGTCTGTTTGAGGTAGCATTCAACACAGATCTCACAGCTTTAGCTTGACGTCTTGCCAAAGTAAAAATGATTGAATACAAGATAAGTATAACTGAACATGGGCATATAAATGAAATCACAAGATCAGTGGTCATTAAGGAAGATTTTATAATTAAAATGCACTCTCCGTGGCATCTGCTCAAGATCTGAGATGGAAGGAGATGGTCATTAAAGTACAAATAGATGAGGATATACAAGAGACTAAAAGACCAGCCTAAAATTATGAATAAAGACATTTTACGAACTGTGACTTTAGTGGAATATAGCAGAGGATCACTGACTGCAATGTACCGATCAACCGCAATGAAAACCATATTACACACAGATGCTGACATTGAGATATAATTGATTATTAGAACAATTGTACATGCCATTTTACCAAGATACCAACAGCTGTCTCTTAGTTGCATTGTATTCACAGGCATGAAAACAAGTCCCACGAGAAGATCGGCCACAGCCAGAGAGAGGATGAGTAGGTTGGTAGGGGTATGGAGCTGCTTGAAGTGAGAGATAGATAAGATCACAAGCAAGTTCAAAAACACAGTGCAAACAGATATACAAGACAGAAAACTAAACAAAAATATATTTCCAGGGCCTGTTCGGACCTCCTTTCTGCATGATGAGTTGTTGTCAGGAAAGCAGTACTCAACTGTCATGTTTTGCTGATACTCTGTGATATTCATCTTAAGAATTTATAGATTTGCCAGTTGGAGGTGTTCAAAATATGCTGTTCTACACTGCTGATCTGCTGAATTTGTCTTTGCAGATTGTGTATTTATATTGAAGTATGAATCCTCCTACTAACATATGAATGGCCACTTTTAACACAGCATCATTCACTTAATATTCAACAATGTCATTACAGGGGTGACCAGTAGAGGAGTGGAAATGTTTATAGTTAGAGTTCAAAAATTTCACATTCATCACATTTTGTACACAAGGTTTTTTTTTAGGTATTCCTTTGCCTTTATCATACTACTAAATAAATAAATGCATACGTATAATGTTCTCATTGTAACGAATCTGGTCATCTGTTCTAAGACTGCTGGATTATAAAGAAAAAAAATTAATTTCATGAAGCTGAAAGTGGGAGCACTAATCTAGTCTGTTTCACCGCCAAATGTGTTTTATGATATTGGTTTTAAAATGGGCTTCAGAGAAAATCATTCATTTATAACGTGTCAACATCAGAGATGATGGAACACAAACTGTGATAATTCAGCATCATACCGGCACAGCCCAGGTGTTTGTATTTAGAAGTATGCTTCATTTTCCAACAGACTTTTGCTCTGACACTGATAGAGCAGTATGAGCTATAGGTATGGAGTATGTTAATATCTCTTTGCACTCAGGTTATTTATTGTCTGATGATTTCTGTGAAACTTGAGGTAGGATTATATTCACAATTTCCAGTCAAAAGCATAACTTTTATTTTGGGGAATAATAATAATAAATAATAATACATTGTAATAATACATGTACATATTGCTTTTCGCACAAAGGACATAAAGATGCTTACAATATTATCATTATTATTAGTTGCATTCATTTAGCACCTCTCTCAAACTCAAGGTCGCTTTACAAATATTGCTTTTTTTTCCACTTTTCACACTCAGGCCTGACGAGAAGCAGCGGCCACTTTGCACACAGTGTACTGTCTATCAGACACTACAGCCCCCTGGAGGACTGCACTGGGTGCAGGGAAAGGGAAGGAGGTTAAGACCAGTACAGAGCACCAACCATCACTGGACAATAGTCTGTACAAAAAATGGCTTAACAGGTAGAAAAGTTTTTCCTATCCCTGAGGTTGTAGTCAGTCATGTTTCAACAGTACAATTTCCCAATTAGAGTGAGTGGCAACCTTCACTCTCTGTGCTTGTGTGGTATCTTTTGCACAGTCAAGATAATTCCAACATGTAATCATCCTCTGAATCATTTTGTTGTCTATCATCCGCTTCTGATCACACTAATGACAAGTCCCCAAGTGAAGCAAGTGAATACTGATCACAATATATGTGTGCATGTAGACAATAGAAAAGCTCAATTTATAGCAAGTCAGCTCCCTGGGAAACCTAACCAAACTAGATGTTATTAGAACAAAACCAATCTATACCAGCAATGTATTAAACTACCACAGCCATTTCTCAACCTCAGCATTCTATTTATCTATCACAAACCCCATGAATATACACTAGGTTAACGAGTTCAACCTAATACAAAATTATCACTCCACTTGCACTTGATAACAGAGTTATTGTAATGATTGCACACACAAACAAGGAAGAGGATCCAATCGCAAGAGGTTTTGTTATTTAGATCAAACAGATCAGTGGGGTCAGGCAGGTAATTAGGTTGTTTCAGGGTCGATAACATGGGGCAAAGTCCGTGGGATGTCCAGGGGTCAGGCAGAAGACAAGCTGTGAAACACAGGCAGAAGTCGAAAACCAGGAAGACAAAACCGTAACTGAACCGCTTGTTACGCAACATAAGGTTGGCAATACTTCACGACGTGAATTTGAAGGAGGGGATCTTAATTAAGGGAGGAGTGATGAGGGGAAACAATGATCAGGTGTGTACTAGCATTCCGGTGAACCAGATTAGAGGAATGTGTGGGAAGAGGAAGGCATGGCAGTGTGGGGTTGAGCATGATTCCTGGCGTTCATAACAGTTATTATGTACTGTATACACTTTGGTACTAAAGAAAAAAAAGTCACATTAAAATTCTCCCATTATTATGTATATACACTTCGATACTAAATAAAATAAGAATGTCATTAAAATATTCTTGTAATGGTAGGAAAGTGCAATTCTGAAGAGAAACACTAGAGGCATACTTGTTGTTTGCCATTATGCGAATGTGAGAAAGAAAGATAGACAAGGGAAAGATTATGAAGTTTTAATTGTTAGTAATAAAATGTTTACATTAATCCATTGTGATTACATAGAGCCAATGAAATTGAATTAGCAAAGGTGTAACATGGTCAGCCGATTTAGACCATGTAATGTCCATGGATTCGTGCTGCAGAAATGCCTACTAGGATTATTTTGACTAAGATTTCAGTAAAGTGTTGTGTTAAAACAAGTCGTAGTCTGGAAATATTTCATAAATAAAAAAAACACAATCAAGGAGACACAATTTATGACTAGAAAAACAGAGCATACTGTCCAAAATAACACCAAGGCTGTAAAACTTTACGAAGACAGTTATAATAGCTCCAGCCATAGGGAATGTACAAATATATATATATATTTTTAAGTGTACATTTAGATCCCATAGGAAACAGCTCAGTTTTACTCCTATCGAATTTGAAATAATTGCTTGTTATCCATATATGTGTATAATGGAAATAAGATGTGTGAGTATTGAAAGAGAGAGTAGAAGTTGGCATATTGGACACACACAGCTGCATATCATCAGCATAACAATGAAACCGATCATCATAGATGCTGAAAAATATTGCCAAGAGGCAGAAGGTAAATGATGAATAATAGTGAGCCTAACACTGAACCCTGTGTAACAGCACAATGAACCGTAGAGATTTCTGACCAATAATTCTGAATCTGTACAAACTGTGTCCTGTCTGCAAGATAGGAAGCAAACCACTGATGTACAGTGCCACAGAGTCCAATACTAGCCAACTGCTCCATAAGAAGCTGATATGATATTGTATCAAAGGCTACACTGAGCACACGTAAAGATTAAAATAGGAAGCACACCTGAATCAGCTGCACAGAGAAGATCATTGGTGATCTTAACCATAGCCGTTTCTGTACTATGTTTGGGATTTAAAAATTCTAATTTCAGAATTGGTCTGATTATAGCAACTTTCAGTGAAAAGTACTAATGATCTATACTAATGATCTTTATGAGAACTTTAATTACTGATTATTATCAAATAAATAATTGAAGGCAAATGGTAGTTAACCGTTGTAGTAATACAATCTATATGACATACAAAGATATTGGATTTAGTAATAAATTAAAAATTTCTATTTTCAGTTAGAAGACAGAAGTCACATTAGTCAATGGCTGGGGACAATTTGATAGTGCTTACTGGTGATAAATCTGTCTGTGAAATATTATCAAGTGTCACAGTTAGTCCCTCCCAGCTTACATGTTCCATGGTTTCCTTGTCTTGTGTGTTTTTGTTTCCATTCCTTAGTTTTGTTGTTATCTCTACCCCTCATTTGGTTTTCCGCACCCATCATTACATCCATCTGTTCCTCGTTTCTAGTCCTGTTAAGTTAATGTATTAAACCCTGTGTTGTTCCCGTTGTTTTGGCTGTTCATGGTTTGGCTGTTTGAATGTTTGGTTGTTTGTTTGAAAGTTTTTGAAAGCTCATCGGTATTTAAAAGCCCTTGTTTGTTAGCCTGTTTTGTGATTCTAGCCATTTGTTTTTCCTTACCTCCCTGTGTTTTTCCCTAGCTTCTTTGTTATAGCCTGCTTCCTGTGTTTGCCTCCATGTGGTTTTTTTTTGTTCATGATGTATCCATTTATGCTACGTATTGACTCAATGACCCTGGACTGCTCTGATGACTCTGAATCTGGATTTGCCCCTAATCCCCTAATAAAGTTCGCTCTTCTTTGCACATGTGTCTGCCTCCTTACTGCTCACCATTGCATCAAGAGCCAAATGCACAGGAATTGTGTTAATTTTGGAGTTGAGAAACTTCAAAAAAGCAGAATATTGTTCATTAGAGAGGTTAGTATTGATATTTATTTCAGATGGTTTGAGTAAACTTTTCACTGTATAGAAAAGTGTCTTAGTATTCCATTCACCATTAATGCTAATAATGTGTGCATAATAAGATGTTTTTGCACAGAAAGAATATTTTGTAGTAAAGGATATGTTCAAAATACATGTGTTTATGAATAGAAAATCTGGGCTTGGTGTATACCCTCTAATGCCTCGATGTAATTCAGGTACCAAGGAGCACCATGGACAAATAAAAGAACCTGGAGGTTTTTTTGGGTTTTTTTTGCAGGGGCTAGGATATCATGCGCAGAAGATAAACTATTATTGTAATAGTCTACTAAACCTGAAAGTGAAGCAATAGGGATAGGAACAGAGTTTGGAATAATTAAACTGTTGAGATCCTCAGGATTAACATATCAAATATTGTGCGATAACATCGTACTGTGCACCTTTGATTTAGCATACAACCATTTGGCAATAATAGTTTTATGGTAGATCAAAACATTGTTTTAAAATCTTTAGTAATCATTGTCAGTTTTACCAAAATGAACATTAAAATATCGCATTAAAATAACATTGGAAGACATTGTATCATATAAAGACAAAGAGTTTAACAGCCAGAAGTTTGAAGGCAGACTGGCTAAGTAAAGAGAGTGGCATTAATTTTATACTCTCACAATAAATCAACACAAGGCCACCTCCCCTACCTCAAGCACAAGGCTTGAAAATGTAAACAATTACAGATGGTACTGCTGTATTTAACTCTCGACAGTCATTCTGTGCATGCCAGGTTTCCATAGGACACGACTAATCCAGACTACATTAATCAGATAAGCTTTGTTAGTGTTGGAACAGTTGTTGTAAAGAGCAAACTTATGATAACCTGGGTGCATACTCATAGCTGATTTAGCTAATGGAGTCGAGAGCACATCCCTCATACATTTTAAAGCCAAAGCAAATGTACAATTCCAACTAGTGCTCAATGCACACTGCTGGCACTGCTGGTTTAGAGGTACCAACCTGACATCCAACATAAATGTGGATCCAAGAATGTGCTGGCTGATATGCTTTCTCAAGTTTAGTTTAGTAAAGAAATTCATTCTCACCTTTTCTTTATGGGGGGAGGGTATTTCGTCCAATGCCTATTTGTGCCTTGTTTTCCCTTTACTCTTCACCACACTGCCATTTTTCTCAATGAAACTTTTGACATTTATTCCAGTATTCCAACCTGGCTGCCTCTGCCCCACTGAACGTGGACCCAGCAGCCCTTTGTTGGGGGGGGCTTTGCTTCCTTTTATCTGATTCCCTGCTTCTGGCACCAATTAGACCTGCACCTAAGAGGATGTGGCCACACGTTGCTCCCAGGAGGGTGTCAGCGTGCCCTGTTCCAAAGATGGTGACGCTATACCTCTGGATCCACTGTCGACTCGACTTTGGTTTGTGCAATTGCTGTCAATAATGAATTTTTGTCCAAAATAAATGTCGATCATCACTACGCTTGCATCGTTCTTCACCTCACTCAGTGTCACATAGATAAGCTGACAGCATAAGTTCATTGTATTGGTTAACCAACCATGTGATATTTAGTTCTTTATCTATATATTTTCATAGGTTTATTTCATTTTTCGTCAAAATAAGTGTCGCATGTGGATTTAGTGTCATGTTGTCAACTGGCAATGTGTCAAAATTTCCAAAATGAACCACTTAAGTTCCAGAAAATCAATAAAATTTGAAAAAGACGACACATATGTAAAAAGAGACAATATGATGAATATTATTTAAAATATGGGTTCACTTACATCAAATTATTTGGGGAAGTAAAGCTGCAGTCTATAATCTGTGCAGGAACTCTTACTAATGATATCTTGAAAGCAGCAAAACTAAAGCAACATTTAGACAATAAACAAGAAAAAGATTCACCAGTTCAACAGGCAACCAGTGGCTGAGTTCTGGTTGAACATTCAGCAAGATTATCCAGCCTTTACAAAACATGCAATCAGAGGCCTTTTGCCATGTGGTTCATTATATGTATACAAAGTTGGATCCTCTGCACTGGTTGTTCTGAAGCCACAGAACACATCAAAACTAGAGGTGGAGAACAACTTGAGACTGGCTGTTTGAAAGATTAAACCTGATATCAGCAGATTGTGTTTAAAAAGCAGCCACATCCTTCACACCAAAATGAAAAACATTGTGTGTGTATGTGTGTGTGTGTGCGCGCACGTTTTGATTGATGTATGTGTGTGTGTGTGTGTGTGTGTGTGTGTGTGTGTGTGTGTGCATGCGTTTTGAATGATGTGTGTGTGTGTTTGTGTGTGTGTGTGTGTGTGTGTGTGTGTGTGTGTGTGTGTGTGTGTGTGTGTGTGAGTGTGTGTGAGTGTGTGTGTGTGTACTGAGGAAAAATGGGATGATTTGACATTATTTTCTTTATACATATGCTGCAGTATTTTCTGTATTGAAACGTATTAGTCAAGGGGGGCAACTTCTCAAAACACTGACAAGGAGACCTCAGGAAGAACAAGTTTGAATACTCTACACTTTGTCCTTCAAATCTGATTATAACTTTACTGCAAAGTGTGAACAGTATTATAATTAAAAACAACATGGAATCAACATCTAACACTGGCTTCAAAAGAGCCAAAATGTCACAAGAATCTTTTGTTTAGAAGGTAAATAACAAAATTCAAAACAGACTACCAATTTCTAAAAAAAAAGACCATAAATAAAATTTTCCAATGACATCAGGATTGTATTGTGATATAGGCAAATTCTTGTTCTTTACAAGACACACCAACAACCCGCTAAATGAATAACAAAACAAGCAAAATAAATAATAAAACAAAAAATAATAAAAAGTGAGAGATTTTTTTTGAGCAAGCACACAGACAACATGGAGTTGTCTTAGTGTTGCACCTCTGGCAGGATAAGTCTGAAATTAAAATGCCCTGGAAACAAATTTAATTTTCATATAAAGACTACAAAATTCTAAAAGTAGCAATATACTTAGCTGATAATCTAGAACATTAATAAAAAAAATGATAAAGGATTCATAGAAGAATTAATGTATACAACCATCCAATTGCAGTTTACACCAATGTCTTAGAGGTCAAGTTGTTATCTGACAGAATAATAAAAATATGGGATCCAGCAATTAAAAGACCTTTTTCAAATTTAGTATACATTCATACATATAACGTGTATACTGTCTTATAGTGGGACCAGTTTTATATATGTGCATAAGATAACTGTGACAAAAGGTATAAATATCCTAGCTCCTGATATTTGCTTATATATATATATATATATATATATATATATATATATATATATATATATATATATATATATATATATAATTCATGTGCATGACTATAATAGAATAAGATTTGAAAAAAATACAAATTTAAAACACAATTACAGAAGCCCATCCAGTCATCATACTCATCTCTTCAGTTTTTGTAACTTATATCATATGAAGCAGATTCAGTCTTTTGAGGAGAACAAAGTTTTTTATATATGCTTTGAAAATTAATGGAATGTTGAAGGTGATAATTTAAACAGTCTACAAGTCACAATGTACTTAGCTGTTGCTCTAAACCATGGATAAAATATAGCATATATTAGAGGATTGACAGAGGAATTGATAGATATAAGCCAGATAAGAACAGTTGACACCAGAGACAAAGATGTCATGTTTTCAGCAGACAGAGAACATAGACTAAAAGGTATCCAGAGAGCAAGATAAACACAAACAACAATGCCCAGTGTTTTTGCTGCTTTAGAATTAGAAGACTTAGAAACTTTGGCTCTGTGTCTGTTTGAGGTAGCATTCAACATAGATCTCACAGCTTTAGCTTGACGTCGTGCCAATGTAAAAATGATTGAATACAAGATAAGTATAACTGAACATGGGCATATAAATGAAATCACAAGATCAGTGGTCACTAAGGAAGATTTTATAAATAAAATGCATTCTCCGTGGCATCTGCTCAAGATTTGTGATGGAAGGAGATGGTCATTAAACTACAAATAGATGAGGATATACAAGAGAGAACAAGACCAGCCTAGAATTATGAATAAAGACATTTTACGAACTGTGACTTTAGTGGAATATAGCAGAGGATCACTGACTGCAATGTACCGATCAACTGCAATGAAAACCATATTGCACAGAGATGATGACATTGAGATAAAATTGATTATTAGAACAATTGTACATGCCATTTTACCAAGATACCAACAGCTGTCTCTTAGTTGCATTGTATTCACAGGCATGAAAACAAGTCCCACGAGAAGATCGGCCACAGCCAGAGAGAGGATGAGTAGGTTGGTAGGGGTATGGAGCTGCTTGAAGTGAGAGATAGATAAGATCACAAGCAAGTTCAAAAACACAGTGCAAACAGATATACAAGACAGAAAACTAAACAAAAATATATTTCCAGGGCCTGTTCGGACCTCCTTTCTGCATGATGAGTTGTTGTCAGGAAAGCAGTACTCAGCTGTCATGTTTTGCTGATACTCTGTGATATTCATCTTAAGTATTTACAGATAGGCCAGTTGGAGCTGTTCATAATATGCTCTTCAACAGTGCTGATCTGCTGAATTTGTCTTTGCATATTGTGTATTATATTGAAGTATGAATCCTCCTACTAACATATGAATGGCCACTTTTTACACAGCATCATTCACTTAATATTCAACAATGTCATTACAGGGGTGACCAGTAGAGGAGTGGAAATGTTTATAGTTAGAGTTCAAACATTTCACATCCATCACAAGTTTGCATACATATAATGCATACATATAATGTTCTCATTGTAACGAACCTGGTCATCTGTTCTACGACTGCTGGATTTTAAAGAAAAAAAATTAATTTGATGAAGCTGAAAGTGGGAGCACTAATCTAGTCTGTTTCACCGCCAAATGCGTTTTATGATATTGGTTCTAAAATGTGCTTCAGAGAAAATCATTCATTTATAACTTGTCAACATCAGAGATTATGGAACACAAATTGCGATAATTCAGCATCATACCGGCACAGCTCAGGTGTTTGTATTTAGAAGTATGCTTCATTTTCCAACAGACTTTTGCTCTGACACTGATAGTGCAGTATGAGGTATAGGTATGGTGTATGTTAATATCCCTTTGCACTCAGGTTATTTATTGTCTGACGATTTCTGTGAAACTTGAGGTAGGATTATATTCACAATTTCCAGTCAAAAGCATAACTTTTATTTTGGGAAATAATAATAATAAATAATAATACATTGTAATAATACATCTACATATTGCTTTTCGCACAAAGGACATAAAGATGCTTACAATATTATCATTATTATTAGTTGCATTCATTTAGTACCTCTCTCAAACTCAAGGTTGCTTTACAAATATTGCTTTTTTTTCCTCTTTTCACACTCAGGCCTGATGAGAAGCACCGGCCACTTTGCACACAGTGTACTCTCTATCAGAAACTACAGCCCCCTGGAGGACTGCTCTGGATGCAGGGAAACGGAAGGCGGTGAAGACCAGTACAGAGCATCAACCATCACTAGACAATAGTCTGTTTTGAATTTCCCAATTAGAGTGAGTGGCATCCTTCACTCTCTGTGCTTGTGTAGTATCTTTTGCACAGTCAAGATAATTCCAAGATGTAATCATCCAATGAATCATTTTGTTGTCTATCATCTGCTTCTGATCACACTAATGACAAGTCCCCAAGTGAAGCAAGTGAATATTGATCACAATATATCTGTGCATGTAGACAATAGAAAAGCTCAATTTATAGCAAGTCAGCTCCCTGGGAAACCTAACCAAACTAGATTTTATTAGAACAAAACCAATCTATACCAGCAATCTATTAAACTACCACAGTCATTTCTCAACCTCAGAATGTTTTTTTATCTGTCACAAACCCCATGAATATACACTAGGTTAACGAGTTCCACCTAATACAAAATTATCACTCCACTTGCACTTGATAACAGAGTTATTGTAATGATTGCACACACAAATAAGGAAGAGGATCCAATCGCAAGAGGTTTTATTATTTAGATCAAACAGATCAGTGGGGCCAGGCAGGTAGTTAGGTTGTTTCAAGGTCGATAACATGGGGCAAAGTCCGTGGGTGTCCAGGGGTCAGGCAGAAGACAAGCTCTGAAACACAGGCAGAAGTCAAAAACCAGGAAGACAAAACCGTAACTGAACCGCTTGTTACGCAACATAAGGTTAGCAATACTTCACGACGTGAGTGTGAAGGAGGGGATCTTAATTAAGGGAGGAGTGATGAGGGGAAACAATGATCAGGTGTGTACTAGCATTCCAGTGAACCAGATTAGAGGCATGTGTGGGAAAAGGTAGGCATGGCAGTGTGGGGTTGAGCATGATTCCTGGTGTTCATAACAGGTATTATGTACTGTATACACTTTGGCACTAAAGAAAAAAAGTCATATTAAAATTCTTCCATTATTATGTATATACACTTCGAAGCTAAATAAAATAAGAATGTCATTAAAATATTCTCGTAATGGTAGGAAAGTGCAATTCTGAAGAGAAACACTAGAAGCATACTTGTAAGGAGGAGCTAGTGCAGCTCTGAAAAGGGTCTGAAAAGTGCATTACTCCAGCTCTGCAGATCAACCCTTCTCATTGACGGTGGTGCTGCTCTGTTTATATGTCTAACACCCCAGAAGAGCGAGGGAATGAAGGATAAAGTTGTGTGCCTGACTCAACACCTCCCTTTGGTGGCCGGAGGGGGCCTCCACCTGGCACTGACCTTTACAACATGGATCAAACTTTTCTGGACCTTATCAAATAGACACAAGAATAATTGACCTTGATTACATCAATAAAAAATGATAAAAAATGAAAGCCTAGATTTTGTCAGGTCAAAATGAGACTATGTCACAAGAAATTATTTGATTTTGCCGAGGATATCACAAAATTTACACTGTGACCCATTCAGTTTATTTTCTACCGTATCACATAGATGACTCTATTGACAATGTTGGCTCTGTTTGCTATGTGATCTCAATGACATAGTTTTCCACAGCACTGTCAGAACATTCAGATATTTTAGTTTCTATACATTTCACAATGGCTTCTCTTTTCAAACTCACACTTATATTTCCCTTTACTCAAAATTACTCAATTCATCTTGTCAAGTTCTTTGGGCCACAGAAAGTCTGCCATATTTCAAGCACACTTTTACATTGCAAGCAAGAGGATAACATGGGGACTGACCATCAAGCTTGCTATTTATCCAGAAAATTTCCAAAATACTAAATGAACTTTTCAAGCACAGAGAAAGAAACCTTAGCTTTGCTGTTGGCCTTACAGTATTTTAAAGAACATGTTAGTTCCAGACTCAAAACTATAACCCTCTTACATTTTTAAACTGTATGCATGACTCAAACCAGTGGTCAATGTGATGGGCACTGCCATTTCAGAGATACCAACCTGGAATCTGAAATAAATACAGATTCGAGGATTCACTGGCTGATATGCTTTCCTCCTTTTGTTAGCTTAGTAAAGTTGTTCATTCTCTACTTGTTTTCTTTCTTTGGGGGATGTTACATCTGAGATATATGTGCACCTTGTTTACGATTTAGTCTTCACCACATTGCCATTTTTATCAACACTTTCTTTTACATTTATTCCACTCAGTGGTTGAGTCTTCCTTTATGTTATGTCCTCTAATGTTTAAACCAGTAGCCATGACATAGCTGGGGTTGGAAAACTGGCTTCCTCTTATGCTTGATAAGTAACATCAAAGAAAAAAGATTCAAACTAATGCTCTTACTGGATCTTTTTGGAACGATATTAATTCTTTCCTGTACTAACTGTGACATTATGTGTTTAGTATACCCATGTTATACAGTGGCAAGGTTAGTCCTTATTGTATATAATCGTTAAAGAGTTCAGTAAAGTGAGATAGTATGAATATATATAGGCCTATTAATCAAATAAGTCATATTTGATCTTAAAACGAATTTGTATTTCCTGACATTGTATTACTAGATGGATTCTAGGGCAGTCGTAGCTCAGTGGTTAAGGTACTTGACTTGTAATTGGAAGGTTGCTGCCTTCTTGCCACTGCCAAGATGCCACTGCTGGGCCCCTGAGCAAGGGGCCTTAACCCTCAATTGCTCAAGTTGTACTCAGTCATAATTGTAAGTCACTTTGGATAAAAGTGTCAGCTATATGCCATAAATGTAAATGTTAGGGTGTTCCCATGTAGTTGCTATGGTCTTGCTATGTGGTTGCTATGAAATCCCCAGAGTGTGTGCATCTGTGTCTGTTGTGTCTGTGAGATTGAGTGGCAGTTAGACATTGAAGTTCTGAACTTCCACCATTAATTTCCATGGGAGGTTTTTAATTTTTACACATACATTTATTAGAAAACTACAAAACGAATCGACTCCAAGAGTTCATAGCACACCTCTCATTACCGAGACCTTCAAAACCCAGTCTGAACAGAGTGTGTATGTTAAGTGGTTCTGGCTGTAGTTGCAGAAAATTGGAGCATAAAAAGAAGATGCATGAAGAATAACAATATGGTGCTTTTCAAGCACTATAAATTTCATTGAAACAAATGGAAACAAAAAATGTATTGTGATACAGGCAAATTCTAGTTCTTTACAAGACACATCCAGTATAAGAATAAACTAAATGAAACAAAAAAGAATAAAAGATTTTGTAGATTGAGGATAGAGATGTCATGGGGTGGTATCAGCTTTTCAGCTTTGTCAGGTGAAGTCTGAAATAAAAAATGGCCTGGAAACAAATTCAGTTTTATAGATTTAGACTTTTTTAAGGTCTTCAAAAATCTACAGTAACAATATACGTATCTGATGTTATTGAACAATAAAGCATGTTAAGGGATTCACAGAGGAATTAATGCACATTTTCTTTCCAAATGCGGCCATATGACTCAGAGTTCAACTTGTTTTCTGACAGAAAAATAAGGAGATCCAGCAAGTAAAAGACCATTTTCAAACTTAGCTTACATGCATACATCCAGACAGTGTGGACAGTGCGAGGGAGCAACTTCCAAGTGGTTGCTATAGAAAAAGAGGGGGATCTAGCAAGTAAAAGACCTTTTTCAAACTTGGCTTACATGCATACATATCATACATATAAGATAGTGTGTACACTGTCTTATAGCTGGACTTGTTTATATATGTGAATAAGATAGGTTTGACAAAAAGTAAACATATCCAGTTTCTGATATCTGATGATATTTGTGTTACATACATTACATACATTAATTCATGTACATAATTATGATACAATAAGATTTTTTTTATAAGATTAAAACACATTTACAGATACCCATCCATTCAAGCGACTCCTCTCTTCAGTTTTTGAAACTAATTTTTCTGGTTCACTGCTAATTTTTACTTGTTTAAAATTTTTCTCAGGCACATAGATGCAGTCTCAGTCTTTTGAGGAGAATAAAGTTTGAAATTAAATATGCTATGGAAATAAAAGGATTGTTGAAAATGATCAATTAAATAGTCTACAAGTTACAATGTACTTAGCTGATGCTCTAAACCATGGATAAAATATAGCATATATTAGGGGATTGAGAGAAGAATTGATGAATATAAGCCAGGCAAGAACAGTCCAAACAAGTGATAAATATGGAATGTTTTCAACTGACAGAGAACATAAATAGAAAGGTATCCAGAGAGCAAGATAAACACAAACAACGATGCCCAGTGTTTTTCCTGCTTTAGAATTAGGAGACTTAGACACTTTGGCTCCGTGTCTATTTGAGGTAG
The DNA here is from genome assembly GCF_041902795.1 of Electrophorus electricus. Lineage (NCBI taxonomy): Eukaryota > Metazoa > Chordata > Actinopteri > Gymnotiformes > Gymnotidae > Electrophorus > Electrophorus electricus. The sequence continues at coordinate 4,411,662 of NC_137515.1, read as the reverse complement.
CATTCAACACAGATCTCACAGCTTTAGCTTGACGCCTTGCCAAAGTAAAAATGACTGAATACAAGGTGATTATGACTGAACATGGACATAGAAATGAAATCACTAGATCAATGGTGACCCAGGAAGATTTTATGATTAAAATGCACTCTCCATGGCATCTGCTCAAGATCTGAGATGGAAGGAGATGGTCATTAAAGTACAAATAGATGAGTACATACAACAGAGAACAAGACCAGCCTAGAATTATGAATAAAGACATTTTGCAAACTGTGACTTTAATGGAATATAGCAGAGGATCACTGATTGCAATGTACCGATCAACTGCAATGAAAACCATATTACACAGAGATGCTGACATTGAGATACAATTGATTACTAGAAAAGCTGTACATGCCATTTTACCAAGATACCAACAGCTGTGTCTTAATTGCATCGTATTCACAGGCATAACAACAAGTCCCATGAGAAGGTCAGCCACAGCCAGAGAGAGGATGAGCAAATTGGTAGGAGTGTGGAGCTGCTTGAAGTGAGAGATAGATAAGATAACAAGCAAGTTCAAAAATACAGTGCATATAATGATACAACATAGAAAACTAAACAAAAATATATTTCCAGGGCCTGTTCGGACCTCCTTTCTGCATGATGAGTTGTTGTCAGGAAAGCAGTACTCAACTGTCATGTTTTGCTGATACTCTGTGATATTCATCTTATGTATTTACAGATAGGCCAGTTGGAGCTGATCATAATATGCTGTTCAGCAGTACTGAACTGATGAATTTGTCTTTGCAGATTGCGCATTTATATTGAAGTATGAATCCTCCTACTAACATATGAACGGCCACTTTTTACCCAGCATCATTCACTTAATATTCATCAATGTCATTACAGGGGTGACCAGTAGAGGAGTGAAAGTGTTTACAGTTAGAGTTAACAGTTAGAGTTAACAGGCAGTGTTCAAGCACAATTTACATCTATCAGGTTTTCTACAGAAGGTGTTTTTTGAAGTATACTTTGCCTTTAACACATACTAAATATTAAATAAATGCATAGATAATGTTTTAATGTAATGTAATGTTTTTTTATTGTAACAAACCTGGTCATCTGTCCTGCGACTGCTGGATCTTTAAGAAAAAAACTAAATTTGACAAATCTGAAAGAGGCAGAGCTAATCCATTCTGTTCCCCTGCCAAATGTGTTTTATGATAGCGGTTCTATAAAGGGCTTCAGAGAAAACTATTCATTTTCAAGGTTTTTTGTCAATATCAGAGATGATGGAACACAAACTATGACAATTCAGCATCATACACTACAATTTCCCACTTAGAGTGACTTCAAGTGAAGCAAGTGAATACTGCTCACATTATGTCTGTGCATCTAGGCATTATAAAGACATACTCACATAATTTACAGCATGACAGCTCACTGGGAAACCAGGTTTAATGTTAATCCAGATGTTATTATAACAAAACCAATATATATATCAGCAAGACAATAAAGTACAACAGCCATATTTCAACCTCAGTATTGTCTTTATCTGTCACATAAACCACATGAACATATGTTAACAAGTTCCTCCTTATACAAATCCTCCTTGCCACTTGAACTTGATAAAAGAGTTATTATGTACTGTATACACTTTGTACTAAAAAAAATAATAATGTCACATTAAAATTCTCTTGTAAGGGTATGAAAGTGTAAGTGCAATTCTCCAGTAAACCACTAGAGTCATACTTGTAAGGAGCTGATAGTGCAGTCTCATACATAAAATATGTAGTTATTGATGATTCAGAAAACCTAATTTAAAAATGATGTTAACAAACATTTTCCTCCAGGGTGAGTGGCACCCTAGCGCCCTCTATTGGCCAGCTGTCACTACCTTTTGGTGTTGAGTGTCGGAAAAGCCGCAATTGCTGCCATATTGTCAGATTGGCGATATACCTGTCTGTGACCCAAGTGGAAGCCCAGATTCCATTACTCCTCCCACTCAATGGCGTGTTGGAGCAATTTCACAAAACACTTAAGTCAATGATTCATAAGTACTGTTTTGAGTCAGGTCATGATTGGACCAAAGCAATTCCAATGGTATTTTTTGCTGTTAGAGAGACATTTCAGGTGTCACTAGGTTTTAGTCCAGTACAACTTGTTTTCAGACACTCTGTAAGATGTCCTTTAAAATGATTGAAAAATAGATGGCTGTCATCACATTTTGCACACAATGTGTTTTTGAGTTTTATTCTGTTACACCCTCTTGTTAGTATCTTGACTGTTATTGCCTTCACCTGTATCTTGTTAGTACCCGTTAGTCTTTGTAAACCCTGTGTTTGTACATAGTCTTTAGGAAGTCTCGTCATCTTGTGGTACATTTCTGAATAGAAATGTTATCATGTTGTTTTTATCGTGTCTGTTTCTCTGGTTATTTAGATTTCTGCATATTCTTTTGGATTACGCTCTTTGCCTGTCTGTTCTGGTTTGCCTTACGACTGTGGATTACCCTTGTTCACACACATTCCTTTCCCCATAGGGCTACACCTGCTCCTGCTGCCCCATTGTTTCCTCCTTCTCCTTTGCCTGGTTTTGTTTTTGCCCCCGTTGTATTGACTGTCCCTGTGCCAGTTTCTGTGCCCATTCCAGTTCCTCTTTCTCCCTTGGTTTCTGTCCCTGTGCCCATCCGTGTGACCCTTCCGGGGCCCGTGTCTGTTCTTATTCCCGTCCCTTTGTACCTGGACTGGTCTATGTTGCATTTTTGTTTTCCTCTTCCTTTTGTGCCTATGGTCATCACTTATCGCTTGTCGTCTTTTGTTGTGTCTCCTCGTCCTCCCTCCTGGACTTTTGTCATCCTCAGTCTGTTTCTGTTGTGGGTTCTGTTCCAGCTTCCATGTCCATTCCTGGGTCTTGTTCTGTTGCATCTGCTCCTGTTCCCCTGGTTTCTGTGTCTGTTACCGCGTCAATCCCTGTTTTTTTTTCTGCTGTGTCTGCTCTTGTTGCCCCAGTTCCTGTGTCTGTTCCCACATCTGTTGCCCCAGTTCCTCTGTCTGTTCCCACATCTGTTGCCCCAGTTCCTGTGTCTGTTCCCACATCTGTTGCCTCAGTTCCTGTGTCTGATCCCACATCTGTTGCCCCAGTTCCTGTGTCTGTTCCCACATCTGTTGCCTCAGTTCCTGTGTCTGTTCCCACATCTGTTGCCCCAGTTCCTGTGTCTGTTCTCACATCTGTTGCCCCAGTTCCTGTGTCTGTTCCCACATCTGTTGCCTCAGTTCCTGTGTCTGATCCCACATCTGTTGCCCCAGTTCCTGCGTCTGTTCCTTGTTTTTGCGGTGTTCCGTCTGTTCCTATTGTGTCTCTGCTTTCTGTGTCTTCTGTCTCTTCTGCTCCTGTGTCCAGTTCCTGTGTCTGCCAGTGTCCTTCCTGCTCCTGTTTTTGCCCCCCCCAAGTCTACTCCTGTTTCTGCTTCTTGTCTTGCCTGTTCTGTTCATGTCAGTGTCTTGTCCTATTCCTTTTTTTGTTTTTGGTTGTTCTTGTTTTTGTGCGCCACGGTGCTGTGCGCTTTGGAGGCGGGGTATTGTCACGATTGGTCACCCTCTAGTATCCATGTTTCCATGGTTTCCCTGTCTTGTGTCTTTGTTTGCATTACTTTCTTCCTTTGACCCTTGACTGTTACAACGATACTGACTCTGGACTTGCCCATAATAAATTTCGCTCTTCTCAGCACGTGTCTGTCTCCTTAGCGCTCACCATTTAGAAAGAACAATTACTGTTCATGAAGCAAGTTCAGAAAGATAGTGATCTACATAATCACTGAATCTGTGCAGTGAATATTGTCTATGCTGAATAAGCAACAAAGAAAAAAGATTCTAATTCTTTAAATTAATGCTCTTACTGGATCTTTTTGGAACAACATTAATTATTTCCTGTACTCACTGCAACATAATGTATTTAGTATACCCACATTATACAGAGGCAAGGTAAGTCCATACTATCCTAAATATTGCATATAATCATTAAAGAGCTCAGTATAGTGAGATAGTATTAATATATATAGGCCTATTAGTCAAATAATCATATTGGATTTTAAAACTAATTTGTATTTCCTGAAGGAAATACGTAGGTCTTGAAAGAGGTGAACGTGTGTGTGTGTGTGTGTGTGTGTGTGTGTGTGTGTGTGTTTTGAGCATGTGTGTGGTTGCTATGTTGTTGCACACACTTTTTTTTTAAGGAAATCCAACCTGAGGTTATTGAACCCTTACTAAATTTAATAAACTCATCCACGAACATTGGCTACATAACTAATTCATTCAAATTAGCAGTAACCATGTCTCAAAAAAATCTAAACTCTACCCATGTCAGCTGTCAAACTACAAGCTGATCTAAAACCTTCCATTTATTTTCAAGATCCTAGAAAAAAAAGCTGTAGCACAGCAGCTAAGCTCATACCTGAATTAGAACCAGATACCTGAAGTCTTTCAGTCAGGGTTTAGACCTGACTGAATTGTATGTTATGACCCTGTCTAGGCGGTGAGGTTGCAACAGCAGTGTGAAAATACTGGTAGCAGGATGGTATGTGGAATGATTAAATCACTGGACTGAACTGGCAGACAAGGTGAAATGTTGTATATTTTAAATGGTGAACACACACACACACACACACACACAAATACACACGCAAACACTGAATAATGTCAGGGGTGGCTAATTGCCGACATAACAAACCAAACCCACACTACCAAAAGAAACACCACAACTAACTACATTTTGCAGCAAAAAAATGAAATACAATTCTACACTAACTCCCTGACAATAAACAGACAATAACCAAAACGCAAAAACAAACAGGCACCACTCCCTACAATCAGTAACTATACATATAAACATACAGAAAAACACTTCATCTTTCATAGGGATCACAATCATAAACAAAACAGGGAATGCTCACATTCACAAGCACAAGCACAAGCAAACTAGGGATGTGACAAGATAAGGTAAGGTAAGCACAGCAAAGATTACAAACTCACAAATCACTGCCAATACAAGAATGAGCTTTTGGCAAGCCACTGTCTTCTTCCTCCAGGGTCCTTATATAAGCCACAGCAATCACTCCAGGAAGGGCGAGGCAACGAGGTGCACAGACAGTCCCAAATCCCAAACTGGACCAGGAGCACACTGCAGTCCAGGAGTGTAATATGTACTACAGATACACCTCAGATTTACATAGTTAATGACCTGTTGTTGGCTTCTGGGTTATGTTTCTTTGCTTATATTGCTTAGTCTGAATGCAGCATTTGACACTATAGATCAGAACATTTTACTAGATAGACTCAGAAATGTTGCAGGGATTAGGAGAATAGCCCTTTCCTGGTTTAAATCTCATCTAGCCGTTCGCTACCAGTTTGTTTACATACATTATTCAGCATACAACAAGGTTAGCTATAGTGGCCCACAAGGATCTGTCCTTGGGCCTCTGCTTTTTTCTATATATATGCTACCTCTAGGTTAAATTATACATAAACATTTTGCTAGTTTACACTGCTCCGCTGATGATATTCAGCTGTATGTCTCAGCCAAACCATAGGACATATATCAGTTTAGTATTACTGAGGAATGCATAAAGAATGTCAGACAATGTATATTAAGAAACTTTCTCTCACAACCTGTCCATGCAGTAACGCCCCCTAGCGGGCCCACCAGTGGGCCCAAGCTGGCATACTCAAATGAATCACATGATCGCATCAAATATTCTTAAAGTAGAGTAGATTTATCAACATAAACATTTCTTAGGCCTAATACAAATACCTGTTTACTGATTTTCAGCCATCTACATGCATCCGTTCAACAGAAATCCCACACTGAATACATTGTGTTTTTCTGGTAAATCTCCACAACAATCATGCCTGGCCTTTTAAAACATGCTTCTGATATAAGATAACTTCAGATTTTGTCATAGAAAATTCAAATACAATCAAAGCAACTGTGTGACATGCTTAAATGGTATACAGAGTGTTAGTAAAGTTCTTTAATTACGTGCTCACTTCTTTGCTCGGAAACGTGTTCGGTTCCTTTGTAAGATAACACAAAATACGCAAGCCTTTAGTTACCTCAAAATGCACGTTACTCACATAAAACTGATCCTGAATAGAGCATTAGAGCCCCCTTTTCTATTTTCTATTGATTTCTATTGGCCATTGCAGCACCATTGTCTTGGAGTGAGAGCAAAAAGAGGGGGATCTAGCAAGTAAAAGACCTTTTTCAAACTTGGCTTACATGCATACATATCATACATATAAGATAGTGTGTACACTGTCTTATAGCTGGACTTGTTTATATATGTGAATAAGCAAAGTTTGACAAAGTATAAAATATCTAGCTCCTGATATCTGGTGATATTTGCTTTAGATACCTTAATTCATGTACATAATTATGATACAATAGAATAAAAAAGATTACGACACAATTACAGAAACCTGTCCATTCATCCAACTCGTCTTTTCAGTTTTTTAAACCATTTGTTCTTTTCAGGTTCACTTTGCCAATTTTTACTTGAGTTTAAAAAAATTCTCAGAAACATAACTTATGTGATGCAGTATCAGTCATTTGAGGAGAATGAAGTTTGGAATTTAATATAATCGATTGAAAATTATCAGTTAAATAGTTTTTAAACCATGGATAAAATATAGCATACATTAGGGGATTGACAGAAGAATTAATGAATATAAGCCAAGTAAGAACAGTCCACACCATTGACAAAGATGCAGTGTTTTCAGATGATGGAGAACATAGATAGAAAGGTATCCAGAGAGCAAGATAAACACAAACAACAATGCCAAGTGTTTTTGCTGCTTTAGAATTAGAAGACTTAGAAACATTTGCTCTGTGTCTGTTTGAGGTAGCATTCAACAAATGATTAAAAGGGGCTTTCACCACTGCTCCTCTTCTTAAACAACCTGATCTTTCCATCCCATTTGTGGTAGAGGTAGACACCTCCAACATAGGAATAGGAGCCGTTTTGTCACAAAGGAATGACAATTCCAACAGACCATTTTTAGCGTACTTTTTCCGTAAACTGGCCCCGGCCATGCAGAACTATGAGATAGGAAAATGTGAGCAATTAGCCATAAATTTGGCTTTGGCAGAATGGAGGCACTGGTTGGAAGGGGACAACTAGCCCTTCACAGTTATTACCGACCATTGTAATTTGGAGTATATGCATTCTGCTAAACAATTAAACCCTCGACAAGCCTGTTGGTCATTATTCTTCTCACAATTTCAATTCAAGATCCTGTATTGCCCAGGTTCCCACAATACAAAAGCAGATGCCCTGTCCCACTTTCACCTAGGGTACACTGAGGAGGATCACAATACTCAGGAAACCATCCCTCCTACATGGGTGTATATAGCATCTATAAGATGGGAGATTGAGGAAATCGATCAAGCAACAAAAGAAACAGTAATACCTGCTGAATATCCTGTGGGGAAACTACATACCAGTATCATGCCGAGATCGACAATTAACCTGGACTTATTCTTATCTCACTACAGGTCATACTAGTGAAACCTGTACTCGACAACTCCTTGTTAGTTGTTATTGGTGAGAAATGCTCACGAGCAATGTGCACACGTATGTCACCTCCTGCTCAATGTGCAGTCAAAGTAATACCCTCAAGACGCTAACTGCAGGTAAACTTATGCTGCTACCCATACCTGAAAGGCCTTGGTCACACCTAGCTGGGGATTTTATTACTGACCTACCCTGCTCTAATGGAAATATTAAAATTCTGACTGTAGCAGATTGCTTTTCACATGGGGTGAGTTTCATTGCCTTCCCTGGACCTACCACCTTTCAAACCGCAGAGGCACTTATCAATCAGGTGTTCTACTTTTTTGGCATCCCTGAAGACATCCTGTCTGATCGAGGACCTCAGTTCACTTCACGAGTCTGGTCAACCTTTTTTAAACACATTGGGGTAGCAATAAGTTTGATGTCAGGATATCATCCTCCATCCAAGGACAGATTGACACAGAGGAGAGACATCAGTATACCAGCCTGGGGATCACGTATGGCTCTCTTGATGGGATTTCCGTTCTGTTTTTGTTTGCCTTCTGGTTTATGTCCTGGACTGTTTATCTCCATGACTGTGATTATCCCTGGCTTCATCTTTCTGGCTCTGACTATTGCATGTTCACCGACTACTGATCTGGATTCTAATAAAACCCAAACCTCTTATCTGCCTCTAGCATCTGACTTTTTCTGCCTCGTCACAATAAGAGATTTTATAGAGGAAGGATAGAGGTATCATGGAGTGGTCTCAGCTTTTCAGGTGTCAGGTTAAGTCTGAAATTAAAACTGTGCTGGAAACAAATTCAATTTTAAAGATAAGGACTCCTAAATTCTACAGTAACAATATACTTTGATAAAACATTTATAAAATAAAGCATGTTAAGGGATTTTGAGAGGAATTAATGTATATTATCTATCTAAATGACAGCCATACCAATTACTTAGTGTTCAAGTTCTGATCTGACAGAAAAAAAATGTGATCCAGCAAGTAAAAGACCTTTTACAAACTTGGCTTGAATGCATACATATAACAGTGTGTATACAGTCTTATAGCAGGACTTGTTTTTTAGGTTATACGTGAATAGGTTAGACAAAAATTATAAATATCTAGCTCCTTCTATCTGCTGATATTTGCTTTAGATACATTAATTCATGTACATAATTTTGATATACTAAGATAAAAAGAGATAATACACACTTACTGAAACCTGTCAATTCATCCTACTCATCTCTTCAGGTTTTTTTTTTTTAACTTTGAAAACATAAATATCAAAAGTTTAATTGTATAAAATTGGTTTTGCAAGTTTGGAAAAACAATTAATTAATTTTATTTATACACAAGTTCACAGTTTTTTGCTATTTCTTTTTTTCTGGTTTACTTTGCCAGCTGAATCCTACTTGAGTTTAGAAATGTTCTCAGGCACATAGTTAATGTGATGCAGTCTCAGTCTTTTGAGGAGAATAAAGTTTGAAATTAAATATGCTCTAGAAACAAAATGACTGTTGATGAAAAATTAAACAGTCTACAGGTGACAAAGTATTGAGCTGAGGCTCTAAACCATGGATAAAATATAGCATATATTATGGGATTGACAGAAGAATTGATTAATATAAGCCAGGTAAGAACAGTCCACAAGAGTGAGAAAGATGTTATGTTTTCAACTGTCAGAGAACATAAATAAAAAGGTATCCAGAGAGCAAGATAAACACAAACAACAATGCCCAGTGTTTTTGCTGCTTTAGAATTAGAAGACTTAGAAACTTTGGCTCTGTGTCTGTTTGAGGTAGCATTCAACATAGATCTCACAGCTTTAGCTTGACGTCGTACCAAAGTAAAAATGATTGAATACAAGATAAGTATAACAGAACATGGGCATATAAATGAAATCACAAGATCAGTGGTCACTAAGGAAGATTTTATAAATAAAATGCACTCTCCGTGGCATCTGCTCAAGATCTGTGATGGAAGCAGATGGTCATTAAAGTACAAATAGATGAGGATATACAAGAGAGAACAAGACCAGCCTAGAATTATGAATAAAGACATTTTACGAACTGTGACTTTAGTGGAATATAGCAGAGGATCACTGACTGCAATGTACCGATCAACTGCAATGAAAACCATATTGCACAGAGATGCTGACATTGAGATAAAATTGATTATTAGAACAATTGTACATGCCATTTTACCAAGATACCAACAGCTGTCTCTTAGTTGCATTGTATTCACAGGCATGAAAACAAGTCCCACGAGAAGATCGGCCACAGCCAGAGAGAGGATGAGTAGGTTGGTAGGGGTATGGAGCTGCTTGAAGTGAGAGATAGATAAGATCACAAGCAAGTTCAAAAACACAGTGCAAACAGATATACAAGACAGAAAACTAAACAAAAATATATTTCCAGGGCCTGTTCGGACCTCCTTTCTGCATGATGAGTTGTTGTCAGGAAAGCAGTACTCAACTGTCAAGTTTTGCTGATACTCTGTGATATTCATCTTGAGAATTTATAGATATGCCAGTTGGAGATGTTCATAATATGCTGTTCAACAGTGCTGATCTGCTGAATTTGACTTTGCAGATTGTGTATTTATATTGAAGTATGAATCCTCCTACTAACATATGAATGGCCACTTTTTACACAGCATCATTCACTTAATATTCAACAATGTCATTACAGGGGTGACCAGTAGCGGAGTGGAAATGTTTATAGTTAGAGTTCAAACATTTCACATCCATCACATTTTGTACACAAGGTTTTTTTTAGGTATTCCTTTGCCTTTAGCATACTACTAAATATTAAATAAATGCATACATATAATGCTCTTATTGTAACGAACCTGGTCATTTGTTCTACGACTGCTGGATTTTGAAAAAAAAATTTAATTTGATGAAGCTGAAAGTGGGAGCACTAATCTAGACTTTTATTTTGGGGAATAATAATAATAATAATACATTGTAATAATACATATTATTATTTACATCTTACATATACATATTATTTACATATTGCTTTTCACACAAAGGACATGAAGATGCTTACAATATTATCATTATTATTAGTTGCATTCATTTCGTACCTCTCTCAAACTCAAGGTCGCTTTACAAATATTGCTTTTTTTTCCTCTTTACACACACACACACCTGATGAGAAGCAGCAGCCACTTTGCACACAGTGTACTCTCTGTCAGAAACTACAGCCCCCTGGAGGACTGCACTGGGTGCAGGGAAAGGGAAGGAGGTTAAGACCAGTGCAGAGCACCAACCATCACTGGACAATAGTCTGTACAAAAAATGGAGGTTGTAGTCAGTCATGTTTCAACAGTTCAATTTCCCAATTAGAGTGAGTGGCATCCTTCACTCTCTGTGCTTGTGTGGTATCTTTTGCATAGTCAAGATAATTCCAACATGTAATCATCCTCTGAATCATTTTGTTGTCTATCATCTGCTTCTGATCACACTAATGACAAGTCCCCAAGTGAAGCAAGTGAATACTGATCACAATATATCTGTGCATGTAGACAATAGAAAAGCTCAATTTATAGCAAGTCAGCTACCTGGCTGGGAAACCTAACCAAACTAGATGTTATTAGAACAAAACCAATCTATACCAGCAATCTATTAAACTACCACAGTCATTTCTCAACCTCAGAATTCTTTTTATCTGTCACAAACCCCATGAATATACACTAGGTTAACAAGTTCCACCTAATACAAAATTATCACTCCACTTGCACTTGATAACAGAGTTATTGTAATGATTGCACACACAAACAAGGAAGAGGATCCGATCGCAAGAGGTTTTATTATTTAGATCAAACAGATCAGTGGGGTCAGGCAGGTAGTTAGCTTGTTTCAAGGTCGATAACATAGGACAGAGTCCAGGGGGTGTCCAGGGGTCAGAAAGAAGACAAGCTCTGAAACATAGGCAGGAGTCAAAAACCAGGAAGACAAAACCGTAACTGAACCGCTTGTTACGCAACATAAGGTTGGCAATACTTCACGACGTGAGTGTGAAGGAGGGGAGCTTAAGTAAGGGAGGAGTGATGAGGAGAAACAATGATCAGGTGTGTGCTAGCATTCAGGTGAACCAGATTAGAGGCATGTGTGGGAAGAGGTAGGCATGGCAGTGTGGGGTTGAGCATGATTCCTGGCATTCATAATAGTTATTATGTACTGTGTACACTTTGGTACTAAAGAAAAAAAAGTCACATTAAAATTCTCCCATTATTATGTATATACACTTCGATACTAAATAAAATAAGAATGTCATTAAAATATTCTTGTAATGGTAGGAAAGTGCAATTCTGAAGAGAAACACTAGAAGCATACTTGTTGTTTGCCATTATGCGAATGTGAGAAAGAAAGATAGACAAGGGAAAGATTATGAAGTTTTAATTGTTAGTAATAAAATGTTTAGAGAGCAAATGAAATTGAATTAGCAAAGGTGTAACATGGTCAGCCGATTTAGACCATGTAATGTCCATGGATTCGTGCTGCAGAAATGCCTACTAGGAATATTTTGACTAAGACTTCAGTAAAGTGTTGTGTTAAAACAGGTTGTAGTCTGGAAATATTTCATAAATAAAAAAAACACAATCAAGGAGACACAATTTATGACTAGAAAAACAAAGCGTACTGTCCAAAATAACACCAAGGCTGTAAACCTTTACGAAGACAGTTATAATAGCTCCAGCCATAGGGAATGTACAAATATAATTTTTTTTAAGTGTACATTTAGATCCCATAGGAAACAGCTCAGTTTTACTCCTATCGAATTTGAAATAATTGCTTGTTATCCATATATGTGTATCATGGAAATAAGATGTGTGAGTATTGAAAGAGAGAGTAGAAGTTGGCATATTGGACACACACAACTGCATATCATCAGCTTAGCAATGAAACCGATCGTCATAGATGCTGAAAAATATTGCCAAGAGGAAGAAGGTAAATGATGAATAATAGTGAGCCTAACACTGAACCCTGTGTAACACCACAATGAACCGTAGAGATTTCTGACCAATAATTCTGAATGTGTACAAACTGTGTCCTGTCTGCAAGATAGGAAGGAAACCACTGATGTACAGTGCCACAGAGTCCAATACTAGCCAACTGCTCCATAAGAAGCTGATATGATATTGTATCAAAGGCTACACTGAGCACACGTAAAGATTAAAATAGAAAGCACACCTGAATCAGCTGAAAGCTCGTCTGTATTTCAAAGCCCTTGTTTGTTAGCCTGTTTTGTGATTCTAGCCATTTGTTTTTCCTTACCTCCCTGTGTTTTTCCCTAGCTTCTTTGTTATAGACTGCTTCCTGTGTTTGCCTCCGTGTATTTTTTTTTTGTTCATGATGTATCCCTTTATGCTACGTATTGACTCAATGACCCTGGACTGCTCTGATGACTCTGAATCTGGATTTGCCCCTAATCCCCTAATAAAGTTCGCTCTTCTTTGCACATGTGTCTGCCTCCTTACTGCTCACCATTGCATCAAGAGCCAACTGCACAGGAATTGTGTTAATTTTGGAGTTGAGAAACTTCAAAAAAGCAGAATATTGTTCATTATAGAGGTTTGTATTGATATTTATTTCAGATGGTTTGAGTAAACGTTTCACTGTATAGAAAAGTGTCTTAGTATTCCATTCACCATTAATGCTAATAATGTGTGCATAATAAGATGTTTTTGCACAGAAAGAATATTTTGTAGTAAAGGATATGTTCAAAATACATTTGTTTATGAATAGAAAATCTGGGCTTGGTGTATACCCTCTAATGCCTCGATGTAATTCAGGTACCAAGGAGCACCATGGACAAATAAAAGAACCTGGAGGTTTTTTGGTTTTTTTTTGCAGGGGCTAGGATATCATGCGCAGAAGATAAACTATTATTGTAATAGTCTACTAAACCTGAAAGTGAAGCAATAGGGATAGGAACAGAGTTTGGAATAATTAAACTGTTGAGATCCTCAGGATTAACATATCAAATATTGTGTGATAACATCGTACTGTGCACCTTTGATTTAGCATACAATCATTTGGCAATAATAGTTTTATGGTAGATCAAAACATTGTTTTAAAATCTTTAGTAATCATTGTCAGTTTTACCAAAATGAACATTAAAATATCGCATTAAAATAACATTGGAAGACATTGTATCATATAAATACAAAGAGTTTAACAGCCAGAAGTTTGAAGACAGACTGGCTAAGTAAAGAGAGTGGCATTAATTTTATACTCTCACAATAAATCAACACAAGGCCACCTCCCCTACCTCAAGCACAAGGCTTGAAAATGTAAACAATTCCAGGTGGAACTGCTGTATTTAACTCTAGACAGTCATTCTGTGCGTGCCAGGTTTCCATAGGACACGACTAATCCAGACTACATTAATCAGATAAGCTTTGTTAGTGTTGGAACGGTTGTTGTAAAGGGCAAACTTATGATAACCTGGGTGCATACTCATAGCTGATTTAGCTAATGGAGTCGAGAGCACATCCCTCATACATTTTAAAACCAAAGCAAATGTACAATTCCAACTAGTGCTCAATGCACACTGCTGGCACTGCTGGTTTAGAGGTACCAACCTGACATCCAACATAAATGTGGATCCAAGAATGTGCTGGCTGATATGCTTTCTCAAGTTTAGTTTAGTAAAGAAATTCATTCTCACCTTTTCTTTATGGGGGGAGGGTATTTCGTCCAATGCCTATTTGTGCCTTGTTTTCCCTTTACTCTTCACCACACTGCCATTTTTCTCAATGAAACTTTTGACATTTATTCCAGTATTCCAACCTGGCTGCCTCTGCCCCACTGAACGTGGACCCAGCAGCCCTTTTTTGGGGGGGGCTTTGCTTCCTTTTATCTGATTCCCTGCTTCTGGCACCAATTAGACCTGCACCTAAGAGGATGTGGCCACATGTTGCTCCCAGAATGGTGTCGGCATGCCCTGTTCCAAAGATGGTGAAGCTATACCTCTGGATCCACTGTCCACTCGACTTTTGTATGTGTAATTGCTGTCAATCATGAATTTTTGTCCAAAATAAATGTCGATCATCACTACGCTTGCATCGTTCTTCACCTCATTCAGTGTCACATAGATAAGCTGACAGCATAAGTTCATTGTATTGGTTAAACAACCATGTGATATTTAGTTCTTTATCTATATATTTTCATAGGTTTATTTCATTTTTCATCAAAATAAGTGTCGCATGTTGATTTAGTGCCATGTTGTCAACTGGAAATGTGTCATAATTTCCAAAATGAACCACTTAAGTTCCAGAAAATCAATAAAATTAGAAAAAGGTGACATATGTAAAAAGAGACAATATGATGAATATTATTTAAAATATGGGTTCACTTACATCAAATTATTTGGGGAAGTAGATTCTCCAGTTCAACAGACAACCAGTGGCTGAGTTCTGGTTGAATATTCAGCAAGATTATCCAGCCTTTACAAAACATGCAATCAGAAGCCTTTGCCATGTGGTTCATTATATGTATACAAAGTTGGATCCTCTGCACTGGTTGTTCTGAATCCACAGAACACATCAAAACTAGAGGTGGAGAACAACTTAAGACTGGCTGTTTGAAATATTAAACCTGATATCAGCAGATTGTGTTTAAAAAGCAGCCACATCCTTCACACCAAAATGAAAAACATTGTGTGTGTATGTGTGTGTGTGTGCGTGCACATTTTGATTGATGTGTGTGTGTGTGTGCATTTTCACTGATGTGTGTGTGTGTGTGTGTGTGTGTGTGTGTGCGCGCACACGTTTTGATTGATGTGTGTGTGTGTGTGTGTGTGTGTGTGTGTGTGTGTGTGTGTGTGTGTGTGTGTACTGAGGAAAAATGGGTTGATTTGACTTGATTTTCTTTATACATATGCTGCAGTATTTTGTGTATTGAAAGGTTTTAGTCAAGGGGCACCAACTTCTCAAAACACTGACAAGGAGACCTCAGGAAGAACAAGTTTGAATACTCTACACTTTGCCCTTCAAATCTGATTATAACTTTAATGCAAAGTGTGAACAGTATTATAATTAAAAACAACATGGAATCAACATCTAACACTGGCTTCAAAAGAGCCAAAATGTCACAAGAATCTTTTGTTTAGAAGGTAAATCACAAGTTTCAAAACAGACTACCAATTTCTAAACAAAAAGACCATAAATAGAATTTTCCAATGACATTGGGATTGTATTGTGATACAGGCAAATTCGTGTTCTTTCCAAGACACACAAACAACCCGCTAAATGAATAACAAAACAAGCAAAATAAATAATAAAACAAAAAATAATAAAAAATAATTCTACAAGTAGCAATATACTTATCTGATAATCTAGAACATTAATATAAAAAATGATAAAGGATTCATAGAAGAATTAATGTATACAACCATCCAAATGCAGTCTACACCAATGTCTTAGAGGTCAAGTTGTTAACTGACAGATTAATA
Source organism: Electrophorus electricus (assembly GCF_041902795.1). NCBI lineage: Eukaryota > Metazoa > Chordata > Actinopteri > Gymnotiformes > Gymnotidae > Electrophorus > Electrophorus electricus. The sequence goes on along the minus strand of NC_137515.1, from coordinate 4,395,662 downwards.
AAAATATGGGATCCAGCAATTAAAAGACCTTTTTCAAACTTAGCATACATATAACATCTATACTGTCTTATAGTGGGACCAGTTTTATATATTTGCGTAAGATAACTTTGACAAAAGGTATAAATATACTAGCTCCTGATATCTCCTTTATATATATATAATTCATGTGCATGACTATAATAGAATAAGATTTTAAAAATATACAAATTTAATACACAATTACAGAAGCCCATGCAATCATCATACTCATCTCTTCATCTTTTGTAATTTATATCATATGAAGCAGATTCAGTCTTTTGAGGAGAATAAAGTTTGAAATTAAATATGCTTTGAAAATTAATGGAATGTTGAAGGTGATAATTTAAACAGTCTGCAAGTCACAATGTACTTAGCTGATGATCTAAACCATGGATAAAATATAGCATATATTAGAGGATTGACAGAGGAATTGATGGATATAAGCCAGGTAAGAACAGTCCACACCACTGACAAAGATGTCATGTTTTCAACAAACAGAGAACATAGACTAAAAGGTATCCAGAGAGCAAGATAAACACAAACAACAATGCCCAGTGTTTTTGCTGCTTTAGAATTAGAAGACTTAGAAACTTTGGCTCTGTGTCTGTTTGAGGTAGCATTCAACACGGATCTCACAGCTTTAGCTTGACGCCTTGCTAAAGTAAAAATGATTGAATACAAGATGAGTATAACTGAACATGGACATATAAACGAAATCACAAGATCAATGATCACCAAGGAAGATTTTACGATTAAAATGCACTCTCCGTGACATCTGCTCAAGATCTGAGATGGAAGGAGATGGTCATTAAAGTACAAATAGACAAGGACATACAAAAGAGAAAAAGACCAGCCTAGAATTATGCATAAAGACATTTTAGAAACTGTGACTTTAGTGGAATATAGCAGAGGGTCACTGACTGCAATGTACCTATCAACTGCAATTAAAACCATATTACACACAGATGCTGAAGCTGAGATACAATTGATTACTAGAAAAATGATACATGCCATTTTACCAAGATACCAACAGCTGTCTCTTAGTTGCATTGTATTTACAGGCATGAAAACAAGTCCCATGAGAAGATCAGCCACAGCCAGAGAGAGGATGAGTAGGTTAGTTGGAGTGTGGAGCTGCTTGAAGTGAGAGATGGAGAAGATCACAAGCAAGTTCAAAAATACATTGCATATAATGATACAAGACAGAAAAATAAACAAAATTATATTTCCAGGGCCTGTTCGGACCTCCTTTCTGCATGATGAGTTGTTGTCAGGAAAGCAGTACTCAACTGTCATGTTTTGTTGATCCTCTGTGATATTCATCTTAAGTATTTACAGATATGCAAGTTGGAGCTGTTTATAATATGCTGTTCAGCAGTACTGGACTGATGAATTTGTCTTTGCAGATTGTGTATTTATATTGAAGTATGAATCCTCCTACTAACATATGAATGGCCACTTTTTACACAGCATCATTCACTTAATATTCAACAATGTCATTACAGGGGTGACCAGTAGAGGAGTGAACGTGTTTCCAGTTAGTGTTAACAGCTAAATCTCTCACATTTTGCACACAATGTGTTTTTGAGGTATTCCTTTGCTTTTAACACATACTACTTATTAAATAAATAAGCTCCAGTTTTCTCAGCTTTGTGAACTTTTATTTGGATCGTAAAAGTAACTTTAGTAGTATAGCAGCTCCTCTTACTGCCCTCCTCAAAGGAGCTGTGACAAAGATACGCTGGAACCAAGAGGCAGATCAAGCATTCAATCAATTCAAATGATTAAAAGGGGCTTTCACCACTGCTCGTCTTCTTAAACAACCTGATCTTTCCATCCCATTTGTGGTAGAAGTAGAAACCTCCAACATAGGAGTAGGAGCCATTTTGTCACAAAGGAAGGACAATTCCAACAGACCATTTTTAGCGTACTTTTTCCGTAAACTGGCCCCGGCCATGCAGAACTATGAGATAGGAAAATGTGAGCTATTAGCCATAAAATTGGCTTTGGCAGAATGGAGGCACTGGTTGGAAGGGGACAACTAGCCCTTCACATTTATTACCTACTATTATATTTGGAGTATATGCATTCTGCTAAACAATAAACCCTCGACAAGCCTGTTATTCATTATTCTTCTCACAATTTCAATTCAAGATCCTGTATTGCCCAGGTTCCCACAATACAAAAGCAGATGCCCTGTCCCACTTTCACCTAGGGTACACTGAGGAGGATCACAACACTCAGGAAACCATCCCTCCTACATGGGTGTATATAGCATCTATAAGATGGGAGATTGATGAGGAAATCGAGCAACCAACAAAAGAAACTTGATACTTGAAACTTGATAACAGAGTTATTGTAATGATTGCACACACAAACAAGGAAGAGGATCCAATCGCAGGAGGTTTTATTATTTAGATCAAACAGATCAGTGGGGTCAGGCAGGTAGTTAGGTTGTTTCAAGGTCGATAACATAGGACAGAGTCCAGGGGTCAGAAAGAAGACAAGCTCTGAAACACAGGCAGGAGTCGAAAACCAGGAAGACAAAACCGTAACTGAACCGCTTGTTACGCAACATAAGGTTGGCAATACTTCACGACGTGAGTGTGAAGGAGGGGAGCTTAAGTAAGGGAGGAGTGATGAGGAGAAACAATGATCAGGTGTGTGCTAGCATTCAGGTGAACCAGATTAGAGGAATGTGTGGGAAGAGGTAGGCATGGCAGTGTGGGGTTGAACATGATTCCTGGTGTTCATAACAGTTATTATGTACTGTGTACACTTTGGTACTAAAGAAAAAAAAAGTCACATTAAAATTCTCCAATTATTATGTATATACTCTTCGATACTAAATAAAATAAGAATGTCATTAACATATTCTTGTAATGGTAGGAAAGTGCAATTCTGAAGAGAAACACTACAAGCATACTTGTTGTTTGCCATTATGCGAATGTGAGAAAGAAAGATAGACAAGGGAAATATTATGAAGTTTTAATTGTTAGTAATAAAATGTTTACATTAAGCCATTGTGATTACAGAGAGCCAATGAAATTGAATTAGCAAAGGTGTAACATGGTCAGCCGATTTAGACCATGTAATGTCCATGGATTCGTGCTGCAGAAATGCCTACTAGGATTATTTTGACTAACACTTCAGTAACGTGTTGTGTTAAAACAGGTCGTAGTCTGGAAATATTTCATAAATAAAAAAAACACAATCAAGAAGACACAATTTATGCCTAGAAAAACAGAGCGTACTGTCCAAAATAACACCAAGGCTGTAAATCTTTACGAAGACAGTTATAATAGCTCCAGCCATAGGGAATGTACAAATATAATTTTTTTTAAGTGTAGATTTAAATCCCATAGGAAACAGCTCAGTTTTACTCCTATCAAATTTGAAATAATTGCTTTTTATCCATATATGTGTATCATGGAAATAAGATGTGTGAGTATTGAAAGAGAGAGTAGAAGTTGGCATATTGGACACACACAGCTGCATATCATCAGCATAACAATGAAACCGATCATCATAGATGCTGAAAATTATTGCCAAGAGGCAGAAGGTAAATGATGAATAATAGTGAGCCTAACACTGAACCCTGTGTAACAACACAATGAACCATAGAGATTTCTGACCATTAATTCTGAATCTGTACCAACTGTGTCCTGTCTGCAAGATAGGAAGCAAACCACTGATGTTCAGTGCCACAGAGTCCAATACTAGCCAACTGCTCCATAAGAAGCTGATATGATATTGTATCAAAGGCTACACTGAGCACAAGTAAAAATTAAAATAGAAAGCACACCTGAATCAGCTGCACAGAGAAGATCAGTGGTGAGCTTAACCATAGCCATTTCTGTACTATGTTTGGGATTTAAAATTCTAATTTCAGAATTGGTCTGATTATAGCAACTTTAAGTGAAAAGTACTAATGATCTATACTAATGATCTTTATGAGAACTTTAATTACTGATTATTATCAAATAAATAATTGAAGGCAAACATGTTTTAACTACCGTTGTAGTAATACAATCTATATGACATACAAAGATATTGGATTTAGTTATAAATTAAAAATTTCTATTTTCAGTTAGAAGACAGAAGTCACATTAATCAGTGGCTGGGGAAAATTTGATAGTGCTTACTGGTGATAAATCTGTCTGTGAAATATTATCAAGTGTCACAGTTAGTCCCTCCCATCTTACATGTTCCATGGTTTCCTTGTCTTGTGTGTTTTTGTTTCCATTCCTTAGTTTTCTTTTCTCTACCCCTCATTTGGTTTTCCGCACCCATCATTACATTCATCTGTTCCTCCTTCCTAGTTTTGTTAAGTTAATGTATTAAACCCTGTCTTGTTCCCGTTTTCTTGGCTGTTCATGGTTTGGCTGTTTGAATGTTTGGTTGTTTGTTTGAAAGTTTTTGAAAGCTCGTCTGTATTTCAAAGCCCGTGTTTGTTAGCCTGTTTTGTGATTCTAGCCATTTGTTTTTCCTTACCTCCCTGTGTTTTTCCCTAGCTTCTTTGTTATAGACTGCTTCCTGTGTTTGCCTCCGTGTATTTTTTTTTTGTTCATGATGTATCCCTTTATGCTACGTATTGACTCAATGACCCTGGACTGCTCTGATGACTCTGAATCTGGATTTGCCCCTAATCCCCTAATAAAGTTCGCTCTTCTTTGCACATGTGTCTGCCTCCTTACTGCTCACCCTTGCATCAAGAGCCAAATGCACAGGAATTGTGCTAATTTTGGAGTTGAGAAACTTCAAAAAAGCAGAATATTGTTCATTAGAGAGGTTAGTATTGATATTTATTTCAGATGGTTTGAGTAAACTTTTCACTGTATAGAAAAGTGTCTTAGTATTCCATTCACCATTAATGCTAATAATGTGTGCATAATAAGATGTTTTTGCACAGAAAGAATATTTTGTAGTAAAGGATATGATCAAAATACTTTTGTTTATGAATAGAAAATCTGGGCTTGGTGTATACCCTCTAATGCCTCGATGTAATTCAGGTACCAAGGAGCACCATGGACAAATAAAACAACGTGTTTTTTTTTTTTTTTTTGCAGGGGCTAGGATATCATGCACAGAAGATAAACTATTATTGTAATAGTCTACTAAACCTGAAAGTGAAGCAATAGGGATAGGAACAGAGTTTGGAATAATTAAACTGTTGAGATCCTCAGGATTAACATATCAAATATTGTGCGATAACATCGTACTGTGCACCTTTGATTTAGCATACAATCACTTGGCAATAATAGTTTTATGGTAGATCAAAACATTGTTTTAAAATCTTTAGTAATCATTGTCAGTTTTACCAAAATGAACATTAAAATATCACATTAAAATAACATTGGAAGACATTGTATCATATAAAGACAAAGAGTTTAACAGCCAGAAGTTTGAAGGCAGACTGGCTAAGTAAAGAAAGTGGCATTAATTTTATACTCTCACAATAAATCAACACAAGGCCACCTCCCCTACCTCAAGCACAAGGCTTGAAAATGTAAACAATTCCACATGGAACTGCTGTATTTAACTCTAGACAGAGTTCCAGTATTCCTACCTGGCTGCCTCTGCCCCACTGAACGTGGACCCAGCAGCCCTTTTTTGTGGGGCCTTTGCTTCCTTTTATCTGATTTCCTGCTTCTGGCACCAATTAGACCTGCACCTAAGAGGATGTTGCCACACGTTGCTCCCAGGAGGGTGTCGGCGTGCCCTGTTCCAAAGATGGTGACGCTATACCTCTGGATCCACTGTCGATTCGACTTTGGTATGTGTAATTGCTGTCAATCATGAATTTTTGTCCAAAATAAATGTCGATCATCAATACGGTTGCATCGTTCTTCACCTCACTCAGTGTCACATAGATAAGCTGACAGCATAAGTTCATTGTATTGGTTAACCAACCATGTGATATTTAGTTCTTTATCTATATATTTTCATAGGTTTATTTCATTTTTCGTCAAAATAAGTGTCGCATGTTGATTTAGTGTCATGTTGTCAACTGGCAATGTGTCAAAATTTCCAAAATGAACCACTTAAGTTCCAGAAAATCAATAAAATTCGAAAAAGACAACACATATGAAAAAGAGACAATATGATGAATATTATTTAAAATATGGGTTCACTTACATCTAATTATTTGGGGAAGTAAAGCCGCAGTGTATAATCTGTGCTAATGACAGCTTGAAAGCAGCAAAACTAAAGCAACATTTAGACAATAAACAAGAAAAAGATTCATCAGTTCAACAGGCAACCAGTGGCTGAGTTCTGGTTGAACATTCAGCAAGATTATCCAGCCTTTACAAAACATGCAATCAGAGGCCTTTTGCCATGTGGTTCATTATATGTATACAAAGTTGGATCCTCTGCACTGGTTGTTCTGAAGCCAAAGAACACATCAAAACTAGATGTGGAGAACAACTTAAGACTGGCTGTTTGAAAGATTAAACCTGCTATCAGAAGATTGTGTTTAAAAAGCAGCCACATCCTTCACACCAAAATGAAAAACATTGTGTGTGTATGTGTGTGTGTGTGCACGCACGTTTTGATTGATGTGTGTGTGTGTGTGTGTGTGTGTGTGTGTGTGTGTGTGTGTGTGTATGTGTGCGCGCGCACGTTTTGATTGATGTGTGTGTGGGTGTGTGTGTGTGTGTGTGTGTGTGTGTGTGTGTGTGTGTGTGTGTGTGTGCGCGCGCACGTTTTGATTGATGTGTGTGTGTGTGTGTGTGTGTGTGTGTGTGTGTGTGTGTGTGTGTGTGTGTGTGTGTGTGTTTTTGTGAGTGTGTGGGTGTACTGAGGAAAAATGGTATGATTTGACCTGATTTTCTTTATACATATGCTGCAGTATTTTGTGTATTGAAAGGTTTTTGTCAAGGGGGGCCAACTTCTCAAAACACTGACACGGAGACCTCAGGAAGAACAAGTTTGAATACTCTACACTTTGCCCTTCACATCTGATTATAATTTTACTGCAAAGTGTGAACAGTATTATAATTAAAAACAACATGGAATCAATATCTAACACTGGCTTCAAAAGAGCCAAAATGTCACAAGAATCTTTTGTTTAGAAGGTAAATCACAAGATTCAAAACAGACTACCAATTTCTAAAAAAAAAAAAGACCATAAATAGAATTTTCCAATGATATTGGGATTGTATTGTGATGCAGGCAAATTCGTGTTCTTTACAAGACACACCAACAACCCGCTAAATGAATAACAAAACAAGCAAAATAAATAATAAAACAAAAAAATAATAAAAAGTGAAAGATTTTTTTGGAGCAAGGACAGAGATAACATGAAGTTGTCTTAGTGTTCCACCTCTGGCAGGATAAGTCTGAAATTAAAATGCCCTGGAAACAAATTTCATTTTACAGATAAAGACTACAAAATTCTACAAGTAGCAATATACTTAGCTGATAATCTCGAACATTAATAAAAAAATGATAAAGGATTCATAGAAGAATTAATGTATACAACCATCCAACTGCAGTTTACACCAATGTCTTAGAGTTCAAGTTGTTATCTGACAGATTAATAAAAATATGGGATCCAGCAATTAAAAGACCTTTTTCAAACAGCATACATGCACACATATAACATGTATACTCTCTTATAGTGGGACCAGTTTTATATATGTTCTTAAGATAACTTTGACAAAAGGTATAAATATCCTAGCTCCTGATATCTGCTTTTTATATATATATATATATATATATATATATATATATATATATATATATATATATATATATATATATAATTCATGTGCATGACTATAATAGAATAAGATTTGAAAAAAATACAAATTTTAAACACAATTACAGAAGCCCATCCAGTCATCATACTCATCTCTTCAGTTTTTGTAATTTATATCATATGAAGCAGATTCAGTCATTTGAGGAGAATAAAGTTTTTTAAATATGCTTTGAAAATTAATGGAATGTTGAAGGTGATCATTTAAACAGTCTACAAGTCACAATGTACTTAGCTGTTGCTCTAAACCATGGATAAAATATAGCATATATTAGAGGATTGACAGAGGAATTGATGGATATAAGCCAGGTAAGAACAGTTGACACCAGTGAAAAAGATGTCATGTTTTCAGCAAACAGAGAACATAGACTAAAAGGTATCCAGAGAGCAAGATAAACACAAACAACGATGCCAAGTGTTTTTGCTGCTTTAGAATTAGAAGACTTAGAAACTTTGGCTCTGTGTCTGTTTGAGGTAGCATTCAACATAGATCTCACAGCTTTAGCTTGACGTCTTGCCAAAGTAAAAATGATTGAATACAAGATGAGTATAACTGAACATGGGCATATAAATGAAATCACAAGATCAGTGGTCACTAAGGAAGATTTTATAAATAAAATGCACTCTCCGTGGCATCTGCTCAAGATCTGTGATGGAAGGAGATGGTCATTATAGTACAAAAAGATGAGGATATACAAGAGACTAAAAGACCAGCCTAGAATTATTAATAAAGACATTTTATGAACTGTGACTTTAGTGGAATATAGCAGAGGATCACTGACTGCAATGTACCGATCAACCGCAATGAAAACCATATTACACACAGATGCTGACATTGAGATATAATTGATTATTAGAACAATTGTACATGCCATTTTACCAAGATACCAGCAGCTGTCTCTTAGTTGCATTGTATTCACAGGCATGAAAACAAGTCCCACGAGAAGATCGGCCACAGCCAGAGAGAGGATGAGTAGGTTGGTAGGGGTATGGAGCTGCTTGAAGTGAGAGATAGATAAGATCACAAGCAAGTTCAAAAACACAGTGCAAACAGATATACAAGACAGAAAACTAAACAAAAATATATTTCCAGGGCCTGTTCGGACCTCCTTTCTGCATGATGAGTTGTTGTCAGGAAAGCAGTACTCAACTGTCATGTTTTGCTGATACTCTGTGATATTCATCTTAAGTATTTACAGATAGGCCAGTTGAAGCTGATCATAATATGCTGTTCAGCAGTACTGAACTGATGAATTTGTCTTTGCAGATTGTGCATTTATATTGAAGTATGAATCCTCCTACTAACATATGAACGGCCACTTTTTACCCAGCATCATTCACTTAATATTCATCAATGTCATTACATGGGTGACCAGTAGAGGAGTGAAAGTGTTTACAGTTAGAGTTAACAGTTAGAGTTAACAGTCAGTGTTCAAGCACAATTTACATCTATCAGGTTTTCTACAGAAGGTGTTTTTTGTAGTATACTTTGCCTTTAACACATACTAAATATTAAATAAATGCATAGATAATGTTTTAATGTAATGTAATGTTTTATTATTGTAACAAACCTGGTCATCTGTCCTGCGACTGCTGGATCTTTAAGAAAAAACTAAATTTGACAAATCTGAAAGAGGCAGAGCTAATCCATTCTGTTCCCCTGCCACATGTGCTTTATGATAGCGGTTCTATAAAGGGCTTCAGGGAAAATTATTCATTTTCAAGGTTTTTTGTCAATATCAGAGATGATGGAACAGAAACTATGGCAATTCAGCATCATACACTACAATTTTCCCACTTAGACTGACTTCAAGTGAAGCAAGTGAATACTGCTCACATTATGTCTGTGCATCTAGGCATTATAAAGACATACTCACATAATTTACAGCATGACAGCTCACTGGGAAACCAGGTTTAATGTTAATCCAGATGTTATTATAACAAAACCAATATATATATCAGCAAGACAATAAACTACAACAGCCATATTTCAACCTCAGTATTGTCTTTATCTGTCACATAAACCACATGAACATATGTTAACAAGTTCCTCCTTATACAAATCCTCCTTGCCACTTGAACTTGATAAAAGAGTTATTATGTACTGTATACACTTTGTACTAAAAAAAATAATAATGTCACATTAAAATTCTCTTGTAAGGGTATGAAAGTGTAAGCGCAATTCTCAAGTAAACCACTAGAGTCATACTTGTAAGGAGCTGATAGTGCAGTCTCATACATAAAATATGTAGTTATTGATGATTCAGAAAACCTAATTTAAAAATGATGTTAACAAACATTTTCCTCCAGGGTGAGTGGCACCCTAGCGCCCTCTATTGGCCAGCTGTCACTACCTTTTGGTGTTGAGTGTCGGAAAAGCCGCAATTGCTGCCATATTGTCAGATTGGCGATATACCTGTCTGTGACCCAAGTGGAAGCCCAGATTCCATTACTCCTCCCACCCAATGGCGTGTTGGAGCAATTTCACAAAACACTTAAGTCAATGATTCATAAGTACTGTTTTGAGTCAGGTCATGATTGGACCAAAGCAATTCCAATGGTACTTTTTGCTGTTAGAGAGACATTTCAGGTGTCACTAGGTTTTAGTCCAGTACAACTTGTTTTCAGACACTCTGTAAGATGTCCTTTAAAATGATTGAAAAATAGATGGCTGTCATCACATTTTGCACACAATGTGTTTTTGAGTGTTATTCTGTTACACCCTCTTGTTAGTATCTTTGACTGTTATTGCCTTCACCTGTATCTTGTTAGTACCCGTTAGTCTTTGTAAACCCTGTGTTTGTACGTAGTCTTTAGGAAGTCTCGTCATCTTGTGGTACATTTCTGAATAGAAATGTTATCATGTTGTTTTTATCGTGTCTGTTTCTCTGGTTATTTAGATTACGCTCTTTGCCTGTCTGTTCTGGTTTGCCTTACGACTGTGGATTACCCTTGTTCACACACATTCCTTTCCCCATAGGGCTACACCTGCTCCTGCTGCCCCATTGTTTCCTCCTTCTCCTTTGCCTGGTTTTGTTTTTGCCCCCGTTGTATTGACTGTCCCTGTGCCAGTTTCTGTGCCCATTCCAGTTCCTCTTTCTCCCTTGGTTTCTGTCCCTGTGCCCATCCGTGTGACCCTTCCGGGGCCCGTGTCTGTTCTTATTCCCGTCCCTTTGTACCTGGACTGGTCTATGTTGCATTTTTGTTTTCCTCTTCCTTTTGTGCCTATGGTCATCACTTATCGCTTGTCGTCTTTTGTTGTGTCTCCTCGTCCTCCCTCCTGGACTTTTGTCATCCTCAGTCTGTTTCTGTTGTGGGTTCTGTTCGAGCTTCCATGTCCATTCCTGGGTCTTGTTCTGTTGCATCTGCTCCTGTTCCCACGGTTTTTGTGTCTGTTACCGCGTCAATCCCTGTTTTTTTTTCTGCTGTGTCTGCTCTTGTTGCCCCAGTTCCTGTGTCTGTTCCCACATCTGTTGCCCCAGTTCCTGTGTCTGTTCCCACATCTGTTGCCCCAGTTCCTGTGTCTGTTCCCACATCTGTTGCCCCAGTTCCTGTGTCTGTTCCCACATCTGTTGCCTCAGTTCCTGTGTCTGATCCCACATCTGTTGCCCCAGTTCCTGTGTCTGTTCCCACATCTGTTGCACCAGTTCCTGTGTCTGTTCCCACATCTGTTGCCCCAGTTCCTGTGTCTGTTCCCACATCTGTTGCCCCAGTTCCTGCGTCTGTTCCTTGTTTTTGTGGTGTTCCTATTGTGTCTCTGCTTTCTGTGTCTTCTGTCTCTTCTGCCCCAGTTCCTGTGTCTGCCTGTGTCCTTCCTGCTCCTGTTTTTGCCCCCCCCAAGTCTACTCCTGTTTCTGCTTCTTGTCTTGCCTGTTCTGTTCATGTCAGTGTCTTGTCCTATTCCTTTTTTTGTTTTTGGTTGTTCTTGTTTTTGTGCGCCACGGTGCTGTGCGCTTTGGAGGCGGGGTATTATCACGATTGGTCACCCTCTAGTATCCATGTTTCCATGGTTTCCCTGTCTTGTGTCTTTGTTTGCATTACTTTCTTCCTTTGACCCTGGACTGTTACAACGATACTGACTCTGGACTTGCCCATAATAAATTTCGCTCTTCTCAGCACGTGTCTGTCTCCTTAGCGCTCACCATTTAGAAAGAACAATTACTGTTCATGAAGCAAGTTCAGAAAGATAGTGATCTACATAATCACTGAATCTGTGCAGTGAATATTGTCTATGCTGAATAAGCAACAAAGAAAAAAGATTCTAATTCTTTAAATTAATGCTCTTACTGGATCTTTTTGGAACAACATTAATCATTTCCTGTACTCACTGCAACATAATGTATTTAGTATACCCACATTATACAGAGGCAAGGTAAGTCCATACTATCCTAAATATTGCATATAATCATTAAAGAGTTCAGTATAGTGAGATAATATTAATATATATAGGCCTATTAGTCAAATAATCATATTGGATTTTAAAACTAATTTGTATTTCCTGAAGGAAATACGTAGGTCTTGAAAGAGGTGAACGTGTGTGTGTGTGTGTGTGTGTGTGTGTGTGTGTGTGTGTGTGTGTGTGTGTGTGTGTGTGTGTGTGTGTGTGTGTGTGTTTTGAGCATGTGTGTGGTTGCTATGTTGTTGCACACACTTTTTTTAAGGACATCCTACCTGAGGTTATTGAACCCTTACTAAATTTAATAAACTCTTCCACGAACATTGGCTACATAACTAATTCATTCAAATTAGCAGTAACCATGTCTCAAAAAAATCTAAACTCTACCCATGTCAGCTGTCAAACTACAAGCTGATCTAAAACCTTCCATTTATTTTCAAGATCCTAGAAAAAAAAGCTGTAGCACAGCAGCTAAGCTCATACCTGAATTAGAACCAGATACCTGAAGTCTTTCAGTCAGGGTTTAGACCTGACTGAATTGTATGTTATGACCCTGTCTAGGCGGTGAGGTTGCAACAGCAGTGTGAAAATACTGGTAGCAGGATGGTATGTGGAATGATTAAATCACTGGACTGAACTGGCAGACAAGGTGAAATGTTGTATATTTTAAATGGTGAACACACACACACACACACACACACACACACACACACACACACACACAAATACACACGCAAACACTGAATAATGTCAGGGGTGGCTAATTGCCAACATAACAAACCAAACCCACACTACCAAAAGAAACACCACAACTAACTACATTTTGCAGGAAAAAAAATGAAATACAATTCTACACTAACTCCCTGACAATAAACAGACAATAACCCAAATGCAAAAACAAACAGGCACCACTCCCTACAATCAGTAACTATACATATAAACATACAGAAAAACATTTCTTCTTTCACAGGGATCACAATCATAAACAAAACAGGGAATGCTCACATTCACAAGCACAAGCACAAGCAAACTAGGGATGTGACAAGATAAGGTAAGGTAAGCACAGCAAAGATTACAAACTCACAAATCACTGCCAATACAAGAATGAGCTTTTGGCAAGCCACTGTCTTCTTCCTCCAGGGTCCTTATATAAGCCACAGCAATCACTCCAGGAAGGGCGAGGCAACGAGGTGCACAGACAGTCCCAAATCCCAAACTGGACCAGGAGCACACTGCAGTCCAGGAGTGTAATATGTACTACAGATACACCTCAGCTTTACATAGTTAATGACCTGTTGTTGGCTTCTGGGTTATGTTTCTTTGCTTATATTGCTTAGTCTGAATGCAGCATTTGACACTATAGATCACAACATTTTACTAGATAGACTCAGAAATGTTGCAGGGATTAGGAGAATAGCCCTTTCCTGGTTTAAATCTCATCTAGCCGATCGCTACCAGTTTGTTTACATACATTATTCAGCATACAACATGGTTAGCTATAGTGGCCCACAAGGATCTGTCCTTGGGCCTCTGCTTTTTTCTATATATATGCTACCTCTAGGTTAAATTATACATAAACATTTTGCTAGTTTACACTGCTCCGCTGATGATATTCAGCTGTATGTCTCAGCCAAACCATAGGACATATATCAGTTTAGTATTACTGAGGAATGCATAAAGAACGTCAGACAATGTATATTAAGAAACTTTCTCTCACAACCTGTCCATGCAGTAACGCCCCCTAGCGGGCCCACCAGTGGGCCCAAGCTGGCATACTCAAATGAATCACATGATCGCATCAAATATTCTTAAAGTAGAGTAGATTTATCAACATAAACATTTCTTAGGCCTAATACAAATACCTGTTTACTGATTTTCAGCCATCTACATGCATCCGTTCAACAGAAATCCCACACTGAATACATCGTGTTTTTCTGGTAAATCTCCACAACAATCATGCCTGGCCTTTTAAAACATGCTTCTGGTATAAGATAACTTCAGATTTTGTCATAGAAAATTCAAATACAATCAAAGCAACTGTGTGACATGCTTAAATGGTATACAGAGTGTTAGTAAAGTTCTTTAATTACGTGCTCACTTCTTTGCTCGAAAATGTGTTCGGTTCCTTTGTAAGATAACAAAAAATACGCAAGCCTTTAGTTACCTCAAAATGCACGTTACTCACATAAAACTGATCCTGAATAGAGCATTAGAGCCCCCTTTTCTATTTTCTATTGATTTCTATTGGCCATTGCAGCACCATTGTCTTGGAGTGAGAGCAATTCTCACTAATGTGTGAAAGAGGAAAGGAATGGGGGTGACAATCATTTACTTCCCAAGTGTTTCCAGGGCATGCAGCATGATTGGCAGGTGTTTCATCAAATAGAGGACATTTAGGCAAAAATGTAGACCCCTCCCTTGCCTTATTTAGTTCTCCCTTTAATGTTTAAAGGTCTGCATACCATCATTCACTGCTTCCGTGTTGTAAGCAAATAATTACTTAATGAAACTCAATGGTCTTCCAAGTACACCTCCAGTTTTAAGATCATTTTTGATTGATTTGTACTTGTTCACTTTAACTCTAGTTATCTGAAATTATACACCTAGCAATCTGATTATTCATGATTCAAATTGATAAGCTAATTTTAAAAAGTAGTTAGAGAAACAAAGTAAATAGATTGCTTTATGCAATCTATGGGAGTAATAGGTAATCTACTTATCGATCAAGATCAACACAGGAAACGTTTTATTCAACAAATCCATAATAAAAGTATGCCTACAGACTAATATGAGGATCATGAGAGAAAGCCATTGTGAACAGTGAAGTAGGTAACTAATTAAGAGTTATGAGGCTGTGTGGGAAATGTGAGGGAAAATTGTTAACTCATCTAATTTGATTAATTATTACTAAAGTTAATAATGATACCAACTGGTAACATATGAGGGAAATGTCACCCTGTTGAACAGTCTGGAGATGTATTTCTTTGGATCATCCAGACAGTGTGGACAGTGCGAGGGAGCAACTTCCAAGTGGTTGCTATAGAAAAAGAGGGGGATCTAGCAAGTAAAAGACCTTTTTCAAACTTGGCTTACATGCATACATATCATACATATAAGATAGTGTGTACACTGTCTCATAGCTGGACTTGTTTATATATGTGAATAAGCAAAGTTTGACAAAGTATAAAATATCTAGCTCCTGATATCTGGTGATATTTGCTTTAGATACCTTAATTCATGTACATAATTATGATACAATAGAATAAAAAAGATTATGACACAATTACAGAAACCTGTCCATTCATCCAACTCGTCTTTTCAGTTTTTTAAACCATTTGTTCTTTTCAGGTTCACTTTGCCAATTTTTACTTGAGTTTAAAAAATTTCTCAGGAAGATAACTTATGTGATGCAGTATCAGTCATTTGAGGAGAATGAAGTTTGGAATTTAATATAATCTATTGAAAATTATCAGTTAAATAGTTTTTAAACCATGGATAAAATATAGCATATATTAGGGGATTGACAGAAGAATTAATGAATATAAGCCAAGTAAGAACAGTCCACACCATTGACAAAGATGCAGTGTTTTCAGATGAAACTCAAGGTAATAGTGCTGTTGAGAGAGCTACAATATCAGGTACCCCAGCCCAAAGCTCGCAACACCGGGGCATGCAAAAACAGGAAACACCAAAACTAAAAAACAAAACAGGACTAGGATGAGACACTAACAGGAACAGAACAGGCAAGACGCGGAGCAGGGATAGGATCTAGGTCAGACACAGGAGCAGAAACAGGAACAGGCACTGAAACAGAAGCAGACACAGAAACCGCGGGAACAGGAGAAGACCAAACAGGACAAGAACCAGGAGCAAAAGCAGGAATAGACACAGGAACCAAAGGAACAGGAATGACAGGAAAATAAGTAACAGAACTGGAGCAGAAACAGCAGCGGGAATGGGCGTGGAAGCGGGATCAGAACCAGAACTCGCAGCAGAAAAAAGTT
Organism: Electrophorus electricus; assembly: GCF_041902795.1. Classification (NCBI taxonomy): domain Eukaryota; kingdom Metazoa; phylum Chordata; class Actinopteri; order Gymnotiformes; family Gymnotidae; genus Electrophorus; species Electrophorus electricus. Next base: position 4,379,482 of record NC_137515.1, on the reverse strand, counting down.
CTGGGAGGGAGGACAAGGATTACCAAAATGCAAAACAGACTAGGCCAGAGACAAAGGAACAGGAACACATGGACAGGCACAGGGATAGAAAACAAGGGAGACACAGCAACTGGAATGGACACAGAAATGGGCGCAGGGACAGACAACACAACAGGAACAAAAACAAAACCAGTACGGGAATACATGATTAACAAACAAAAACACATGAAGGCAAACAGGAGGCAGGCTAAAACAAAAGACGCTAAGAAACACGAAGGCTAGGAAACAAAGGCACAGAGTACAAACTTAACAAACACAATGATTCAAATATAAATATAAATATAAATGCATGCATTTTTAAATACAATCAACTAAACGAGGGGTGGAGAAAACAAAACTATGGAACTGAATTAAAAAAACACAAGACAGGGAAAATATGGAACACTGAAACTGGGAAGGCCTGATCATGACACCATTAGAACTCTAGAGGCCAGAACCAGGAATACCACTGACAATCACAAAGTATACTATTATTTTTGATATAAGATAGTATATCTAGAAACTGACTCTAGAAAGACTGAAATTCATTTCTGCACCTGGATCCTTTCACTAATAATACAAATTCATCACTATAAAAAAAAAAAATCCTTTAACAGCAGTTATCTTCAGTGAAGAAGCCTCCAAATTCAATCATGATTTTCATATGCATAGTCAAAATATTAAAGGAAATAAGAAAATATATAAAGTAATAAATAGTTATTTTAAGAGTTTAAGTGGTTTCTGTAATTTTGTTACGTGAAGGGGTTGTATATTATGTTTGTTATTTGTAAAACAAACCTATAAAGATGATATAGAGAAATTTAAAATACTGTGGGTTTCAAACACGTATCCTGGGTTTATCTGTTTGTGTGTGAGTAGCCAATCATGGGTCCAGTGTGAGACACATGGGGCGAGAAACAAAAGAGAACAAAAGAAAGGAGAGGAAGGAGAAGGAGAGAGAAGAAAGATCATCATGAAAAAGTTGTTTAATCACGGAAAAGTATTTTAAGAGTTTCTTAGCTCAAAACATTTTGTTATAGGGTGCTTAACCGTATTAGTTCATTTGTTAAGGCATTCATAGTGTCTGAAGGAAGGTAGAATTTAGCAGTGCTTACTTTTACTCATCAGACAAGCATTTACTCAATACTCTAAAATGTCCATATTGGCAAGTTAGGTGGTTAGGTTAGCTTGTAGGCTATGGTCCATTTGGTCTGATAGCTTAAGGCTAGTGTGAGAAGAATACCATATACAACTGAAGCTAATGCAGCTGGACTCCCAACAAATTAGTTTTGTGGAATGACTAGGAGTCGATATTGCCAGCACAAAGTGACTAAAATTGACTGGAAACTGAGCCATCTTGCATGCCATGCTGCTGAGATTGGTAAACCTATGGTTAGACAAAGAACATAGGATGGTAATGCCACCTACAGATAGCTGAATTATTATTTATATTTGAGTGAAAAGGCCAGTGTTTTTATCTTTTGGCCACAACAAACCCTAGCCACACTCAGGCTTGCACTGGGCTTTTCTTTCATTTCAAGTGGAAAATACCCTGTTGTAGTGATGGTAGACTACAAATTATACCTCTCATGAAAGTTTGATCTGGTCATAGAGGGCTTTCTCTCACCCAAGGACAGGAACCAGGGTCTGCCTGTTATACCTTTTATTCATGTTCTTTCCCAACAAATCTCGCTTGCTTAAAGTTTCCTTTGTTGGTCTTTGTTTGGTTGATAAGTAGGTTGCCCAATTGGTCATTCTTACAGGTTACATGAATAGTTTTCTTTTTTCTCTCTTGTTAGCCTAGTTAGCTACTTTGGTCCACCAAATAATCATTTGGGGTAATTATGGTTTGGTTATATTGTAATGTTTGTTATCTACAGTGATTCTAGTGGTCATTAGTATAATCTTTTTATTCATTATTTAGAATGATTTTTATGTATGTTTTCCTATCTGTATTTACTCAATAAACATACCTTAGTTATGTCTGTGAGTCAAGAGTGATATTCAAATTTTTGGTAGATGAGAAATAATCACGTAATTGAACTGGAAACTTTCATGAGGTGAGACAGAATTATTAAACATTAATAAATTTTAGCACTGTGTAACACTGCGTATACAAAAGGTTTTTTTTTTTTCAAGATAATGGGGTTTGATGTTTATTTTAAAAAGTAATTTCCTAAGATAAAGACCGTAATATTGAACTGATAAGTCAGATTGAAATTGTTGATAATCATCTGATTATTTTTATTACATTACAGTCACATTTTTGTAGTCTACTCATTATTCAGTTGGGGGAAAAGGGATACATAATTATATAAAGGTATATTAAAATTACTACTAGTAGTACAATTCTAGGGATAGCAAAGCCATAAATTGTAGAGGATTTTGACTAGATTCTTTAAAAACCAGGAAACCAATAAAATAATTGTAAAATAAGTTTTCATTTGTGATGTATCCATAATCCCAATGCCTATCCATGATATTGGCGCTCAAGCCAAAACTGACCATCATAGATGGCTAAAACAACTCTGTATGGTAATGGATCAATAGACATTTGCATATGTGTTTCTAATAAAATGGCTTGGTCTCAGTCCATCTTATGCCATGCACAATTAGTTAGACCTTATTTCCTGATTCTCTCTGGTCAGGTTCTGACCACGGAATATATTGGGGGTGATGAACTACTCTAAACATAATAGAAAGAAAATAATCACCAGAGGAAATGTGACACTAGAGAAGAGGCATCTGTGACACTTTATTAAACACTATCTGAGGACTGCTGTGTACTTGGATGGTGAATGACTAAAGAATGCAATTAAATCATTTCAGAATGACAAGCTATTTGCTGAAAACCTATTTCTTAACTAGGCTACCCACGCTTACTGTTTTTTTTTTACTATTTACTATTCACAAATTTAAGCATAAAGAATTAGATTAAAAAGCCTTTAGGCTATACATATATATATATATATATATATATATATATATATATATATATATATATATATATAGGTGTATCTATACATTTACCATACATTTGATGGCTATGTATATGGTTTTCAGCTATACAACTGTATCTAATAAGGGATATGAGTGTGACATACATAGGCTTTTTCAATATATTTTCAAATGTTTAATCTATGTATGAGGAAAAATACACATGTATGTCTGTTATTTAAACATGAATGTTTCACTAATAAAGGTATATTTTATTTTATGTATGTATTAGAATAAAAAGCCTAAAAAGCTACTCATACACATCTGCTTTCAAATGTTTTACTCATTTACAAAAAATAACAATAATTAATACATATAAGAAAAATTAAGAAAGCCTACATTTTGAAGAATTATAGATGAACAATTTTAAAAAGCACATGAATATATATATATATATATATAATCACATCCTTTTCTGAGGAATAATATTTGAAGTCAGAAATGCTCTTGAAATAAATTAAATCTTGAAGAGGAGGACTTCAGTGTTCTACAAGTCATAATGTACTTAGCTGATGCTCTAAACCATGGATAAAATATAGCATATATTACAGGATTTAGAGAAGAATTGATGTATATAAGCCAGGCAAGAACAGTCCACACCAGTGACAAAGATGTCATGTTTTGAACTGATGGAGAACATAGATAGAAAGGTATCCAGAGAGCAAGATAAACACAAACAACAATGCCAAGTGTTTTTGCTGCTTTAGAATTAGAAGACTTAGAAACTTTGGCTCTGTGTCTGTTTGAGGTAGCATTCAACACAGATCTCACAGCTTTAGCTTGACGTCTTGCCAAAGTAAAAATGATTGAATACAAGATGACTATAACTGAACATGGACATAGAAATGAAATCACTAGATCAATGATTACCCAGGAGGATTTTATAATTAAAATGCACTCTCCATGGCATCTACTCAAGATCTGAGACTGAAGGAGATGGTCATTAAAGTACAAATAGATGAGGATATACAAGAGAGAACAAGACCATCCTAGAATTATTAATAAAGAGGTTTTACAAACAGTGATTTTAGTGGAATATATCAGAGGGTCACTGATAGCAATGTACCGATCAACTGCAATGAAAACCATAGTACACAGAGATGCTAACACTGATATAAAATCGATTACTAGAACAATTGTACATGCCATTTTACCAAGGTACCAACAGCTATCTCTTAGTTGCATCATATTCACAGGCATAACAACAATTCCCACGAGAAGATCAGCCACATCCAGAGAGAGGATGAGTAGGTTAGTTGGAGTATGGAGCTGCTTGAACTGAGAGATAGATAAGATGACAAGCAAGTTCAAAAATACAGTGCTTACAGAGATACAAGACAGAAAAATAAACAAAAATATATTTCCAGGGCCTGTTCGGATCTCCTTTCTGCATGACGAGTTGTTGTCAGGAAAGCAATATTGAACTGTCATGTTTTGTTGATACACTGTGATATTCATCTTAAGTTTACAGATATGTGAATTGGAGCTGATAAAAATATGCTGTTCAGTAGTGCTGGACTGATGAATTTGTCTTTGCAGATTGTGTATTTATATTGTATGAATATAAATGAAATAAATTATGAATCTTCCTACTAATATGTGAATGGCCAGTTTGTACCCAGCATCATTCACTTAATATTCAACAATGTCATTACAGTGGTGACCAGTAGGGGTGTTAACAGTCAATGTCATAGTTAATACATGTTTTAAATCAATCACATTTTGTAAACAAGGTATTTGTATATATATTTCTATTAAATACTAAATAAGTACCTATACAATATTCCTACTGGAAACACATGGGTGCATGCACACAACAGTAAAGTGCTGCTAGTAATCCCAAAATGCAGTGTCACAGTATCCAGAGCCACATACCGATCGGATGAGCTCATCAATGCTAGAATTTTCAGTTTCTGTCTGTCTCTCCAGCTTGTATAGTAACTCATGCAGTCACTAAAAATTTCAAGATGTAATTGACCAATCACAATCTTTTCCATTTTCTGTGTCATCTGCATACTTAAGTGCCCAGGTGAAGCCAGTAAAACTGTGATCACAGTACATCTATGCATAACATTGTACATATACAAGAAGTATAATATGCTATGCTAGTATAATATGCTATGCCATTAAAGTTTCACCTAGGGGTCCACTTACTCACTTTAACCCAGGTTATCAGGGCAGTTATAACTCAGTGGTTAAGGTACTTGACTTGTAATTGGAAGGGTGCTAGTTCAAATCCCACCTGCTGCTACTGTTGGTCTCCTGAGCAAGGTTCTCAACCCTCCATTGCTCAAGTCATACTCACTCATAAGTATATGTTGTATTGGATAAAAGCATCAGCTAAATGCTGCAAATGTGAACCAGGTAGGTACTCCCCTTTGTCAGTATCTTTTTTAATTATGCTCCTAACGCTTTTAGTATGCTCAACAGTGAGGTCTGGCACCCCACACTCACCCACTTAAAGTTAATAAGCCATGCCTCTTTATGCCACTAATAACCACTAACAAACACAACCTGGAAAATTCATGATGGCCTTCCCATTAACCTTGCCTGTAGGCCCCTGTAACCCATTAAGAATACAACTGCACAGCCTGTTTTCAATCTTCTGAAGTTCTCGCATGTCACCCCCTTGCTGCTTTTCCTTCACTGGCTTCCTGTAGTGCCTCACATCAGATTTAAAACACTGATACTCATCTACCAAGCCATAGCTGGACCAGTTCCTAAAAACACTAATCAAAGTCCATTAAAAAACATGAATCAAAGTCTATTATGTACCACATTGCCTTAGGGTCTCTAGTAATGCTTGACTTGAACAAGCATCTCCCTAGACATAGAGAAGACATGCATCAAGACTCTTTGTCCTGGTACAGAGGTGGTGGAACGTCCCCTGACTATCCATACAGCTGAGTCATTGGTTGACTTTAAATGAAAACTGAAGACTCATTTATTGCGATGGATTCGACCCAGCCCACTAGTCTTACCATACCCAGGCCTAAATCGCATCACATATGCACCACACTCCCCAAAAAGCAGAGTTTCTCCCCTATCCATACCCAAGACAGAGGCTATGGAAAATTTCCTAAACAAGGATTTGGCATTATATTCACCCATCCACTTCCTCTGTGGCTGCTAGTTTCTCTATTTTTGTGTGTCTAGAAAATAAATATGGGAGTTTGAAGCCTTGATTGAATTCTGTGTTCTAAGTTCTATAACTTAAAAAAGCACTATATTTGTAACGAGTGGAGGCTAAGCAGGACGCGGGGACGAGGCACATTAAACAAACACATAAGTTTATTCACACGGAAACAAATACTATGTAGCAATGAAGCTAATGTAACATCAAACACAGACAACAGACAACAGAACCATAAGGGTTCATATACATATGTAAATGACAGGCAATTACAAACCGGTGTGACACATGGGGGGCATAGCCACACGGACGAACACACACACACACACACACACACAAAAACACGGGGAGGCACTTGGGAGGGGGGGCCATACCGTGACAATATTGCCTTCATTCATTGAGCTGTCATGGTCAGCCATTCATCCAGCAGGAGGGACATGCCTACTGCTGCACAGAACCACACCAAACATCTGCCCTCGCCCCATCACCTATTTATTAATCATACTCACCTGTTCCTTGTTTTCCCTGACTTATTTAATCCCACAGGTTCCTGAAGTCAGAGCTGCACATTAGTGGACTCTGGAGCAGTGTACTGCTCACCAGCCCCTTGCTTGACAGATACTTTTGATGACCTTTTGTTTTCTTTGTCGCTGATATGGAGAATAAAGACTCCTTCCTCTTACCCTCGCCTCTCACTCCTTCTGTTTTGCCATCATAATATGAGCAATTGAGAAATGCAAGGATTTTCACAAAATTGGATGTGTGCAGTGCAGTTTAACCTCATAAGGATAAAGTAGGAGGCTAATGAAAAATGGCATTCATAACTACATCTGGTCTTTATGAATATAACATAATATCTTATGGCTCAATAAATTATCCATCCATCTTCCAAGCTTTCATGAATTAGGTTTTTAGAGACATGCTGAATAAATGGGTTATTGATTAAATTTACGATATTCTCATGTAAATAAATTCCCTCACAGAACATATAAAGCACATCAGGCTTGTGCTGGAGAAACTTGCTAGGACAACGTGACTAAAGTTGGCTGTTAGGAGTACTGAAACTGTGGTTTTACAGAGAACATAAAATGGTACCTACAGATAACTGAATTATTATTTATATTTGATTTCCTTTTGGTTTGCTCTTTGAGTGAAGAGGCCAGTGGTTTTCCTCATTTTTGGACACAAAGCACCCTAGCCACCCTTAGGCTTGTATCGGGGGTTTTCTTTCATTTCAAGTGGAAAGTAGCCTGTTAAAGAAGTAGTGAAATAGAGGTGGCCCAATTTAGCACTTTGTAAAGTGTGTTGAGTGTATACAATGGGTATTTTATTTCAATATATTGGGGTTTAATGTTTATTTTGGAATTTAATTTCCTAAAGTAAAGATGCTAATTTTGATCTAATAAGTTGCTGGGTTAAAATTGTTGATAATCATTTGTTTATTTTTATTACATTACAGTAATATTTTTTGTATTGTATTTATTATTCATTTGGGTAAATAAGGATATCAAATTATATAAAGGTATATTAAAATTACTACTAGTAGTGATATTCTAGTGAGAGTGAATCCATAAATTGTGGGATGCCAGACCTTACTTCTGAACCTCCTGGATGTGATGTGATGAAGGCAGGTGCCCACCTGATGACCACTGAGAAGAGCTCATAATGATGTGGTTGCTGAGCTGAAGAGAGTCAGTAGGCCATTATGAGAAGCTCTAATGGAGCACTAATGGCATATTACATTATTCATGTTATGCTGATGTATATGCAAATATTATATATAAATTATTTATGTATATAAATTCCCCACTCCCCGTTCGGCTGATCTATATCAATTGTAACTATGCTATCCAGTTTTACTATTTATATTGTACTTACCTTACAAATTTACACAAAAACAATTAGAATAAAAAGCTCTGAATACTATGAAAAATATACATTCACTCAGGAATGCTTAATATATGTATGTATGAAGAACAATACTCATATACGTCTATTGTTCACACATGAAGTTTTTCATTATCAATGTGTTTTATGTATGTGTTAGAAAAAGGCCTAAATAGCTCATCATACTATCAATTATTTTACTCACTGACAAAAAAAACAAAAAACAATAATATTAAATATAATAGAAAACAAGGAAGCATACATTTTGAAGAATGATAGGTGCACAATTACAGAAACTTTAAAATATAAATATTATTTATATATATATATATATATATATATATATATAGAGAGAGAGAGAGAGAGAGAGAGAGAGAGAGAGAGAGAGAGAGAGAGTGTGTAATGGTTGAAGGTACTTCTTTTACGTTTCTCAGAAATAATATATGAAATCAGAAATGTTCTTGAAACAAATTAAACCTTGAAGAAGAGGATTCCAGTGTTCTACATGTTACAATATACTTAGCTGATGTTCTAAACCATGGATAAAATATAGCATATATTAGGGGATTTATAGAGGAATTAATGTATGCTAGCCAGCCAAACACTGTCCACACCAGTGACAATGAGGACATGCTTTCAACTGACAATGAACTTAAATAAAATGGTATCCAGCAAGCAAGATAAACACAAACAACAATTCCCAGTGTTTTTGCTGCTTTGGTTTCAGAAGCGTTTGACACTTTGATTCCTTGTCTGTTAGAGGTACTGTTTAACACAGATCTCACAGCTTGAGTCTGACGTCTTGCCACATTAAAAATGAATGAATACAAGATCAATATAATAGAACAAGGAGTTATAAACATAACTATCAGGTCAACAATCATCCATGGATATTTTACATATAGTACACATTCTCCATGACATCTAATAATAATCTGAGATGGAAGCAGATGGTCATTAAAGTATAAAAAGACAAAGACATACAGTAGACAAAACAACCATCCAAAAATTATGAATACAGAGGTTTTACAAACTGTAATTTTGGTGGAATAAATCAGAGGGTCATTAACAGCAATGTACCGATCAACTGCAATCAATGTCATGCTACAGAGAGATGCTGCCAATGAGAAAAAGTTTATCACTAAAACAACAGCACATGCCATTTTGCCAAGATACCAACAGTTGTCTATCAGGTCCATTATTTTCACTGGCATAAGAATCAATCCCACAAGAAGATCAGCCACAGCCAGAGAGAGGACGAGCAGGTTAGTTGGAGTGTGGAGTTGCTTGAAGTGAGAGATGGAGATGATCACAAGCAGGTTAAAAAACAAAGTGCATACAGAGATAAATGAAAGGAGAGTGAATAAAAAAATATTCCCAGTGCCTGTTTGGACCTCCTTTCTGCATGATGAGTTGTTGTCAGGAAAGCAGTACTGAACTGTTGCAATTTGCTGATACTCTGTGATGTTCATCCCAACTATATGCAGGTCTGCCAATTGGAGTTGATCACACTGTTCAGTAGTGATGAACTGGTTAGTTTTCCTTTGCAGAGCATCTTTTTATAGCGGTTCATTAATCCTCCCACTGATGCAAGTTGCTAGTTTGTCCCCATCATTACTCACGTGATACTGAACACTACGTCATTTGTGTTAATATGTCAATATGCAGGTAGGTCATTGTGCTTTGAAAAGAAATGGGCATGTCACAAATACCTAGGGCTCCATTCTCATCTTCTTCAATATCCTTTGTGTAAACCACTATTAATGTTTATTTTAACTAATTTCTTCTTTTTTTCTCTTTAATTACTGTATATTTTAAATCCAAAAATGTCCACAGTAGGAATGTAGGCTTTCTACATACCTCCCATATAATAAGTGGGTGTTGAATTTCCTAATACATGGCCTTGCTGTCAGAGAGAGGTAGTTGTTTAGCAGGCTTCTTCAAAGCAGGGAGCACAGTTCATGAGCACAATTAATTACTCAAGCATTGTACTGCATTCACATATACAATGTGGCCATATGCATATGTAGTGCTTTTAACTTTAAGGACATTGATCAAGGTACTAATTTCATGACAATGACTTTTACTCACTTACTAGTACATACTACATTTAGCTGACACTTTTATCCAAAGCAACTTACAATTATGACTAAGTATAAGTCAAGCAATTGAGGGTTAAAGACCTTAACAGTGGCAGGGATTGAACTATCAACTTTCTTATTACTAGTCAAGTACCTTGGCTACCAAGCTACAGTACATCAGTGTGTGTCAGGGATTTTAGTGATGTTTCCAACTCTGTTGTTGATTATAAACCTTCATTATCATTTGCATTGTTTTCGGTTCATTCCCAGCATTCTGCATTCTGAAGATGACTTCTTATACATATGTGCACATTTACCAGACATTTTGGAAAAGCTGTCTAATATTTTAGCATATCTTTGCAATGATACTCATCATGATATGAGGTCAATCAAATTGTATAGAGTCTTGTATTCTGATACTCCAACTCAGACACAACATTGATGTTGGCGATAATGTTCCCATCAAGCATTATGCATACTGCGTTAAATTGTGCAGATAAAGAAATAGGTCAAGTCTTTTATAGAAGGTGGTCTAGCTGTCCCAAGTTCTAGTGCATGGAGTTCACCTTGTATTCTGGCACCAAAGCCTGGAGGTACCCAGAGATTTTGTATTAACTTTTGGTTAACGATGTGACCCATTCCGATGTTTTTCCATTGGCTCACAGCTGTATTGATCAAAGAATGTGGTGGCTGATGCTCTCTGAAGAGAAAAGTTAATTGAATACAACAGAAGGTTCCACAGAGTACTGCTTTAAAACAGTTAAAAGCAGTTGACAGGTAATGTTTGAATAGTCAAGCACAAATCTATAATAATAGCCAGACAGCTCCAGGAATTGCCTCATTTTGGACAGGCCACAATGACTGTTCTCTTGTCAATTTGGAGACTTACCTGTCTCACCGACAAGGAAGCCCAGATATCATAACTCCTCCCATATGATGAAGCACTTCTTCAAATGTGCAGTGAACCCGACTTGAAGGACTTCCAGACAACCCTCGGGTATTGCACATGTTAGTGACCATCATTAGTAAATATATTATCCAAATAGGCAGCAGCATATATGCAGCCTTTCCAACTGAAAATTCAAAAATTGCTTTTTCCCTAATAACAGAGTGTTCATGTCTATAATGCAGACAACAAGGGTTTAACATGGGCTTGAACGCAGGTCAGATAGGTAATGACACCAACAGCCTACTGGCTGAGCAACCACACTCTAATGATGGTGGGCCCATGCGCAAAACAGTTAGATCATAGAACTGATAAAACAAGACAAGGTAAATAAACAAAGGTGGGTAGTGAACCCATGCCGCTTTGTTGCAAGATAAACAAATACTCGCTAGACTACAGTAGCAACAAAACTACTGCCGCGTATATCACCCTTCAAAGGAATGGAGGACAACAAAACAAGAGGAAAAAACTAAACATCATGCCGAGCGTAGGAAAAGGGAGAACCAAGGATGCCACGGGAAGAATGGCAGCTCCGATGCACTGGGGAAAACCAAACTAAAACTTCCCAAACAAAACCAGACAACAGGGAGGAACTGTAATGGCTATGGGGAGCTTTAGGAGAGAGACAGAGCTGAGGGAGAAAACTGGAGAGGGGAGCGGACGTGTAAATCAGACACCCTCACAGAACAGAAGTAAGGTGTAGCACAAGGGCTCACAGACCTCAATATACAAAGTTACCAGCTAGGAGCTTGGCTCAGAACTTCAGGGAAAAACCCAGCACTGCGTGACCGGGTCACTGGGCTTATATAGGTCTAGCCCAGCTGTTGGGCATTAAGCCTGATTAGTGGTGTGCCTGACTCGAGGCCTCCCTCTGGTGGCCGGAGGGGGCCTGGGCCTGGCACTGACCCTTAAACAGGGCATTTTAAGACCTCCTGTCCTTCTAGTTCAGGCTTACCTTGGCATGACAATTACTAATTTTATCTCTCCAGGTATACTTGCATGTTAGCCTTAAATATGAATTGTAGGGGAGAGACTAACACTGGTAAATTAAGGTGCGTAGCCATTCAGGAATCAGTGTGATTGTGTTTTCATTTCAGCCTCCCACCCCCATGTACAACCCATGATTCATAACCCTCTCCCACTAACCTCAACCATCTCCCCTTTCACTCTAACTTCTAGAGAGGAAAAGGAGTCAGGATGCTAGATCTTAAAACCTCCACTAATACTTCCCTCTCTTCGTCCTTTCATTCATTGACCTTCACAGACCATGGTCTTCCAGAAGAAGAAAATCTTCTTCACAAGCTCCTTGGTTGTTAGATGTCCTATGGAGCAATCAGGAAAAAATAAAATTCAGCTGAAATGCAGTGGAGAAAATCATAAAGTGACATAGAGCTCCTCTCCTGTCATATTCGTCTAGAAATTTTTTCTTCTAATGTGGCTAATAAGACATAATTTTACAAGCATAAACTACCAGCATCTGTATCTGTCTCATGCAAGCCCCATAACACTGTTACTGCTCTTCTTAATCCTCCGCCTCCTCTTTCACTACTGATGATCTTGCCATCTTCTTTGTTCAGAAATTTAGCAAATTCTGACAATCTTTTAAACATGCAACCTCTATACAGTATTTACAGTATTTCTCAATGCTTCTACCACCTTAACATGTTTTCCCGGTTTCCACAGAAGAACTCCACCATCTTTTCTTGTCCAGTAATCCTAGCACCTGCCCATTTGATTCTATCCATTCATTGCTTTAATCATGAATGATTCCTTGTCATTTGTTAAAGAACAGAGAGCCTTCCAAACAGCAAGGGTCAAAACCATCCTGAAAAGGTCCTTACTTGACACATTAGCCATGGGCATACATTGACTGGTATTACTTGTGGGGTTTTTTTTTCTTGAATGATCTGTTTACACGCATCTGTCTGTCTTTTTTTTGTTTTTTTATGCAGAATGAAATACATGATAAACAATCTTGGTTTAAGGCAGCGCTGCCATGGGCAAAGAACATGGAGGAAAAAAGGGGAAGCAAACACACGTCTCCAACTGAAGAGTTTAATGAAAGTAACATAGCAAAACCAAACATAAAACTGTACTAAAAGGGGGGAAAAAAAGTATGTAATTGCAATGACTGAAAAAGTCATACAAACACAAAACTGCTTAAATAAGGGACAACAATAACATAATGGGACACAGGTGGTGCAGCAAATGAGGCAGCCACATGCACCACCTGGGTTAGGTGTGGCATAAAACCAAAACAGAGACATATGCAACAAAAGACCAAACCAACAAAAAGCTACATGCAATGCTCTGCCACCTAACAGAGGTTACAGTCGGCAGGGAGGGGAATGAAGTAGATCCATATCTGCTTCACTGAGAGTGTCCACTGGTGACCCACAAGGCTCATTGCTTGGTCCTCTCCTGTTCTCCCTCTATCCCCACTCTCTTATTGAGGTCATAACCTTACGTGGCTTCTCATACCACTGCTATGCTGATGATGACTTATTTTCTCTTTTCCCCCCTCCTAAACTCTCCATCTTCTGACACCCTCAGTAGGTTTATGCTTGTATCTTCCAAGGAAGCCACTCAGGTGCTTGTTTAGTCCCTTGTCATCTCAACATTATACAATTGCAACTTTCTCCTGGCAGGCCTTCCCCTCTGTGCCATTAAACTCCTGCAGTTCCAAGTGCAGCATTACAGCTTGTTTTCCAAAGTTGTCCCATGTTTTCCTTGATGCTCACCTACAAAACCATAGCTGGACCAGTTCCCACATAACTAATCAAAGCCCATTATGCACTACACTGCCATCAAGTTCTTAGTATTGCTTGACATGAACAACCATCCATCAAAACACAAAGAAGACATGCATCAAGAATATTTCTGTCCCGGTACACACAGTGGAATGAACTTCACCTGATTATCCATACAGCTCAATCAGTGATTGATTCAAAAGATTGAAGGCTCATATATTCATTGATTTACCAAGCCTTTAAATGTGCAATTTAAAAAACTGCTACTGTCAATAACTACATCTGGTCACCATGAATCTAATGTAATGTCTTTGGTTTAATGAATTCCCATTCATCTTCAAAGCTTTCATGAATTGTTATTATTGACATGTTCAACAAATGGGTTATCATGTACATTTATAACATTCTCATGTGCTACAATTTATTTTCTGAACATGTAAAGCATATCAGGCTCATGCTCAGATACCTCTTGGAAAAACTTATCAAATATGAATTTCACAAACTCAGTATAGCCTTTCTTGGTTACATACACATTGTGCAGGGTGTACAGATGGAAGACACAAAAATCATCACAGTCACACATTGACCCCAGCTCACAATGCTGAAGAGAGTTCCCCAGTGTTGTTAACTTCTACAGGATGATTTCACAAAATGATGCAAAGTATTGTCATCCACTAGCAGGAATTGTTTTATGTGAGATGCTCCAAGGAAGAGGCACAGCTTCAGAATATGCCAGAGAATTCCATAGCATCACTGGCAGTGGCTGGAGTGATACAACACTGAGAACTGTATTTTGTCTTGGACTCTCTTTGGAGCTCCAAATAGAACTCGCTTGCCAGGGAGTATCAGTCACATTACCAGAACTCATTCAGCTCTCCATTATTGTGGATAATCTCCAATGCATTCATAGACCTTCACAGCACCAATATACTCTGTTTCCCTCACTTCTTTACAACATAATTCTGTAAGAGTTATGAATGGTAGGATAAAGGGACATTTGAATCCAAATGTAGAAGTTTTTATTTCTTTCACCACTCAGATAAACTATGTAGGATTGAGGCTGAGACCAAGAAAGATTCAGTGTTCGTGATAGGAAAGTCAAAGGCAGAGAGTGGTCTATCCAATCCAGAGTCAGAACCAGTAGGTAAAATCCAGACAGTACTGAGGGACTAGGAGTGAGGCATAGTCTGAGGGAGAAACAGAGATAGATAACAAGGACGAACAACAGGAGAGAAACACGCTCTGTATCCATCATAGGGAAGCAATACTTTGCAAAGTCAGGAATGAGGGAACCTATTTATGAGGATAGAGTGATTAATTAGAAGGAAATGGGTGTAGAACATCAGTACTCAGGAGATCTGGTTAGTCAGGGAGTCTCCTGATCCTATTCAGCTGGGTCACTTGCCTCTGACTCCACAGGAATGAACTAGAGGTCTTTCTAGTGGATTATATATTTACTGCGATGCAGATGGGCACTTCCATGATCCATGCCCTAGCTGTCCCCTTAGAGTGAGTGAAAAGAGGTCTACATCAATTACCCAGGACAGAATATCTTCATTGTTACATATCATATTTCCTGTGTTTAAATATCCTGTGTTTCCTGGTAAATGTATTTATCTCTCGGCTTTGATTGATTCTGGAACAGCAAGATTTTTTTTTTTTAATTCTGAAAAAGTTGCTCAACTAAGGATCACTGGACTTACCCTAGACCCGCTCCCTTATGTGATAATTCCTTTAATTGCCAACCTATTGGTGAGGGTATTATCAGACAACAAACTATTCCAGTCACTCTTAAGGTTGGCCTGTTCCATACTGAGTTAATTCAATTCATGCTTCTAACCATGTCTCGTGACTTCAGAATACTAGGCTTTCCCTGGCTGTCTGCCCATGACCCTAGCTTTTCCAAGTTCATCGCTGAACACATGTCCTAGAGTAATCATAGTGTAATCCAGCACTGTCCTTGTTCTTGCTAGTACTCTCCTCTACATAAGAAAGCCCTCGTTCCTATAATTTGTGGATCATCTGACTGCCCTACAGGAACTTGTCTAATTCTGTTCAGTAATGTTAAAGCCACTGAACTTCTGCCTCATCGACCTTGGGACTGTGCAGTGGAACTCCTTCCTGGGGCTCCTCTGCCATGGGAAGCCAAGCCCTACCTGCTTTCCTAGCCAGAGGAAATTGCTATGGAGGCCTGTTTCTGAGGCATTCCAACATGGATTTATACTCCCCTCCACATCTCCAGTAGTTCTGGGATTGTCCTTTGTGGGGAGGCATTAAGGAGAAGGATTAAGAAGGATTAAGATCCATCAATGACTATCAGGCCCTCAACAAAGTGACTATGAAATACTACTACCCTTTTCCCCTCAATTTCCTGAGCCATGAACATCTGCTAGGAGCCACAATCTTTTCAAAAGTAGACCTGCTTATTGCTTACAATCTCATATGCATATGTGAATGTGACAAGTGGAAGACAGCTTTCATAAGATCTAAGAGTATCATGTCTTATGGTCTCTCCAATAGCCGCTCTGATATCCGGGCATTTATGGATGAAATTTTTTGAGACATGGTAGGCAAATTCCTGATTGTTGATATTGATGACCTACATATATATATTTTTTTTTTCAGTCAGAAACTGAACATGTGGAACACATCACAACTGTCCTGACATGTCTTAGATAACATCACTTCACCAAGAGAAATGTGAATTCCACCATGAGTCTGTCACTTTTTTAGGCCGCACCATCAAGCCAGACAACATCTCAATTATGACATAGGAAACCAGGAGATTCTTGCCATTAAACTAACTCTAGAACAGTGGAGACACTGCTTAGAGGGAGCAGAGCATCCCTTCATGGTTTATACTTACCACAAAAACCTGGTATACCTCAGATCAGCTGGGCAAGCCAGGTGAGAGTTTTGTTTCATTTTTCCAATCTCTTAGACAGTGGGTTCAAAGAATCAAAGGCTGACACTTTATCTCGCATCTACGACAAGGGAAACACTGACCAGAATCCTGATTTCATACTACCTAGCAGTTGCTTCCTAGCACCTATCATTTTGCCTGTTTTCTAGAACTCTTATCCTGCCTGAACCCTGGACTCCACATGGACTCTGCTTCTTTTCAACCTTGGACAGGCCTGACCTTGAGTACCTGATAACTCCCACATACCTGCCTTGCAACGTTCAGGATCCAGAAACCTCTCCCTTCAGTACCAGCCTGCTCCATAAACCTAATAACATTTCTTGTATTTGGATCCTTTCCTTCTTGTGCATGTGCCTTGTGCAGCAAGTTATTCAACATATTATAATTATTTAATATATTATAATTAATTAGTTAATGCTAGCCTACATTAATTAGAAAAAGGCATATTAACACAAAGCACCTTTTCACTTACAAAAATGGATAAAGTTTGATGCACTTTTTAACACACTTGTATTTTTCACTTACCTTTCATTTATGTGTAATTGTTGCTGTTTTTAAAAATCAACAAAACGAAACAGACAATCAAAGAAATTATAGGTTCATCCACGTCAGTGCAACCATTATGTAAGAAATATTCTTTGTGTGGAAACCAGTCACTTTTGATCATTGAACTGTGGGGGACGAAGGAAAAGCAGCAATGTCAGTTCCCCTAGTGGCCACAGCAAAGGCCTTGGGGTTAGGTCCAGTCATATGAGTTACTTCACAACATAAATCTGTATAAGCTTGAATGTCATGTATTCTGTCCCAGATCCTTAAAGTATACTTCAGCTTTCATGTTTCTTGTTCTAGGTTGTCTATGAAGGGCAGAGGTGATTCTTTTGTAGAAAACTTTAAAACTAGGCTCAGAACAAATATACAAACTTTCAGAGCACAGTAACATTATCTGCTATATGAAATATATATTTTAATCTGATGTGTTGTTCCTATATCTGTTAAGACCTCCATGAATCACGCTCTTCTCTGCACAGAGTCCGCGAGGCTCTGAACTCTCGCACTGCTGCCTACAATGCGGGGATCATCAACGGGAACATGGATGAGTCCGCAGCATACGGAGTGCGCAGGGTGGTGAGGGAGGCGAAGCGGCGCTACGGGAAGAAACTAGAGACACAGTTCCAGCAGAGTGGCTCTAGATCCCTGTCGCAGGGACTATGGATGATCACAGACTACAGGACCCCACCCTCTGGACTGATGAGTGCGGATGAGTCTCTGGCGAACGAGCTGAATGCATTCTTTGCTCGCTTCGAGGCTACATCTAGCAGCGCTAATGCTAGCAGCGCCAATGCTAACAGCGCCAATGCTAACGGCGCTAGTGCTAACAGCGCTAGTCCGAATGGCACTATCGGCGCAGCCAATGGCACATGCGCGGGGCCCACCATAGAACAGCGCCCTCTCATCATCACGGAGAGTGACGTGAGGAGAGTGTTTAAAAGGGTGAATACCAGGAAGGCGATGGGACCAGACGGTATCTGCGGGAGGGTCCTCAAAGCCTGTGCAGATCAGCTAGCCCCGTATTCACCGACATCTTCAATCTCTCCCTGACGCTCGGTATCCTCCCATCCAGCTTCAAGCGGTCCACCATCGTCCCCGTCCCGAAGAAACCTCGACCCTCCGACCTCAATGACTACCGCCCTGTCGCCCTCACATCAGTCGTGATGAAGTGCTTTGAAAAGCTAGTCAGAGACTTCATCACATCTTCACTGCCAGCCTCCATGGACCCACTGCAGTTTGCATAACGCCACAACCGCTCCACTGACGATGCGATTGCACATCTGCTCCACACTACACTGACTCACCTGGACGAAGGGAGGGGAAATTATGTTAAAATGCTATTTGTCGACTACAGTTCAGCATTTAACACTATCATTCCCTCCCTACTCACTACTAAGTTGGGAGATCTAGGACTGCATACATCCCTGTGTGACTGGATCTCCAACTTCCTAACAGACAGACCACAATCAGTACGGGTGGGCAACTGCGCCTCATCCACCCTCACCCTCAGCACTGGAGCTCCTCAGGGTTGTGTTCTAAGCCCCCTGCTCTACTCACTGTACACCTACGACTGCACAGCCACTTCCAGCTCTAACATCATTGTCAAGTTTGCTGACGACACCGTTGTCGTGGGTCTGATCTCGGACAACGACGAGAGGGCCTACCTGGAGGAGATTAAACACCTGGAAAACTGGTGCCAGGAAAATAATCTCCTCCTAAACGTCAGTAAGACAAAGGAGCTGATCGTGGATTGCAGCAAGAAGCAGGAGCGGCACTACCAACCTGTGAGGATCAGTGGAACCACGGTGGAGAGAGTAGATAGTTTCAGGTACCTTGGAGTTCACATCTCGCAGGACCTGTCCTGGTCCCGCCATACCAACTCCCTGGCAAAGAAGGCTTGTCAGCGTCTTTACCACCTCAGACGCCTAAGAGACTTCAGACTGCCCTCCAAAGTACTGCGGAACTTCTACACCTGCACTATCAAGAGCATCCTCATGGGGAACATCACAGTCTGGTTTGGGAATAGCACCAAGCAGGGCAGACAAGCACTCCAAAGGGTAGTGCGTTCAGCAGAGCGCATCACTCACACTGAACTTCCTGACCTGCAGACCATCTACTACAAGCGGTGCCAGACCAAGGCCAGGAAAATTGTGAAGGACCCCACCCATCCCAACAATAGACTCCTCTCTGTTGAGGTCAGGGAGGCGCTTTCACTCCCTGAAGACCAAGACAGAGAGGCTGAAGAGGAGCTTCTTCCCACAGGCCATTTGGGCCCTGAATCAGGGAAACTGATAAACTGTGGGGACCACCACCACCATGTAACATAACTGTATATCTGTACATCTGTATATATAGATTTATACTCAATTACCTTGTTACACAACAACTGTAGATATGTTATTATACAAAATGGATCTGTACATTCTGTAGATTGTGTACATATATACCCAACCATATTACACCTGCACTGTACATTCTGTAGATTGTGTACATATATACCCAACCATATACATTGTACATTGTGTATATAATCATAATATACATATATTGTACATACATTGTTAATATATTTTGTACATACATAGAATATATATATTTATCTTGCGTATATATATTTTTCTCTATGCACCCCTGTTTCTCTTCCTCAGTTTGGACAGAGCACTCTCCACCATTTCACTGCGAGTTATACTGTGTATGACTATGTATGTGACGAATAAACCGAACTTGAACTTGAACTTGAACACTGCCACACCCACCTCTTCCCACTGACATCTCTGATCTGGTTCGTCAGAGTACTAATTACAAACCTGATAACTATTCTCCTCACTACTACCCACTATTAAACTCCCCTCCATTGCACTCTCTTTGCAAAGTTTTGCCATTTCCATGTTGCACACCAAGCCTTCCTTGTACGTGTTTTCTTCCTGGTTTCCGAATTCTGCCTGTGTTTCATACATCATGTCCTGCCTGACCCCTGGATTCCTTCCGGATTCCCCCCCGTTTTCAACCTCAGGCGGACCTGACTACAAGTACCTGCCTCTTACCTAACTGGGAAAATTCCAAGCCCTACTACCTCCCCCTATGATTCCTACCAGCCCCGTAACTTCAATAAAACCTCTAGTGTTTGGATACTCTGCCTTGTTTGTGTGTATGCCTTCATAATAATATCATATCTTTTAGATTATTTTATGTAATGTCTTTCATTGTTGTAAAGCAAAATGGATCAGTATCAGTTGTGGAAATGTGCTCTATAAATACATGTTATTAACTTAGGGTTGTACATCAAATAAATATTAAATATGCATCACAGGCTATTAGAGATGAGTGGAAGCTTCTATTCAGAAGGTAAATATCAGGTATCAAAACACTTGATACAGATTCTCTGACTCACTACTTTCAATTTTATGTACCCAAGGGCATAATGATTTAAGATAGGTCATATAAAAGGTTTAGAAACGGTTTGCAGTAAATGTGGTAAATATAATTTGTACATGCAACACATTTTTATAGAATTTTAAGCCCAAAAGCAGAAAATAGTTTAAGACAAGAAACAAGAACATCAACAAAAAACAGGAATTTGCACAATCACTAAATCACAATACTCAACATTCTTGCTGAGAACCAACATTAGAAAGACTCTGAAAGACCTTGGAACATTTTAGAACTATATTTAATTTTTTTCTACAGGCAATGCAGAATTACTATGTAAGAGGACTCTGTGTTTTATAACTATAATATGCAGTACATTATAATAAAAAAAAAAACATAAAATAAGGGGCAGGGAGAATTCAAGGGGCATGTGACAAGCACGAGGGACACACTACCCTACTTGTATATAATCATTAACTACTGTGTCAGGTGGAGTCAGCCCGTAAGACAGTATGTAGGACTATTTGTCATCTGACCATCCAAAAAAGAAAAGAAAAAAGGAAAAAAAAATGCATTTTCAGAGATCTTAAAGAGATGTTGACGTTAAAGTTATCTCAGCTTTGCAGTTTTACCAGGTGAACAGAGATTAAAATTAAAAATGCTCTGGAAACAAATTGAATCCTGATGATGAAGAGTCAAATATTCTACAAGTAACAATACACTTAGCTGATGCTCTAAACCATGGATAAAATATAGCATATATTAGGGGATTTATAGAAGAATTGATGTATGCTAGCCAGCCAAACACAGTCCACAACAGGGATACAGAGGACAAGCTTTCAGCTGAGAGGGAACTTAAAAAATAAGGTATCCAGCATCCAATATAAAAACATACTACTATGCCAAGAGTTTTTGCTGCTTTAGTTTGAGAAGAGTTTGAAATTTTGGCAGCATGTATCTGTGAGCGACCAATTGACATAGCTCTCACAGCTTTAGCTTGATGTCTTGCCACAAAAAAAATGATTGCATACAAGATGAGTATAATAGAACAAGGGAATAGAAATGAAATCACTACATCAAAAATCACCCAGGAATATTTTATAACTGTGAAACACTCTCCATAACAACTCATGGATATCTGAGACTGAAGGAGATGGTCATTAAAGTAAAAAACAGTGATAGCATAAAATAAACAAAGAGACCAGCCTGAAATTATAGTCACTGATGTTTTACAAACTGTTATTTTAGTGGAATAAAGCAAAGGGTCATTAACAGCAATGTACCGATCAACTGCAATGAAAGTCAGGCTACAGAGAGATGCTGATGTTGAGACAACATTGATCAGTGGAATAACAATGCATGCCATAGTACCAAGATACCAACAGCTGTCTATTAGTTGCATTATATTCACTGGCATAACAATCAGTCCCACGAGAAGATCAGCCACAGCTAGAGAGAGGATGAACAGGTTGGTTGGAGTGTGGAGCTGCTTGAAGTGAGAGATGGAGATGATCACCAGCAGGTTCAAAAACACAGTGCATACAGAGATAAATGAAAGGAGAGTGAATAAAAATATATTCCCAGTGCCTGTTCGGACCTCCTTTTTGCATGATGAGTTGTTGTCAGGAAAGCAGTACTGCACTGTTGCAATTTGCTGATACTCTGTGATGTTCATCTCAACTATATGCAGGTCTGCCAATAGCAGTTGATCACACTATTCAGTTGAGATAAACTGCTTAGTTTTCCTTTTACGGAATGCCTCTTTATAACAATGCATGGATCCTCCCACTGATGCAAGTTGCTAGTTTGTCCCCATCATTACTCACGTGATACTGAACACTACGTCATTTGTGTTAATATGTCAATATGCAGGTAGGTCATTGTGCTTTGAAAAGAAATGGGCATGTCACAAATACCTAGGGCTCCATTCTCATCTTCTTCAATATCCTTTGTGTAAACCACTATTAATGTTTATTTTAACTAATTTCTTCTTTTTTTCTCTTTAATTACTGTATATTTTAAATCCAAAAATGTCCACAGTAGGAATGTAGGCTTTCTACATACCTCCCATATAATAAGTGGGTGTTGAATTTCCTAATACATGGCCTTGCTGTCAGAGAGAGGTAGTTGTTTAGCAGGCTTCTTCAAAGCAGGGAGCACAGTTCATGAGCACAATTAATTACTCAAGCATTGTACTGCATTCACATATACAATGTGGCCATATGCATATGTAGTGCTTTTAACTTTAAGGACATTGATCAAGGTACTAATTTCATGACAATGACTTTTACTCACTTACTAGTACATACTACATTTAGCTGACACTTTTATCCAAAGCAACTTACAATTATGACTAAGTATAAGTCAAGCAATTGAGGGTTAAAGACCTTAACAGTGGCAGGGATTGAACTATCAACTTTCTTATTACTAGTCAAGTACCTTGGCTACCAAGCTACAGTACATCAGTGTGTGTCAGGGATTTTAGTGATGTTTCCAACTCTGTTGTTGATTATAAACCTTCATTATCATTTGCATTGTTTTCGGTTCATTCCCAGCATTCTGCATTCTGAAGATGACTTCTTATACATATGTGCACATTTACCAGACATTTTGGAAAAGCTGTCTAATATTTTAGCATATCTTTGCAATGATACTCATCATGATATGAGGTCAATCAAATTGTATAGAGTCTTGTATTCTGATACTCCAACTCAGACACAACATTGATGTTGGCGATAATGTTCCCATCAAGCATTATGCATACTGCGTTAAATTGTGCAGATAAAGAAATAGGTCAAGTCTTTTATAGAAGGTGGTCTAGCTGTCCCAAGTTCTAGTGCATGGAGTTCACCTTGTATTCTGGCACCAAAGCCTGGAGGTACCCAGAGATTTTGTATTAACTTTTGGTTAACGATGTGACCCATTCCGATGTTTTTCCATTGGCTCACAGCTGTATTGATCAAAGAATGTGGTGGCTGATGCTCTCTGAAGAGAAAAGTTAATTGAATACAACAGAAGGTTCCACAGAGTACTGCTTTAAAACAGTTAAAAGCAGTTGACAGGTAATGTTTGAATAGTCAAGCACAAATCTATAATAATAGCCAGACAGCTCCAGGAATTGCCTCATTTTGGACAGGCCACAATGACTGTTCTCTTGTCAATTTGGAGACTTACCTGTCTCACCGACAAGGAAGCCCAGATATCATAACTCCTCCCATATGATGAAGCACTTCTTCAAATGTGCAGTGAACCCGACTTGAAGGACTTCCAGACAACCCTCGGGTATTGCACATGTTAGTGACCATCATTAGTAAATATATTATCCAAATAGGCAGCAGCATATATGCAGCCTTTCCAACTGAAAATTCAAAAATTGCTTTTTCCCTAATAACAGAGTGTTCATGTCTATAATGCAGACAACAAGGGTTTAACATGGGCTTGAACGCAGGTCAGATAGGTAATGACACCAACAGCCTACTGGCTGAGCAACCACACTCTAATGATGGTGGGCCCATGCGCAAAACAGTTAGATCATAGAACTGATAAAACAAGACAAGGTAAATAAACAAAGGTGGGTAGTGAACCCATGCCGCTTTGTTGCAAGATAAACAAATACTCGCTAGACTACAGTAGCAACAAAACTACTGCCGCGTATATCACCCTTCAAAGGAATGGAGGACAACAAAACAAGAGGAAAAAACTAAACATCATGCCGAGCGTAGGAAAAGGGAGAACCAAGGATGCCACGGGAAGAATGGCAGCTCCGATGCACTGGGGAAAACCAAACTAAAACTTCCCAAACAAAACCAGACAACAGGGAGGAACTGTAATGGCTATGGGGAGCTTTAGGAGAGAGACAGAGCTGAGGGAGAAAACTGGAGAGGGGAGCGGACGTGTAAATCAGACACCCTCACAGAACAGAAGTAAGGTGTAGCACAAGGGCTCACAGACCTCAATATACAAAGTTACCAGCTAGGAGCTTGGCTCAGAACTTCAGGGAAAAACCCAGCACTGCGTGACCGGGTCACTGGGCTTATATAGGTCTAGCCCAGCTGTTGGGCATTAAGCCTGATTAGTGGTGTGCCTGACTCGAGGCCTCCCTCTGGTGGCCGGAGGGGGCCTGGGCCTGGCACTGACCCTTAAACAGGGCATTTTAAGACCTCCTGTCCTTCTAGTTCAGGCTTACCTTGGCATGACAATTACTAATTTTATCTCTCCAGGTATACTTGCATGTTAGCCTTAAATATGAATTGTAGGGGAGAGACTAACACTGGTAAATTAAGGTGCGTAGCCATTCAGGAATCAGTGTGATTGTGTTTTCATTTCAGCCTCCCACCCCCATGTACAACCCATGATTCATAACCCTCTCCCACTAACCTCAACCATCTCCCCTTTCACTCTAACTTCTAGAGAGGAAAAGGAGTCAGGATGCTAGATCTTAAAACCTCCACTAATACTTCCCTCTCTTCGTCCTTTCATTCATTGACCTTCACAGACCATGGTCTTCCAGAAGAAGAAAATCTTCTTCACAAGCTCCTTGGTTGTTAGATGTCCTATGGAGCAATCAGGAAAAAATAAAATTCAGCTGAAATGCAGTGGAGAAAATCATAAAGTGACATAGAGCTCCTCTCCTGTCATATTCGTCTAGAAATTTTTTCTTCTAATGTGGCTAATAAGACATAATTTTACAAGCATAAACTACCAGCATCTGTATCTGTCTCATGCAAGCCCCATAACACTGTTACTGCTCTTCTTAATCCTCCCCCTCCTCTTTCACTACTGATGATCTTGCCATCTTCTTTGTTCAGAAATTTAGCAAATTCTGACAATCTTTTAAACATGCAACCTCTATACAGTATTTACAGTATTTCTCAATGCTTCTACCACCTTAACATGTTTTCCCGGTTTCCACAGAAGAACTCCACCATCTTTTCTTGTCCAGTAATCCTAGCACCTGCCCATTTGATTCTATCCATTCATTGCTTTAATCATGAATGATTCCTTGTCATTTGTTAAAGAACAGAGAGCCTTCCAAACAGCAAGGGTCAAAACCATCCTGAAAAGGTCCTTACTTGACACATTAGCCATGGGCATACATTGACTGGTATTACTTGTGGGGTTTTTTTTTCTTGAATGATCTGTTTACACGCATCTGTCTGTCTTTTTTTTGTTTTTTTATGCAGAATGAAATACATGATAAACAATCTTGGTTTAAGGCAGCGCTGCCATGGGCAAAGAACATGGAGGAAAAAAGGGGAAGCAAACACACGTCTCCAACTGAAGAGTTTAATGAAAGTAACATAGCAAAACCAAACATAAAACTGTACTAAAAGGGGGGAAAAAAAGTATGTAATTGCAATGACTGAAAAAGTCATACAAACACAAAACTGCTTAAATAAGGGACAACAATAACATAATGGGACACAGGTGGTGCAGCAAATGAGGCAGCCACATGCACCACCTGGGTTAGGTGTGGCATAAAACCAAAACAGAGACATATGCAACAAAAGACCAAACCAACAAAAAGCTACATGCAATGCTCTGCCACCTAACAGAGGTTACAGTCGGCAGGGAGGGGAATGAAGTAGATCCATATCTGCTTCACTGAGAGTGTCCACTGGTGACCCACAAGGCTCATTGCTTGGTCCTCTCCTGTTCTCCCTCTATCCCCACTCTCTTATTGAGGTCATAACCTTACGTGGCTTCTCATACCACTGCTATGCTGATGATGACTTATTTTCTCTTTTCCCCCCTCCTAAACTCTCCATCTTCTGACACCCTCAGTAGGTTTATGCTTGTATCTTCCAAGGAAGCCACTCAGGTGCTTGTTTAGTCCCTTGTCATCTCAACATTATACAATTGCAACTTTCTCCTGGCAGGCCTTCCCCTCTGTGCCATTAAACTCCTGCAGTTCCAAGTGCAGCATTACAGCTTGTTTTCCAAAGTTGTCCCATGTTTTCCTTGATGCTCACCTACAAAACCATAGCTGGACCAGTTCCCACATAACTAATCAAAGCCCATTATGCACTACACTGCCATCAAGTTCTTAGTATTGCTTGACATGAACAACCATCCATCAAAACACAAAGAAGACATGCATCAAGAATATTTCTGTCCCGGTACACACAGTGGAATGAACTTCACCTGATTATCCATACAGCTCAATCAGTGATTGATTCAAAAGATTGAAGGCTCATATATTCATTGATTTACCAAGCCTTTAAATGTGCAATTTAAAAAACTGCTACTGTCAATAACTACATCTGGTCACCATGAATCTAATGTAATGTCTTTGGTTTAATGAATTCCCATTCATCTTCAAAGCTTTCATGAATTGTTATTATTGACATGTTCAACAAATGGGTTATCATGTACATTTATAACATTCTCATGTGCTACAATTTATTTTCTGAACATGTAAAGCATATCAGGCTCATGCTCAGATACCTCTTGGAAAAACTTATCAAATATGAATTTCACAAACTCAGTATAGCCTTTCTTGGTTACATACACATTGTGCAGGGTGTACAGATGGAAGACACAAAAATCATCACAGTCACACATTGACCCCAGCTCACAATGCTGAAGAGAGTTCCCCAGTGTTGTTAACTTCTACAGGATGATTTCACAAAATGATGCAAAGTATTGTCATCCACTAGCAGGAATTGTTTTATGTGAGATGCTCCAAGGAAGAGGCACAGCTTCAGAATATGCCAGAGAATTCCATAGCATCACTGGCAGTGGCTGGAGTGATACAACACTGAGAACTGTATTTTGTCTTGGACTCTCTTTGGAGCTCCAAATAGAACTCGCTTGCCAGGGAGTATCAGTCACATTACCAGAACTCATTCAGCTCTCCATTATTGTGGATAATCTCCAATGCATTCATAGACCTTCACAGCACCAATATACTCTGTTTCCCTCACTTCTTTACAACATAATTCTGTAAGAGTTATGAATGGTAGGATAAAGGGACATTTGAATCCAAATGTAGAAGTTTTTATTTCTTTCACCACTCAGATAAACTATGTAGGATTGAGGCTGAGACCAAGAAAGATTCAGTGTTCGTGATAGGAAAGTCAAAGGCAGAGAGTGGTCTATCCAATCCAGAGTCAGAACCAGTAGGTAAAATCCAGACAGTACTGAGGGACTAGGAGTGAGGCATAGTCTGAGGGAGAAACAGAGATAGATAACAAGGACGAACAACAGGAGAGAAACACGCTCTGTATCCATCATAGGGAAGCAATACTTTGCAAAGTCAGGAATGAGGGAACCTATTTATGAGGATAGAGTGATTAATTAGAAGGAAATGGGTGTAGAACATCAGTACTCAGGAGATCTGGTTAGTCAGGGAGTCTCCTGATCCTATTCAGCTGGGTCACTTGCCTCTGACTCCACAGGAATGAACTAGAGGTCTTTCTAGTGGATTATATATTTACTGCGATGCAGATGGGCACTTCCATGATCCATGCTCTAGCTGTCCCCTTAGAGTGAGTGAAAAGAGGTCTACATCAATTACCCAGGACAGAATATCTTCATTGTTACATATCATATTTCCTGTGTTTAAATATCCTGTGTTTCCTGGTAAATGTATTTATCTCTCGGCTTTGATTGATTCTGGAACAGCAAGATTTTTTTTTTTTAATTCTGAAAAAGTTGCTCAACTAAGGATCACTGGACTTACCCTAGACCCGCTCCCTTATGTGATAATTCCTTTAATTGCCAACCTATTGGTGAGGGTATTATCAGACAACAAACTATTCCAGTCACTCTTAAGGTTGGCCTGTTCCATACTGAGTTAATTCAATTCATGCTTCTAACCATGTCTCGTGACTTCAGAATACTAGGCTTTCCCTGGCTGTCTGCCCATGACCCTAGCTTTTCCAAGTTCATCGCTGAACACATGTCCTAGAGTAATCATAGTGTAATCCAGCACTGTCCTTGTCCTTGCTAGTACTCTCCTCTACATAAGAAAGCCCTCGTTCCTATAATTTGTGGATCATCTGACTGCCCTACAGGAACTTGTCTAATTCTGTTCAGTAATGTTAAAGCCACTGAACTTCTGCCTCATCGACCTTGGGACTGTGCAGTGGAACTCCTTCCTGGGGCTCCTCTGCCATGGGAAGCCAAGCCCTACCTGCTTTCCTAGCCAGAGGAAATTGCTATGGAGGCCTGTTTCTGAGGCATTCCAACATGGATTTATACTCCCCTCCACATCTCCAGTAGTTCTGGGATTGTCCTTTGTGGGGAGGCATTAAGGAGAAGGATTAAGAAGGATTAAGATCCATCAATGACTATCAGGCCCTCAACAAAGTGACTATGAAATACTACTACCCTTTTCCCCTCAATTTCCTGAGCCATGAACATCTGCTAGGAGCCACAATCTTTTCAAAAGTAGACCTGCTTATTGCTTACAATCTCATATGCATATGTGAATGTGACAAGTGGAAGACAGCTTTCATAAGATCTAAGAGTATCATGTCTTATGGTCTCTCCAATAGCCGCTCTGATATCCGGGCATTTATGGATGAAATTTTTTGAGACATGGTAGGCAAATTCCTGATTGTTGATATTGATGACCTACATATATATATTTTTTTTTTCAGTCAGAAACTGAACATGTGGAACACATCACAACTGTCCTGACATGTCTTAGATAACATCACTTCACCAAGAGAAATGTGAATTCCACCATGAGTCTGTCACTTTTTTAGGCCGCACCATCAAGCCAGACAACATCTCAATTATGACATAGGAAACCAGGAGATTCTTGCCATTAAACTAACTCTAGAACAGTGGAGACACTGCTTAGAGGGAGCAGAGCATCCCTTCATGGTTTATACTTACCACAAAAACCTGGTATACCTCAGATCAGCTGGGCAAGCCAGGTGAGAGTTTTGTTTCATTTTTCCAATCTCTTAGACAGTGGGTTCAAAGAATCAAAGGCTGACACTTTATCTCGCATCTACGACAAGGGAAACACTGACCAGAATCCTGATTTCATACTACCTAGCAGTTGCTTCCTAGCACCTATCATTTTGCCTGTTTTCTAGAACTCTTATCCTGCCTGAACCCTGGACTCCACATGGACTCTGCTTCTTTTCAACCTTGGACAGGCCTGACCTTGAGTACCTGATAACTCCCACATACCTGCCTTGCAACGTTCAGGATCCAGAAACCTCTCCCTTCAGTACCAGCCTGCTCCATAAACCTAATAACATTTCTTGTATTTGGATCCTTTCCTTCTTGTGCATGTGCCTTGTGCAGCAAGTTATTCAACATATTATAATTATTTAATATATTATAATTAATTAGTTAATGCTAGCCTACATTAATTAGAAAAAGGCATATTAACACAAAGCACCTTTTCACTTACAAAAATGGATAAAGTTTGATGCACTTTTTAACACACTTGTATTTTTCACTTACCTTTCATTTATGTGTAATTGTTGCTGTTTTTAAAAATCAACAAAACGAAACAGACAATCAAAGAAATTATAGGTTCATCCACGTCAGTGCAACCATTATGTAAGAAATATTCTTTGTGTGGAAACCAGTCACTTTTGATCATTGAACTGTGGGGGACGAAGGAAAAGCAGCAATGTCAGTTCCCCTAGTGGCCACAGCAAAGGCCTTGGGGTTAGGTCCAGTCATATGAGTTACTTCACAACATAAATCTGTATAAGCTTGAATGTCATGTATTCTGTCCCAGATCCTTAAAGTATACTTCAGCTTTCATGTTTCTTGTTCTAGGTTGTCTATGAAGGGCAGAGGTGATTCTTTTGAAGAAAACTTTAAAACTAGGCTCAGAACAAATATACAAACTTTCAGAGCACAGTGACATTATCTGCTATATGAAATATATATTTTAATCTGATGTGTTGTTCCTCTATCTGTTAAGAACTCCATGAATCACGCTCTTCTCTGCACTGCCACACCCACCTCTTCCCACTGACATCTCTGATCTGGTTCGTCAGAGTACTAATTACAAACCTGATAACTATTCTCCTCACTACTACCCACTATTAAACTCCCCTCCATTGCACTCTCTTTGCAAAGTTTTGCCATTTCCATGCTGCACACTAAGCCTTCCTTGTACGTGTTTTCTTCCTGGTTTCCGAATTCTGCCTGTGTTTCATACATCATGTCCTGCCTGACCCCTGGATGCCTTCCAGACTCCCCCCGTTTTCAACCTCAGACGGACCTGACTACAAGTACCTGCCTCTTACCTAACTGGGAAAATTCCAAGCCCTACTACCTCCCCCTATGATTCCTACCAGCCCCGTAACTTCAATAAAACCTCTAGTGTTTGGATACTCTGCCTTGTTTGTGTGTATGCCTTCATAACAATATCATATCTTTTAGATTATTTTATGTAATGTCTTTCATTGTTGTAAAGCAAAATGGATCAGTATCAGTTGTGGAAATGTGCTCTATAAATATATGTTATTAACTTAGGATTGTAGATCAAATAAATATTAAATATGCATCACAGGCTATTAGAGATGAGTGGAAGCTTCTATTCAGAAGGTAAATATCAGGTATCAAAACACTTGATACAGATTCTCTGACTCACTACTTTCAATTTTATGTACCCAAGGGCATAATGATTTAAGATAGGTCATATAAAAGGTTTAGAAACTGTTTGCAGTAAATGTGGTAACTATAATTTGTACATGCAACACATTTTTATAGAAGTTTAAGACCAAAAGCAGAAAATAGTTTAAGACAAGAAACAAGTTTAAGAACATCATCAAAAAACAGGAATTTGCACAATCACTAAATCACAATACTCAACAATCTTTATGCTGAGAACCAACATTAGAAAGGCTCTGAGAGACCTGGGAACATTTTAGAACTATATTTAATTTTTTTCTACAGGCAATGCAGAATTACTATGTAAGATGACTCTGTGTTTTATGACTATAATATGCAGTACATTATAATAAAAAAAAACCATAAAATAAGGGGCAGGGAGAATTCAAGGGGCATGTGACAAGCACGAGGGACACACTACCCTACTTGTATATAATCATTAACTACTGTGTCAGGTGGAGTCAGCCCGTAAGACAGTATGTAGGACTATTTGTCATCTGACCATCCAAAAAAGAAAAGAAAAAAGGAAAAAAAATTACATTTTCAGAGATCTTAAAGAGATGTTGACGTTAAAGTTATCTCAGCTTTGCAGTTTTACCAGGTGAACAGAGATTAAAATTAAAAATGCCCTGGAAACAAATTGAATCCCGATGATGAAGAGTCAAATATTCTACAAGTAACAATACACTTAGCTGATGCTCTAAACCATGGATAAAATATAGCATATATTAGGGGATTTATAGAAGAATTGATGTATGCTAGCCAGCCAAACACAGTCCACAAAAAGGATACAGAGGTCAAGCTTTCAGCTGAGAGGGAACTTAAAAAAAAAGGTATCCAGCATCCAATATAAAAACATACTACTATGCCAAGAGTTTTTGCTGCTTTAGTTTGAGAAGAGTTTGAAATTTTGGCAGCATGTCTCTGTGAGCGACCAATTGACATAGCTCTCACGGCTTTAGCTTGATGTCTTGCCACAAAAAAAATGATTGCATACAAGATGAGTATAATAGAACAAGGGAATAGAAATGAAATCACTAAATCAAAAATCACCCAGGAATATTTTATGACTATGAAACACTTTCCATAACAACTCATGGATATCTGAGACTGAAGGAGATGGTCATTAAAGTAAAAAACAGTGATAACATAAAACAAACAAAGAGACCAGCCTGTAATTATCGTCACTGATGTTTTACAAACTGTTATTTTAGTGGAATAAAGCAAAGGGTCATTAACAGCAATGTACCGATCAACTGCAATGCAAGTGAGGCTACAGAGAGATGCTGATGTTGAGACAACATTGATCAGTGGAATAACAATGCATGCCATAGTACCAAGATACCAACAGCTGTCTATTAGTTGCATTATATTCACTGGCATTGAAATCAGTCCCACGAGAAGATCAGCCACAGCCAGAGAGAGAATGAACAGGTTGGTTGGAGAGTGGAGCTGCTTGAAGTGAGAGATAGAGATGATCACCAGCAGGTTCAAAAACACAGTGCATACTGAGATAAATGGAAGGAGAGTGAATAAAAATATATTCCCAGTGCCTGTTCGGACCTCCTTTCTGCATGATGAGTTGTTGTCAGGAAAGCAGTACTGAACTGTTGCAATTTGCTGATACTCTGTGATGTTCATCCCAACTATATGCAGGTCTGCCAATTGGAGTTGATCACACTGTTCAGTAGTGATGAACTGGTTAGTTTTCCTTTGCAGAGCATCTTTTTATAGCGGTTCATGAATCCTCCCACTCATGCAAGTTGCTAGTATGTCCCCATCATTACTCATTTGATACTGAACACTATGACATTTGCATTCCAACCTCACTATGTAGGTAGATCAGTGTGCGCTGAAAAGAAACAGGCAGATCACAAATTCCTTGGCCTCCATTTTCTGATCTTCTTCAATTTCCTTTATGTAAACCACTATTAATCTTTTTATTTTCAGTAATTTCTTTAAATATATTATAAAGTATCTTATAACTACCAAAAAATACACAATAGTAATATGAACTTATGATGAAAATAAGAATTTTTCAGCTGTTTGCTGTATTTATGCTGTTGGATTTCTACGTACCTCCCATATCATGTGTTGAATTCCCTAATACATGGCCTTGTTGTCACAGATGGTATAATGGGGCAGTTGATTTGCAATCTTCTTCAAAGCAGGGAGCACAATGCATGAGCTCAATTACTCGAGTCAAGTAATGTACTGCATTCACATACAATATGGTCACATGCATGTGTAGTGCTTTGAACTTTATGGCTTTCTATTATATAATTTAAACAATTTGTCAGTAAGTGGCTGTACAGTAAACACATTATGGAACATACTAAAAGTAAACAAAATAGATACTGGCAATGAGAAGAGATACTTGGTGTACTGCAAGTATATTGACCAAAAGCATGGACTATGCCTATTACAAAGCTGGAATTCCTTGCACTATTAATCTCCTATTGTAAAATGGATGTAGTTACTTTAGCCTCTGATACTCTGGCTAAACAGTAAAATAGAGAGGATGAATGTTTTTTATGCAGTGTAATTTTGTTGTGAGTCATTACCAAGTGTAATATATAGCTGTGCCCTCGTCATTGATTCAGGTGAGCTCTGTACTCAGTGCTGCAATCAGCAATCTACAAACAGACTTTATTTGAGAAATCACATGCAATACAATATGGTCACTGATGGAATGCTACGCTATGAGCTAAGTTGTACTCTCTGTCAGATAAATCTGTGAGACCAGTCTTCACAGCACTTCTCAAAACATACATATTTATTATTTCCCTTTATAAAAAAAAAAACTGATGTCGTCACACTCTTGTGTCAAGTGATACATATGCAGAGGTTTTAGCTGGTTTCCTAGAATACAAATGTTTGGCATCAGAGAGAGAACATAGCGAGTGGAGAGGTGAATAATATTACATGACAAGTTTGCTAAAGCTTGTGCACTCAAGGATAGTGCCACTTGTTGCATAAGAAAGGTGTAGCAGACAAAACAACAACACCTGCCTAGAGAATGCTTAGCAGTCCATAATCTGACAAAGTAATTTCATACCATATACATCTGTATCAAGATCCCTCCCATCTGACACATGGAGATTTGTTTCTTTCAAAATAAAACAACTCGGACACGACCATATAGTTAAGATAGACTGATGCTTTACAAATGTCCAAGTCCAAGTCCCCAGTGAGTTAGCCAAGAGTGACAGTGGCAAGGAAAATCTCCCTAGAGCATGAGGATAATCAACCAGAATTACCAATACATGAGATTGGAATTTTTGCCATTTAGCTGACACTTTTATCCAAAGTGACTTACAATTATGACTGAGTACAACTTGAGCAATTGAGGGTTAATGGCCTTGCTCAGGTACCCAGCAGCGGTTACTTGCCAGTGGTGGGGCTTGAACCAGCAAACTTCCAATTACAAGTCAGGTACCTTAACCACTGAGCATAGATTATTAAAATTGCAGAGTTCTTTAAACAGTACATTTTAATTTAGCATGTAGTTCTGATAGTTAAGTGCTATTTAGTGAACTCCTAGTGCATTATGACCTGCCACGTCTGCTACGATCAAAAGGTGCAGTACCTTTATTAGTACCTCAAATAAGGAAATCTACTATAGGGGGAAGAGTCTTTTCCTATAAAGCTCCCACACTATGGAATAACCTTCCTGTCAATGTTTAAGACTCAGACACAGTCCAATATTTACAACCAGGCTGAAAACCTATTTGTATAGTCAGGCATTTTATTAAATTCTAAGGTGTAGATCTGAGGATTCATGGGCATTGAGAGTTATGGTGTCCGTGTGTCGCTCAGGTCTTAGCCATCTATTCACGGTGTGTGATTGATGAATTTGTGTGTCAATCTGTGTGAAACTAACCAATAAACAATCATGAAATCAATAAGGATTTACCCTTCATGTTGGAAACATTTCCTTCCTCATTCAATCGACATCTAGCTAGTCAGTTAGCTAAGATGTTGTGCAACAAGTGTACAGCTGCTGAAGTTTTTGGAAAGTAATGACAAAGGTAAAGGAGCTTTATAGCCTGAGGGGTTTGATTCCTTTGATGAAGAAGAATACAAAAATAAAATAGATTGATGGCTAAATGAATGTTATTTTACAATATCACTATAATAGTAGAATAGTGCAGTCACATTTAGGCACAATGTCTGCTAGTTAGCAAGCTAAATGCTGCTTCTGTGCAAAATGTGTTAAATTGATTTCTAATACACTTGTCATGATTTTTTTGACAACATTGACTGTCCATTAGTAAAAGTGGTACCTCAAAAGTGGATGAGAGCTGAAATTGGTCTGAACATTTTGATATAAAACATATGGGTATCATGCTAGGTATTACGGTTTACTAGCCCCCAAAATGTAACTATATATCTACGCTTTCCGCTCCAGTCACCAGGGATTGTTTGATCACTTAGATACAGAAACAGCTGGCTTAGGAAAATGTTATTTTATTTTATTTTATTTTATTCTCACAATTATGTTTGATGATGTGGTAGATATGGTCCCACCTTTAGCAAATCTGGGTTTCTTTGAATTTATGTACAAATTTTGGCACAGATGAAAGCTGAATATTAATGGTGAATGTGTGAGATTGTGCAAAAAAAGCATCACTTTCATGGTTTCCTTCCCTGAAATTGCAGTTCCCATAGTGCTGAGCACTGTTTTGTCTTGTCCTCTTCCAATTGTTTGTCCTTTGCCACCCATACAGTGGTGGCTAGAGTCTAGGTCCCAGACCTGGGTTTGAACATCTGGTTGGGTGAGCTCCACCTATGTTTTCACTAAGTGCTCTCCATACTCCTTCTTCCTGTTTTTCACTCATAAATTCCCCTCACTTTCATAGTAGTGTAGCAGGTATATCTGTGTCCTAACTTCAAACTGTTCCTGTGACCTGGTTTCCTTTTTATTGGTGCCTCTTTTTCCATTTCCCTTCCCTGTTCCACCCCATCTGAATTTGGGCCGATCTTGGAGGTCTTACCCTCCTTTAGTGTCCACCAAGGGTGCCGGCTGTCAGGGTGTTTCACCACTGATAACCCAGACAGCCCTGCTGCCCCTTTACATTTGCCATGATGTTTTGTTTTGTTCCTTGTCTATATCTGGTGTTCCCTGCTTCCATGGGTGTGTCGGATCCACTGCACCCTGTTCCCAAACCAATGTTGCAAACTATTCCCAAGAGGGTGCCCCCTCCTGTCCATTTTCCTGCTCAGGCATCCATCCCGTTCCTCTTGTTGTTGTCTAGCCCTCATTTTCTGCCTGTGACTGTCTCATCCCCTGTTCCTACTATCACCAGTTCTTGTCTTGTTCACTGTGTTAATTCCCATGCTTGTCATTGTAATCCTCTCTGGCTCTTTGTTTTCCTCAATGTCTGTCCCCATGCTCATGAGTGTTTCTCTCCCTCTCCCCATGTCCATTACTGTCCCTCTCCCTATGTCAATTGTCCTCCAGTCCCTAGTCCACCCTTCTGTCTAGATCTCTGTACAACCTTTCAATCAGTATCCTGTCCAGTTCTCTTCTCCAATTATTGTCTAATCTCCATCTATTGTTCAGTCTATTGTGTAGTGAGATGATTTTTTTTAGGATCTAAGGATGTAGTGATAAAAACGCCAGGTACCAATCACAAAAGAAGAGAGAAAGTGGAATCTACAAGTAGCTGTGCAGTTAGCCAGGAGCTTATTACAGATAAAGGAGGTGATTAGTGTAATGCAGAAAAGCAGGTTTTTGTATCATGTGATTTGTGGAAAGGATTTAATATGGCCACATTGCCAGAAAGAAGGCAAATAATAACTAGTTTTAATTGCAAGTAGGAAGAGGAAGCATAGCACTCAACAGCAGCATTGCAAGGATCACAAGTGTAATGGCTTTGTTGGGAAAATCTATAGAAGCAGTAAATCTACTGCAAAGAGTTGCTGGTATTGGATGCAAAACTCAAAATTGTTAATGGATGTAGGTAAAAAAAATAAATAAATTTAAAAATTAAACTATAGGTGCCACAGTGTATTGTGCTAATTACAGTGAGCCCTGACTTGATGTTTAACTCTGAATATAAATAGATATATATTATTTTATAGACTTAATAATTCCCTTTGCAAATGCAGTGAAGAGGAAGAAGCTGAAGTACACCAAGCTTTGGTGGCAGAATTGACAGAACATGTATTGGCAATCATATATAAGACCAGCAGAGATAGGTGTTAGGGGATTTAGGAGGCATCTCAGCACAACCCTAACGTACTTTATACGTTCTGTGATGGAACTGTAGCATATGAGAAGGTCATAAATGTAAACAATAACTATTTATTTATATGTCATTTATTATTCTCTCTCTCTCTCTCTCTCTCTCTCTCTCTCTCTCTCTCTCTCTCTATATATATATATATATATATATATATATATATATATATATATATATATATATATATATATATATGAGATGTAGAAGTTGGACAGGATGTTTTAGACATACACTCACAGAATATA
Organism: Electrophorus electricus; assembly: GCF_041902795.1. Lineage (NCBI taxonomy): Eukaryota > Metazoa > Chordata > Actinopteri > Gymnotiformes > Gymnotidae > Electrophorus > Electrophorus electricus. The sequence goes on along the minus strand of NC_137515.1, from coordinate 4,341,740 downwards.
TGAAGATTTTTAATGGAAAATTTGGAAAAATAATTCAGTGTATATCTATTCATTTTTGAGTTCACAAGAATTCATGTATGAGTTCACAAGACTTTGATGGCTATACTTTGCTGTCAAATTATTTTGTTGACTAAATTCTAATTAAAAAATAAAAAAAACAACAAATCAGTTCTTTAAAATGATAACTCCACTATTCTAAAGATTAAATCATATAAGTAATAGATATTAATAGATAATAGTTTTTTTATTGCAATTTTTTTCAATTAAATATGACGTGATCTCAGTCTAGTCAGAGGAATGACCTTTGAAATTAAAAATGCTCTCTAAACAAATTATACCTTGAAGATGAGGATTCGAATATTTTACAAGTTACAATATACTTAGTTGATGCTTTAAACCATGGATAAAATATAGCATATATTAGGGGATTCACAGAGGAATTCATGTATGCTAGCCATCCCAGCATAGTCCACACCAGTGACAAAGTGGATATGTTGTCCGATGAAAGGGAACTTAAATAAAAAGGTATCCAGCAAGCAAGATAAACACAAACAACAATGCCCAGTGTTTTTGCTGCTTTGATTTCAGAGGAGTTTGAAACATTGTCTCCATGTTTGCTTGAGGTACTATTCAACACAGCTCTCACAGCTTTAGCTTGAAATCTTGCCACATTAAAAATGAATGAATACAATACCAATATCGTGCAGCATGGGGCTATAAAAAAAACTACAAGGTCAATAATCACCCACAAATGTATTACAAACAGTATACATTCTCCAAGGCATCTACTCCCAATCTGTGACTGAAGCAGACTGTCATTAAAGTGCAAATAGATGATGACATACAACAGAGAAAATGACCAGCCTAGAATTATGATTAAAGAGGTTTTACAAACAGTGATTTTAGTGGAATAAATCAGAGGGTCATTAACAGCAATGTACCGATCAACTGCAATGAAAACCATGCTACAGAGAGATGTTGACAATGAGAGAGAATTGATCACCAAGACAATAGTACATGCTATTTCACCAAAATACCAACAGTTGTCTATCAGTTCCATTATCTTCACTGGCATAACAATCAGTCCTACAAGAAGATCAGCCACAGCCAGAGAGAGGACAAGTAGGTTTGTTGGACTGTGGAGTTGCTTGAAGTGAGAGATGGAGATGATCACCAGCAGGTTCAAACACACAGTGCATACAGAGATACATGAAAGGAGAGTGAATAAAAATATATTCCCAGTGCCTGTTTGGACCTCCTTTCTGCATGATGAGTTGTTGTCAGGAAAGCAGTACTGAACTGTTGCAATTTGCTGATACTCTGTGATGTTCATCCCAACTATATGCAGGTCTGCCGATTGGAGTTGATCACACTGTTCAGTAGTGATGAACTGGTTAGTTTTCCTTTGCAGAGCATCTTTTTATAGTGGTTCATGAATCCTCCCACTCATGCAAGTTGCTAGTATGTCCCCATCATTACTCATTTGATACTGAACACTATGACATTTGCATTCCAACCTCACTATGTAGGTAGATCAGTGTGCTCTGAAAAGAAACAGGCAGATCACAAATTCCTTGGCCTCCATTTTCTGATCTTCAATTTCCTTTATGTAAACCACTATTAATCTTTTTATTTTCAGTCATTTCTTTAAATATATTGTAAAGTATCTTATAACTACCAAAAAATACACAGTAGTGATATGAACCTATGATGAAAATAAGATTTTTTCAGCTGTTTGCTGTATTTATGCTGTTGGATTTCTACGTACCTCCCATATCATGTGTTGAATTCCCTAATACATGGCCTTGTTGTCACAGATGGTATAATGGGGCAGTTGATTTGCAATCTTCTTCAAAGCAGGGAGCACAATGCATGAGCTCAATTACTCGAGTCAAGTAATGTACTGCATTCACATACAATATGGTCACATGCATGTGTAGTGCTTTGAACTTTATGGCTTTCTATTATATAATTTAAACAATTTGTCAGTAAGTGGCTGTACAGTAAACACATTATGGAACATACTAAAAGTAAACAAAATAGATACTGGCAATGAGAAGAGATACTTGGTGTACTGCAAGTATATTGACCAAAAGCATGGACTATGCCTATTACAAAGCTGGAATTCCTTGCACTATTAATCTCCTATTGTAAAATGGATGTAGTTACTTTAGCCTCTGATACTCTGGCTAAACAGTAAAATAGAGAGGATGAATGTTTTTTATGCAGTGTAATTTTGTTGTGAGTCATTACCAAGTGTAATATATAGCTGTGCCCTCGTCATTGATTCAGGTGAGCTCTGTACTCAGTGCTGTAATCAGCAATCTACAAACAGACTTTATTTGAGAAATTACATGCAATACAATATGGTCACTGATGGAATGCTACGCTATGAGCTAAGTTGTACTCTCTGTCAGATAAATCTGTGAGACCAGTCTTCACAGCACTTCTCAAAACATACATATTTATTATTTCCCTTTATAAAAAAAAAAACTGATGTCGTCACACTCTTGTGTCAAGTGATACATATGCAGAGGTTTTAGCTGGTTTCCTAGAATACAAATTTTTGGCATCAGAGAGAGAACATAGCGAGTGGAGAGGTGAATAATATTACATGACAAGTTTGCTAAAGCTTGTGCACTCAAGGATAGTGCCACTTGTTGCATAAGAAAGGTGTAGCAGACAAAACAACAACACCTGCCTAGAGAATGCTTAGCAGTCCATAATCTGACAAAGTAATTTCATACCATATACATCTGTATCAAGATCCCTCCCATCTGACACATGGAGATTTGTTTCTTTCAAAATAAAACAACTCGGACACGACCATATAGTTAAGATAGACTGATGCTTTACAAATGTCCAAGTCCAAGTCCCCAGTGAGTTAGCCAAGAGTGACAGTGGCAAGGAAAATCTCCCTAGAGCATGAGGATAATCAACCAGAATTACCAATACATGAGATTGGAATTTTTGCCATTTAGCTGACACTTTTATCCAAAGTGACTTACAATTATGACTGAGTACAACTTGAGCAATTGAGGGTTAATGGCCTTGCTCAGGTACCCAGCAGCGGTTACTTGCCAGTGGTGGGGCTTGAACCAGCAAACTTCCAATTACAAGTCAGGTACCTTAACCACTGAGCATAGATTATTAAAATTGCAGAGTTCTTTAAACAGTACATTTTAATTTAGCATGTAGTTCTGATAGTTAAGTGCTATTTAGTGAACTCCTAGTGCATTATGACCTGCCACGTCTGCTACGATCAAAAGGTGCAGTACCTTTATTAGTACCTCAAATAAGGAAATCTACTATAGGGGGAAGAGTCTTTTCCTATAAAGCTCCCACACTATGGAATAACCTTCCTGTCAATGTTTAAGACTCAGACACAGTCCAATATTTACAACCAGGCTGAAAACCTATTTGTATAGTCAGGCATTTTATTAAATTCTAAGGTGTAGATCTGAGGATTCATGGGCATTGAGAGTTATGGTGTCCGTGTGTCGCTCAGGTCTTAGCCATCTATTCACGGTGTGTGATTGATGAATTTGTGTGTCAATCTGTGTGAAACTAACCAATAAACAATCATGAAATCAATAAGGATTTACCCTTCATGTTGGAAACATTTCCTTCCTCATTCAATCGACATCTAGCTAGTCAGTTAGCTAAGATGTTGTGCAACAAGTGTACAGCTGCTGAAGTTTTTGGAAAGTAATGACAAAGGTAAAGGAGCTTTATAGCCTGAGGGGTTTGATTCCTTTGATGAAGAAGAATACAAAAATAAAATAGATTGATGGCTAAATGAATGTTATTTTACAATATCACTATAATAGTAGAATAGTGCAGTCACATTTAGGCACAATGTCTGCTAGTTAGCAAGCTAAATGCTGCTTCTGTGCAAAATGTGTTAAATTGATTTCTAATACACTTGTCATGATTTTTTTGACAACATTGACTGTCCATTAGTAAAAGTGGTACCTCAAAAGTGGATGAGAGCTGAAATTGGTCTGAACATTTTGATATAAAACATATGGGTATCATGCTAGGTATTACGGTTTACTAGCCCCCAAAATGTAACTATATATCTACGCTTTCCGCTCCAGTCACCAGGGATTGTTTGATCACTTAGATACAGAAACAGCTGGCTTAGGAAAATGTTATTTTATTTTATTTTATTCTCACAATTATGTTTGATGATGTGGTAGATATGGTCCCACCTTTAGCAAATCTGGGTTTCTTTGAATTTATGTACAAATTTTGGCACAGATGAAAGCTGAATATTAATGGTGAATGTGTGAGATTGTGCAAAAAAAGCATCACTTTCATGGTTTCCTTCCCTGAAATTGCAGTTATCATAGTGCTGAGCACTGTTTTGTCATGTCCTCTTCCAATTGTTTGTCCTTTGCCACCCATACAGTGGTGGCTAGAGTCTAGGTCCCAGACCTGGGTTTGAACATCTGGTTGGGTGGTCCTTGTCTGTATCTGGTGTTCCCTGCTTCCATGGGTGTGTCGGATCCACTGCACCCTGTTCCCAAACCAATGCTGCAATTTTTAAAATTATTTTTCTATTGTCTTTCATTGTTATACAGCATATTAGAACAATATCAGTTGTGGAAATGTGCTCTATAAATACATGTTATCACCTTAGAGTTGTACATCAAATAAATATTCCTGTGCATCACTTGCTATCAGAGAGTCTAAAGATGACAAGAAACTTCCTCTCAGAAGGAAAACAATGGTTTAAAACACAGATCCTCTGACACACATATATATGTTTAAACTACTTGAAATTTTATGTAGCCAAGGGCACAATGATTTAAGATAGCTGATATGAAAGGCTTACTGTTTGCAGTAAATGTGGTAATTGTAATTGCAAGACATGTTAAAGCCTATTAAGACAAAAAGCAGCGACTATTTATAAACAAGATTAAGAACATCAACAAAGACAATGAGATATGCAATCACTAAATTACTATCCTCAACATTCTTTATGCTGAGAGCCAACATTACAACCGCTCTCAGAGACCTGTGAACTTTTCGGAACTATATTTAATATTTTCTACAGGCAGTGCAAAATTATTATGTAAGAGGACCTTGTGTTCTATAACCTCAGTACATTATAAACAACAGAGAAAGTAAGTTTACACTAGTTGTATATAATAATTAACTACTGTGTTTAGTGGAGTCAGCCTATAGGACTGGGGGCATGCAGACATGTTAACTTAATCTCAGCTTTTCAATTTTGCCAATTGAATAGAGGTTAAAATTAGAAATGATCTGAAAACAAACTGAAACTTGATGATGAAGAGTCAAATATTCTACAAGTAATAATATACTTAGCTGATGCTCTAAACCATGGATAAAATATAGCATATATTAGGGGATTTATAGAGGAATTGATTAATAGTATCCAGCCAAACACAGTCCACAACAGGGATACAGTGGTCAAACTTTCAGTTGACAGAGAACTTAAAAAATAAGGTATCCAGCAACCAATATAAAAACATACTACAATGCCAAGTGTTTTTGTTGCCTTAGTTTGAGAAGAGTTTGAAATTTTGGCAGTATGTCTCTGTGAGCGACCAATTGACATAGATTTCACAGCTTTAGCTTGACGTCTTGCCACAAAAAAAATTATTGCATACAAGATCAATATAATAGAACAAGGGCATAGAAATGAAATCACTAAGTCAACAATTACCCACGAATATTTTATAACTGTGAAACACTCTCCATAACAACTTGTGGATATCTGAGACTGCAGGAGATGGTCATTAAAGTAAAAAACAGTGATAATATAAAAGAAACAAAAGGACCAGCCTGAAATTATAGTCACTGATGTTTTACAAACTGTTATTTTAGTGGAATAAAGCAAAGGGTCATTAACAGCAATGTACCGATCAACTGCAATGAAAGTCAGGCTACAGAGAGATGCTGATGTTAAGACAGCATTAATCAGTGAAATAACAATGCATGCCATAGTACCAAGATACCAACAGCTGTCTATTAGTTGCATTATATTCACTGGCATAACAATCAGTCCCACGAGAAGATCAGCCACAGCTAGAGAGAGAATGAACAGGTTGGTTGGAGTGTGGAGCTGCTTGAAGTGAGAGATGGAGATTATCACAAGCAGGTTCAAAAACACAGTGCATACAGAGATAAATGAAAGGAGAGTGAATAAAAATATATTCCCAGTGCCTGTTTGGACCTCCTTTCTGCATGATGAGTTGTTGTCAGGAAAGCAGTACTGAACTGTTGCAATTTGCTGATACTCTGTGATGTTCATCCCAACTATATGCAGGTCTGCCGATTGGAGTTGATCACACTGTTCAATAGTGATGAACTGGTTAGTTTTCCTTTGCAGAGCATCTTTTTATAGCGGTTCATGAATCCTCCCACTCATGCAAGTTGCTAGTATGTCCCCATCATTACTCATTTGATACTGAACACTATGACATTTGCATTCCAACCTCACTATGTAGGTAGATCAGTGTGCGCTGAAAAGAAACAGGCAGATCACAAATTCCTTGGCCTCCATTTTCTGATCTTCTTCAATTTCCTTTATGTAAACCACTATTAATCTTTTTATTTTCAGTAATTTCTTTAAATATATTACAAAGTATCGTATAACTACCAAAAAATACACAATAGTAATATGAACTTATGATGAAAATAAGAATTTTTCAGCTGTTTGATGTATTTATGCTGTTGGATTTCTACATACCTCCCATATCATGTGTTGAATTCCCTAATACATGGCCTTGTTGTCACAGATGGTATAATGGGGCAGTTGATTTGCAATCTTCTTCAAAGCAGGGAGCACAATGTCTGCTAGTTAGCAAGCTAAATGCTGCTTCTGTGCAAAATGTGTTAAATTGATTTCTAATACACTTGTCATGATTTTTTTGACAACATTGACTGTCCATTAGTAAAAGTGGTACCTCAAAAGTGGATGAGAGCTGAAATTGGTCTGAACATTTTGATATAAAACATATGGGTATCATGCTAGGTATTACGGTTTACTAGCCCCCAAAATGTAACTATATATCTACGCTTTCCGCTCCAGTCACCAGGGATTGTTTGATCACTTAGATACAGAAACAGCTGGCTTAGGAAAATGTTATTTTATTTTATTTTATTTTATTCTCACAATTATGTTTGATGATGTGGTAGATATGGTCCCACCTTTAGCAAATCTGGGTTTCTTTGAATTTATGTACAAATTTTGGCACAGATGAAAGCTGAATATTAATGGTGAATGTGTGAGATTGTGCAAAAAAAGCATCACTTTCATGGTTTCCTTCCCTGAAATTGCAGTTCCCATAGTGCTGAGCACTGTTTTGTCATGTCCTCTTCCAATTGTTTGTCCTTTGCCACCCATACAGTGGTGGCTAGAGTCTAGGTCCCAGACCTGGGTTTGAACATCTGGTTGGGTGAGCTCCACCTATGTTTTCACTAAGTGCTCTCCATACTCCTTCTTCCTGTTTTTCACTCATAAATTCCCCTCACTTTCATAGTAGTGTAGCAGGTATATCTGTGTCCTAACTTCAAACTGTTCCTGTGACCTGGTTTCCTTTTTATTGGTGCCTCTTTTTCCATTCCCCTTCCCTGTTCCACCCCATCTGAATTTGGGCCGATCTTGGAGGTCTTACCCTCCTTTAGTGTCCACCAAGGGTGCCGGCTGTCAGGGTGTTTCACCACTGATAACCCAGACAGCCCTGCTGCCCCTTTACATTTGCTATGATGTTTTGTTTTGTTCCTTGTCTGTATCTGGTGTTCCCTGCTTCCATGGGTGTGTCGGATCCACTGCACCCTGTTCCCAAACCAATGTTGCAAACTATTCCCAAGAGGGTGCCCCCTCCTGTCCATTTTCCTGCTCAGGCATCCATCCCGTTCCTCTTGTTGTTGTCTAGCCCTCATTTTCTGCCTGTGACTGTCTCATCCCCTGTTCCTACTATCACCAGTTCTTGTCTTGTTCACTGTGTTAATTCCCATGCTTGTCATTGTAATCCTCTCTGGCTCTTTGTTTTCCTCAATGTCTGTCCCCATGCTCATGAGTGTTTCTCTCCCTCTCCCCATGTCCATTACTGTCCCTCTCCCTATGTCAATTGTCCTCCAGTCCCTAGTCCACCCTTCTGTCTAGATCTCTGTACAACCTTTCAATCAGTATCCTGTCCAGTTCTCTTCTCCAATTATTGTCTAATCTCCATCTATTGTTCAGTCTATTGTGTAGTGAGATGATTTTTTTTAGGATCTAAGGATGTAGTGATAAAAACGCCAGGTACCAATCACAAAAGAAGAGAGAAAGTGGAATCTACAAGTAGCTGTGCAGTTAGCCAGGAGCTTATTACAGATAAAGGAGGTGATTAGTGTAATGCAGAAAAGCAGGTTTTTGTATCATGTGATTTGTGGAAAGGATTTAATATGGCCACATTGCCAGAAAGAAGGCAAATAATAACTAGTTTTAATTGCAAGTAGGAAGAGGAAGCATAGCACTCAACAGCAGCATTGCAAGGATCACAAGTGTAATGGCTTTGTTGGGAAAATCTATAGAAACAGTAAATCTACTGCAAAGAGTTGCTGGTATTGGATGCAAAACTCAAAATTGTTAATGGATGTAGGTAAAAAAAATAAATAAATTTAAAAATTAAACTATAGGTGCCACAGTGTATTGTGCTAATTACAGTGAGCCCTGACTTGATGTTTAACTCTGAATATAAATAGATATATATTATTTTATAGACTTAATAATTCCCTTTGCAAATGCAGTGAAGAGGAAGAAGCTGAAGTACACCAAGCTTTGGTGGCAGAATTGACAGAACATGTATTGGCAATCATATATAAGACCAGCAGAGATAGGTGTTAGGGGATTTAGGAGGCATCTCAGCACAACCCTAACGTACTTTATACGTTCTGTGATGGAACTGTAGCATATGAGAAGGTCATAAATGTAAACAATAACTATTTATTTATATGTCATTTATTATTCTCTCTCTCTCTCTCTCTCTCTCTCTCCCTCTATATATATATATATATATGAGATGTAGAAGTTGGACAGGATGTTTTAGACATACACTCACAGAATATATGAAGATTTTTAATGGAAAATTTGGAAATATAATTCAGTGTATATCTATTCATTTTTGAGTTCACAAGAATTCATGTATGAGTTCACAAGACTTTGATGGCTATACTTTGCTGTCAAATTATTTTGTTGACTAAATTCTAATTAAAAAATAAAAAAACAACAAATCAGTTCTTTAAAATGATAACTCCACTATTCTAAAGATTAAATCATATAAGTAATAGATATTAATAGATAATAGTTTTTTATTGCAATTTTTTTCAATTAAATATGACGTGATCTCAGTCTAGTCAGAGGAATGACCTTTGAAATTAAAAATGCTCTCTAAACAAATTATACCTTGAAGATGAGGATTCGAATATTTTACAAGTTACAATATACTTAGTTGATGCTTTAAACCATGGATAAAATATAGCATATATTAGGGGATTCACAGAGGAATTCATGTATGCTAGCCATCCCAGCATAGTCCACACCAGTGACAAAGTGGATATGTTGTCCGATGAAAGGGAACTTAAATAAAAAGGTATCCAGCAAGCAAGATAAACACAAACAACAATGCCCAGTGTTTTTGCTGCTTTGATTTCAGAGGAGTTTGAAACATTGTCTCCATGTTTGCTTGAGGTACTATTCAACACAGCTCTCACAGCTTTAGCTTGAAATCTTGCCACATTAAAAATGAATGAATACAATACCAATATCGTGCAGCATGGGGCTATAAAAAAAACTACAAGGTCAATAATCACCCACAAATGTATTACAAACAGTATACATTCTCCAAGGCATCTACTCCCAATCTGTGACTGAAGCAGACTGTCATTAAAGTGCAAATAGATGATGACATACAACAGAGAAAATGACCAGCCTAGAATTATGATTAAAGAGGTTTTACAAACAGTGATTTTAGTGGAATAAATCAGAGGGTCATTAACAGCAATGTACCGATCAACTGCAATGAAAACCATGCTACAGAGAGATGTTGACAATGAGAGAGAATTGATCACCAAGACAATAGTACATGCTATTTCACCAAAATACCAACAGTTGTCTATCAGTTCCATTATCTTCACTGGCATAACAATCAGTCCTACAAGAAGATCAGCCACAGCCAGAGAGAGGACAAGTAGGTTTGTTGGACTGTGGAGTTGCTTGAAGTGAGAGATGGAGATGATCACCAGCAGGTTCAAACACACAGTGCATACAGAGATACATGAAAGGAGAGTGAATAAAAATATATTCCCAGTGCCTGTTTGGACCTCCTTTCTGCATGATGAGTTGTTGTCAGGAAAGCAGTACTGAACTGTTGCAATTTGCTGATACTCTGTGATGTTCATCCCAACTATATGCAGGTCTGCCGATTGGAGTTGATCACACTGTTCAGTAGTGATGAACTGGTTAGTTTTCCTTTGCAGAGCATCTTTTTATAGTGGTTCATGAATCCTCCCACTCATGCAAGTTGCTAGTATGTCCCCATCATTACTCATTTGATACTGAACACTATGACATTTGCATTCCAACCTCACTATGTAGGTAGATCAGTGTGCTCTGAAAAGAAACAGGCAGATCACAAATTCCTTGGCCTCCATTTTCTGATCTTCAATTTCCTTTATGTAAACCACTATTAATCTTTTTATTTTCAGTAATTTCTTTAAATATATTGTAAAGTATCTTATAACTACCAAAAAATACACAGTAGTGATATGAACCTATGATGAAAATAAGATTTTTTCAGCTGTTTGCTGTATTTATGCTGTTGGATTTCTACGTACCTCCCATATCATGTGTTGAATTCCCTAATACATGGCCTTGTTGTCACAGATGGTATAATGGGGCAGTTGATTTGCAATCTTCTTCAAAGCCGGGAGCACAATGCATGAGCTCAATTACTCGAATCAAGTAATGTACTGCTTTCACATACAATATGGTCACATGCATGTGTAGTGCTTTGAACTTTATGGCTTTCTATTATATAATTTAAACAATTTGTCAGTAAGTGGCTGTACAGTAAACACATTATGGAACATACTAAAAGTAAACAAAATAGATACTGGCAATGAGAAGAGATACTTTGTGTACTGCAAGTATATTGACCAAAAGCATGGACTATGCCTATTACAAAGCTGAATTCCTTGCACTATTAATCTCCTATTGTAAAATGGATGTAGTTACTTTAGCTTCTGATACTCTGGCTAAACAGTAAAATAGAGAGGATGAATGTTTTTTATGTAGTGTAATTTTGTTGTGAGTCATTACCAAGTGTAATATATAGCTGTAATATATACAAAAATGATCATAAACATATTTCCAGAGCTGGTTCAGACCTCCTTTCTGCATGATGAGTTGTTGTCAGAAAAGCAAAACTGAAATGTCATGTTTTGGTGATTCTCTATAATATTCATTTTATGTAGATGCAGTTTTACCAGTCTGGAGCTGATCACATTCTGTTGGTCAGCTTGACAGTCAGATTTGCCTGTGCACAGTGTCTCTTTGTATTAAAGTATGAATCCTCCCACTGACACACAATGGCTAGTTTTCCAGCGTCGTCACTTACCTGATAGTCAACATTGTCATTACAGTAGTAGCCATTGTTGATGTGTGTGAGCATTTCAAATTAAAATATTGTTTGGACCATGAGAGAATATCAGAGGCCTCCCAAGAGAACTGGTTGCCTTTGTAGCCATGGAAGACTTAAAATATACAAGTTAGAAGTCAGTTTAGTGTGAGAAACTGACAGTAATGTTAGTTTCTTCGTACAGGTGTCACTGAAGACATAGGTCATGAGTATAGCATCATGCATGTCTTGTTCCATTCCCATTGGCTTTCCATAATGAACCTGAAGCTTGAGCCTGGTTGCATAGGCGTGACAGTTTTACCTGCTTTTATTGCTTCTATCAGAGGTTTCAACAGCATAGTCTCTCCCCTTACCTCCCTACTAAAAGGAGGTCGCAACAGGTTAAGATATCTTTTCAGTTCTTAAAATAAACATTAATTACTGCAGCCTTTCTGAAGCCTCCAGACCCCTAAGGCTTTTTTGTTGTAAAGATTTACACTTTCTGAAGTAGGTCGTGCAATGGTCCTTTCACAATGTTCCACAAACTTATAGATGACCATAACTAGGAGCAATTATGGCATCAACAACTGAAGTCTTGGCCATACAACTCGCCTTAGAGGAGTGGTAAAATTGGCTCAGGGTTTCAGAAGCATAGCCTCAGATGATTCAATGGCCTGTACCTTCCCAATTCTGATCAAAAGAATTCTGACTACATAAGGTGCTCTAGACACCTCAGTATGCATCAAGCATATTATGCCCTATTCTTCATTCACATTCATTTCCAGATTTCCTACCATCCTAACTCAAATACCACTAAAGCTGACATATTATGAGTACTACTTGAGCTGGAAATGTCTGCCCAAATTGCCCCTAATTAAATTATTCTTCATCCCACCTGTATAGCAACCACCATTCAGTAGAGCCTGGTCAAAAACTTTTTTTTTTTAATTTACCAACTGTAACTGATAATTCATTAAAACTAATAAAATCTCGACAGTAGTAGGAAATGTAGAGAGTTCCAGAGAAAGACAAGGTTTTGGACAGAGGTTCTTCATCAGCTGTGCATTGCATTGGAACAAAGCACTGGCAGGTGGTTGCAGGTGTACATGTGCAGATGGAAGAAGACTGACGATTTATATATATATATATATATATATATATATATATATATATATATATATATATATATATATATATGGTAATGGTTGAAAGTATAATTAGTTTAAGAATGTAAAAAATAATGTAAAAAATATTTATTCACAAGTTCTCAGCTGAATCCTATTTAAATGTTTTAATTTGCTTAGAATCAATCATCTATTGACATAAGGACCTGCAGTATTCTAATGGTTACATGCTTGGAACAATAACCTTTTCTGTGCAATAATGTTTGACATCAGAAATGCTCTTGAAACAAATTAAACCTTGAAGACGAGGATTCCAGTGTTCTACATGTTACAATATACTTAGCTGATGCTCTAAACCATGGATAAAATATAGCATATATTAGGGGATTCATAGAGGAATTGATGTATGCTAGCCACCCAAACACTGTCCACACCAGTGACAATGAGGACATGCTTTCAACTGACAATGAACTTAAATAAAATGGTATCCAGCAAGCAAGATAAACACAAACAACAATTCCCAGTGTTTTTGCTGCTTTGGTTTCAGAAGTGTTTGAAACTTTGTTTCCTTGTCTGTTAGAGGTACTATTTAACACAGATCTCACAGCTTGAGTCTGACGTCTTGCCACATTAAAAATGAATGAATACAAGATCAATATAATAGAACAAGGGGTAATAAACATAACTATCAAGTCAACAATCATCCATGGATATTTTACATATAGTACACATTCTCCATGACATCTAATAATAATCTGAGATGGAAGCAGATGGTCATTAAAGTATAAAAAGGCAAAGACATACAGTAGACAATATGACCATCCAAAAATTATGAATACAGAGGTTTTACAAACTGTGATTTTGGTGGAATAATTCAGAGGGTCATTAACAGCAATGTACCGATCAACTGCAATCAACGTCATGCTACAGAGAGATGCTGATGTTGACAGAGCATTGGTCAGTGGAATAACAATGCATGCCATAGTACCAAGATACCAACAGTTATCTATCAGTCCCATTACATTCACTGGCATAACAATTAGTCCCACAAGAAGATCAGCCACAGCCAAAGAGAGGACGAGCAGGTTGGTTGGAGTGTGGAGCTGCTTGAAGTGAGAGATGGAGATGATCACGAGCATGTTCAAAAAGACAGTGCATACAGAGATACATGATAGAAGAGTGAATAACAATATATTCCCAGTGCCTGTTCGGACCTCTTTTCTGCATGATGAGTTGTTGCCAGGAAAGCAGTACTGAACTGTTATGTTTTGCTGATAATCTGTGATACCCATCTGAAGACGCAGTTGGCTAAATTGTGTGCTTGGCTTTTGCACTGTATTATTATAGCACTGTATAATTCCTCCCACTAACATCTGAGTGGCTAGTTAGTCTGCATCATCACTCACCTGATATGCAACATTTACATCGTACAGTGATGGCCACCTAAGAACAAATCTCAAATTATGTTGCTGACAGACTACTGTTTTGCAGATATTTCTGATATAGCTATCAGAATGTAAATGTAAATAACTGTCCATGAGAGTTGTCTATGTCAATAGACAAATTCATCTGCACTGTCATAACTGAATTGAAAGCCACTCCTTAGTATTTCCATAAGAAAAGTCAATATTTCCTTTTTGTGACATGTATTGCATAATAAAAGTCATCTGATGTCAATTCCACACTTTTTATAAATTTGTTTTAGTTTGCTGACAATCTCTGACTATATCGTTTCACCCATTAACTGGACAGAATCTGTAAATATTATAGTACAGTGGTCAGATGGCTTTCCTTTCCAGTGAGTTGAGCTTTGCTCTCAGGTCAAGGACATATTGAATTTTAGTTTTGTTGTATGAAAGTCCCTCCTCCCAAATTTTCACAGCTCTAGGATGCCCCAGGGTAGCTGACGATATAGTGATGCAAAAGACAAGAACCTTGCAAAACCTTGAAGGGCCTCCCACACTGTAGCAAAACAATCAGCAAGTTATCCCAACCCATAACATCTTTAGGAAACTCCAAATGGACCTCCAAATCATGCTTTTGAGAGTCTGATTAAGCCACTCAACCATGCATTGTGTTCAGTGTAGACACTGATGTGAATTGACTTAATCCCCAATAACTCAGAAAGTTTGCACAGTGTGCATCACCTAAATACTGTGCCTTCATCAGTCAAAATCTTTTTCAGGATTCTGACTCCAGACAGAACATGGAAGAGTGCCTTCATAACACTGCATGGTGAGATGTTGCAAATCAACACAATTTCTAGGTATTGTGTCGCATAGTCGTCCACCAGGGATGTCAATGGTTGAAGCTGAGCTTTACCTCAGACTGGGATGAATCTGGCTGTGACCTAGCAGAGCTTCATGGGCCCATTCCCATAACCCAGAAGTGCCAGCATAGGCATAGGAGTCCCTCCCAAATCCAAGGTAAGCGGAGGCATGTTGGACAGGGAAGCCTAACCCAATGGCATCATTCTACACAAGGGAGAAATATAACAAGTATGTAAGAGGTATTATGGAAGGCAAGTGTGGCTAGTAGGTAACAACAATTAATCTGCTACACTGTGATTGGTCCATTGTAACATTATTGTAGTTGACTAAGGCAGGCATCGCTCATGGATAGCCATACAATACCCCATGGCTAAAACATGTGAGTATCCTGGAGATGACACACTGTAATGCTTAGTGAACAGAGGCAGGATGCAAAGGCTAAGATGAGCATTTATCCAAAAGCATAAACATGAGCGTGGTCCAGGGTCAAAACAACACAAACACATAAAAACATATCAAAGACGCATTACACATCTGAAACACAAAAACCCAAATATATTTGCAATTTTGTTCAAATTAGTTCTAAATTTTAAATCCTTTGATAGAATGCTGCAGTGCTCTGCCAGTTGGAACTGATCAAAATGTGCTGTAGAGCAGGGCTGACCTGACAGATATACCTTTTGCCATATTTTTATAGTGACGTATAAAACCCTCCACTTTCAAAGTAGTGGCTACTATGTAACATCACTCAACTGATAATTAACACTGCTTCATAGTTATGGTGATGGCCCTGTTGAGTACAATGGCCCAATAAGATTGGTGGGAGTGTTTAAAAAAGGAGTTGAAACCTAGACTCATTGTTTGTGTACATCTCATCTCAATGCCAATATGGTTGGATCATCTCCTGCACGAAAGAAGGGGCAGATACCACCAGCAACAACCCAGAACAAGTAACTTGTGTGGATCTGCCTGCAGTTGCATCACCGAAGAGTTTGTGAGGAGTCTGGACATCCCCACAGTCACAGAGCAATAGAGACAGTGGCACTCATTCTCTGTGAATGATGCTGTCAGTTCTGGAGGAGCTGAACATACAGTGCCATAGTTGGTTGATGGGTGCCCAAGGATTACAGGCGGCAAATATGAGCAGCATCTCTCCTCAACATCGACACAAGAGAAATCAGAAAGCACATGGAGCAACATGGAGGTGGCAGAGAGGAGTGCTGTTGCTGCTGCCACCGCACCTTAACATTAGATTAAGCCATAAAGCCAGGGTCAGTGGTAGCTCAGTGGTTAAGGTACTTGACTTGTAATTAGAAGGTTCCTACTTCAAGCTCCACCACTGCCAAGTTGCCACTGCTGGGCCCCTGAGCAAGGCCCTTAACCCTCAATTGCTCAAGTTGTACTTAGTCATAATTGTAAGTTGCTTTGGATAAAAGTTTCAGCTAAATGCTGTAAATGTAAATAAAGAGTTCTGCTGTGTCCAGAAGGATTATGCAAAGCTTTCCTCATAGCACAGATGGTTCTAGGTTGGACAAAAACCAGGCAGGCCTACTGGTGAGGTGCTTCATCCTGGCCTCTGTTTGCACAATGACCCATGTAGAGGATGACCTGTGGCAGATGCTGGTGCCACACTGACTGAGGATATGCTGGCTGTTGTGGGGCACATTGATGTATGCAAGATGCTGAAAGAGTTCACCTGCCAACACTGGTCCTCCCATGCTCACTCCTTTCTTCACAGTGGTCCATGTCTCCTTGTCTTGCAAGACACTGATGTAATGCCTTCCTGGTTTATGTTTTATACATTCCTGGTATCTTTTCTAAATGTTGAGTGCTATGTATTCTAGTTGTGTGTCTTGGACTCCCAGTTATTCAACCCTGGGCTGTTTCCCAGTTATTCAACCATGGGCTGGATTTTAGAGTAATGTCTCTGCATATGTGTCATTTTTATCTCTGCTTATGACCCATGAGTTAGGAGTGGGTTGCCAGATGCAGGTCTGTAGATTCTACAGCAATTATTTAATACAGCAGTGTATCTTATTGCCAGCAAATTACTTATGGGATTCAAATGTTGGGTTGATATGGGTGAAATGTTTATCTGCCAAAAATGTTTACTGAAGATAGAGAAAAAGAGTATGAAAGGAGAGAGGAAATATAAATAATGTGTAGTTTTGTGACGACGCACCCTCAGACACAGAGGTAGCATACACAAGTAGGGTACTTTACTGAGAGCAATACAACAGAGCCAAACACAAAAGTCAAAAACTAGGCAAGCCAGAGTAAAAAACAGAAGTCAGAGAAGCACAGTGCACAAGGGGCTAAGCAAAAATCCAAAACCCAGAAGGTAAGCAGAGGTTGAAATCCAGAGAATCAGACAATAAATGGCTTGGTATGCAGACTATGAAAATCTGGCAATACTTCGCAAGTTCTGTAAGTTCCTGGAAGCATTATATAGAGCATTAATGAACTGAGAGGCTGCAGATAGGTGAGATGAGTAACCAAGGAAACTGTTAATATTCCAGTGAGGAGGACTTCTGGTGGCCAGCAGCATGCATGTCAGAATCTTCTCTGACAATATTGTCTACATCATATATATATATATATATATATATATATATATATATATATATATATATATATATATATATATATGAAGTTTTGTTCTTCTATTGAACACCACATGGCAAAAAGACAAAATTCAGTTCCTTTTATTTAGCAAAAGAAAGAAAATATTACATACTACTAAATAGATTACTATTTGCACTAAATATATCTAAATATATTGCTCTTGTAAAAATCTCTTTTTAATGGTTAAATATATGTAGATTGAATTAGAGACCACAGTTTGCTGTGGTGTAATATTTAATTCATAGTCGCTATCCAGTCATGAACTTGAAAAAACAATTTTGGTTTTCAGTATGGTCCAATCTTAGAACAGTCACATGTACCACAGGATTAACTTGTAATGCGATTCTAAAGCAGAAGCTGGTGTTTAGGCTATATATTGCAGATAGAGCAATTTTACAGTCACAGTGGGTGAACTGTCTATATTCTACAGTTCTATTATCTGTTCAGTTACTAACCAATAATTACAATTTATTTTTATGGTTAGATTCAAGGTTAGAATAAATTAATACTCCTCCTAATCACAGGCTATCATAGGCCTAATGAGATTTTTTTTAAATACAGCATTAGCATTAATATGCCATCTTAGTGATCAATAATATCAAAGTGCCTCCCACCTGCACAAACACACACACACACACACACACACACACACACACACACACACACACAAAGGTACAAATAGTAAATTGGAACTCCATTGATTATCCATTGTATTTTATGTGGGATATTACTGTGGTCTCATCATTAAAAGGTGAATTCACCTTAAATTTATGAGCACTCAGGAAACAAATTAACCTTTGAAGGTGAAGAATCAAATATTCTACAAGTTATAATATATTTAACTGATATTCTGAACCATGGATAGAATATGGCATATATTAGGGGATTCACTGTGGAGTTAGTATATATTAGCCAACTAAATACAGTCCACACAACTGATAATGAGGTTATGCTTTCAAATGACACAGAGCTTATATAATATGGTATCCAAATAGCAACATAGACACAAATAACAATGCCCAGTGTTTTTGCAGCTTTGTTTTTAGAACCTTTGACTCCGCGTCCATGTGCATTATCGTATTCCACAGCATTTACAGTTTTAGCTTGCTGTATTGCCACTTTAAAAATTTTCATATATAAAAGTATTATAACAGAACATGGACAAATAAACGAAATAACTAGATCAGCAATTGAACTTGAAAAATCTTGTGCCACTACACACTCTCCAATGCATGAAGTAAATTTCTCTGTCTGAAGGAGGTGGCCTTCAAAATAATAAAATAGAAAATTATACAGGACAGAGCAAGACCAGTTTATAACTATAAACATTGAGGTTTTAAAAACTGTAATTTTAGTGGAATACAGCAGAGGGTCATTAATAGCAATGTAGCGATCAATTGCAATGAAAACTAGGCTACCATTTGATGCAGACACTATAATATATACAATCACTGGAAAAAGAGAACATGCAGTTTTCCCAAGATACCAACAGTTGTCTACCAGTTCCATTATCTTCACTGGCATAACAATCAGTCCCACAAGAAGATCAGCCACAGCCAGAGAGAGGACAAGCAGGTTAGTTGGAGTGTGGAGCTGCTTGAAGTGAGAGATGGAGATGATCACTAGCAAGTTCAAAAACACAGTGCATACAGAGATACATGAGAGAAAAATAAACAATAACATATTGCCAGGGCCTGTTCGAACCACCATTATGCATGACAAGTTGTTGTCAGGGAAGCAGTACTGAACTGTCATGTTATGTTGATCCTCTGTGATATCCTTCTGAATAAGAGCCAGGTCTGCAAACTGAAGATCACACAGTTGTGTTCAGTAATGCTAAATGGCAAACAACTTTGCAGAGTGTCTTTTATAGCTAGGTATCAACCATCCCACTGACATGTGAAAGGCTAGTTTGTTAACATCACTACTGACATGCAGCATGATGTCATTACCTTCAGAAGTGGTCTGCTAAGTGCAGTGGGGTGGGGGGAGGTATGGGGCTTGGTGATTGTGTTACAATAATAGTCAATGGATAGTTCCATAGTTCTTTCTTAGACTACAGAATATGTATATTTTAGCCACCCTAATGTCAGATTGCAACATAGTGCACCAATTTTAATTAGAGCCTTTCTGTAGCAGTATGGACAATTAAACATTCAAAGGATAATTTATTTTATAAATTCAACAGAATGCACATATTTTGTTGTACAAAATAAAGACTACACTTCTATTGTGCACTATTTTTTGTCTTTCTTCCTAGAATGAAGAAAGAGAATGAAACTGAAAATAAGGGTTAAGTTTTCATTTGTCATTTAGATTTTGTGGTGGACAAACAGCAGAAGAAGGCCGTAGTGATAGATGTAGCAATCCCAAGTGATAGCAACATCAGGAAAAAAAAACATGAAAAGAAAGAGATAGAAAAGATGTGAGAGGTGAAGACAACTGTGTTCTCGTGGCAATTGGGCTGTAAGTAGAGGCTGTAATCCCCAAACTAGGAGAATGTCTCAAACAGATACCAGGAACAACAACAGAGATTTCGGTTTTTGCAGTCCTGGGAACAGCTAAGATACTACTCAGGATTCTCAAGCTTCCAGGCCTCTGGTAGAGGACCCAAGTTTGACGGAAATGGACTGCCTGGAGGCATATATATATATATATATATATATATATATATATATATATATATATATATATATATATATATATATATATACACATACACACACACACAATTCACTGATGCTTTTATCCAAAGTGACTTACAATTATGACTGAGTACAACTTGAGTGTTAACGGTTTTGCGCAGGGGCCCAACAGTGGTGGAGCTTGAAGTAGGAACCTTCTAATTAAAAGCCAAGCACCTTAACCACTGAGCTACCATTGCCAAACACAATCAATGCAAAAAGAGAGCATACAGTTTTCCCAAGATGCCAACAGTTTTGTTTCAGTTCCATTATCTTAACTGGCATAACAGTCAGTCCCACAAGAAGATCAGCCACAGGCAGAGTGAAGATGAGGCCTGGCAACACAAATGAACCAGCTGCTAATGGATAGAACCCACCCTGAATGGTTAACTGAAGGCTGGATAGTCCTGATCCTAAGGACCCCCAGAAAGGGGCAATTCCATCCAACTACTGGCAGATCACCTGCCTCTGTACACCATGGAAGCTCCTGTCAGGCATTACTGTGGCTAAGATAAGTAGGCACATGGCTCAATACATGAACAGGGCACAGAAAGATATTGGCAAGAACACCAGAGGAGCCAAGCACCAGCTGCTGTTGGATAAAACAATCACTTGAGACTGTAAGACCAGACAGACCAATCAGTGCACTCCCTGGATTGATCAGAAGATAGCCTATGATTCAGTGGCCCACACATGAATCTTGGAATGCTTGAGGCTGTATAACATCAACAAGACTCTAAGAGACTTCATCAAGAACTCAGTTGAACTATGGAAGACAACCTTAGAAGCCCACAGCACAAGTCACCATCAAGTGTGGGATTTACCAAGGATATGCCCTGTCCCCATGGCTGTTCCGCATAGGCCTGAACCCCCTCAGTGGAATCATCACCAAGAGTGGCTACAGACACCAGCTACTGTAAATGGATGACATCAAGCTGTATGCCAGAAGTGATTGAGACATCAACTCACTAATCCATCTCACCAGGATATAAAGCAATGACATCAGAATGTCATTCGAACTGGACAAGTGTGGTCAGATGGTTACAAGGAGAGGGATGGTAGCTAGAACAGAGGGGATCACACTACCAGAAACTAATATATGTTGAGGGCAGCTACAAGTACCTTAGAACCCCAAAGGCAAATGGGAATCATGAAGAGGCCACAAGGAAAAGCACCTACAGCCAAATATCTACAAAGAGTGAGGCAAGTCCTGCAAAGTCAGCTGAATGGGATCAACACCTATCAACACCTGTGCCCTGCCAGTCATCAGTTATCTTGCTGGAATAATAAGATGACCCAAGGAGGAGATAGAAGCCACAAACCACAAGACAAGCAAACTTCTTACAATGCACAGAGGGTTTCATCCCTTATCCAGCACTCTGAGACTGTAGACTAAACAGAAAGAGGGGGGCTGAGGACTATTAAGTGTCAGAACCACTATCCAGGATGAAACACCCAAGATCCAGGAATACACCATGATAATGGCCCCAAGAGACAAAGTGCTTAATGAATACCTCAGACAGCAGAAACCAGAGGTGGATGGAAATTAGGAGGAACAGGGACCATCATATAAGAGAAAAAACCCTGCACAGTGTGTACTACAGGCAGATAGTGGAAGTAACTGATATGGAGAAATTCTACCAATGGCTGGAAAAGGCTGAACTGAAAGACTGCACGGAGGCATTAATCATGGCAGCATAGGAACAAGTGCTAAACACAAGATCAGTGGGAACTTGGATCTACCACACCAGGCAGGATCCCAGTTGCAGGCTGTGCAAAGATGCCCCTGAGACAATATAGCACATAGCAGTGGGGTACAAGATGCAAGGAGTCAGGGCATACATGGAACGCTATAACCAAAGCGCAAGCATAGCGTACAGAAACAGCTGTGCTGAGTTCAGCCTTGAAGTTCCAAGGTACAGTATAAGTGGGATATACCCCCAGAGGTGGTAGAAAATGACTGTGCTAAGATCTGTGGGATGTCCAGATACAACTAGATAAGATGGTAATAGGGAACCAACTGGACATAGTAGTGGTCCACAAACAGCAAAAAGCCATAGTGATAGATTTGGCAATTCGGAGTGAGAGCAACATCAGGAAAAAGAAACATGAAAAGCTCAAAAAATACCAAGGGCCGAAGGAAGAGATAGAAAAGATGTGGGGATGAAAGTAACTGTGGTTCTTGTGGTAACTGGAGCAGTAGGGGCTGTAATATATACAATCACTATAATATATATTTACAGCATTTCACTGATGCTTTTATCCAAAGTGACTTACAATTATGACTGAGTACAACTTGAGCGTTAAGGGTTTTGCGCAGGAACCCAACAGTGGTGGAGCTTGAAGTAGGAACCTTCTAATTAAAATCCAAGCACCTTAACCACTGAGCTACCATTGCCATACACAATCAACGCAAAAAGAGAACATACAGTTTTCCCAACATGTCAACAGTTGTCTCTCAGTTCCATTATCTTCACTGGCATAACAATCAGTCCCAAAAGAAGATCAGCCACAGCCAGAGAAGATAAGCAGGTTTTTGGAGTGTGGATATATATATATATATATATATATAAGTGCTAACGGAGGTGTTTTAGTTTGATATATATATATATATATATATATATATATATATATATATATATATATATATATACAAAGGGAGAGAAAAGAGCTAGAAAAAATGTAAAGATCTGGATGGTGACGGGAACAGTGCTTGCAGTAGTAATCTGAGCACTAGGAGCTGTGATGCCCAAACTGGGAGAATGATTCCAGCAGATTACAGGAACATGATCCAAGTTCTCTATCCAGAAGAGTGCAATCCTGGGAATAACAAAGATTCTATGCAGGACCCTCAAGCTCCCAGGCCACTGGTAGAGGACCCGAGCTCGAACAAAGAATGCAGTAAGCACATGGAGCAACATGTAGGTGGCTAATAGGAGTGCTGTTGCTGCTGCCATCACACCTTAACATTAGATTAGCACATTGCCAGGGCCTGTTCAAACCACCATTATGCATGACAAGTTGTTGTCAGGGAAGCAGTACTGAACTGTCATGTTATGTTGATCCTCTGTGATATCCATCTGAATAAGAGCCAGGTCTGCAAACTGAAGATCACACAGTTGTGTTCAGTAATGCTAAATGGCAAACAACTTTGCAGAGTGTCTTTTATAGCTAGGTATCAACCATCCCACTGACATGTGAAAGGCTAGTTTGTTAATATCACTACTGACATGCAGCATGACGTCATTACCTCCAGAAGTGGTCTGCTAAGTGCAGTGGGGTGGGGGGAGGTATGGGGCTTGGTGATTGTGTTACAATAATAGTCAATGGATAGTTCCATAGTTCTTTCTTAGACTACAGAATATGTATATTTTAGCCACCCTAATGTCAGATTGCAACATAGTGCACCAATTTTAATTAGAGCCTTTCTGTAGCAGTATGGACAATTAAACATTCAAAGGATAATTTATTTTATAAATTCAACAGAATGCACATATTTTGTTGTACAAAATAAAGACTACACTTCTATTGTGCACTATTTTTTGTCTGAAAATAAGGGTTAAGTTTTCATTTGTCATTTAGATTTTGTGGTGGACAAACAGCAGAAGAAGGCCGTAGTGATAGATGTAGCAATCCCAAGTGATAGCAACATCGGGAAAAAGGAACATGAAAAGAAAGAGATAGAAAAGATGTGAGAGGTGAAGACAACTGTGTTCTCGTGGCAATTGGGCTGTAAATAAAGGCTGTAACCCCCAAACTAGGAGGATGTCTCAAACAGATACCAGGAACAACAACGGAGATTTTGGTCCAGAAGAGTGCAGTCCTGGGAAAAAAGTGGTTCAGGTTCAGGTTCAAAAATGCTAACGGAGGTGTTTTAGTTCGATATATATATATATATATATATATATATATATATATATATATATATATATATATTCCCAAGAAATGGTAACATCAGGTACAAGGAACATGAAAAGCTTCAAAACACCAAGGGTTGAGAGAACAGCTAGAGAAAATGTAATGGTGACGGGAACAGTGGTTCCAGTAGTAATCTGAGCACTAGCAGCTGTGATTCCCAAACTGGGAGAATGATTCCAGCAGATTACAGGAACATGATCCAAGTTCTCCATTCAGAAGAGTGCAATCCTTGGAATAACAAAGATTCTATGCAGGACCCTCAAGCTCCCAGGCCACTGGTAGAGGACCTGAGCTTGAAGGAAAAAGAGTGCACAGAGCTATCTGTTTCAAGGATCACTACCATGTTTTGGTGACTGGACTTCAATGCTTCAGTAAACCTCAGGGTTATGTTATCAAAAGTTAAATACAGCAAGTACAGTTACCATTAGTAAACAAGCCTGAAGGGGGGGGGGAGGGGTCAAAGAAAGACCAGTGCAATGGAACCCCATGGAAGATGCCTATAAGGCATATAGGAGTATCCTACCTGGATTAGGGATACAGGCTTGGGGTTGGTGTCCATATGCATACACCAGGTGGTTGGGCTACCCACATAATCTTGTCAGGCTCAGCCAATGTGATGCATCAATCAACTCGCAATTACATTACTTATGGGATTGAAATATCAGTTTGATATGTATAACATATAGCTAAATAATAGATTAATTTTAGAAAGTTTAACTCACTGGAGAGAGTGAAAAGAATGTAGCGTTTTGGGTTATATGCTATTTTTATTTATTGCCTATAGGTTGCTGTCAGTGAGTTTACCTCTGTTTAACACCAAACGGTAAGGCAAAGGTCATTACACGCAATTACTTATATTATCTTAATATGTTTTGCTGTTGCCGTGTTATTTAGATCACATCATATTTCAAGCAATTTGTAAATTAAAGCTGCAGTATTTAATGCAGTACAGTGTAGATATAGATAGTGATTTTTACAAAGGCATCATCTGTATTCTGCAATATATTACCATGTTTGTATATCTGTAATAATAGCATGAGAGCTGCTCATATATAACACATATACCAACATATACAGGTTTAAAACTAAAAATATTTTAATAAGGACATGTAAATAATTATAGTAACATGCAATATGCCACTAAATGCAACATTAACAATATAACTAGTCTAAGTGCCCTGAAACATCAAAGATGTTCATTCCACAGTCATGGCATCTGGCCATCATCAATGGAACAATTTTCATGTTGCGTTTTTCCAATACAATAGCATCATGCTGAGAGGTGGCAAGTTTATTATTTGTGTGGTTATACAAAATTATAATTTTGAAGCTGTTCAGCAAGTAATAAGGTTGGAGATCAAATGATAATTTTACATTTCTCTACAAGAGATAAGGACATGTCATGAGAAAACCCTTCAAGAATACTGTGGGAGTACACAGAAGTGTGTCTCCCTCTAGTGGCCTTATGGCTAGGTACCCCCACCCCACACACAAACACACTGTGAGTTATTCACTTCCACTATCCATTTTTATTGCTGCATAATTACAGAATTACATAGCTAAAATCCTCTACAGTACAGCATAAGCTTCAAATCGTAAACAGGGGTTCTATCCAACACATGCTGTCTTGAACGTGGGCTATTATCACCTTTGTCAGGTGAGTCCAGTTGACAATCACTCAGGAAACAAATTAAGTCTTGAAGATGAGGATTCAAAAATTTTACAAGTTACAATATACTTAGATGAAACTCTGAACCATGGATAGAATATGGCATATATTAAGGGATTTACAGAGGAGTTTATGTATATTAACCAGCTAAACACAGTCCACACCACTGCTGAAGAAGTAAGACTTTCAACTGACACAGAGCCTAAATAATATGGTATCCAGACAGTAAGATAGACACAAATAACAATGCCCAGTGTTTTTGCAGCTTTGTTTTTAGAACCTTTGACTCCACGCCCATGTGTATCATATTCCACAGCATTCACAATTTTAGCTTGCTGTCTTGCCACTTTAAAAATGTTTAAGTATAAAAAAACTATAACAAAACATGGGCAAATGAATGAAAACACTAGATCAGCAACTGAACTTGAAAAATCTTGTGCCACTACACATTCCCCTAAGCATGTAAATTTCTCTGTCTGAAGGAGGTGGCCTTCAAAATAATAAAATAGAAAATTATACAGGATAGAGCAAGACCAGTTTATAACTATAAAAACTGAGGTTTTGAAAACTGTAATTTTAGTGGAATACAGCAGAGGGTCATTAATAGCAATGTAGCGATCAATTGCAATGAATACTAGGCTACCAACTGATGCAGACACTATAATATATACAATCACTGGAAAAAGAGAACATATAGTTTTCCCAAGATACCAACAGTTGTCTAACAGTTCCATTATCTTCACTGGCATAACAATCAGTCCCACAAGAAGATCAGCCACAGCCAGAGAGAGGACAAGCAGGTTTGTTGGCGTGTGGAGCTGCTTGAAGTGAGAGATGGCAATGATCACCAGCAGGTTCAAAAACACAGTGCATACAGAGATACATGAGAGAAAAGTAAATAATAACACATTGCCAGGGCCTGTTCGAACCTCCATTATGCATGAAAAGTTGTTGCCAGGAAAGCAGTACTGAACTGTCATGTTTTGATGGTCCTCTGTCATATCCATCTGAAGACCCAGCTCTGCCAACTGAAGATCACACTGTTGTGTTCAGTAATGCTATATGCCAAACATTTTTATAGGTATATATGAACCATCCCACAGACATGTGAATGGCCAGTTTGTCTCTAACCACTATTGGTATTCAACATTACGTCATTACATCCAGTAGTGGTCCACCAAGTGAAAGTGTGCATGTCTGTGTGTGGGTTGGGGTTTGGAGTCAACAGCTAGTTACATCTCTGCAGAATGTGTGTAGTGAGAGTGCCTCCTGATACATTGCACTGAAGTGCACAATTTCAGTCACAGCCTATTTACAGCAGTATGTACAATTAAATATCAAAATAATTTTCCAAATAAAACTCATTCCTGTTTAAATATCCCCATGATTTTTTGTCCATGAGCCTGTGCGCAGTTCAGAGCATTCAAACTGCAAATTGGGATTTTTTCATTTATATGTGCATTTGGCTCAACATGGACAATGTTTAAAATGATCCCCCAATATCCTTTTACTTTCTACCTGAAAAATCAGTGGTGTAGGTTTAAACCCTTACTGGTCTCCCCAAGTGATCTAGAATTAGAAGTACAGTTATTTTCTGCAATATATCACTCATCCAATCCTCCCATTTTAAAACTGCCTTATGCACCAGACAAACTACAAGGCCATGTAGTTACCCAGACAATACTGTTAGTGTCCCTGGTTACCCAGACAATACTGTTAGTGTCCCTGGTTACCTGGACAATACTGTTAGTGTCCCTGGTTACCCAGACAATACTGTTAGTGTCCCTGGTTACCCAGACAATACTGTTAGTGTCCCTGGTTACCAAACTGTGCTTCTCTCCTACACTACACATTCAGCCTGATCCCTGGACTCTACCCTCTCCTCTCGACCTTGCACTGAAATGTTGACAATAAGGCTTCCATTGCCGCTGGCCAACCACACCGAGGCTGCGCTGGAAACACACAGAACCACAGTAACCTGCTATATGAAACAATAAAACCTCTTGCTACTGGATTCCTCTTTTCTCTGTGTCTTTATTATCATTACACTTGCTAGTTTGCTGCACTCTGCAAAGGTATGTGTTAACAGTGAAAGTTGCTTTGCCAGTTTTAAAAAGGCAAAGTCCAATGTTAGGGCCTCATTTGGCTTTGGAAAAAGCAAAAATTACATTTCAATACATTAATGCTTCTTAAACATTTTCCTTCAGTTGTAAATGAAATTCCAACAATGCCAGAAGTTGATTAGCCTATTTTGGTCATTGATTTATGTCTGAACATTCTCATATAATCCCAGCTATAGAAGTAGCACTAAAGTTGTAGTCATTTGTTTGTTTTTTTATTTGCTTGCTTTTACAATTTATACAAGTGAAAGCTGCAGTTACAAAATATTGTCAGTGGCTTATCGTATGGCTGTGACCAATTTATTAGGTGCTCTTAATAGTGTTTTTTGTACTAGGATTATAATCAATATACCTCTAAAAGTATGCTGTAGTCATCAGAAACGTCTCATAAAAATAAACCAATAATCTACAACTAAGTTACCATGCGCCCCTGTATCCTAATCATAAATGGTGTGCATGATTCTAACAAGCATTCCTACATAACTTGCTGTCTGCAAATTATTCTACAACATACCCAACTTCTGGGTGTTTGGTCTTGTCAAATGCCACTGATATTTCAGGTACTCTTGTACGAGTTCAACAGACTAAAGTTGAGTAAACTAACACCTGCAATCGCAGTGGCCTGGTGATGATAATGCCATTAATGCTGAAGAAGACTGGGTGCTGAAACACATATATATATATATATATATATATATATATATATATATATATATATATATATATATACGCCACAAAATCAAATGGAACCATATCAATCCAAAGAAATGCTGTATCAAAATCACAAAAACCCTAATCACAGCTGGGAGAATGCTGCAATTATGTCATATATTCACAGGCATAATTTTAGCCCAAGAAACCCTCTAGTTGCTGTACTGCAATAATACGTACTTGTTGCTGTCAACATGTCCCTGAGGACCCATTAGCACTTATATACCAGCAGAAATGAAGGCTCCTCATTGCACTTTTGAAGCCAAACAAAGGTGCTTTGGGAAAGCAAAAAATACATGATGCAAGGAATCCTGCAGGGGCCTGACCCAGCTTGGCACATCATCTTTCTCAGAGTTCAACATTTTTTCTTCTCAGGAAGGTCTTTTTAACATGTTAACATATCAATATAACTGAGCTGCCTTAATCCAATCAAAACATTTCAGAAACATTTATAATGTTCAAAACATATTACATATAAACTGGATTAACTAAAAGAAGTTTGGCCTGCACATGCTACACTACCTAAGTACATAATAGTATATCTGTGTTAAACACTACTGCACCAACTGCACAATATGACTGTTTCTTTCAAATGCAAAAAGGTGTGATGAGACACAACAGAGATGGGCAAACCTGTGGCAGCATGATGCTCAATTTTGTGCAGATGGCCTTGTTTGTTTACTAACGGCTGTGTAAACAGGAGTCTACTGTGCTCCTGAGGAGACTCAGCAAGTCAAAGCAAAGATCCTGCTGTTTGGTATAACATGATTCAGCACAGAAAAAACAACACAGACCTAATCCCTTTAAAATATTCATCATCAGACCAGCATTAGACCAGCTTTCATCTCTTAGTGATTATGTACTTGTCCATAGTGTAAACTGACAACACTGGGTGTTGATTTAACATATTACTGCCACATAGTTCCTTGACATACTTATTTTAACTATATGAAATGCACATTCAGGCACTTGAAAAAGCAAAGGTTGTCTTTAGTTACCTCCTGTATGACTGTTCTGTCCAAACTGCAGTAACTTCAATTCCCTTTTAATGAATTGAAACTAAACGTATTAATCTTTTAAGTGTAGATTTGAAAGATTGCATGTGTCTTGTGTAACAGGTGTGTGTGGACTTAAATGTTGTTAACCTTGCTACACTTGCATTCAGTTTTAGGTGAGATACAATATTCTAAATGATATTATAGCCTTTGATGTCTAGGAACTGGAACTATATACAATATTTCCTGTACTAGGAGCAGTTTAGACCAACCATCCCCATGAGTTTCTGAAGTACCTTTGAATTGCTGAAGTATTGTTGTGATTTTTTATGACCGCTACAAAGGAAGCAAACTAGTCATAATCAGAGACACTGGGATATAGCAGGTTCGCATCTAACCACATAATAAAAAAAAGAAAAAGTGCTTAGTCTACAAGATCACTAGCTGGAGAAAGAAAGCTCATAAGCACTTCATGTATAATTCCAAGATATAAAAAAAACTGTTCATATTTAACTGGGATAGTAAGAACAGCCATTACATAGTTATGATTGCCACTATCGTTGTGATTTTGTGTTTCTGAATTTTAACTTGTTATAATTTGAACAGCAGAGTAAAAAATTAGTTGAATATCACTGTAGCGCCCCTCTGTGTGTGTGTGTGTGTGGGGAGGGGGGGGGGGGGCAGAAGCAGCACCTGGTTTCTCCTGTTTCATAAGATGGTTACTGCTTGGAATATCCTATATAACACCACCATGCTATGAAGAACTTAATTCAAAAACAACAAAAAAGGCAGTCTACCACACTATGGCAAGCTTATATAGGGTCATTATAAAGGCAGCAAGCTATATAGCCTCCCAATCCTGACATGCATGGGCGTGTTTATTGTACACAGATGAATAGTCTGTACTCTCAGGGATGTTTAATAAAAGAATAATAGAATAATAGAATAATAGAAAGGATTGGGAGTTAATCCCTGAATTCCATTGATGGCCCAATGTGAGCAATGACACAAGGTCTTACTGTCTTTATTGCAAGACTAATTTTTGTTTTCTGACATTAAGAAGCATGTGTCAACTCAGAAGCACACTTTAAAGTTCAAGCCATATAACCAAGCAAAGCAATCTACATCTGGAGAGCTGGAGAGAAAGAATACTAGATCAATAGTCAGAGTATTTCTTGATTTTCTTGGGAAGTGGGAGAAGTGGGAAGAGGGAGAATCTACTTGGAATTGGCACAGAAAATGCATCTATAATGACAGGAGTGCACAATGGTGCACACAGGGAGGAACGTGACTTAAAACATCTGCTCTTCATGCACTGTGTCTCACTCACTACATTTAGCTGTAGGCGCTTCCTACAAAATCTCACTTCCATGTAATATGGAATTGCTTGTTAGAGAAAGCTATAATTGGTTCTCTATTTCACCAAAGTGCAGAGAGGCATACAATAAACTGCAGGTCGTAGCCTTTACTGACATTAAGGTCTGTGTCACATGCTGGCTTTCTGGCATATCCAGAATCCTGAATCAGTGGGAGGAATTATAATTGTATTCAGCCTTGCCTTGGCAACTGAACACTGCTACATGGCAGATGTTTCACATTCTATGTACAGTGACTCACACATCCTCCTGTACCTCACTTTTTTAAAAATCTATAATCCACTCAAGCTATTTGACTGTTTAATGAGGCTATGGAAGTCTGTCTTTTATTAGAATTACTTTTATTATTCTTTTTTTTATTAAAACTGATGTGCTCAAAAGCCAATAGATGAACATATCTCTCCCGTGCCATACCTTGGCTATACATTTGAGTCCAAAACAGCTGATCTCTCCTGAAGAGGACTGTGTGCAAAAGAAATCTTTGCAATATGCTCTTAACAAATGAACTAAGAACAACGCTCCCAGACGCTCCCAGACAGTGTGGAGATATTGCATCATGGAGGAGATATTAAAGCACAAGAGTCTCTTTCCCACACAAATGCTGAGAGACTGTTCAGGAAAATGGGTGCCATTAAAAACAAACTCAGGAGTCACCTGTTCCTTTAGACCCTCAGCTCTGTTCTATAGATTAGATAAGATTAGAGGCTGGCTGGAGAAGCATTCTGTGGACACAAATTGCCAGATATGGTGCTGCAACTCTTTGGCACTGCAGCTGCCTATTTATTTAAGTCCAGCAGCAGGTTCTAGTGCTTTCTCTACCTCAAACATTTCTCCACAGGACAAGTGCACAGAGGGTATCAATCTTCTGGATGATGGTTATTTCTGTCTCAGCATCCTCATGGAATGATTTGGAATCACATAACTGTCACAGAATCACAGTTTATAATATTAAATAGTTTTTTTCCCCCACAATCAACTTGCATTGGTGTTGTGAAGTAGACTATAACAAAAATATATGCAACTCAGATAAAGTAAAAGAACCACAAAAATGTTGGCTTTTATGCACTGTTTCTTAAGGCTTGCGAGGAGATTAGGTTCGCTCAGCAGTTAGGGTAAGAGTAAGTTTAAGTTTCCATCTTTTAGCATATTTTCAATTTGTTCTGTACAAATTCTGTCAAATTACTTTTTATAAATGTGGGTACTTTAGTTCTTTAACTTCATTCTGCTAAATTTTAATAGTATTTGTGCACAGTTTGGCTTTTGTCTGTTAATTATTATACACAAACTGTTCTTTTGCAAATGTAAACATAGTTCATGGGTATGGTTTTATCCTGATTGGCAAAACACCATCTGGTCTTCACATGCAGTTATTTGTCTGTTTAGCTACAAAATAGTTATTGTATTGTTACATCCTTTTGTATGTTTTTAATTTGTGTACATATTTGTTGCACTTATGTCAAATTATCACAAATAAATGTATAGTTTATTATCTCCACTGTGGTAAATTATCATATAAATATTTTATAGTATTTTATGTAGTTTAACTCCATTTTGTGACAATTTCAGTCCATTAATTAATATTCCATACTGTTGTTCTTATGAAAATATGAACATAATTCTTTTTTTATGGTTTTATCCTGAGTGGTAACACACCATCTTGTTAAGCAATACACTTGCTTGTCATCAGTGCAATGCATTCACCGAGTACGTCATTGTTCAAATATTTATTACGCACTTTCAGATCTTAAAATATATATATATATATATATATATATATATATATATATATATATATATATATATATATATATATATATATATATATATATATATTATTTTTTTTATTTTTTTTTTTTTTAAATATATAAAAGCTTTATCCACTAGGAGGTAAATTAATTATTCCCGACTGAAAGCAACATCTTTCTTGTGGTTTATTACCCACATGTAGGCTACACAATGTGTGAGAGAAAAGGGGAAATGTATTCTTTATCTTCTTTTTGCTCTGAGTGATCATTTTACATGTAAATAAAGCCATTTTGTCATTTTATAAAGACGACGTCACGGGTATGAAATAAGAATATTAGCAGTGCAGAGCAGCAGCTTGGAAATGGCATGGAATGAACTATTGATTAACATATAATGTTGAGGCTGCGTTTCAAGCACTGTCATACTCATCATGTTGTTAAGACAGCAGAAAGAGAAAAACAAGTCATTGAACGAAGCTTTATTGGGAATTCAACTGCATTAAAACACGTCATATGCTAGCACAATATATGAGAGAAACAACCAGATCTAAAGGGTTGAAACCATCTGCCACTGCAGCATGTTAAACCACGTGATGATGCCACAGGTATCCTAATTAGCGCATGATGTCATGTAGTGACGTTTAGCGACTTTTAAAGTACGCCTTGGCTACTTTATTTGGCAACGCTATGTCAGTACTGACCTGCCTGGAATTAAAACAAAGAAAAGCAACTTCACTTACAAACAGCAAATTAAAGCAATTATTTCAGGAATCTAACTCATTGTGTCCGGGTGAATTGGGTCTATGTGGCTGCATGTAGTGGGTCAGCTAGCTAGCTAGCTAGTTAGCTAACTGTCTGACGATTGAACTTTCTGAATTGCTTTATGTGAGGCTTTCTCTGATAAGATTATCGAGTGATTATATGATTATATATCAAATATTTGCATATTTAAATTCTAAATGTCTATAAAGCAATGAAATGGATACAAATCAGTTAAGTTTACGCCTAATAGAATATTTAAACATGAAAATAAATAATTGTGAAATTTAAGCAATTTACCAACCGATTTAATAGTACACAAGTGAGGTCTTATTTTGGAGTGACCCGGAAAAGGCCATCCCCATGACTTATCTAATAAAAGCACAGAAAGGTTTAGTAACATAACCTGTTATTTGTTTATTGCAAACCAGTTGTTGTAGGAAAGGTAACAGTAAACTGATAGTATGATTAACACTGGTTAATTTGCTTTTTTTAAATTTATTTTTCACATTTGTACCTTTGCAATAACAGATTTATTGATCATTGTCCTGAATGCCAAACTGAGGTAATCGCCCCAATCGAATAATTTAGTTATTCCTCACAGCGATTAGTAGTATGACATACAGGTGCAGGTAGATAAGGGGGAAAGTGCCTGCATAACAACAACAAAAAGTCTTTCTCTCACTGCATACAAAACCAACCGCCCCCATACCAAAGAAATCATGCTATAAGAAAGGATATTTCACACTTTGAAGCCCATGGTAAACTT
This sequence comes from Electrophorus electricus, assembly GCF_041902795.1. Classification (NCBI taxonomy): domain Eukaryota; kingdom Metazoa; phylum Chordata; class Actinopteri; order Gymnotiformes; family Gymnotidae; genus Electrophorus; species Electrophorus electricus. Next base: position 4,307,339 of record NC_137515.1, on the reverse strand, counting down.
CTGTAATCAAATGGATTAATCAGAAAAATGTTGCAAAGGCTGGGCATATGCCCTATTTCAGAGGAGTCTTAACTGGAAAGGAGACAATTGAAAATTTAAGTTAAGTGACTTATGTACATTCATTTGTATAGACACAGGCCTTGCCCTGCTGGAATCCCAGTAACCAAAAATGCAGCCAGTGGGCCTTTTGCTCTTGAGGTCTTAAATGAATTGCTCTGGGTGGGAAATGTGAGTTTCTCTTAAAGCAGATGCAAAGGGGAAACATTATATTTTAACATTCCTCTCTTTTAGCTCAGCTTTCATGTTCACCTTGTATTCCTTCTACATTCACACTCTTCCCATGTCCACACAATTTCTTTGTTTTACACACTACTCCATTTTTCATCTACTAATTTTCATTCATTCATGCATGAAGGACCATTATCCCTATTTTGATCTTGAGCCAACTGATGTGCAAAATGAACAGTTTGTTTAAATGACACCAGTGTCCATCAACAAACCACTTCCCTGAGGTCTGAGGGCCTGGACACAAAGAAAATGTGTGACTAACACAGTGGTTGCACAAAACACAATATTGTACATTGAATGTACTATTAAACTCATGGCAAAGTAATAACATTTTCAGATTTTTTTGTTGTGATGAATGTTTAGTGGTAAGCCAAACTTCTTTGGTTACTGAATGTACTGTTTAAATATACTAGTGGATTATTGTAACTTAGTACCCCATGCTGCAAACGTGCTGCATTGCCAACTGCAAAGCAGTTGTGCAATTCTGTGCAGTCTTTTTTATTTCCTTGGTGTGTGAGATTTGGTACACGATAGGGTCATTCTGCTCCTCTTGCAATCCCACCAGTTGCAATCCAATAGTTCTTATTGTATCTGCTGGAGGCCTTAAAAGGCAACATAAAATAGTGTACAGCAAGAACTAGGTGCTGTAGAATAGCTTGACTTTGTCAAAGGAATCTTGGCAATCTGAAGACTAGACAAAAAGTGTAAATGGACTATTGTACTATTACACTAAAATAGGCCAAAGAGGAAGGTAATAGGCTGCCATGCCTCAGGAGTGACTTTGTTCTGTTCATGTGGCAGTTACGGAATATTCGTTGATTTCAGTGGTTTTGGCCACACCAAAGTGATCGTAACCCTGACAAATATCCTTACAAACATATGCAAGTTACCTTTCGAAACTCTCACATAGCCAAGGTTAGTTAAGTGAGGCCTAAGTTTAATTCAGGTTTCTTCCACACTCAAGGAATAGGTTGACCAAAGGCTAATATGTGTGTATTGCTATTAACACTGCATTATTTTAGCATTTAGATTATCATTTTTGCCAATAACCAATGCATATTTAGGTGATAGATTTTGTCTACAACCACTTAGCAAATATACTTTGTTTTGATTCACTTTCACAGTTTTTATATCATATCAAATGTATGGAGGGGAATGTAGAAATTCTGTACCATTTACTTCTTTCATTCATTTCTGAAATTTAAGCAGTTAAACATTTGCCTTTCCAGCACCAAAATAATAGCAGTACAGCTATATCAAACGGTTCACTTCTCTAATGACCAAACCATAGCATCACCAGTTGGGAGGTGTAGAGAGCAGTGGCGAGTCTGTTGCATCAGCCCTTGTGTTTGTTTCTCACCTTTAATGAACCCATTACATTTGAGAATAGTGTCTGTGCTGTCACCATCCCCTGCTTTTCACAAAAGGTGCTAAAGAGCACCCCTGTGTTTAAATATCTGGCATCATAAATAAAATCAGTGTTAATTAGACATCAGAGCTTACCGTAGCTCGCCGATTGTCCCAGGAGACTTGCAGCTTTCTGAGTTCAGGAAGAGAGTGACGCAGATGGCTGAGATGAAGCAGCAGAACCGGTCCTGAGCAGCACAGGCTGCACCAGACTTTTGAGAGGCCTTGTTTAGGTCCATCTTGTACTGTAATGCTATACAAGCATATGATGTTACATGCCTCAGGCTATGATTAACTGCACAACTTTAAGGAAAATACTTGGCAAACAGATGCTCATATTACATGATACCCTTGTGTGCATTTGAAGCTCAGGTGTTCAAACAGTTCATTCCAAGATTACACCTAAGCATATCAGCATATAACCGATCTGTCATGGGATCCCAACCCAGTGTGACATGTTACTTTGGGTTATATCACTGTTAATGCCTGAAAATCTATAACAAGCACTTCTCATTGGTCAGAAACAAATTGACATTTGCATGTCTGGCAAGTCATTAAGTTGCTACAGCAATTTTCAGAAGCGATGTCACTGTTTACTAGACTGCAGGTGGTGAAGACAAAAAAAGTTTTTTACTTTTGAAACCATGTGTAGGTAGCCACACTGAGGCCTGATAGGATGATGGAGGACATGTATAGAGCAGCTTTACAGGCCGCTACACAATACATCCCTTACATTTTCTAACTGTGACACGTTTTATAGGTATTTAGTATAAAAATACGTCAAAAACATTTTGGATGTTTTAAAACAGTGAACCATTAGTACTATGGTGTCATGTTGAGCAGTTTTTTACAGATACTTTATATTCTTACTCAAGAATACTGAAAACAGGAGACACCAACAGCAGCACAACAGCTCTTAAATATCTTTATTCATTCCGCCCACTTCTAGGCCACATAAATTGCTTCATCTTTAAATCTTCCTCTGGAAGTATTACCTGCCCCCCTCCCCCACCCCACCCCTTCCCCAGGACTCCAAACGTGCGCCCAGCACATGCTCGTGTCCTTTTCAGTACACAGAAACTATACACAACATATACATACAATATATGTAGAAATACTTCAGCTCAATATATGGAGATTAAAATAATTTAGAAAACAACATAAATAATTTGTACACATACATTTGCAGTAAAATGCCACAATACTAGTTTTGTATGCAACACTTCATTCAGCTCCATACTTTAGTAGGCTGGGATAAAGGATGAGGATACAACTGGGGCCATTTTTTGCCTATCTGCTTTCACTACATCAGCATAAAAACTAATTTAGTTCAATTCCAATTAAGAAATCTATTTGGTCGATAATAAATGTTTGGCATTCATAAACAGATTAAAAATCTCATATGCTTTTCTTCCACTGAGATCATTTATTTTTTTAAAACATCGAACCATGCTGACTGACTCTTAGATATTAAAATTGCATTTGGTAAAGATTTTCCTATCAGCAACCATGGTAACAACTATTTGGTTCTCATATGAGTCTAGACCATAACAGTCATGGCCATAGGAAACAATCATGCAGACACTGATCCCCCCCATTACAGTAATGCAGACTGAAGACTGTTTGGAAAGTGCCATGCAAAGTACTGACAAACACCCAAACATGTGGCTGATTTCTAAAGAGACTGGGGCCATCACCTCCAAATCCCCACCCACCCGCCCACCCAGCCCTGATTTGTAAATAATAATTTAAAAATGCCAACTGCATCCTTTATCAGTCGCTTTGTGGTAAAGTTTAGTAAAGCTCCAGAGGACTGTGCCAAGCGATGAGACACTCTGGCTTCCACAAGCTTGACATCATATGCATTTGTGACCTCTGCCACCTCAGGTGTTCCCGATGTCACTGGAAACTGGTTTTAATTAAGGCTAGTCCTGAATCCAGGAAGTACATTCGCATGGAAAGAATAGAAGACAGATGTGCGCAGGAGTGTGGTTTGTACGAAGGTTGGTGGTGGATGAACTCTGACCACTGGCTTTTATGCGTCCCTACTGCTATTTTTTTTAAATTCCTCTCATCACTAAAAAAGACCAGGAATTGCCTATTAATGCAATTGCATATTGGTTTCAAAGATTTGTACTAACAAATGAGACAAACATCTGTAGTTATTGCAAAAAAGTTAAAGTCTTCCATGTTTCCAAATCACACCACATATAATGGCCATGGACAAGCAGGGGTTAAGCTGAATTGTCATGGTGTGCTGCTGTTCTACTCGTTTCTTTCTGAGAAGCGTATGATGAAGATGTGTGTCCTGCTGAATGGGCAGGAAAGCAGCCATCACATTATCCCCAGGCCACCTTTCACTGTACAGGAAGTTTCCCACTGTCCACTCTATTTGCAAGCCATGAAAATGATGCATTACTACATAGACTTTGTGAGCACTCGTCACTTCACAACAAATCAGAAAGTTTGAAAGTCATAGTTGGTCAAATATGCTAATGAATAAATAAGGCTCAGGACTTACAAATGAGAACTCAAAGAAAGAAAACAAAACAGTCACAGAGGGCAAGACCACTGGAAATGATGAAAATGGATCTAGCAAAATGAACACTACTGGTGTCCATTAATAATACACTGAAACTAGAATACTGATCAGACTGTGGTAGTATAACTAATTACTAAATGGAATCTGATCCTATAGGCTGGATAAATAAATTGAGTATAAGGTTATGTTCATAGCAGCCTAAAGGCTGTTTGGCAATGTCTTATGATTGGGTATTGAAATGGGAAGGTACTTATACAGTGGTTAAGAGGTCTCAATCATGCCTGCTTGCAGCACAAAGAGGGGTCACTAAAGAAACAGTCTTTTTAAAGGAATACTACAGCGTCTTTCCCAAATTCCCACACCTGTAGCATAGTCTTTTACCAAATATTAGATATATTTTAACAAGTTTCCCTCTCCTTGGAAAAGAACAGAAAAATCCTTTCAGTGAAAGGTGTCTCAGCTGTTCTCAGTGATTATCAGCCCCATGCTTCAAATGTGCTAGATAGAACTTAGACTCAAAATGCTGGAGTATTCCTTTAACCTTAAAGCTCATGTTTCATGTTTCTAACACTAGAAATAAACAACCTGTTTAGATTCAAGAATCTGTATCTAAAATACTGAGCAGTCAGCCAATTTAAGCTCTCTTGACCTAACTGTTGAGCACATTTTTTTTTTCTTCTTCACAGTTTAGTCATGTGTACAACTTTCTCTACAAGTGAGGCGCAACTTCACAGCATGCTCCTTCCAGAATGTTCTATCAAAAAATAAATAAAAAAATTCAAAATACTGGTAGCACTGAGTCACAGTTAAGCATTTGTTTCAGTCACTGGCTCAGACAAAGAGCCATGGCATCCACTGACATTTTTCATGGTTATAACAACAACAACAACAACAACAAAACATTAAAACCCCAGAATACTGAAAAAATAAAAACAGAGACATCTAATAATTGGCAATGCAAAATCGTGAATCGCCTAGAGGCTTGGTGCATACTGTTTAAAAACACAAAAAGAAAGAAACATCAACTGATATACAGGGGAAAAAAATAGAAGTGACAAAATGAGTGCGATTGGTCTGAGTTGTCCTCTGCACCAGGGAACACATCCTGTGCAAAATTCCATAGAGAATAGTTTGAGGAAGATAATGGACATGTTCTGCTTTCACTGCTCTACCTGGCCTTTCCCTTTTACTAGGGGAGACAATGTCCCACTAAGCAAAGTAGCTACTATACATATAGGCTGAGAAAAAATGGACAAAAACTGTACTCATAAAATGAATGTATATGCATAATTAGCACCATGGCACAAGCTATTGGGGTACCAGCCCCAATTTTCCATGGAAGCCTGGTAAAAATTAGCTCTGGCAACAAATATAACTCTACATATAAATTATATATCTTCATGTGTATTTCTTTAATATACTTTGATTCCACATTCTCTTATTTATATCGATAAATGTGCATGTTTCCAAGTAACACTTAAAGATTATAGGTCGGTATTTTAACCTGGTCCCAGATTCCAAGAGGCTTAGGAAAGGGGATTCTGCAGCTGGGATGTGGCTATGTGTGCGTTTACCAACCAACCAATCCTGAATGAATCGGAAACAGCTCTTTTTTTTCAGCGTTATAGAAGGATTAGTAGGGTTATAAATCATGATTGATAGTAAAAGATTTTCACATGAGGGACAAACTGCATGCAGTTGTCATCTCCCTCTATCCAGTCAGCTTATCAGGCCACAGCTGATCATTACAGAGATGAGAAGGAAGGAGCACAAAGGAGAAGTAGGGATGTGTGGGGAGGCAGGCCAGTCACAGCTCTGCTGAGGTTCCTCAGCACTGAGGTTCCTCCTACTGAGGTTCCTCCTACTGGTCCGGAGTCAGTGCTGTTAGAGGAGACTCTGCCCACCGCAGCCCCGCCCAGCCCTGCCCATCACATCCAAACCCCGCCCATCACATCCAAGCCCTGCTCAGCTCTTTAATGGGAACGTGGGCACTCTGATTCCTACTGCATGAGGTGTCCGTTCGGTGGAAATCAGTGTACGTCAATGGTAGCGACTTCTTTTCTCCTCTGCCTTGGAGCTGTAGTCTCTAATGCCGATTCCCTTCTGGAGGTTCATTAAAGAGTCTCTCATCTGTAAGCATGCAAATGCAACTTAAGCCATTTTAATCAGAGGAAGGTTAAAACAGTGTTCTGTGATGGTACCCATTCTTGTTCAGCTAGCAGCAATTTTACGAGGCCATCTGCGGGTCCCTGCGCTGTTTGGGTCTGCGCGGACAACAGAATCCTGCTTGGATTTTGTGGGATTTACCTCATCTAACAACAGTACAGATGACTTGATTATCTCCCGCCACTTCTCCAGTTCTTTGTCATGGTAACGCTGTTGTGACTCCAGAAGCTGAGCCCATTCTATCTGGGTTTGTGGTAGTTTACTGTAAAAATAAATAAATAAATAAATAAAAACAAGTGCAGGCACACACACAATCATACATAAGCACACAAACACACAAAACATACACACACACACGCACGCAGTTATGGCTATACTAGTATAGACTGTGCGCAATGTAATGTTTATAAATTAAGTCCGCTACACCAGGGCTTCTCAACCTGTGGGCTTTGGACAACCAGTGGGCCGTGAGGACTATCCTCAGGGGAACGCAGTAGTCCATAGTGGGCCGTTTGTGCCATTTTAAATTATAAAAGTATAAGGGAAAAAATGTATTTAGTATAAAAATTGAAAAATCAATTGTGTTCAAACTATAAACATTTACAGAAATGCTCAAATAAAAACATCACTAAAGTAACCCAAGGCAAATTAAACGTCATCAGTTTGAGTCAGTGAAGCCTCAGGCACCTAATGCAGACAATGAGCTAACTAATAATGGTGAAGCTTCTTAAGAAAAGGGGGGAAAAAAGTTGAATTTTGTTTTCTTGGGGACCATGAGGTGGGTAAGGTTGAGCATCCCTGCACTACCACACTGCTTGAATGATTAAAGTCATCATTAAAGTTATCAATACTACTAAATACTGATTTAGCTGAAAAGTCCATAATGGCAGCCTTAGGTCTGAGATCTTCTAGGGTCATACCTCTCACCAGGTCTGGGGCCTTGCAGTGATGCTAAGTTCTGAGTGGTATATTCCAGCATCCACAGCTTATAGAACAGCATCATGTTCAGGAAAACCAGCAACACCAGGCTGCCAAAAAACAACATGGCAGACGCACCAGTCACTTTCCCACCACAGCACAGGGCTCAGTGTTATCACATGGAAACATGTCAGCCTTGCCCATTATGATATGCTTGGCTTTGCTGCCCCCTAGTGTTAACATGCTAGTACAGCCATAGCTATATAAAAAATGTTTTATACCTTACACAGATCCTACAGAATGCAATGAAGACAAGGAAGAGAAAGAGACATGTGAAACCAAAGAAAAACAAGGACAGATGTTTCCCCTCACTTACTAATAAAAGCCTAAAGCTTTATACTTGAGAAGTGATGTAAACAGGGTTGAAATATACTGGACTAAATGACATTCTGCAGCTACCTTCTACACCAGAACTAACACAGCATAATGTCCTTTTCAGGGTTGAGACAGACAAGATGAATACTGCAATGAGATGAACATGATCAGTGAAAGTAAAGCAATATATCTGTGTTAAAAAAAGGCATAAGGAGGATCACTTTCTAGCTAGTCCTGGAAGGACGCTACGTTTTAAGACACTTAAGCCCTATGCCAGTTATAGACTGATGTGGGTGTATAGAAGCAGGGAATACACTACATTGTTGTAACCTTCCCAGACCCTGATCTAGGACATTGGATTTGCCTCTGTCTCTCACTAAGCTGTATTTACTCAATGCCCGAGTTATCATTATGCAAAGTGTCCACATGATTAAAAACGACAAGTGACCACAACCAAACACAGTGATGAAGGATAAATGTCCTATAACAACAAGCTTCAAGGGGTGGATGGGCACCCTGCCTCTGGGCGAGGGAGACTCACACGAAGCTGCTTATGACCAGCAGCCTGGATACACTGTACAGGGAAAGGCCACCGGAGCCAGGGTCAGGCAGATGCCGTGTCTGGGTGGATCCTACGGAGGTGAACACAGGGAGCATGGGAGTCAGGAATTATGACATCAGGGAAAAAGTGTCATCGTCACAACTTTGCGACTGAAGGATTGTATATTAGTCTTGGGATATTGAACATTAATATAGTTTAGATTGAAATAAATGGTCTAGAAAATTATAAGTGAACACAAAAGTATGTATATATAGTGCCAACAGTAGTGTCAGAATATGTAGCCTCCAGTATTTCCTAGTATATACAGTTCAGGTGCTTTGGCTGAACTGCTGTGGTCGGTGATTTGCTGAGGTGCTGGCACACCTGCCACGTGTTTGATACGGTGGATGACCCCCTCCTCATCCTCGGGGGTGGTGACAGGGCTCAGGGCCTCGTCCAGGTGCTGGGGCCTCAGGTGCACGGTAGGTCTCTTCCGCCGCCGTACCGGGGCCGAACGCATGCCTTTGGCTTTCGGGGACTGCCTATGTGGCTCCGTTAGAGCTGTCTCCGCCTTAGCCAGCTCCAGCTCTGCACACGTTCATGATTGCATACACATACACATGCACATCGCACACACATACACACATATGTGCACATGCAGAATCACACACACAAACATATGCACACACAAACATTCATTTCCACATGCACGCAGGGATGGACCCATACACACAGACATTTGTGTCAGAAACAGGCCTATTTAAACTGATAGCATTTGAAAAACATATATATATATATATACACACATTGTGTGTGTGTGTGTGTGTGTGTGTGTAGATTTCTTCTGTATGTACCATTAGAGAGGGACTGACTACGTTCCTCATGATTAAACTATCCACACTCACCTAAATGTCTAAAATATTCATCCAGGCCGCTCCAGAAGTTTCTCTCGATGAAGCCCTTGACCAGCCCCCACGGCTGCTTCCTGTAGCACAGCTCAGTGGACACCCTGCAGGACGCACCGTTAAGAACATGTCTCAGTGGACACCCTGTGGGACACACCTTTAGGAACATGCCTCAGTGGACACCACAAAAGACGTGCCTTTAGGAACATGTCTCAGTGGACACCCTCCAGGATGCGACTTTATGTACATGCCTCAGTGGACAACACATAGGACGCTGCAGCTGTAAAACCACCAACATTGTGAAACCCACACCTCCAGACTGTGCAACAGCTACTTCCCAGAAGCCATTTGACTCCTGAACTCTGGCTAACTCCAATCCCAATTCAGATTCCAAAAATGGGCACTTTATACACACCCACGCTTATACAGTCACTCACACACACACACAAACACACACACACACACACACATACATATCCATACACACATTGTTTTGCATCAGACTAGTGCTGAAGTCAAACCTCACACAAATAAACTATGCACTCCTGTTGCAGTCTTGCACATTATCCTACTTGCTGCTAGAGTACTGTACTAAACCAGCACTGTACTCTTAACTGTTCTGGCTGCTACTGGTGACTGCTATGTTCAGTATAGCATGTCAATGACTCCTATGCAGAACTCACTTTACATATTCCCAGTAGTGTGTACTGGATTAAATAATTGCACTGTCTACTCATTTTGTATTTGTCCTGTCCTGTATTTATTATTGTTTATTTAATGTTTATGACATTTTGCACTATACTGGATTGTTTGCACTTGTGTAGCATGTTGTCTGTTGTTTTGTGTTGCACCATGGTCCTGGAGGAACATTGTCTTGTTTTTGTTGTGTACTTGTATATAGCTGAAATAACAATAAAGCCTCTTTGAACTTTTGAACTTTGAACGCGCCTTTAGGAACATGTCTCAGTGGACTCCACGCGGGACGCGCCTTTAGGAACACGTCTCAGTGGACACCCCACGGGACGCACCTTTAGGAACATGTCATCATGCCTGAATGATGGCTGAGGTTCATATCTGCATCTCTAGGCTCACCTGAGTCTGCACTTGTTCTTGGCCACGCGGGTGAGCATGTAGCGGTTCAGCGTGTAGAAATAGTCATGGTAGGGCACGTCGTGAGTGATCACCTCTGCGTCGATGATGTAGCACTCCCTCTCCTGACTGGCCTTGTACAGTGTCTGCAGCATGAAGACATGAAAGCGCATGTAAGCAAGCCAGCCTCTATAATGAATTACCCAAGGAGTTTGGAGGCAGCTGGCCACCTGGGTTTCCGTGACTGTAGCGGTCTTTGGAGCCAGAGGGTTTGAGAGGGTGATGGTGTACATGATCTCCCTGGTCTGGTTCCCGGACTCCTCCCTCTTCCAGGGCCGATAAACCACGTCTGGGAAGAGGAAGTTGGAGATGACCGAAATATCAAAGGAAAAAGGAAAGAGGATCAAAGAGGATCAAAAGAAACTAGAGAAAAGGAGAATGAGAAAATCCCCACCAAGGAAAACATATGTATATGCTTAGAGGTGAAAGAGATATCTAATTCCTTTGTCAATATGCCTGGCAAATAATGATATTTGTGATTCTCAGTATACAGGGAGAAGAAAGTGATTTGTGATGTGTTTGTCCCAATGCTTAGTGAAAACAGCAATTCAGTCATGTATGCATGACAATTAGTTTGGCTTGCTTAGGAATACTAACACTATTCTACAGTGCAAAAATGATATTTTAGTGAAGTGAAAACATCTTGAATGTGCAACTAATATTTCTCTGCCATAAAATTACTGTATGATTATTTCCTGTATTTACTGTATGATTATTTCCAACCTATTTCTAATAATTTTCTATAATTTTGTCAATTAAACAATTTAAATTAATTGACCACAATGGCAAATAATGTTGCTACCTTTACCAAATAACTGCTTTGAGGAAGCAAAATTATTTGCAAATACATTAAGATCATTTTACTTACTACAGCATTTATATTAGCAAAATGTCTAGAAATAGATTACATAATTATACAAGTGTTATAATAATATCCTAATGCTAAATGTTAGATTTATTGACTACGTCTGAAATGTTTTCATTCTTATTTTCGCAGTGGGCTGCCGCTAACCAGAGAAGCGCCGCAGCTCCAGGAAGTCCCTCATGAACTGCGACTCGGCGAAGAGCAGCTCATGCAGCTTGTCCACGCTGAGCTTGTAGACCTCATTGATGTACTGCTTCCCGCTCAGATCCTCGTGGAACGCTTGGACTTCTCCTGATGAAAGAGCACAGAGAGAGGCCGGTGACGGTGGAGTTCAGACTGCCAGGAACCAGACGTCAGCGTCACGACAGTAAAAAGAGTGACATGATAAAGTGACAGCTGCAGAGTTCGGTGTGGTAACAGTGGATACAGGTTTGTGGCTGTGCTCCCGTATGTGTATACAAGCAGGGTTTGTGGCTGTGCTCCCGTATGTGTATACGAGCAGGGTTTGTGGGTGTGCTCCCGTATGTGTATACGAGCAGGGTTTGTGGGTGTGCTCCCGTATGTGTATACAAGCAGGGTTTGTGGCTGTGCTCCTGTATGTGTATACAAGCAGGGTTTGTGGCTGTGCTCCTGTATGTGTATACAAGCAGGGTTTGTGGCTGTGCTCCCATATGTGTATATGAGCAAGGTTTGTGGGTGTGCTCTCGTATATGTATATGAGCAGGATTTGTGGGTGTGTTCCCGTATGCATATATGAGCAGGGTTTGTGGCTGTGCCCCCGTATGTGTACATGAACAAGGTTTGCTCATGTATGTTTATACAGACATTTACGGTTTATGGGTGTGTTCCCATATGTGTATACAGTTATATACAGTTTGTGGGTGTGCTCCCATATGCATATACAATTATATATGGTTTTTGTGTGTGCTCCTGTATGTGAATACAATTATGTACAGTTTGTGGGTGTGCTGTGGGTGTGTCCGATGAGTAAGGGGGAATGAAGATACCCTCATCATGCGTTTCCGACGAGTCGCTGAGCTCGGTGGGGACATCCTCGTTGTCATTGAAGTCGATGGAGTCTGAGGGCACCAGGGGGCTGGACTCAGACAGCTTGCTGTCTGGCAGGGGCAGGGCAAGGAGATCCTCAGGAAGCGTGCCAGCAAATTCCTCCTCAGGGGGCTCGTTGTACTAAAAGACAACCGATACGGATCACGCCCGTTTGCCCCTTTAGTAGATATACTCCTTATCTCTCATTATCAGTGGTGTAAATCATTTATAATGATGAGTTACGTGATCGGCTTTGTCTGGTATTCCGCTGATGCCCATGGATGGGATGTTATTGCTGGTGAAGGACTTCAGTGGTGGCTGGGGGCTGCCATCTGCCTTGGCCTCGGAGCTCTTGGGGCAGGAATCATTCACCTCATTGTCTTCGGCCGGCATCTCCTCACAGTATCTGCACCAGGGGGAGGGGCAACAGCTGGAGGTCAAGATTACTAGCTCGGGAAGGGGGGCGGGCACTCCCGTACACATAACGATCGGACAGGAGGACACGATGGATGGACTTCGGTTCCCTGAGGTCATTGGGAGCAAGACGGTTCTGAGTAGTTGATCAAATTTACAGGCAAATATGACGTCAGTGGGTATTTGGTTTGAGTCGTTCCTACAGATGCTGTTTTCAAGGCTGATACATACACACATATATGTGATATGCATACTGAGACGCCATGTATGAAGGATGGTTCACATTTTGATGATCTTGCATATGTGGAAGGAGGCAAAACTCACCCCATGGTGTTGAAGTCGTCATCCGGAGGCACATAATCCTCATCATCACTCGTCAAGCCCAACTCATTCCCGTAGCACTGGTGGACAAAGTGCCAGAGCTCTTTCGGGCACAGCGGCTATGCAGGAAGAAGGGGAGAAGAAAAGGGTTGGTACCGCCGCCTTCTATGTCACTGTCAATTCAGCCCCAGTCCATGAGTTTGAGACATGGAGAAATCACAGTGGGAGCTGGTACATGTCAAAATCCTATGTGCGAAATTAACATACTCAGTGTTAAACGAATCCCTGCAATGTTCAACTAAGTCCAGCAATTGAACACTAAGTGTTATTTCAACTTCCCCAGTGGTCAGACACAGAACGTTAACCCAAATGCTGAGTGATGCCAAAGGACTCTTGTGGTGTTTTTCGTGTGCTGCCGACACGGGCTGGGTCTAACCTTGTCCAGGAGTGCGTTCTGCCACAGGCGGAACATCATCATGTATGTCCGGTCCCGTGCGCCGAATGAGGTAAAGAAGTGCTGCAGATGAAGACGCACCATGACATTAAAGATCAGGCCAGATGAGAGTAGTGGTCAGCATGCTAGGGTTTAGCATGTTAGCATACAGCGCTAGTGTTAGCAGTGTAGTGGGCCTTCTCTCTGTCTGTAAGTGTAGTGTTAGCAGCGTAGTGGACCTTCTTGCTGTCTGTAGTGTAGTGCTAGCAGTGTAGTGGACTTTCTCACTGTCTGTAGTGTAGTGTTAGCAGTGTAGTGGACCTTCTCACTGTGTGAAGTGTAGTGTAGTGTTAGCAGTGTAGTGGACCTTCTCACTGTCTGTAGTTTAGTGTTGTGTTAGCACTGTTGTGGACCTTCTCACTGTCTGTAGTGTAGTATATTGTGTAGTGTAGTGTTAGCCGTGTAGTGGACCTTCTCACTGTCTGTAGTATAGTGTAGTGTCAGCAGTGTAGTAGACCTTCTCTCTGTCTGTAGTTTAGTGCTAGCAGTGTAATGGAACTTCGCGCTGTCTGAAGTGTAGTGTTAGCAGTGTTGTGGACCCTCTCACTGTAGTGTAGTATAGTGTGTAGTGTAGTGTTAGCAGTGTAGTGGACCTTTTCGCTGTCTGTGCAGAGCTGGATGGCATTGGGGATGAGGCGTGCTGTTTTCTCCTTCGTCATGGAACAGACATCCTTCAGCCGCACTGTTAGCTGCACAAACACCAACACACACACACACACACACACACACACACACACACACACACACACACACACACACACACACACACACACACACAAACACACACACACACACACACACACGCACGCACGCACACACGTACACAGGAAGAGTCAATCTAGCACACAAGACAAGAATAGATTGTCCAGAGAAAACAATATTAAACAAACTGCTTTGACAAGACAACGTATCCTTTTTGTAGCACTGAGACAATGTACTAGAGAACAGAGGAGAAGTAATGAGGTCAAACTACTAAGTACCAGTGTTTCCCAGCGGAAGATGTTGCTATAGAAACAGATCCAGTTTTCAGAGAGGTAGAGGCGACCCTGGAGAAGGATATCTTTCTGCAGGGCACATGAGTAATCTGTCAGGGAAGGGAAGACAAAGGGCAGAGGTCAACAGGCAGAGGCCACTTAGGTCATTACACATGCTACTACTGCCAACACAAACGCATGTGGTGTGATCTGCCAAAACACTTACTATCTGTGAAAAGTGCACTGCATAACCAAAGAATGTGAAACAGTTTATTCTGAATGGCCCGTTAAAGTAATAGAATAAAACATGCAAATATTCTGGACAAACTGAGGACACATAAATGTTAACACAGTGCCATTTCCAGGATGCTTAGATATCTCTCCACCATATCTTTAATCATAACTGCTGTTAGTCATGGGGTTCATCTCCTCTCCCGCTTACCCACAATGAGGCGCTCTGAGTCGGGCAGCTGCTTGAAGAGCTTCCTGAAGTCCTCATTGCGCTGCTTGTATGTGGGGCTCAGGACCTTTAGCAACAGGACAAAACACAAACACTCATACAGGAGCCCTGAATAGAAGAGGAAGGCTAAGTGCATTTGTTTTGATGGAAGCCTCATTTCTTATCTGTCCTGTTAAATGCAGCACTGACCGCAGGGCCCAAAACATGTGGTGGGAAAGAAAAACAGTGCATTCCTTTGGCCTGCACTGGGCAAACCCTTAGGCAAGAATGTCAGGCGAATGAAGCTAGTGTACACTGCAATGGTTTCATACTGGATATCTGAGGAAATTATTGTAATTCTACATCTTGGCAAACATCTGGAATGTATGGGATTTACCAGCACACCCCCAGGATAGGAACATGAATACCTGGAAATGAATCTGACCAGACAAATTCTTGGGATTCATTCTGTACTCATTTGATGTGTTACACTCACTGAAATCATCAAGTATCTGACTTTGATTTACTGGGTATAGTCTTCTAGAAAATCGCAGGCAGTGCTTTGAAAATGTGTGCTTTGTTTGCTGGGAAATGCAAACCCCAAAGGAAGAAATAAAGGATTAAAAAAAACAATCACAAACAAAAGAATATAAAAAGAAATAGCTGCTCCTCATTAAGAGCCTGCAGAGTTCTGAACATCAATACAAAACAGTGGAGCAGGACTCCAGCCCTCGCTTTCCAGTGACCACTTACTGCAGGAACTCTCTCAAACTCCCATTCCCAGTGAGTCCAAAGATACTGGTGTCCTTCAGGGTCCAGTATCGACTCCCAGTCAGACAGTGAGTCAGTCTCAGTCTCCATGCAGACTGCTTTTGGCAGGGTCAGAGGTGTCTCTTCCTGGAGTAGAACTCCTTCTGGTTGATGAATGAAGCCCCAGCCTCATGAGCACAGTCTAGCTCTCAGCTGACCGAGGGCAACCTCCACTCTCTGCCTAAATGCCATTCATCATCGCTTGGCCAGGGCAAGCAGTCCCCTGCTGCTCCACAGTAGTTTATTGGAACTTGTTTTAAAGTGAAAAGAAAATACACACCTCACACCGTACATAAACAAAGCAGATATCGTTGCCTCAAACTCAGCGACTCACAGGGAGAGCTCTGCCACCAAATCTTTCCCCAAGCTATGAGCTGAGCATGTCTGCATGAGAGATTTGAAATAGCGTGTGAGAAAACACACTCAGTTAATTCTCCAAGTGTTCATATTTCACTGGGACATAATGCAAGACACACTCTAAATGGGAACATTTCCCTCAGCTGTTGTTTCATGAGCATAGTGCTTTTCTCCATCAAATTTCAGAAACACTTCCGCAGGCTTCCACTCGTAATCCTTTCAAAAGGACGATATGAGCAACTGTTTAAAATGCTTGTAGGTGGCTCCTCTGAGAATACACTGTAGCAGTCCATATTCTCAAAATGTTGGATACAGCGAATCCAACTTAAGTCAGTCTGAAATATCCATGTGCGAACACTGCACCTGTATCAATCACAGATTAAAGAAACCAAACTTGAGTGCGTGAGGAAGCTGTCCCTCCAGAAGACTCCAAACCAGCTAACCAAAATAAACATGGTTAAATGCACCAGTTAAAACTGTAGCAAATTCCTTATGAAATAAAAGAGCACTTCAGTTAAATGAAAGGGAAACGTCACGCTGTATTCCCACAGATTGAGAAATTAGACTAAGAATGAACAAGCTGCAAGCATAGGCCACTGCTCCGTGCTGAAGCGAACTACTACGTCCACTAGGTCCATTACGCCAGATGAAACGGCAGCTCTGCCTTGGGCACTCTCAGACTTCCTAGAAAACAACCGTGGAGTACAGCAAGGCAGGAGGAGTGAGTGCAGGAATGTTTGTGTGTAGAAGGCAAGGAAAAAAAAGGGGGGGGGGCTGGTCGCCAGATGAACCAATAAGAAGTACAGCAGAGCAAGAGGGCGGGGCAGAAGCACGGCGGGCCTCCTCCATGTGTGTTCTCTGCTCCAAGCACAGAGACTCATACCTTGAGACTGGAGGGCTGTGGGGATTTTTGATGTAGCCACTCAACAGTCCAGTTTTGCAAATTCTGATCCTTGTTTTGCTGGTAGCCCCCCCTTCCCTCATCTAGAGAAAGGCAGTGATGGTCAATACCTCGAATCTCTCAGGCTGGTGAGGCAGGAGTGCAGGAAGCAACAATTTCGCACCCTAAACATTTTAGCATGTCCAAGGACTTACCACCCTTCCACCCTCCGCCCCCCACCAAGGTGAAGGAACTATGGTAAACCTTTGTCCGGGAGGAAGGGATCTAGGAGAGGTTCATGCCAAAGAGGTGAATCACTTCTCTCGCTCTCTCTTTCTTTCTCTCTCTCTCTCTCTCTCTCTCTCTCTCTCTCTCTCTCTCTCACTCCCTTTCCCATTCCCAGCAAAACCATCTGCCTCACAGTCACAGAGCAAACAGCCATGCAGCGCCTCTCATATGCTACATTGCCGAGAGCAGAAGTAATATGCAGTGAAATAAGGATAAATTAGCTGACCAGTACTGATTCAGGTTACGTTTGGATTTGCCTTCTCACGCAGTTGGACGAATGGCCATCTGTTGGTACTGGAAGAATGCAATTGGTTTGTCTGCCACTGCTCTTAAGGTCTTGACCTTCGCAGTGCGCTTGATGAAAATAGATGACGTTAAGGCAAACCATGTTCTCACTCCTGACTAAACCAATGCAGTCAAAATACTTAAAACTGAAACAGATTCTTCAGTAAGGCAGCCCAATCAAACCAACTCAACCAAAGCTTCCATCTCACCCAGCCTGTGCTATTATGTCATTAATGTGCTATTATGTCATTAATGTGCTATTATGGCATTAATGTGATATGTCATTAATGTGATATTATGCATTAATGTGCTATTATGTCATTAATGTGATATTATGCATTAATGCTACTATACTTTTTTTGCTGCTCTTTATTGCTGTAGAGATAACACAAGCCATTATCAAACCAGAGTACTACTGCCTGATGACGTTTCCTGATGAAGCTCTTCAAAAAGAGGACATACACTGACAGTCCTAATGACAGAGGCAAGGAATCAAAAAAGATACAACGAATGTGGCTGTGTTAAGACCTAATGATCCCATAGCAGTCAGCTATGTCAGAAACCTCCATGAGAACTGCGAACGGTGAACGGCTTGTCTTCATGTCCTCTGTTGTGTGGTGGTCCTGTATTCCACTGTGAACGGCTTGTCTTCATGTCCTCTCTTGTGCGGTGGTCCTGTTTTCCACTGTGAACAGCTTGTCTTCATGTTCTCTGTTGTGTGGTCGTCCTGTTTTCCACTGTGAATGCCTTGTTTTCATGTCCTCTCTTGTGCGGTGGTCCTGTTTTCCACTGTGAACAGCTTGTCTTCATGTCCTCTGTTGTGTGGTCGTCCTGTTTTCCACTGTGAACGGCTTGTTTTCTGTTGCTCGTTGTATGAGTCAGAGCTGAGACTGAGAGGCCATGTCTATGCTCCCCCTTAACAGCCATTGTGTGCCTGAAACGCAAACCTCCATATTTCTCATGGGAAAAGTGTAAGTGGGCAATGCTAACCGGTCAAAAATACAGTGGGCGTGAGAACTGTGAAGATTTCAACACATTCCATCTGGCTTTGAAAATGTAGACCCAAACCAGAAAACACTTCAGAATACTATTCACAGAGAAGCAATGCCAAAAAATGTAAAAATAACTGACACAATATTATATACTCCAAATATTAAAATGTTTTACCTTCAAAGTCAGTTATTCCAGAATCCCAAAGAAAAGCCTAAACAAAAAGCATTAGACTAAATAACATAAATAAACAACTCCCCACACAAATGCCCCCCCCACACCCCCCCAAAAAAAACACAAAGCAGAAGAGCATAAGAGCATGACTTACATTGTACCAGCTTTGACTCTTCTGTTTTTTGGTAGTCCGACACAGAGAGAAGGAAAAAGAGACAAAGCAAACACAATTATCAGACAGAGAGGAAAGTGTTAAACTGCTCAGCACATCACCTATTCACCAGACTAATCATGTCACAGGACAATGCTTCAAATCTGCAGATATACCTGTATATTCAAGTTAGAACAACAGTAAGTAATTATTCAAAATACTCTAAAATATTACATTAAAAATGTACAGTATCAATAGTATTATGTAGCATAATAAACACACACACACACTCTCTCTCTCTCTCTCTCTCTCTCTCTCTCTCTCTCTCTCTCATCAATACCATATCCCCCAAATATGCATAAATAAGCCAAATATCCGCAGCAGTCGTAAAAATTAATAGCACGAGTTTGGGCTATTTACCCATTTGGGCAAAAGGGTTAACACAAGGGATGACACATTTATAGGCAAGGCTCATTAAGTGAAAGGTTGCTGTAGCACAGTAGCTCTGTCTTGCCTTAGCTGTAGACTATCTGTAGGTAGGATATTGCTCATATGCCAAGCTACCACTAAGGGGCACACTTTCCCCTAAATTGCAGCAGAAACGCTACCGTCAAACTATCTTTGTGTGTTATTGCAGCATTTAGGAAACGGAGCAAACCAGGAACTGCACCCCAATGGCTGAATCCCTTCCCTTTGCCCATGTGAGACCACCTCCCCCTTTTCTCTGGGGAGCTAAAACAAATAAGCAAGACTCATGCCTGCATCACATGGTGATGCCACAGCTGCACATGAAATCTACCAAGAACGAGAGCAGTAAAGCAGAGCAGCTTCTGAGTCTCCACATAATGCAGGAGAGGACCTAGGAACTGTCACGAAAGGGCCAAGTACACTCTCCTGCAGCTGGCTAAGGGGCAATCGCCCTGAGTATCACTGGTTCAGGGGCAAATGAAACAAAAACGAACAGCTTAGTTTAATCAGGTTAAGCCTGCTACACTGGTGAGAAAGATATTCAAAGCAAAAAGTCAAATGAGAAAATCAAATGAATGGCAAACGAAAACAATTGTCAATCTAACATCTTTTGTGATCTGTCTATATATAAATGTATTGTCAAAAAAAAAGCCATCCGACTGTTTTTTATGAAGTACATGTTTCTACATTTTCAAAATAGCTGAAGAAGCTCCTATGTGCTGCAATGGCCCATCTGGGCTGTTCAGTTGTGTAATGCTGCCTGCTCTCCCCTCATATGGGAATAAACAACCTTAACTTCACTTTGCATTACTTAGTCTGCCATAGAGGAGCCCAAAGGCTCAGCGTGAACAACATCAAACACAAATTTAGAGGTCACAGAAGAAAGTAAAGCTATCCCGAAGCTTGCTTGTGTGTGTGTGTGTGTGTGTGTGTGTGTGTGTGTGTGTGTGTGCGGGGGGGGCTGTAAATGGAGCACCAATAATGATCGAGTCAGCCCTTCGTATCTTTATAATCTGTGTCCTCTGAGAGGGTAACTGTTCAGTTATGCACCCACTCACCACTAATGCTGCTCCAATCACAACCACAGATGCAACACCAGAGTAGGTTAAATATTCCAACTACGTAAATGTGTCTGTGCACATGCACATCACATATACCCCTATGCAAGGAAGTAAAGATGCTCACTCGTTTTTTGTTTCCATCATTTCGGTAATAAAAAGTACTATTTTCTACACTGAAGACACAAATCTGCTTTTCTAAAGGATTCTTCTGTACAGTAACTTTGGAGGAATATTCTCTTATATTACAATGAACATTTAACATTAATTATCTAAAATCTGAGAAAAAAAATGAAATAAAAAAAAAATTGCACTAAAACGAATATTAATAGCACTAACTATTGACCAGCAATTCACACTTTTATTAGACTGCATTAGCTTTGACAGGAAAAGGCTTATTTTTGAACAACTAGGAGGAGTACAGTGTGAATGTGATGATGACTATGGCAAGTTCGCAGGGGTATTAAAAAATGGCATGTTAGCAGAAGCAGAGGATTAAAAAGCAGACCACAGGCAGCAGGGTGAGATGGATAATATTAGCCAAAGAACATAAGCATCTAATAACTTAAGACAAAGTAATAATAGTGAGAGCGCAGGCACAAGGCTGAGCTTCTGTGAGAAGGTTCGCCTTAGTTCAAGAACAAAGACACACAGTGGCCGAACACAGTGGTCACCAATGCTGTTCCTGGAGATTTAACAATCTTCCTTCAGAGTTCGGTTCCTGCCTGTATCTTCTGCTTGATTCAGACAATTGGCATCACTCTGCCAAAAGTCAGATCTCCATGAACAGGGTCGGTGACCACTGCTCTAAATGATCAGCACGGAAATCTCAGAAAATAAGGTCCAGTGAGGTTAAGGATATGAGGAATATTCATGGTTTTTGGTAGGAAAGGTTTTGTGGAGAAAGGGTACATGTGAAGAGTGGCCCAGCACTGCTAGGATTAGGAAGCAGGGCCTCATCAGTACACACAGCAGAAAACAACAAAAGGCAGGGGGGGGAGAAGTGCGAAAAAAGTGTGATGCTTACTTTGGACAGTCTCTTGTGTGACTAGCATGCATGAGAAAAAGAACAAAGAATTCAGAAAACAAAGGGGAAAAAAAGAAAACAACAAAATCAAACACTGTGTACAAGGAACAAAACCAGAATGAGCTGAAACAGTTTTAGGCGATTTCAAAAGAGAAATGGCACTTCATGTTCATGAAGAGTGGAACATGTATGAGGGAAAGATGAGATGAGGCATGTGGGGCCTTGTTTACTGCAATACTGATGATGTAATGGCCATGCGTTCAGATTCAAGCAGTCATAGAGAGCGTGGGAATCCAACTACGGGAATCACACTACAACTGTTTCACCACATAGTTTCAAAAAATAAAAACACAAAACAAACAAAACCATTTTAGAAGGAAGTTTGTATTTACAGGAATACTTTTTTTTTTTATCAGAGATAGATTTAGTTGACCCTAGGTTCAGCACTTAATCATTCAGCATTTATGATCAATAACTTTCTTTTCATTTTCTTGAATAGCAGTCATATAATATAGATTTTCTTTAAAGATTTTCGCATCTGAGTAATTACATTTTGACATCACGTTAAAAAAATGTCATTAATAATGTCTCTTACATTCCTTTAAATAGTACCAGATCTATGTGAAGACTTAAAATGCAATTACAGTATATCCAGGTATATGGTGCATGTTGTGAATGCGCGCGAGTGTGTGTGATTTGTGCGCGTGTTTACGCTCACCTTGGAGTTCTTGCCCCCGCTGCGGGTTGTGGTATGTCCAGACTGGCTGTAGGTGCGTTGGATGACCTGCTCGGGGGTGGAGGGGGACTTATCAGAGGAATGGTCAGAGCCCTTCTCCACCATGGCCTCTCCCTCAGGACTCAGGGGCGTGGGCGAGCGCGAGCGCTTGCGAAGAACGGGCGAGCAAGTGGGCGTGCTCCGGTTCGAGTTACTGGCAGTGCTGGGGGAGGGGCAGGTGTAGGGGTGAGTGACAAAAAGAAACATGTCAGTCTCACCACCTCTTTCACAGCTTCATCTTTTGTTACACGGTTATTTTTACTTTTTCTTTTCAGTTTTACAGTTATATTTAAAACACCATCATGTAGAGTGACTTCAGGCAGCAGATGAACATTGGTAAAGTGTATGTTTAGACAGCCTTAGACAAACCACGTGCATGTGCACATGCAATTTTTGTGAGATAAAGAAATTAAAATGAAAAATTAAAGAAATGAAAGAGAAATAACATTAGGGCATTTGCAATCAAGAGCAACTCATCTTCATGTTTTAAAGCTTTTTAATTCTCAAAAATAGACTCCAGATATATTAGAGATGGGTATTAATTGAAGAAATGTGCAAGAAAAGGAGAATATTCCAAGAATTCCAAGAATGAATTACTAAAAAATTAGAAAAATAATCTTTTGACCCCTTCCACAACATCTTTGCTCTTTGTCAAACACAACTCATGCATATGACCACATTAGACAGCTGCTTGCATAAATGAGTTTATTTGTAGTGGTACACAGAAAATATTCGACAGATGCAGGCTTTAATTTGCATTTGAAAGTTCAAACCAGTGTTCTTGGGATTCATTAAACCTAAATCATTTTGGTCAAATCAACACAGGCCAGTACAGAATGTAGTAGTATGCAATATGTTGTCCATATCATGCAGAAATCTATCACATACTTCTTTATGAGCTTTGCAGAACTGAACGAGGTTCTATGAATGCTGGAAAATGGGAACTCCTCTTGGCAAGCAGGTAAGGAATCACAGGCCCGTAAAGAGGGCCAAGGCAGAGGCATTATGCTGTCCAATGGTACGTCCGCATCCGCTCTGTCAGCTGCCAGGAATGGACACAAGCTGACAGCTCTCCCCCGAGCTGTGGACACCCGGGAAGAGCACAGCAGCCATGGCTTTGATTAAAGAGGGGCTTTACATGGAAGCAGAAGTGCCTCATCACATGGGTTGTTAGTGTTCTAATCCCCCAGGCCAGGGTAGAAAGGTGGTGATTAGAATCACTCATTGTCCTTACTGTCCAATTAACAGACACAAACATATTGGTGAAATGAATTCATATACAAACATTTATACACCTGTATAAATGCACAAATATCACAAACATGAACATATAAATCATCTAGCATTCATATCTAGGGCCGTAAATCCAGACACCTTATTTGGAGAAATCACCAGATTTCCTTAACTATGAGAGGGATGTAACATGTCAAACTAGAATCAGATCTACAGTTGTCACAGATACCTATTGAGATCACAGCTCTAGGGGTGACCTCTTGAGTACAACTGATTTAAACATGATCCTACACTATAGACTAATGGTTATCAAACCCTGGAGGCAATATCACAATAAAGCCAGTGGTCCTTTCGCCACAAGGTGGAAAGAGTCAAGCATTTCTGGAATTTTCTATGAACATATTAATTGCATAAAGTGCTACTGTGAGCCTCACATACAGGTCTCAGATCACATCCAGAGGACAGAAACAGTCATGAGCAGACTCAGCCATTTGTGCTTTGATTAAGCTCTACCAGGGTAACATGAGGATCCTCTATGACTAGAGTAGAGGATCGTGTTCAGAGTTCAGAATGTTCATTTCTCATAAGGCACGAATGCATGGTCAATGAGATGGGCTGTGTTTAAACACTCTCATAAACATCATCACTGAGATGATTTCCAGCAAGACAAAAATGTTCAAACACAAGAAGGCAAATTTAAAGTACAGAGAGTCTGAAAAACAAACTTGGTATATCACTCAATTGAGTGCATGTACATTAGTGCAAAAATAAAACAGTAGCGCACTGAATGTCCAATGGTAAAATAAGAGCAGAGACTTTTAAACAATTACATACAAGAACATCTTACTGTGGAGACAGATCAAACTGCTACCCTGAAGGAACCAAATAAACCGAGAGAGGGAGGAGAAAAGAGACACATAATGAGTGTGTGTGTGTGTGTGTGTGTGTGAGAGAGAGAGAGAAAAAGGTGACAGAGAAATAAAGTGGGAAAGAAAGAGTGAGAGACAGAGTGGAAGAGGGGAGACACATAGGAAGAGGAAGGTAGACAAGTAAAAGGAAGGTGCTATAGAGAGAGTCAGAGAGATATAGACAGAGAGATATAGACAGAGGGACAGAGAGATATAGACAGAGGGATATAGACAGAGGGACAGGGAGATATAGACAGAGAGATACAGCCAGAGAGATATAGACAGAGGGATATAGAGATATAGACAGAGGGATATAAGCAGAGAGATATAGACAGAGGGACAGAGATGGGTAGATGGGGTGTACATACAGGGTAACGTAATATGAAAATGAATTTCTTTTCAGTAATTAAACTGCAAATAATTTAATTCTCATACAATCATAAAACATTGTATTACATATAAATAAATCATTTTTTATTTGCAAACTACACACTTGCGAGTCCACTCATAAACCTAAGAATATGCGTGCGCACCTTATCACTCACCTCTAATGAGGTGACATGATCCTTCCTTTAATGATGATCAATATTTTTTACTTAACTATGACCACCTTGTCAGAATTACTATACCATAATATTAATAATAATAATAGCATTTTCCCACACTGAAATTATGCATGCAATTGTAAAATGACAGTTTTTCTTCAACCAGTGCATTATGTTTTCTGCTTTATTTATGTCTAATATAGAAAATCTAATCGGGGCAAAAAAATACCCAGATGCAGTTTACATGTCCAATTACAACCCTATGATTTGACCCTAGAATGAAATGAGCTATTTAATTTAAATAAATAAATAAGTAAAAATAAAAAAATAAAATTTAAATTAAAAAAAAACTTTGATGGACTTATGAATAAATGCTCTAATTGGCTGGTTTACAACGAGGAACCACGATATCTCACAGAATCAGCAGATCAAAATCAATTGCTAGCTAACTGTGAGGTGAACCATGGAAAGTTTAGGCATCCAGCCATATATGCTCGTATGCAGCCTGCATTGGATGATATTTCAGTTCTCCAACAAAACTGATTAACAGATTGACTAGATGTCTTGTCAAATGACAGTCGTTTCCACTTCAGTAGTGGGAAAGCTAAGGTTAGCAAGCTTTAGAGTAGATATCTCTAAGCAATCTCTAAGCAGCCAAACTTAACTAGTTAGCTAGACAGTTTCTGAGATATTGTTGATGAACTACACATTAGAAATTTACCCGATAAAGGGATTGACAAGGATACATTTTATATTATACATTTTAACATTGCATAGCAATGCAAGCTATTTGAATGGGACACTGGCAGGAAAATGAATCTCGGTGTGAATAAGCTAGGTCATCACAGTTTGCTTAGAACTTGCTAGTAACTAAGCTACAAAGTAAATTCAACTGGTTAGCTCACTAAAATCATAAAATCACATAGCTAGAATTGCTATATAATAGCTATTTAAAGGATGTGGTCAGGCGTGTGATGCCAATTAAGACAGAACTGCCCATCCTTTCTGTTACGAATGCTGAGCGAAGCCTTCCCTAAGGTTTGAGAAACTATTCGGAGTGAAATGTGGATAGCAAAGAAAGGTGGAGAGCAAACATGTCTGGGGTCCTGTTAAAAATGAATATCAACCAAGCCACTTTCTCCATTTTCTTAGTTTTATTTTTCACAATACCTGAAGAACCTTTGAAATTTTGGCTGTGCAGGTGCTTGTTAATATTGTCTGGGCTAGAACATGAGCTGGTGTATGAAAATTTTAGGGATATAAATATTAATCAGTCAAGACTTTTATGTAACAAATTGTTCCATTTTATGACCCTGTTTTGCTTATGCAGGATTTACATTTGTAGGAAATTACAACTGTTTGTGGTTCATAGTATGTCACCTTTAAAATAGCTTACTAGATGCTACTACAGGAACTGTGTGTGTGTGTGTGTGTGTGTGTGTGTGTGTGTGTGTGTGCGCGCGCATGTGTGCGCGCTGGGGGGGGTGTCATATCTATTACAGAACACCTTTACACTAACATGTAGCAGAATGTCCATCACCTCAAGGGTTTCCTGACACATCAAAGGAGCACCGTGACAACCATGAAAAGCATAGTGCACCCACACAGAACTGCAATGAAACTGACCTGAATCCTGTGACACATATTACACTGCCTTCTCTTTTATTATGACACTAGCAACCAGCTGACATGAGATCTGTGTTCAGCGCGATGCAATACAATTAACAAAAGGGATTATGAATTTTCAAGCATATGGATAACAAATTCTTACTAACTAAAGCAAACAGATTTCATGTGTAATGGCTGTTAATGTCAAGTCCCAATGACAAATAAATTATTTACATTTCCATGTCAAGATGTCTGCCAAGTTACTAGTAAATTATCCATAAAGTCATGTGTAAACTGTCACATTTCTGATTTCACTGCCACATAACTATCACGGTTTAATACGAGCATATAGTTCACCAAGATTGTGATCTGGAGTCCAAATGACTTGGATTGTTTTATCTTCTCTCAAAGAGGAAAGCTGAATGACAGCCACCTATTCAAACGGCCACACGAATACTGATGGAGTGGAGGTGGAAGGAAAACAACAGCACTAACAGGGTAATCTAACACATTGCTGAGCACTGGGACCTGCTCCCTTTCTCACCATTCTGTACTGCTCGGCTGAAAGCGCTTCCCGGCAACCACAGAGATGGAGATGCTGCATCCCTGAAGCAATGTAGCCCCCAATACAGATATGGAGGCATCTTTAGTGTGCTGGGTTAAAATATAGAATGCTACCATTTGTAAAAAAAACTACTAACAGACAAACAGCACATTAATTAATTCTGCATTGGACAGTTCTGCTGAGGAAAGGGGGAAAAAGCATGCTTGCTCAGAAGAACTCAACCCCCCACTGCACTGTTTCTCCACATGAAGACAGATGAGCCAGTGAGCACACCGCTTGTGTGTAACCATGCACGAGAGCTAGCACAGATGAAAACAACAACCACCCCCAGCCGTTCCCCCATTGTGCAAATAATGACTGAGCTTAATGGAGATTTGTCAAACATGGTCAGATGTGGACAAACCTGGAAGCCATGAAGGACCGCGTAAAAGCACAATGCTCCTGTTCTCCTTCATTCATCCAGCAGCCCCGAGGATGGAGTGTTGGGGGGGCAGGGGGGGCAGGGGGGGCGGGTGGGAGTAAGAGGATGAGGAACCGCCTCCCTGCGAATCCCAGACAAACAGCTGAGCCGAGCCGAGCGCTCAGACACACGCTATCTCACACAAACTTGCTCACTGCTACTGTCTCTCTCTCTCTCTCTCTCCCCCTCTCTTTCCCTCACTCTCCTTCTGTATAGGACTGATGGAGCACATGAACAGGAGGAGGGCGTTGGCTTCCATTCTGCATAATTGCTCCTGCTTGTTGCCGTAAGCCTGTTGGCTCGTTCGGTATTCATGCTTTTCATGAATGGAAGCGCACACGTCAGCAGTGGCAGCAGCAGTGACGATCACCGTGACGATTCAGGCTCCGCCTCCACTCCAACTTCCCCAGACCTCTCCTTCTCGCTCTCAACAGCACCATCATTCCCACATTTCCCTTTTGCTTTTTTTTTCACATTTTTTTTTTTAAATCCCAGGCAGAGTCTCTACCACCACAACGCTACTCTGGGGGACTATTGTAACTGAATGCTGTAAGAGTCCAAGAGTTTTGTATGTATATAAACATATGACTACAATATAACAGGGATGTATAAACATAAACAAGCTTATAAACTACATAATTCACATGTCATGTAGCCTTAGCTATCTAATAACCCCCATATTCCTACACACACAAAAACTACCAAAGACTATTTACAGTAAAGAAAATCATACACACAAACACACACACACACACACACACCAGCACACCTGCCCTGCTTTCCATCACCAGAGTATTAACCACGAGCACCTGTGACTTTTTTTGTCCTCTCCCTATTTAACCTCATAAACTTCAGACTTGTTAGACTTATGTTCTTATTATTAACCTTGAGGAATATTATTCAGCAACATCTACGAATGTATTCAATCACTACAGTGAAGTTAATATGTAAGGTTTGTAGTTATAAGAGAGAGTAATTGATGTAAGTGTGACAGGCAGGGCGGGAACGAGACGCAGGTGCAGTTGAGGTGAGTCTTTATTATCCATGAAAACAGACAAATCACAGTATCAGCCTGACTAACAAAACAAAATTAAAAAAACCCAAGCTCTGGCAGTAGGTTGACGGCAGAGAGAAATCCACTCTGAAGTGGCATCTTCAGGTGCTGTCGGTGAGCAAGGCGCAGCATTGGAGGGGAGTGCCTGTGGGCTGTAAAATTCACTTTCAAAACTAAGGACATGGAAGGATGATTTGGTAACATATTGCACTTCCCATATGAACCATAGCTACACTCTATGAGTGTCTGAAGGCCTCTTAAAACAGTACAAAGAATGCCAAAGATGGATTGCTAAGCAGAGCAAAACTGCACTGCAGAGCATTGTTTATAGGGTAGAGTATTGTTTACAGAGAAGCCATTTGGAGCCCTTCAGTTATGCAGGTGCAAGTACAGCCTGTTTGAGAGACCAGTGCTGGATTTGACAGGTCTGCGGTGGTGAAGTCTGCCCTTGAGAAAAATAAAATGGCGTTCGGTATTTGCTTTTATAGGGACAGAGAGACCACATGTGGTCAGGCGCCTCCGAGATGTCTATAGTGCAGCAAAGCAGAGGGCAGATTTCAAACACATCCTGCTAAAAAAATGAGTCCTAATTACCGCAGCAAAAGGATGCCAGCCGAGGGATTTCAGACCACTGCAGCGGGGGTCACGGCCTGACAATGCTGAAACTGAACTCTGAAAACAGAACATCGATCAGCTGCTGCAGTAAATGTAAATGTGACATAATCGACTCAGCAGACTGAAGAGTGCAGAGGACAGAGTCCCCACAGCAACCTCCTTAATGTCAACCTCAGCAATGTGTGACACACATGCTGCCACACACCGATACAAAGCTGATATGCCATCGTATGCATTCATTTTTAACTAATAGCAAATGCCAAAATATTTGACTACCTATAATCGGACGACCACAGATATGATGTGACTGATCATGTTAGAAAGAGGCTGCCTTGATGGCAGTCTGATCTCACATGCTGCTCCTGCTGGAGATGAGATGGAGGAACTCCAATGTGCCTTACTGGAGGTTGGGGGGGGGGGGGGGTCATGTGATCGAATCTGAACTGGGAAACCCACTCTATATGTGCTGTGACCTGCTAGCAGCTAAACTAGGGCAGGAGAATTTGGCAGCCTACTGAACATAAAGCAGGATTAAAGCAGCCACTGACCCTCAAGCTGTAGGCACCATGGCTGCAGGGGGCAGTAAACTCTCTGCAAATTCATTACCCTTCCACAACACAGACAGTAAAATCACTAAACACTGTAATAAATACAGATGAATGACACCACAAAGCTTCTAGCCTACCTTATAACTTATTTATGTAATAGATTAGATGTACGCTATGAGGCTGGTCAATTAGAATAAAAATGACAGGCGTGTCATTGACAGACATTTTTTACACAACACTGTTTGGTTTTGCATCTCCACTCATTCTAATTAAATCTTTTTAGTTGACACTGCTGTGTAGTCAGTTTGATCACCTCGAATGGAATACGAGTTCTCGCAGCTGTGAATTCCACAGGGCTCTTTCTTTAAGGGAATTCGTGCCTCATCTCAAAAGTGTTATAAATAACGCTGAGGTGAAATATGCTGGAGACTAGCACATTTAATCTCATATGTTAAGTGACCTCAACCGCATTTCATTCATTTTAAGGAAATGTTAGCATATTTTCTAAGAGTATCCTTTAAGGCAACCCACGTCTTCACAGGTACTGCTTGCTGGTGATTTCCTGCTGTTGCTCGTCCCAGTTTCTGTGACCCTTTCCGTGCAACACAGAGCAGCATATGCCATCGACTAGAACCGGAACCAACAGAGCAGCATATGCCATCGACTAGAACCGGAACCAACAGCGCAGCATATGGCATCGACTAGAACCAGAACCAACTGAGCAGCATATGACATCGACTAGAACAGGAACCAACTGAGCAGCATATGACATCGACTAGAACAGGAACCAACTGAGCAGCATATGACATCGACTAGAACAGGAACCAACTGAGCAGCATATGCCATCGACTAGAACCGGAACCAACAGAGCAGCATGAACCGGAACCAGCAGAGCAGCATATGCCATCGACTAGAACCAGAACCAAATGACCCGCCTCTCTTAGTTCACCTCTATGGAAAATACGTTCCCAAACATTTGCAAAAGTGACTGTATAGAATGTATTTGTCTAAATTACTCATCTAATGAGACTGTGACAGGTTAAAACCATGAAATAAACATTAAAACAAACATGATAAGCTAGTTCCTGACAGCAGGCCATCAGGAGACATTTTAAAAATATAAAGGGATGAAAGTGAAGACTCAGATTTTCTCTCCTCAGAGTGAAATTTTATAACTTTATATGGGTGATGGGCACCTGATCAAGTGTGCACTATTCATCATCACAAAAAAAAAAAAAATCACTGAGTCATTCTAATTCCCGTCTGCTCTCACGGTGAGCCCAATAAAGGCTACTGCTCACAAACAGAGAACCATTCTGATGGCAAAACGGGCTGGACTTTATATACATGCAGAGCTGAGCACTAGTCTCCCCACCCTCTCTCTCCAGCAGCCGGGGGAACGTGGGGGCGACAGGGCACAGGAGGGGGGATCTGAAGAGCAGGGGATCTTGTATGACTCCCTGCATGATGGATGCTTGGCTGGCTCCTGTTCTGGACTCCTCCACACACTTGGACTTGACAGAGGGAGGTTCCAGGATACCTGCCAAAAGTGCTAGTCTGTTCAACCCGGAGGGGCAGATTGGGGCGTTAGTCGTAAGAGCCGTACTAGTTAGCCTGTGCTGAAGCATTGGTAATGTAAACAAACCCTCCGGTAATACTCCCAGCAGCAAAGGGGCTGGTGGGGTTTAGGAACAGGGCTTGCGGGATGATGCGGTCTGGACGGGCGAGCTGGTGGATGGGGGGGGGGCTCGGGTAGGGAGAGCAGAGGGACCAAGGGCAGGAAGGCAGCAGGTGAGCAGCAGCTGCCTCTCAAAGTCCTGCCGGGTCTCTCTGGGCCCCCGGTGCAGTGCAGCTCAGCACTAAAAATATCCATCAGCCAGCAGGAGGAGGCGCATGCACACAGACACGCACACATACACCAGGCGCACACAGACAGCAGCAGCAGCAGTACTGCAGTGAGAGAGGAGAGGAGAGGAGAGGAGAGGAGAGGAGAGGAGAGGAGAGGAGAGGAGAGGCCAGGTAACGGCAGGTACACCCTTGCTGGCTGGGAAGGGAACGGTTCTTACCAGGCGAGCTTGAAGCCTTTCATTAGTGCGGTGCAGGCTGTCCTATTGCCATAGCGTCATCTTGCCGCTCGGCTGGCCGGGCATCCAGTAGCATGGCGGGGGTGAGGGGGAGGAGGGGGCAGTCCCGAGCAGCTCGGCCCGTGCCATGCGCAGCGACACGGCTGGAGAAGCCTCTGCTAACACATTTCTCGCTTGCTAAGAGCCCTGTCTGTCCCGACCACTGATCAGCAGCCCCTCGTGTGCGCACACACACACACACACACACACACACACACACACGCGTGCTCTCCAAAATGCAGCACCCTCTGTTTCGCTTGCTCTTGCAGCCCTACTGCAGATAAAAGTACAAGCCTCTTTTGCCGGTCTCCAGTGCTCACTGAGCATGCTCCGTTTCCCCGAAGCCCCACCTCCTCCTGTGCTCCACAGTCTGCTTCCTCTTCAGATGAAAGAATCAGATTCCTGCTCTCTCTCACTCTGGGTCCTCAATGGAGCCATGTGTAGCACTCCTTCTCAGCCCTTCTGCCCCATGATGCTTTATGTGTATGTGAGTGTGTCTGTGTATGCACAAAAGTATTTATGTATGTATGAGCTCATGCGTGTGAGTGTGTACAAGCCAAGTGTGTGTGTGTGTGTGTGTGTGTGTGTGTGTGTGTGTTTGTCTGCACAACACATGACAGGATTATCCAGCTGGTCTTCTAATCCCTTAATACAGGATATACAGAGCACTCTGACAATTATGTGTTTGCGTGTGTGTGCAGGGAGGTTGCATGTGTGTATGTGTTCAGTCTTTGAACTCTAGCCTGGGGAAATGCTATTGCCCAGGTGTTCAGCAATGTAACATGCTCTTTCCATGAGGGAGCATGTCTATGTGTGTGTGCTGAGTCACTGCACCCTCTACAGTATCACAAAGTGCCATAGAGCAAGAGGTCCACAACTAGAACAGCTTACTTTTCCCCATCGCTCTCTCACACTTTCTCACTCTCTCACTTTCTATCTTCTTGCAGTCTTTCTGTTCAGCTTATGATTTCTCTTAAGCTGTAGCACATAGAAGCCGGTCAGCAGACTGACTACTTTATACTGCTGCATTAATAATAATTCTTGTGCAATTCCTCGACACATACATACACACACACACACACAGACAACAAAACAAAAGTTTGTCCACCATGTGTGTACACAACAGTGCCATTATCCAGGTGAGAATTGGAACTCTCTCTCTTTCCCTCTTTCTCACTCACACACACAGACACACACACACACACAGAGAGAGAGAGAGAGCTATAACATAAAAGTGGAATTGGAAACTATATCAGTAATTATCCTAAGACCAAGCATTTACTGCTAAACACTTGTTTTATATACTGTCAAGTATGTCATTTCCAGATGTATAAATTTACAAATACATAAATAACAGAGCCACACATCCTTCACAACATACCAGATATTTTTGCATAACAGAAAAGTGCCCATATGCATTCATGTTCCTTGGCCCAAGAGGGACCTTGCCAACGCCAGAATACATGGTGCTGAATGGACAGCTCCATTCCTGATCAGACAGTCCTGCAGCCAGTGCAGATACAGCCATAGTCATGATCACTTTAGCATAACAATATTCTGTAAATGTAAAAACAGGGCATCTAATCCAAACAGACTTTGTACTGCAGTCATTCTGTAAAGCAGCGGCATATTACAATAAAAGATCACATGACAACCATGTCAGGAAACTGCCACGCAGCCACAGACGTAACAGTTTAAAACAATGATACAAATAATAATGCCACATGTTGGCTATAGCATGTGTAATGTTGAACTATCCTTATAATTACTAATCAACGGTACTTTCTAAAGAACAACCTAGACAAATCTGTCTGTATACATGTATATAAATGCACATTTAAGTGTAGGAATACAAGAATCTAACCGATCGTCTGAATAAACCCTTTTTTTTCCCCTATGAAATCTCAACCGAGTGTCTCGAGTGTCAGTTCCAAGGCGGTCATGTTCTTTCTTTCTTTGCAGCTGGCGGCTCTCACGCTCACGTTAAATTCAGCACGGATACACATCGAGCCTTTAAACATTTTAGGCAAATGGACATAGTCGAACTGAAATCTACAGCATCAAAATAAAAGACACTGTCAAAACCACGTCGAAAGTCATAAGAAATCTTAAAACACACTGAAAGGCTGGTATGGACAGCAAGCATGATAGATCGCCAGCTTGAATTTGGGATAAATTGCTTACCAGCTAGATTGATAGCTAATAAATACTTTTTCTAGTAATCTCCATATGACTTTAAGCAGTAACTCGTTTCTATCTTTTACACATGCTCCATTATCCCACTGCTATTTTCTTGCTAGCTGTTAGTTTGCAGACCATCTTAAATTTAAAATTAATTTCATTAGTACATGTCTTAGCAATCAAAAATGGACGTTAGCAACCTCGTAAATAAATACACATTATAAATAATGAGACCAAACAACAATATTCTAAATAGGACTCGTGAACATCTTTCAAAGATCCAAATCAAAGATGCTAATCACGAGTGAAATAAATGATCAATGGAATAATGACTGTTGTACTGTAGCCAGCAACTGTGGATGTGCTACATGTAAATGTATTAACAAAGCCACTAATGCTAAAATACTAGCATGAAAGGATCAGCCATTCCACCTCATGTGTTACTGCAGGAGTTGTCTGTTGTGTTTCTTAGAAGAGATGTAGTCTCTTTTACATTTTACGTCATTTCCACTTCCAGTGGCAAGGCATTTTAATGCTAATGGCCTTTGCGTTAATGACATATCTTTTTGCATTGCCAGTTGTTGCTATGGCAGCAATGAAGTTAATAAAGTCAGAGAAAAAAAAACTGATCTAGACTCTCTAAACTTGTGAAACCCATGGAATTAATGTTGATTTAAAGATCTATTTTTTCTAACATAAACTAGTTTCTCCTCCTAGAACTTCAGAAGCACTGTCTCCAAAGCTCTTTGTTCAAAATGTCCTTTTTCGCTGAAGAACTTGTGTATTTGTGTACAGCAATTATGAATACTACATATTTCCTAGCTACCCCTAAACAGAATAAACCAAAGCCTTTTTCCAAACCAGGTCACGTAGTGGGTGGCGTGTTCTTTTGTCCTTGTGCCCTCCCCTGGACTCTGGCATTGTTAGGTGCCAGAGCTGTTTCTGCAGACGCATTGCCCGGGCCAAGTCGAGGGAGAGCCCCTGCAGTGCCGAGCCGCTGAGAGCCTGTCCGCTTCTGCACTCTGTGGCCACGCAGAGTTCAGAGAGGGCCGACCAATCAGAGAGCAGGACGAAGAGTCAGGTGATGTGGTGACGGTCATGCTCAATTAGTGACCAGTGCCCGGGATGTGGGACTACGCGGTTAATCCCCCACGTGCATAAATGCACACACTGAAAATAGATCAGCTCCAGTGTCAGCATGGCACAAGGAGACTGCAAAATGCTGTGCACCACAGCAAAAGAGATGCAATCAATACACTAAATCAACAAATAATCACAAATCAAAAAAGACGAGTATTAATACAGTAGCAATTCAATAAAAACCACAACCACATCACAAATCACAAAATATAAACTATTTGAAAATTTGGTGAGTTCACCAGCAGGTGCAAGAAATATTTTAGCAGTAAAAGCAAAACCATTACAGGGTGTCATGGATTAATGCCTCTGTAATCACAGATCACAGTAATCATAGATATTATATTGAACGACAGTAAAGGAATACGATCAATAATATAGTTATAGAACTGTCAACTTTTATGACTGAACTCAGACTTGGATATTGCAGGCCAAATGTAACATTGTGAATCATAACTAGCTCTACTCTTACTAAACATTAAGGTAAGGGTGGTTTAACCTGCCAGTAATCAAACCTTATGTTCCACTGCGATCTTATAACCATGCAAAATAACATAAGACACATGCTATTTTTGTGAAGTACCATAGTGTTCTGGCAGCTGTTTAAAGGGTATGGAATAAGCAATATGATTGCCTGAAAAGATGCTAATTAATCACCTCAACTTCTTGTTTATATAGCAGTTCATCTGACCCTTTTAAAATGCTTCACTGAAAATGTTTGCGTTTTTCATAGCAAATAAAACATTTTTTAAATCCGGTTTTTATGTATTGTGTGTGTTTTGGGGTCTAGTATGTTGCTAAAGTATGTCAAAGTGAAAAAAATAACATCAAGTTATATAGGTGATGTGCTGAAAAAAAGATACCAAACATTGGCATAGAAACATTATTTAAGGTGGTATATAAAGACAAAATCAAAAGTATTCAAAAACAACCAAAATAATTCAAGACTCCTAAGGGTTAAGATACAGTCTCTCACATACTGTAATTCTGTTAGAGGGTGAGGTTAGTCGGTGAGAATATGACAAGAGGGGATTTGACTAATATAAGAGTGCATAAACACTGCACTACACATTAATGAAAGACACTAAGACGTTATATCATGTTGATCCCAAATGAGATGAATGAATCCAGTGTGAATCTACAGTGGCTCATTAAAAATGACTTCATGAGGTGTGGTGAAATGAGAAATGAATGAGTCAAGCTTTATGCTTTCCTCCACTTGGAAAAGCAGGTGTATGCATTTGTGTGTGTGTGTGTGTGTGTGTGTGTGTGTGTGAGAAGTATCTGACAGAGGTCTGAGATAACCTCAGTCTGCTTTTCCTCTCTGTCTCTCTCGCTCACACACACACACTCATTCTCTCTTCCTCTCTCTCTCTTTCTTGCTCCATCCCTCCGTCACTGTCTCTTTCCGTTTCACTCCCTCGCCCTTGTGCTGAGCTGTGCAAAACTCTAGAAATTGTCCTCATGGGCGCCCCCTACTGGACCCTCTGTGCCCCTGCTGTGCTGCCCTGTCTTGTCCTGCCGCTGTTGGAGAATGGAAGTGCAACGGCTGGCACCCAATTAAATCAGAGGAACAAACGAGATTGCAGGAGTCTCACTCTCCTCCGCCACAGAAACACTTACAGTAGGGCTCCAATAAATAAGCCCTCCCCGCACACCACCACTCTTACACAGAGCACTTTCTGATCTTCTGCACCTTCAGCATGAAAGAGTCTAAAATGCATGTGTGGGCCAAAAAGATAACATGAAATCAAATCTGTATATTAAAAAAAAAAAAAAAAAACTTACTTGAATTATAAGAAAGAAAACATTTTAAGCTAAGATAAAAATAGGTTCAGAACTTTGCTCCAAATTTTGCTTTGTATTTGCAAACCTGTCCTTTCACAAGTAAGCACTTTTTTAAAATATATTTTTAAAATATACCATAAACAAACGTCATTTCTCATTCATAACTCCACCCTAAACTGGCATGAATTGGCTATTTAGAATGCATATTGTGCAGTGTTTAAAGTGTTAAATGATGTGTTTTCTTTTTTTAACAAACATCATCTCATCCATGTAAATGTTTTTCAGGATAGGAGGCCATGGTGGATTATTAATGTAGGAAACACAATCTAGAATTCAGCTGAATTTCAATCTTGCAACGGGAGTAGCTTCTTGCTGTGTATGACAAGCCTGAGGCTAATGTGACTGATTAACCAAGAGGTTTCGTCTCTCCTACAATTAAAATGACCAAGGCAGAGGAAATCACAGACAGAATGAGGGAAGGAGGGAACAGGAAAAAGAAAGAAAAAGAGAAGACTTCCCTCTGTGCAAAAAGAGGGAGCAGTTTGTCATATACTAAGAACAGTAGATGCCTAAACGCCCAACTGATTTTCACATGACAACGCTAATAGATCTACCTAAATTACTGCTAATTAGAAAAAGAAAGCGCACGCACACCCACAGAGTATGTGTCTGAGAAAGCCATCTGCTCAAAGTGAGAAACCTCATCTCATTAGTCTGTGAAAGGGGACAGGGCGAAGCAGTCTCTGTAGAGCAGCAGAACATGACATCCCCCATTGAAGGCCACGTCCTCCTGCTGGGAGGCTGTCTGGAGGAGACTGATGAAGACAGATGAAAGCACCGTGGTTGTGGCCAGAGCACTGCGGCCGTCTGAACCCTGCTCATCACACGCAGCGGGCCCAAGTGCACGTCGGGACAGTCGCATGTACAGTCACAGTGGTTTGGTGGTCATAGCAACCCTGCGCATTTCTGTAAATTTCATGGTCCAGGGCATGGACCAAGCACTTCATGCAAACACTAGCGTCAGATATTTTGGTTATTCCACTGTCCAGTATGAACAAAAACACCATTGAAAAAAAGTGCAGCAATATGAATTGTGTGCATGTGTGTGCAAGTGAGAGAGACCAGTAATTTGGGAAGATTTATCACTACTGCTGTGTAAGGATGAGTTGGGCTGTCCAGCAGGCCCTTGCTGCCTTCTCTGGGTTCCAATGAATCAGCACATTTCCAAGCTGTTCACACATTAGGGAGCATGTAAATATGACCTCACAGACCCTCCATAACCTCTCTTTCTCTCTCTCCCTCCCTCCCTCCCTCCCTCCCTCACACATGTATGCACACTCCCTCCCCTCTCTGTAAGATTCCTTTAGCTGACCAATTGTTCAATAGTGCTACTTACAATAGTGCTACTAAATTGTATGTTAAATTCTCACCAGGTCCTCACCTGCTCAATTCCTAATTCTACATCCTGGCAACCACTACCCATCCTACAACCACTACCTTTGCCCTCAAGGAATTATATGACATACAATGACCAAGATATTATGTATATGGAGATACCGTATATAACACTTTGTTGTATGATAAACAGTGCTATGCTAGTCATAGGCAAGTGTTTGTTTACATGTGAAAACACTATATAAACACTTACAGTAAAACTAATATGCTGTGATAAAGCATTGATACAAATACACATTAATGCACAAAAGGTAGCAAGATGCGGATATCTTGGGCATCAACTAGAACAACACAGGTTTGGGTCCTTTCCTCATGACAAAAGATCTTTCAGCATGATAAGGGCTTCAAACGCTGAAACATAATCAGGATGTCCGCCTGTCCACTCTCAGA
Organism: Electrophorus electricus; assembly: GCF_041902795.1. Taxonomy (NCBI): domain Eukaryota; kingdom Metazoa; phylum Chordata; class Actinopteri; order Gymnotiformes; family Gymnotidae; genus Electrophorus; species Electrophorus electricus. The sequence continues at coordinate 4,268,622 of NC_137515.1, read as the reverse complement.
CTGCCAGAACAGAAGCCCACCTGCATCATAATTGAACCTGTACTGGATCACTTGGACAGGGGGAAAAACAGCCAAAGTTAAATGAAGAAGGTTGGGAGAATTTTTTTTATTTAAGCTGCTAAACACCTTGTGCTCTGATAAATAGCTTTAAACATTGGTTTTCTAAAGCTATACTCCTGTATCTCATCTGATAGCACAGGTAGAGGTTGAATCATGAGTTTGATTCCCAATAGAGCGCATATACTCTCATACTGATAAAAATGTATATTCATGTATAAGCACCACTGGATAAGAGTATCTGTCAGATGCTGTAAGCATATTTCACGGATGGCCTAAGACAGCACTGTACTACGTGTAATATTACCTGGACTCTCATAATGTGATGCTGAACATTCATAGCATTGTCTTAGCACTGCGAGTAAATCACTGAGCTTGCAGTCAGTGCATCTCTGATCCTTTTTTGGCCAACAAACTGAATGACGAGCATATGGTTATCCGGGGGCAAACACCCAAGAAAACAAACATGATCATACAGCCAAAATAAGCAGAGGCAGCTTACACAGACACACAGACACACAGACACACAGACACACAGACACACACGTACACACAAGCAGTAAAAATAGTTGTTAACTGAAAAAAATAAAAAGAACACTAAAGCTAAACCATTATATTCAGCACAACCCAAATGTAAATTAAATATAATTAGATAGAAAAAGTTTAGTTTTCCTAGAAGCAACGAAACCAGGAATGAAACAAGCAATTGTCTGCTTAAATTAAAGGCAGTTGGACTTGCCAGCAATACATCCAAATTACCAAATGGTAACAAACTGGTTCTTGGACATCGACATGGGGTCAGGAATCAAGTTTCAATGTGATTTCGATTTTAGAGTATATATATATATATATCATGCATTTCATTGTTTTTATAATAACCTTGTCAAATACCTTTTTTTTCACCACAGCTTGCATAATAAATATTAAAAACTAAATAAAAACTGAAACCATTAAAACTTCACACTCTTGAAATGAACTGAAAAACAAAATAAAAAAAATGTAAAAATAAAAATAGAGAAGTAATGAAACACACACACACACACACACACACACACACACACACACACACACACACACACACATTCTGCATCTTAAACAGGTTCATGTAGTCTTGAGAGCCTGTGTGGTCCCCACCACCATCATGACTTATTCATCCCAGAGCTTGCCTTCTGTGAGCTGGGGCCAGGGAACAGTGTCAGATTGCTCAGCCCAGGCACTGTAAGCCTTGTTGGGGCTTTTAAAGACTGCCTTCATACTGCTGTTGGGTTTAGGCTGGATGTCAGGCAAACCCTGATGTGGCTGAGTTTATAAATTAGTCCATGGGAATATTTTAGTAATCTGCAATACAAACACGTAAATAAATTAAAATATAAATAAATATTACAGTTTACTGGATTCACCTCAATCACAGAATGTTACAGAATGTAATACAGTCGCATGTAAATGTGTATTACACACTGAACACCAGCAAACTGAGAGGTACACAGAGTGTGAGTAAGTTCAACATTTTTAAAATCTTCTTGTGTGTGTGCAAATTAATATAGTCCAATACACAGTCCAACACAATCCTCAGTCATTAAGCAGAAGGAAACAGAAGAATGTTTCACTAACAGCAAAATCTGCAAAAGTTCCACAGAAGATGGCAGGACAAACATAACTAACCACACCAAGTGTCCTAGTGAAGGGATGGCCTTCACATCCACTCCCTGCTATAGAACTCTAAAGAGTCCATTCCTCTACACAGAGTTCAGATCATCTTTTGCCAAGGTCCATCAGTAATCTCAGACCACATAAAATAAGCAACAAAACAAATAATAATTGTAACAGATGTATACATTTTACAAAAGGTCCCATCAGATCCATGGCCGACCCTTTCCACCAAAAGCCAGAGTGGAAGAGACACGTGTGTACTCACTGGTCTTTGCGAAAGTGTAGTCTTTTCCTGAGAGTGGACACTCGCGGGTGACAGCCCAGTTTGATGGGCGAGGTGCAGGACCGCCCCCCCAGAGCCCTGCTCTGCACCATGGTTGCCCCTCCTCAGATTCCCACCCAGAAACAGGCACGAGCGGTGAGATCTGCCTACAGCACGCTCATCACTAGACCTGCCTGCCTCCACCTTCCTCTGCCCTCTTCGGTGTGCTGACCTAGTTGCCGTGCTCTGCGTCTGGGCACAGTGCGACAGCAGAGCGGTGCTGTTCTCCTCACCTGCACACAGCCTGCTCTCTCCACTAAGGGCCCCTCTAGGGAAGAGGAGGAGGAGGAGGAGGAGCTGCACCCCGGGAGGCAGCGGGTAACTACTGAGCCACGGGGGAGGCGGAGCTACTGTCATGCAGCTGACGGGGTATGGGCAAGCGGAGGCACTGGACAGGACTTTACAGAGGCAGAGGGAGGACTGGGGAGAGAGAGAGAGAGGAGATGAAAGAAAGAAAAAAGATGAAAAAAGAAGGAAAGAAAGATTGACCATCTATAGCAAATATTAGCTGGGTCTTATAGAACACTGCCACATCCACTGTAATGGATATCCTAATTATGCTGTTGATGAATGGGTCCTAAATAAAGCCTGCCCATGATACACACAACCTCCTGTGGAATACACCCTTTTAATCTTTTAATTAGAGCGAGCTAAGAGTGACACAAGCATCTCGCTACAGGGGGACATCACCGGGAACATCCAAATGTTGAGAGGTCACACTGTGCCATGCTAAAATATATTCGTAATAAAGCCTGCATGTAAAGGGGAACCCTGGCGACAGAATGCAAGCGCAGAACCCAACGGCTCCACCTGGACAAGATGTAATGCGTTCCACAAGAACACAGAATGCAGCTAAAAACAACAGTGAAAAGAACATTTCCATGCAAAAAAATAAATAAAAAGTTGCTGATGTGAAGATTTGTGCACCTGCTTTTGCTCCTCGTGGAACACACTTTTTATGAGGTCGAATGCAAAGTGAGAAAGAAGAGGTACAGACAGCGACTATCATTCAGAGCAGAGGCTGCAACTGACACTCCTCCATGTTTGGTATGAGCAGAGAACGTGTATGGATGTGGGGGTGTGGTTGGGGGCGGGTGATGGACAAAAGCCCATGCCAATTCTTCCTTGCAGGACTGGCCTGCGACACCCAAGTGGCACTAGCTGTAGGGGGTCTGTTGGAGACAGTGGGCTATCTCTGTGGGTGCACAGACCGGCATGTGCAGTGCTTCAGCATATCGCTGTTGTCGCGCCCTTGGAACGTATGACTGTGAACATCAAAATGTGAGCTCCATGTAAACGGGCAGACATTTGTTTGGAGAGGTGTTTAGTGCAAACAAAACCCTTGCTGAAAATGTCCAGCAGCTCTATAGGGCCGCGGAATGTCCTCGATACCCACAGTAACAATACCGAATGGATGCAATTACTAAGTGTTACAGAGCTGGCATCCTTTGTGAAACTGCAGAAAAATTGTATGCTATATAATTAAACTGTAAGCTATACACAAGTAGTTACAAGCAGCTCCACCCTTACCTGAGACGTAGAAAGAGGGTTTAACTGAGCCAATAAACTGACAATATTCAAACCTCATGCTCTGTGATATTTTCAGTCCTGGCAGAAAAAAACAAAACAAAACAAACAAACAAAAAACTGTAAGACGCAAATGTGCTATTTTCATGATGTGGCACTGTGCTTAGCCCAGCCCTTTAAAAGGCATGAGATGAAAAATTATTGGCTGAGAAGCAGGTCTTTAATCACCACCCCCTCCTCACTCCAGCACGCTTGAGCCCTCCGCCTGTGCCCGCGTTGGTGTGAATGTTAACCTACACCCCCGCACCCTTGCAACATGTTGCAGTAACTGCTCAGGTTGTTGCAACTGCCTGCTGAAGGTAGGAACCCTAGCCTTCTTTGATCATTTCTGTTTTTTAAAAGTGCAATTCGTTTGATGAAACGTACGATATATGAAAATGACCTTTCCATTCGGACGCCACATGTGTGCAGCCATCTGCAAATGGAATAAGGAAAGCAGGGAGTTGACACCCTGTGGGCAGGATATGGACTAGCAAGAATATTAGGAACCAGAGAACTCACATTATCTTGGGAGGAAAATGCATTTATCCAGCACAGTAAGTAAAAAATGCCTAAGGACTGAACAAAAAAACATTTCTCCCAAATCAAAGAAACAGTGCAGCTACAAAAATATACACCAGAGATACATCTTAAAAACATTATGCTACAATAATATGTAGCAAATACTATGCATGTTTTAAAATATAATCTATTTCTTCCTTTTTTTTAAAAATGCCCTAAGATCACAAACTCCACGCTTATTACAGTTATTCATTCTAAATAATATAATTTATTAACCGATGTAAAATGTTCAGTAAATAATCTAAAATGTGTCTAGTTACAACAGTAACTAGTTACATGAAAGAGAGTCTTGTCTCTGGGTCCTTGGAGTGTAAGAGGTAATTGTAAAAGAAAACCCCCCAAATATTTTCTAGATGTTTCTACACAGAGAGGGTATCCTTAAGCACAATACCAATCCTAAAATATTACAGCACCACAAAATAAAAAAATAAAAAACATTTCCTGTGGTGATAATCTCAGAAATGTTGTGTTCATTTAGTCATAAAAGAAAACCTGCTGTTCAAGCAATTTACCAACATGATGTTCTATTGGCTCTGACAGACCACTGCCCTCCAGTGGACAAAAACACCAGCAGTTCCATATTAGTCGGACCAACTCTGCCAGCCTAGAATGACTTGACCACCAAAAGTTAGTTCAGTGCTATTTGTTTTTTGTCCATATTCCTTTTCCCATGTCTGTTCAATGGCAAGGATTTTAAAAGTTGAATAACTGTGTTAAACTGCATCAAATTAAAACAAATTCGAAACCAGCATAAATATTTGAATTTTTTTGTTAATCAATAATCATAATTACAAATTGGAATTATATCAAAAGCAGAGAGAACATTAGTTCTGCTCTCTCCCTCTCTCTCTTAGAGACAGACACACACACACACACACACACAGTAGTGAGTACCTGTCCTCACGGGTGTTTGGCTTCAGGTAGCGGGTGGAGTCATCATCATGGCTGCTTTGCCGACTGAAGCTGCTTTGCTGACTGCTGTAAGAGAGAGAGTCACAGATAGCAGGTGTCAGAGGCCACGTGCAGCTACACAGTCACATGCACTCACACACAACCATACACAGACACAGCCTCACACATAGCCTCATGTGCCTACACACAGCCACATGCAGCTACACAGTCACGCGCACTCATGCACAGCCACGTAGACACAGCCTCATGTGTCTACACACAGCCACATGCACCTATGCCTATCCAAATGCACTCACACACAGCCTCACACAGCCGCACACAGATACACACGCTCACATACAGCCACACACAGGCTCAGATGCCTGCACACAGTCAGACGCACACCCCACACTGACTCACGGCCACATGCAGCCACACAAACACAGCTACACACATCTGCACACAGCCACACAAATACACCTACACTCCACCACACATGGCCACATGCCGCCACACAAACACAGTCATGTGTGCTCTCCCACAGCCTCACATGCCCACACACAGCCACACACATACACCTACACCTACACTCCACAACACACCGCCACATGTCTCCACACACAGCTGGACATGGTCTCCCACAGCTGCACCGCAACCCTGGTGGGCACAGTACAACTGAGCAGAACAATAACCATGCGTCGGCTGTGTGGACACAGTCAGCGGAAAGCCAATCACATCTCTCAAAATCTGGCAACCGTGGTGATTATCATACTCCGCACACTAAGTGAAACCAGAGAGAATGTAGAGGCGACACTTTAGGCATCTTTATGTACCTTCCTGAAGGACAGCAGATAAAAATGAACCCATTGTCAAGTAATGAAATGTCAACCCTAGCGACTAGAGTCAAATCCAGAAAAAAAAAGGCTTAATTGTGTGAAGATTCACAACATATCAGTACAAAACCAGTTTGGGTAATATAACCGTCAGTATGAACCAAAATGGAATTAATCCAACATGTGGTTTTTGCTCATCATATACAAGGAAACCACATTACTTCCATTCACGTGAAAAGTGCAGCAATAAAGGGAAGTCAGCACAGGTGAGGAAACTATCAGATGTTTTTCAGAGCACTACAGCGTTAACAGGAACAGAAGGAGACTGACTGCTACACTCAATGAAAAACTCGACTCACTTAGATATAAACTCACCCATCCATTTGGCTCAACTGATAGGGATTGATCTAAAATTTTAGGACAACAACCTATACAGATGTAATCGAAACCTCCACATCGATGGGAACCCACTGCGTCTGACTTTACTGGCACTGAAGGGACACACATCAGGACACAGGAGACATGCTTCCGAGCCGTGTGGTTTTATTTTTAAAGCAGAAGCTCCTCGGAAGGCAGCGTGTCACAGACATTAGATGTGCCGAAGCAGGGACATCGGTCCCTTTGCGAGTGAAGCGGCACAGGCTCACCAGGGTCACGACAAAAAGCGGCAAGATGCAAAAATGCAGAAGTTGTCAGGTGTCGATTCTTCCTGGTTCATCTGTGGGGAGGTTTGGCATACGAGTGGTGGTGGTGGTGGTGGTGCTACAGAACTAAGATGGGTGTGGCCCTTGTGACGAGTGTGTTGGGGCCACTGGCCCTTGCCCAACCTGCGCCACCTGCTGGGCAATACAGACCTGCTCTCGCTGCTGTGCTCCTTCTTGTCTCCGCCTCCGAGCAGCTTTCGCAGCAGGAAGCGCTTGCGGCGGGGAGAGGCTCCCGGCGTGGAGCCTCCCGAGCCGCCGGCGTCCTCGTCGCTCGAGGGTGTCACCTCGATGGAGGGCAGCTGCAGGTACTCCTTGTCGGCGGCACCAGCAGGGCAGGCAATGCCGGCAGAGCTCCGCGGGGAGCCACCCTCTGCCTCCTTCTCACTCTGCACGTTCCTCATGCGCCGCATCTTGAAGCGCTTGCGCCGGAGGGCGGGGCTCGGCGAGCTAGCCAGGGGCAGAGCCTCGCTGTCACAACTCACACTCGAGCCATCGTGAACGAGCAAAGTGGGTGGCTGCAGGGCCTCGGTCATGATGGCACACCTAATTCAAACGTGTTTAGTCCTGCAGTCTACCATGTAGTCTAACACAAGGGTCAAAGGTCCTGACAGCTCCCAATCTCAAAGGCTCAGAAAGGAAGCTCCAGGAGTCCACAAACCACCTGCTGAGAGCCTTGGGAGACTGTTTGGAAAACAGTGTTCCAGCATCAGCTCTCAAAGCAAAAGTCTAGATTGTCCCAGCGCTGTAGAGAACATCCTGGCTATTACTGTGGTAAGATGAAGCAGCAGACTCCACTTAAAACACCTCCCAGTGTATCCGAGAAAAAAGGTTTCAGATTTTTCATTGTTATGTTGGAAAATGCAGATTCAGATTGGCTTTGGGCTCAGCTGACATAGGTTAACTTCTAGGAGACACTGGTGCCGGCATATCCATCCCTGCAGATGGACTGTGGTTCTTAACAGAACTCCAGTCATGCCCTAGAGGTCAGAGGAAGGTCAAAGGTTGTACTTGGTATGACATGCCTTCATGCATACAGATATATGCAAATGCTGTTTCATATGACAATGTGGAAGGACACAAAAGAGAAGCCAATTGTTAGATGCATCTTCCTGAAGTTTCTTACTCATACATCCAGCTCATCGTTCACTGCTTTGGAGAGGTCATCCACAACACGCATCTGTGGGGTCAACTTTTAAGAATGCACTTGCATGCTCACCATCTGTTTAAACACTGGAAATATAACAGCATAAAAAAGGCATTTCAGTAATGCGCAAACCTGTGAATCGTGTAAGGCTCTAAAAATATTTCAACCCATATGTGGACACCGTATCCAAGCAACTGCCAGGAATCAATTACAGTATAAATGTGATCACTCTGTTATGAAGTGAGAGGGTATAGTAAAATATGCAATAGAAAGACAGGCACATATGGTTTATCCACATGCCTGGCCTGCACATCACACACTCCACTGATTAACCCCTGCGGAGCGGAGGGGGGGGGGGGGGGGGGGGGGTGCCCTAAGCGACGCACTTGCTGCGCGCGCTATATTGTTATTGCCTTAGAAGAGACGCACGGGCCTCTTTTTTAACTGGCAGTGTGCCTTCGTAAAATCAAACTCAGCTAGTCTAGTGTCCTGCCTCTGCGTCTGTGTCTGTACCAACATTCACTGTAAAAAAAAATAATAAAAAAATTAAAAAAAGTAAACTAATTTAAACAAATACACACAGCTGTAAAGACCCAAGACTTCTTAGGCCAATGTATGAGTGAGAGGACAAGGTCATATAAGCTCTGCGTATCAAACACAGAAAGGAGAAAACCTTTGTAACCTTTCCCTCCACCTGAAAGCAGTTCTGTTAAAAGACATTATGTAATCAACAACTATAAAACTAGCTAACTGTGCCAAACGGACAGGAAACATGCCGTGCATAAGTTTCCGTGGCATGCTTGAGTTCCAGACAGGACCATTATGTCAAGTCACCCTAACCGCATCTCGCAGCGCGACAACGAGCTGCGACTCTGCAGCTGCTGGAAAAGTCCGACAAGCGGTGCAGTGCAAAGCCAGCTCACAAACCAGTCATCTCATTCAAAATGTTACAGGGTGCAGACCAGGATAAATGGATTTTAAGTGATGTCAAAGCAACACTTTCTCACTCCGACTACCTAAAGTGAAAAGATCCTACCTTTGTCATTCCATGACACCAAACCAATCCTGCCGCTTTAATCACACCAGCTGAATTTTCATCTACTTTTTGTTCCGCTATGATTTCCACGTTCCCCTTTATCCGGACGAATCTACTTTGTGTCGGGCGGGGGGGGGGGGTTCATATTCCAGAGATGAAAACATGCATGTCTCAACCAGACAGGCACCAATCTAAGAAACATCTTTGCATCCAAATATTCGATTATGATTCGATTATTTTGTGCTATTCTAATGAGGCTTGAAATGATCTAAGCGTGTTCTGCCTTCGGTGTCACTCCCTCTAGCTCGATATTTAGCGTTTCCCAAGAGTCCAGTTAAGCACCGCTCTAGCGGACCACGTCGATGAATGGGGTAACCATGCCACTAGAAAGTGGGCTACGGGTACAGTAATTGGCTCAACAGCAAAGCCACGTTACCTGATGTGTGCAGTATTCTGTGCTACAGTTACAGTAACTGGCTAAACAGGCAAGCCACGGTACTTGATGCTGTAATCTTTGGATTTGTACTACTGGCCATTTATGAGAATGCGTAAAAATTAGTTCATAAACGGATGCTAAAGGTCGGCATATGTAATAACCTTTCATGAACATAGCTAAGTGTGCACAGAAAAAAAGGATTGGGCATTTATTCAAAGGACAGTAGTAACCTGTGGAGGGTGGGATGATATTTCTCTATGAAAATTCTGAAACTGATATGACTATATTCGATTTAATGCAACTATTATGGCACCAACGGACTTGAGGGAGTGAAGCAGTGGGAGAGAAGAGGAGCACGCAGGATCCCAGACGCTCTGTAACAGAGCAATCCCAGCCTCTCCGCAGACTTTAATTATTTTAAACTTAAATGTTGTAAATAGTCGTATGGTGAATTTAGTCGTGTCGTTTCTTGCAGTTAATTGCAGTATTAGAAATATGTATTCGGTTTTTGTGGTGTTTTTTGGTTGCTTTCCCCCTTTCCGCTTACAGTTTAGTATCCTCTGTGGGTCTTTTTTAAAGAAAATTAATATGTCATTATTTTTTCAATGATTCGTATTGAAATCGCATTCACATTATAAAATAGTAATTGTACTGACATCTAGTGCCTTGGGTGCGTCACAGTGCCGCTTACGACCCTGTATAGTTTCATTTGAGGACTGCAACGAAATCTTATGTGAGCTACACTTTATACAAATAAATAAATAAATAAATAAATCGCTTTCATAGTTTTTTGTCACTTTCTGATTATAATATGACACCTAATTACACCTTTAATTGTTTTCTGACTCGTCTCCGATGCTGCAGAATGTATATGGCTGAATTAATAGCTCGTCTCCTCCCATTTAACTAGTGATAAAATGCACAGTTACATTCATATTCGATAGAAGCGATTATTTACATTTAAATAGTGCTTTGGCTACTCCTCTTGTACAAGGTTGTTGCGTAAAAGCAGGGTTTATCGCACTTTGATAGGGCAGCCAAAGTGTCCTTGTTTATTTTGTGACAAGCACAGAAGACTTTCCCATGGTGAAATTTACATTCCTCTACAACAAAATATGTATGTAATGCTCCAGTCTATTCTGTTATTTCGAGCAAGGCTTCACTACAGTTCACTTAAAGCAATACTGTAAATTTGTGGTATGAAGCCTTTGAAATTCTGCTTGACATAAAATCCAGAACCTTCATCCTCAATAAAACACCTAAAATACATCTCATGTGAAAGAAAATGAAACATGGAATTAGATTAAATTCAGTCCGATTCAGTGTTTTTTACCAGAAGTCCTTGCTAGAGTGGGCTTTTTTCATTTCCTGGCTTTTACACTTCGCTTCTACTGCACCAGCTTTTCCCTTTCTCTCTCTCTCTCTCTCTCTCTCTCTCTCTCTCTCTCTCTCTCTCTCTTTTTAAACACGTGTCACACTTCCTCTGTGACCCTACACCCCTCCTAGGCCTCTAGCCCTTTTTACATAAACCTATATGCGCTCTCCTTTGTTCAGTTGGTTTGGGTGTAGCTCACACCTTTGGCTCCACTGTTTGTATTCACCTCCCACACAGATAATGTGAAATTATCCCTACAAAAGTAATAATGGATTCCAAAAACTTTGGTGACGTTGGGTTCATTTAGACTGTTAGTAAAATAAATTCTATTTCTGCATTTTTCTGGTACACAGTTGATGTAAAGAGGAACAGGCAATGTGATGGAGTATATATTATAATATGATTTACAGGTGCATCTCAATAAATTAGAATATCATCAAAAAGTTAATTTAGGTCAGTAATTCAATTAAAAAAGTGAAACTCGTATATCAATATTAAAAGAATTTAACACTTGAAATAGATCACTGTGTGTAATGAATCTATATAATATATGAGTTTCACTTTTTGAATTGAATTACTGACATAAATTAACTTTTCGATGATATTCTAATTTATTGAGATGCACCTGTATATGTATACTCTGGAGTTTGGCTCCCAATGATGTCACAGCAACCTTGGGGCAGGGTTAGAGCACCAATGACCATTGATAAATGGGGAGGGAAGGATTGTTCCATTATCATCATCATTATTATTATTATTATTATTATTATTATTATTATTATGTACATTTATATAGTGCCTTTCTCAGACTCAAGGACACTTTACAGATAGATATCAGCTTTTTTACAAATACACTGATGAGATAATCATAATAACAATTGATAAAAGATTTGTTACTTCAGATAGAGTCTGTACAAATAAAGATTTGTTACTTTAGATAGAGACTATATGACACTAAAAACAGCCTGGCACTTTGATCATATTATATCAAGTGTAATGGTGTAATTTTCATTTAGGCTTATATCAGGTTATAAGATGGTCTAGGATGGTAACCATTTCAGCTGACTGTAAAGAGAAGAGCAGCCCCAGGAAGTGCATTGCTACAACCTTTAGCTACAGACTTCATCTTTTTAAATATTCCCTAAAGAATGTAAAGCAGCCATTTTAACTGTTCAAGCATTTTAAATGACGGTTCAAGCTTTTTAAACAACAGTTCAAGCATTTTAAATGACCTGACCTCATTTGCTACTGAAATTCTAAAATTTAGTTCTGTAAACTAATTTTCTTGAAGATAGAAGGGCTTCTTTAAAAATTGAGTGAACTGGACTTTGAAATGTATCCTGTATGAGGGCTCATACTTGTGCAATGATATCATACCTCAAGATTTTCCCACACACTTTTTTATGCTCTTCATGATCTTCTCTGGCGCTGTAGGGCTTCCAAGTGTGCAGTCTTTCAGCACCATGCTATTCCCAAAACAGATCAACAATATTCATGACAAGAATAACATTTTCCTACAACATTCCAGTAAAGCAAAGTCTAGCAAGCAGTAATGAAATTGGGCCATAGTTGTGCAAATTAACAGGTCAACTCAGCTTATATGTCCTCATATGTCATTTGGCCTTATGTGGAGCTATGAAACTGTAGAGCTAAAGGGTATGAAAAGTCCAAGAGAAGAATTCGGCATAACATGACCTCAAGCTTTCATAGTGGGACAGCAATAAAATGACTACAACTTGAAAAAGCAATTCAGGGAAACATAAAATAACAAAGTAAGGGTAAGTAAATAAACAAGCATTAGTCAGGGCAACAACGATTAAAACAACCCCCTTCTTGTTGGACTTTCCTAATGTTTGTGAAGCACCCGGAATATGGCATCTCACTTGCTACATGTCCTGTTAGGACCCTCACCCCTTTAACAGCTCCAGTGAAGCCTCTCTACCTCAACCTAGCTCCAATCGCAGAAATCTTCAAATCTGAAGATTTTGTGAAGTACTCTCTTGAAAAATGACTGGTCCATTCATTCAGCCAAACCACTGTTAATTATTATAGTAAGTGATGGTGCAGAAGTCTCCCACTGAGACTGTTTCTCTGTTATTTCTTTTGCTTTATTTACCAGAATGCTTTTGCACTGCTGTTACTTTGCCTCCTACTGACTCCATTCCTGTGTGCCTCTGAATAAAACATATTAAATGAATAATGAATTACTGTGAGTGTAACCGGTGCATAAATGATTAAAGCAAAGAAGCTTGATTGGGGGAAAAAACATGATGATTACCCACAGAGGCAGTTCATAGGTCTGTAATTGTAGAACTGGTTGAAATTGTACTAGTATAAAAATATCCAAATCTTATTGCAGTAGACATAATGGATTCTAAATAAATTCCTGTGCAATATATACAAACACACATAATTTCTTATGCAATACATACACATGTATGTACACACACACACGCACGCGTGCGCGCGCACACCTATAGTGTGCTTGAAATCTTTCATCAGTAAAGGTTATGCCATACCATGCAAATGGCAAGTTTATTTAGAAATATTCTTTTCCATGTTACTGTTCAGCCTGTGATCATCTGTTCTATTTTTACTTAAAACTGCTGTAATCGATTTCACAGCTTACTCTTGCAAACCTCTGCCTGACTACTGAAGGAATCTATGCTCTCCTTCCAAACCTTTTTTTTTTATCAAAGCCCTTCCCTCAGATAATATGCATGCTTAGCATTAAGCCTTCCCTTCTATGTGCTACAGACATGCAGAGCACTTGCATCCGTGCACAGGAGTGTCTTTAATGTTTAAAAAAGCCAAACCATGTTTTGTTTTTTTTCTTCTCTCAGACCAATAATTTTAGTGACTGCTACCAGGATCATTTAGCCAAATTGTTCTTGCGAAAAATCATTTGCAACAGCTTTAAATCCATTGGCTTGGCAAGTATATACAAGCCAGGTATCGGTTTCACCCATGTACCTACACCCATCTGCTCGTCAGACCTGTTCTGCCAACATGAGCCCTGTGGGGAACAGTGAAAACCATGGCCTTGGGGCATCTCCCAGCCCTACAGCACAGGAGTGGCCCACACTGGAGCCCCTACCACCCCATGAAAACATCCTGAGCGATGCCCAGAACAAACACCGCCTGAGTGCACTGAGGAGATATTAAGACTACTGCCAGGTCTGAAGTCAGAGGCAAGCTGCTCTACCAGCTGGGTGGCTATGAGGCACTGCGCCACACCCCAGCAGCACAGGACCTAACCTGTCCACGCACATGTGTTTTCTTTCAAAATCTATCACTTCAAGAAACGTTATGTTGTTCTCTTCATGGTGGCAAATTTACCCGCCAGTAACTGCAATTTTAATGACTTCTTATAAAAAATATGCAAGTACAAACAAATGGCAACAACAAACACAGTTAACTCACAACTTGATCTGACAACGAAAGAAAATTGTTGGGCAAATGAGGCCTAGTTCAAGTCTCTAAAGAGTGCTGGAAGAAAAGCACAAAGGATTAAAGGAAACTGGGTCAGTGTAACTGGTCAACATAGTTCAATTGTTGGAGAGGAAACACTCCAACACTGCCATACACTGTCACCACAAGATGTTTTATATCTTTCCTTCAAGACCTTAAAACTTTCTTTTTTTTCCCTTGGATAATATTCATCTGAAGAGATGTGACAAACTAAAAATGACAGACATAAGAATAATACCATATATGCATAAAGCCTCTATAAATCCTCTAATAATGAAGTAATATTACATCATTCCACAATACATAATTTAATCAAATTAATTCAAAACAAACACAATCTGGCTCATTTCAGCATCTAATTAAAAGCAGTGCTTCTTTGGGAAACCAATCCACTATACAGTCACATGGCACAATGACCATCATCAACCCAGTACTGCCTCAAGTAACTCATTAATTCCGATAACTATATCAGAGCAGAGGAACAATGCCCAAGATGGACATGGCTGTGAGAACACAGCTCAGTATAGGAATGTAATTATGCGCTTCAGTCGACCAACCTCAGAGAGGGACCCATTCATGTGTGAGACAAAGAGGGGAAATATCAGCATTGCCCACGCGAGCAGAGCGGGATTGCTAAAGACATCCCAGCAGCCTGACAGCCCCCATCCCCACCCCCACCACCACATCCCCAAAAACGTCAAAGCAGTGCCCTCAGCAGGAGGTACCATCATTAGCCCACTGTTTCTGCGAGACAACAGTGGCAAGAGGCTCATGAATACAGAGCTCCATTTTGACATTAAGCGTTAAGGTTTGTGTTCCACAGCTTTTTGGACAGTCCCTCAGGATTACGGAAATGGAACGGAACCTTGATCTTTCTCAGCGGTGGGGAGCGATGGAAATATAATGGATGGATTTGTGGTACAGCTTAGGAAAGGAATTCTTTTACTTGACATCAAAAC
Source organism: Electrophorus electricus (assembly GCF_041902795.1). NCBI lineage: Eukaryota > Metazoa > Chordata > Actinopteri > Gymnotiformes > Gymnotidae > Electrophorus > Electrophorus electricus. The sequence goes on along the minus strand of NC_137515.1, from coordinate 4,253,596 downwards.
CCCTGAACTGTGCTGTCTTGCAGCGCTAGTACCGACCAAACAATCCATCACTAGCAGCCACATTTCATTTCCTTACTGCAAAGTGCCTGACAAAATATATCTTAATTTATTGCATAATCAGAACTTCCCATGCCATATATACACATGCACATTTATTGCGTAATCAGAATTTATAGGCAATGGTGTTTAAACATGCCCAAATACCGTAAATAACAGCAGACTGTATTAAATAGGCACTTTTCTTTTTCTAATCTTCTTACAAGGTTTGGGTTTAATATTTAATGATGAATGACCATAACACAAAGCAGCGGATGAGCTGCTGTCACAGAATGCTCGCCTCCCACGAGTCATGTGGGTTGGCCTGCCACATGAAGTGGGAGGATCATTGTTGGTGGCCACACCTGCACACACCTGCACCTTGTTTTGCTTGTGTATTTAAATCCCCAATGTAGTGTGCAGGATTGTTGGTCATTGTGGATGTAACGTCTTGGTGTAACAGTCCTTTTGTTGTTGCTAAATGCATTCGTGTTTATAGTTCGTGTTTAATGTTAACCGTTTCATGTTTGTGTTTAGTGTTTGTACTGCTTGTGAATGCCATTATCGTTTTATGTTTATATGTAAATAAACGTAACGTCCCAGTCGCTGGAGTCTGTGCGTCCTGGCCCTGCAGCACTCAGGCCAGAATGCGTTACAGCTGCTGTATGACCTAATGCCAGTTCTCAGGTCTGTAGTATGACAAATACACACACATGCATACACAAATGTACACACACACATATTAACCTGCTGAGCTCTTCAAGGAGTCTTCAAGGAGCCCATCACAGCTGCCTTCTTTCAGGAAAGAACCTACAACGTCCTCTCCCACACCTGCTCCTCCATTCAGACCTCTGCGTGTTCTCTCTGTGATACCCATCCACTCCTCTCTCATGGGATCTCTGCCTCTCTCACACTCACTCACAGTCTACTCTGCTCTCGTTCTGTCCTCTCCCTCTCTCCGAATCTCTGATCTGTTCTCTTAGTCTAAACTCCTTTTCTCTCGCTCCCCCTTTCTCAAATTGTCTTTCTCATCCGAACTTTCTTTCTCTCTCTCTATCTCTCTCACTTCCTCTTTCTCCAGCTCCCTCATTCACTGCTAGGAAGTTGGAGATGTTGTCTGTGTCAGTCTCTGAGGAGCATGTGTACAAGGCAAGGTTGCCTCAATGCTGCACATGGCTCTAGGGAGAACTTTTCATAGAAAACTATTATGTGCCCTTAACTTGACTCTGTCCCTCTTACATCACTAGTCATACAGCTCTGTAACATACAATATATATATATATATATATATATATATATATATATATATATATATATATATATATATATATATATATATATATACGGGAGATATATAGGGTATATATATATATATATATATGTATATATATATATATATATATATATATATATATATATATATATATATATACCCTATATATCTCCCGTTGCACCACATCCCAATGGGGATCTCTACTGGATTGAGATTTGAGATCTGGTGACTGTGGAGGCCTTTTGAGTAATATCAACTCATTATCACGTTCAAGAAACCAGTTTGAGATGAATCAAGATTTGTGACATGGTGTGTTATCCAGCTGGATGTAGCCATCAGAAGATGGGTACACAGTGGTCACAAAGGTATGGACATAGTCAGCAATAATACTCAGGCAGGCTGTGTTGTTTAAACAACGCTTAAACGTACCTCCTGTACGTGGATGACATTATGCTTTACGTCAAGACAAAAAGGCCCATTGCCTCATTGATTCAGCTGACCAGTATCTATATCAAGGACATTGGTATGTCAATCACGCTGGACAAATGCAGCCTGCGGATGGATATAAAAAGCAGAAAAGTGATCAGGACAGAGGGAACTGAACTTGTACAAGGCTGTGTAACAGACCTGGAGGACAGCTACACATACCGGGTGATTCTCAAATCACACAGGAGCCATGAGATTGAAATGAGAAGAACAACATCTAAGTAGCTCGATGGGCTAAGGCAAGTCTTCAAGAGATAGGTGAATGGGAACAGCAAAAATACTTCAAACTGCCAGACCTCTGATACTGTGTACTGTAGTACATAGAACATAAAATGGTTTCACCTCTTAGGACCTTGAATGTAAATGCAGAGCTGATGAAGGACCTCTGTCTGGAACATCTTGTTTCTTTGTAAATCTTGTACACTATACTGAACATTTTACACTGCAGTTACTCATTGGAATGGTTTATTATATTATTACATTTACAAAATTATCTCACCAGTATCTCAATAGCTAAAGTAGTCAATAATTTGTTACACCCCGCTTTTATTTTCTGGACCAGAGAAACTGAAATTGGGATATATTTAGCACTATGCTTCCACCAAATGGAGGGGTCTGATTTGTGGGTGCTGTTATATCAAAAATATTTTAAGTAACACAGTCCTTGGAGCAAGGCTTGAAAAATTATTTCTGCCATCCAACAATCTACTATCTTTTAGGAATCACACCTGCTTCTTAATTAGAGCTTTTCCGCTATGCCTACTTATAATTAAAATAAAAAGCTCCATGCATTCTCCAGGTTTAGGTAAATAGATTTTCAGAGGTTGCTCTTATGATGGATTAATGCCAAAGGTTATTAGCATTTCAAAACAGCTACTCACTTTCATCAGCTGCTTTTTCCAAGCCATCAGATGGCCACACTTATATGTTTGCAGAGGACTCGCCTAATTTCCTCTGCCTAATGAACTGTTGCTTTCATGCAGATTTGCCTGTCGTCATCACATGAAAAGTCAGCGTGGTGACCTTAGCCCATCTAAGCGGCGCTCCAGGGCCTATTAGCATATTGCTGTGAGAGAGTGCTGCCACCCCCACCTCCCTCCGATTCCTGTAGCAGTGAAGGGATGTACGAGAGTGGCAAAGCAGTGGGTGGAATTGCACTCCAAACAGGCAATCTTTCCGTTGCTGCCTGTGCCAGAGTCTGGCAGGTAATTAAAGGATCACGTACTATTCAGGAACGAGAAACACCTCATCGAAACAGCAGCGGGAGCAGCAGAGATATGTGAGTCCTCGTCCCTCTGCTTCAGCTGAGAGACACAAACACTGTCACTTGTCTCCAAGGTGATGTGTTTGGGTGGCACATTACATATCGCACACCTCACCAGTGATCACAGGTTGTACAGAGTTCACATATCATTAGTCACATATACACAGAATACTTCATGGTGAGCATGTGTTAAAAAACACTACCTGTAACCGCTGTTTGCTAAGGAGCGAACTGAGCTGAAATAGAGCACATCTAGCGTTGCTCTGATCCTGCATTGTGTCCAGACTAAGGTCAGTGAGGACACATGTGAGAAGAATATGGCAGAATCACATTAAGCACCCATCAAGGGGCCACGGTACCAGAATCTGCCCCTGTTGCAAGGGGCCGTGGAAGTAGAATTTTGCTCCGAGCGGAAGCATGAAGATGGCGGATGGCCTTTGGGGAGGGCAATGGGAGGTAAATGGAAGTTAACGTCAAACATGACAGCACCACTAACCTCCTGGCTTCAGCTCGGAAGCATCTGCAATTCTAAATGTGGGAAGGTGGTGAAAAACTACAAGTGAAGGTGACAACAAAGACAGCTGGTGAGGATTACAGATATTTCAGAGTAGCAGCAAATACACAAAATATTTGCAATCATTATAGGCAACAAACACATTGTCCAATATGACTTTTTGATAAGCCTGACAATGTATATATGTTGTACATATGTAGTAATAAATGTTACTGATCAAAGGTTTCCAGATTCAGATGATGTACCTAGACAAGTGATCATAGAATTAACATAGCTAATAAAAACTGGGATTTTTAATTCTGTTAATACAGGGTGAGGAGAAAAAACAGGAGGGCCAGCATCCACTACTGGTGCCTGGTGAGGGACACCGAGCACAGTTACACACAGCGTCACCCAGATAATAACTGTTTCTCATGATCATCTGCTGAGACAGCTCGGCAGGGCTGTTCCACTGGATTACCATGGTACTGGTCCAGAGCGTGGGAGTGTTACACAACCCTGTGTCTGCCGGAGACACACCAAACTAGGACCATGTCTCAGAAAATTGTAAACGAGCAATTTACAGTAGAAATCACAGTAAATCAGCCAGCCATAATAATAATCCCCGCCTCCCCATGTCTTTTTAATTCATAATTCTGTTGTTGGTATCATCTTTTCTAAGGTACATTCTTCAGCTGCAGTCTCTGAGTCAGTCTGGTAATAAAGGAACTCTGGAAAACAAAGAATAGGATGCCGCACCTGTTCCTATTCACAACCTGTCATGCATGCACACATAAAAATATCCCCAAAAATGGACACGCACATGTCAGATACAATCTGGGGTCTTGTGCTCTAGGTAAGGGAGAGTCCCTTAATGACTTGTGCACTGGCAACAAAGCCTCCTTGAAAACACGAGGAAGCTCATGGGCTTTACAGCGGCGTGCTCCGGGTGGAGTGCCAGGGGCTTGTCATTATCAAAGTCCTCCGACCCCATTTTCGACCTGGAAGTAAAATCCTCATGGAGGGCCTCCTTAACCTCCTTAACCTCCATTGAAGGATCGACAGAGTTGTCAGACTCCACGTCTGACTTGAGTCATAGTCCTCGTAGCCATCTGTAGTCCAGGGAAGGCAGGTAGGATGCCGCAGAGTCCAACACTGGACCACTAGTGCCCCCCCCCCAAATTTCCCAGGGAAGCTCTACCTCTCTGCACTGGCAGGAAGTGTGCCCACCAGGATGAAGGGTTCCTCCACACGGGTTGGGTTGGTGTGGCTATGTCACTTTTTTTGCTTTTAATTTGGCTCCCTCTGTGGTCGGGGTTTCTGTGACGTTGGGAGGTGAGGCAGGATGCAGAAATGAGCAGTCAGACAGACGTTTAATTTGAGATGTAAAAGAACAGAAACCAAAACACGAACAACAAAATTAAGTCAGAACAAGACAAAACATGACAGGCAATAGAACACAGGGCATCTGAAGAGGAGTATGCACATGGTTAAACACCGACAGAGAATGACTAACACACAAGGACTTCAATATACCGTGGTGTGAAAAAGTGTTTGCCCCTTTCCTGATATCTTATTTTTTGCATGTTTGTCACACTTAAATGTTTCAGATCCTCAAACAAATTTAAATATTAAACATAACAAGTAAACACAAAATGCAGTTTTTAAATGAAGGTTTTTATTATTAAGGAAAAAAGAAAATCCAAACCTACATGGCCCTGTGTGAAAAAGTGATTGCCCCCTAAACCTAAAAACTGGTTGGGCCACCCTTAGCAGCAACAACTGCAATCAAGCGTTTGCGATAACTGGCAATGAGTCTTTTACAGTGCTGTGGAGGAATTTTGGCCCATTCATCTGTGCAGAACTGTTGTAATTCGGCTATACTGGAGGGCTTTTGAGCATGAACTGCCTTTTTAAGGTCATGCCACACAATCTCAATCGGATTCAGGTCAGGACTTTGACTAGGCCACTCCAAAGTCTTAATTTTGTTTTTCTTAAGCCATTCAGAGGTGGACTTGCTGGTGTGTTTTGAACCATTGTCCTGCTGCAGAAACCAAGTGCGCTTCAGCTTGAGGTCACGAACAGATGGCCAGACATTCTCCTTCAGGATTTTTTTGGTAGACAGCAGAATTCATGGTTCCATTTACGACAGCAAGTCTTCCAGGTCCTGAAGCAGCAAAACAGCCCCAGACCATCACACGACCACCACCATATTTTATTGTTGTTATGATGTTCCTTTTCTGAAATACTGTGTTACTTTTACTGTGTTCCAGATGTAATGGAACATACACCTTCCAAAAAGTTAAACTTTTGTCTCGTAAGTCCACTGAGTATTTTCCCAAAAGTCTTGGGGATCATCAAGCTGTTTTCTGGCAAAACTGAGATGAGCCTTTATGTTCTTTTTGCTCAGTAGTGGTTTTTGTCTTGGAACTCTGCCATGCAGGCCATTTTTGCCCAGTTTCTTTCTTATGGTGGAGTCATGAACACTGTGACGTGACACACAGAATTCTCAGCACTGGTCTACACCACTGAAGCCCAAAAGAGCCGTGTTTGAGTGTGAAGTCTATGTGTGTATCATGTCTGCCCCCAAGTGGCAGAAAAATGTGGCTCAGGGATTTAATATGAAACAAAAATCAGATGGACCCACCCTAAATAGCAATGGAGAAGGTAAACATGAGTCAAAATCTCCATTTTTGGCTGTGGCAATTTTCTCTTCTCATCACGTATGAAAATGGTCCTGTATTTAATATTGTGTTCCCAGCTGAAACTTGTCAGCTTTATAGGCTGCAGTGCAGCCTTGTGGAGAATACAGCTTGACTACACGTTCCAACCATCACAGCAAAATCAGACACACTTATCACTGTGTCCACCAGATGTTCGGAAGGGTGCTGTCCAAGGTGCTGACTTTCCCACTCTGAAGGAGTTTCAAGTATGTCAAGTTTCAAGTTTCAAGTTTGGTTTATTTGTCACATATATAGTCATACACAGTATAACTCGCAGTGAAATGGTTTGAGAGTGCTCTGTCCAAACTGAGGAGAAAAAACGGGTGTATAGGGAAATATATATCTATATATATATATACAAAATATATTAACAATGTATGTACAATGTATGTATAGTATGTTTATATACACAATGTACAATGTATATATGGATATGTATAAGTGTATGTACACAATGTACAGTTCCAGCTTATAATTGAATATTTACAGTTACATGGCTGTGGTAGTGGTCCCCACAGTTTATCAGTTTCCCTGATTCAGGGCCCGAATGGCCTGTGGGAAGAAGCTCCTCTTCAGTCTCTCTGTCTTGGTCATCAGGGAGCAAATGCGCTTTCCTGACCTCAACAGAGAGAAGAGCCTGTTGTTGGGATGGGTGGGGTCCTTCACAGTCCTCCTGGCCTTGGTCTGGCACCGCTTGTAATAGACGCTCTGCAGGTCAGGAAGTTCCGTATAAGGGTTGCGCTCTGCTGAACGCACCACCCTTTGGAGTGCTTGTCTGTCCTGCTTGGTGCTGTTCCCAAACAGACTGTGATGTTCCCCGTGAGGATGCTCTTGATAGTGCAGGTGTAGAGGTTCCGCAATACCTTGGAGGGCAGTCTGAAGTCTCTTAGGCGTCTGAGGTGGTAAAGACGCTGACGAGCTTTCTTTGCCAGGGAGTTGGTGTGGCGGGACCAGGACAGGTCCTGCGAGATGTGAACACCAAGATACCTGAAACTATCTACTCTCTCCACCGTGGTTCCACTGATCCTCACAGGTTGGTAGTGCCGCTCCTGCTTCTTGCTGCAATCCACGATCAGCTCCTTTGTCTTGCTGACGTTTAGGAGGAGATTATTTTCCTGGCACCAGTTTTCCAGGTGTTTAATCTCCTCCAGGTAGGCCCTCTCATTGTTGTCCGAGATCAGGCCTATGACGACGGTATCATCAGCAAACTTGACAATGATGGTGGAGCCGGAAGTGGCTGTGCAGTCGTAGGTGTACAGTGAGTAGAGCAGGGGGCTTAGGACACAACCCTGAGGAGCTCCAGTGCTGAGGGTGAGGGTGGATGAGACACAGATGCCCACCCGTACTGATTGTGGTATGTCTGTTAGGAAGTTGGAGATCCAGTCACAAAGGGATGTATGCAGTCCTAGATCCTCCAACTTAGTAGTGAGTAGGGAGGGGATGATGGTGTTAAATGCTTAACTGTAGTCCACAAACAGCATTTTAACATAATTACCCCTCCCTTTGTTCAGGTTTGTCAGTGTGGTGTGGAGCAGATGTGCAAATGTGTCTGGGAGGCACAATGATGACCTCTTTCGATTACCTCATCTTCTTCTGGACAGACCGCAGCAGTGTAGGTGTGCTTTTTTTTGTGAAATGCAGGCTTGGCTGATCTGATCTGGTTCTTCTTCTTATGGCCTTCGTTCGGGTTATTAAAGAGATTTTTACCCACAAAGATTCATTAGGCTAGACACATCTCATTCACCTTCCCCTGTAGTGAAAACCCTTTGGAGAACATTCCATTTAACTGCTGTTGAAGTGTTTTGTTTTATGCTCTCCTTTATGTATAATTACCAACCAGTGCATATGTTTCACAGTAGCCATGCATCATTAGAATTATTTTTATCATTCTCATTGTCCATGTTACCTTTGCTCTCAGTCCCTGCTGGTCATGGAACTCCGATGGTGTCTGGCATAGTGAAAACCAGCCCAGTGCGGCATGGGCATCCAATCAGAGCATCTGCCTCAGATAAAGACAGTAAAAGACTGGCATTGCAAGACGGTGCTGTGAAAGAGGAACTCTGATCAGATCAACTGAAATAATTAAATGACCATAAACACATCTGGGATGGAGAAAAGGGCAGTGCTTTTTGATTGGCCCTGTCTCCTTTGTACTGGAGATGACACTTAGATGATGACAGTGAGGAGCAACATTCAAGGCTTCATTTTCAGCACAAAACTCATCAACTCATCAACAATGAGAAAATTGGACAGAATTTGGAGAAAAGTTCTTACACAATCACCTGATCTGGCCAGATTTATACTTGTGGCGGAATAACTTTACTGTGGAGCAAAAATGCAGAGACTGCAACATATGACACCACAGTCTAGTGGTTCACTCTTCATCCTGGAAGCACACAGGGTGAATCTAATTTTGGCCACTCCATATTGAGCTTCCTTTAGAGGTCACAGAGAAAAGACAAACAGTCAATAAGAGAGGATAATGGCACTGCAGTGCGGGAATTTGCTATGTGGTACCAGGGGGAAATAATGATTACCATTTACTTTTGCCCTGCATGTTTGCTTTACAATGTGCATATATTTGTGTTTGTGTGTGTGTGTGTGTGTGTGTGTGTGTGTGTGTGTGTGTGTGTGTGTGTGTGTGTTAGAAAAGAAGAAAAAGTATGCATCACACCAGTGATTACTGCCCAAAGCTAAAACCTATGAATCAATGACAGTGCATAATCACACTTTGTCCAATTAAATCACTAAAATATTTCTAATATATAGGAAAAGGCACACAGGCAGGTCACCTTGCGCCGTAAGAAGAACACTGCATTCTGTGACCAGTGGCCAAGCAGTATTTTATTTTCAAGGTAAAATCTTTGGAGAAAACGTAAGCCAACAGCTCAGATACCACTGAGGTACTACAGCTGAGGGCTGACGTCCTTGCAATTCCTGCAATCTCATTATCAAGGTTGGAGGAAGCAGATAAGCTAAGCAAAGCTAAAGGCTTTTTGGCAGCCAAGTAGCATTTTATTCTCTTAGTGAAGCTGCCTTTCAGATCTTGTGAGGTTTTCCACAGGCAATGTAAAGAAAGGTGCTCCATAGGGGGGGGTGTATGTCTTAAAGGTGGGTTAGACTCGAGTCGAGTTTCTCTTGCCCACACCAATAGCGCAATAAGGGTCAGCTAGGAGAGTGAGCTCCTCCAGCTGATCTTCAGCTGTCCAGAGCAGTCAGCTGATATACCTCATATAAAGGCTTAAAGGATCAGCAGACTAAAGGACTGCTAAGTAATCTTAGTGCAGGAACCAGTAGCTAACCAGAACATGCAATGGAACAACTAAACCGCCACATGTTAAGTCACACAGCCACAGAGAAAGACACACACATACACACACAGTCAAACAAGCTGTCAACAGAATCATCATACAGAATATTTTACAGAAGGAATCTCTGCCGACTTCCAAGGCACTTCTCGGCTTCAGGAACATCTGTATATTTCTGCCATTTGAAAAGATTTCTGTCACGGCCAGAGCCTTTGCAGGCAGGCTGAGCAGAGCCCATGACTCACAAAGCAGCAGCCACACAGCTGGCAGGGGGAACACAGTGTTAGCAGCTGCACTTAAGAAAGACAGGAGCATAGTTAAAGGGGATCTCTGTTCACTGTGGCATAAAATGACTTTCAAGATTCACATTCTCTATAGGATTAGTGATACATTTAATCAATTTCCCACTACCGCCCCCACATACACAGATACAGATACATGTGCGCATGCACACTCGCCTCCAGCCAACAACTTCCCGCTGCTCCATTTCTGTAGAATGGGTTTGAAACTTCAGCCAGGGGTGTCGCACCCATAGAACGTGATGTGGCATAGGACCCACAAACTTTTGGAAGTTTGATTTTTTTTATTCGTTTTTCATTGTGATATGCAGCTGATTTTAATGTAATTTCCTAAACATGTTGAAAAAGTTGAAAAGGATGGATCTTGTCCCCACAATAATAAATCTCAAATTAGGAATAGCATCTTTACTGTGACAATATTTCTATAGGTATATAATATTTCTAGCCAGCTATCTCCTAGAAACCCTGAGCAAATACGGCCATGATGTAAAACATGTCAGAGGACAAGGCTATGACAGCTGTGCTGCCAGTCAAGCATGTACAAGGGAGTCCAGGCTATCATAACACACAGCAGTCAGTAGAGAGTCCAGGCTATCATAACACACAGCAGTCAGTAGAGAGTCCAGACTATCATAACACACAGCAGTCAGTAGAGAGTCCAGGCTATCATAACACACAGCAGTCAGTAGAGAGTCCAGGCTATCATAACACACAGCAGTCAGTAGAGAGTCCAGGCTATCATAACACACAGCAGTCAGAAGGGGGTCCAGGCTATCATAACACACAGCAGTCAGAAGGGGGTCCAGGCTATCATAACACACAGCAGTCAGTAGAGAGTCCAGACTATCATAACACACAGCAGTCAGTAGAGAGTCCAGGCTATCATAACACACAGCAGTCAGAAGGGGGTCCAGGCTATCATAACACACAGCAGTCAGAAGGGGGTCCAGGCTATCATAACACACAGCAGTCAGTAGGGAGTCCAGGCTATCATAACACACAGCAGTCAGTAGAGAGTCCAGGCTATCATAACACACAGCAGTCAGAAGGGGGTCCAGGCTATCATAACACACAGCAGTCAGTAGAGAGTCCAGGCTATCATAACACACAGCAGTCAGAAGGGGGTCCAGGCTATCATAACACACAGAAGTCAGTAGGCATACTTTGCACATTGTTTTACACATCATTTGAACCTCCTTGGAGTTGTTCAATCTGGTGTAAGAATACACCTGTAGCTTTTTTTGGTGTTGTATAACAGCTCTTTATAAATGCCTCTTTGAAGATATGCAGAGACAGCTAGGAACAGACATCAGCAAGCCCATAACCATAATAGCCCTCAGTGACACAAAGTGGTCAGCCTGAATTGACAACCGTAAGGTGATTTTTGATGAGTTTCTTCCCTGTGTTAAAAACAAAGGGAGACACAGACAAAGGATCATTTTGATACAGATACAGCTGGCATGGCTTTGGCACTGAGCAAAGCCACCGAGTTTGAGTTTCATTCACATCTGATGTTGCATCAGCCACTGGTGCTCGATTCAAGTATGTGCAGTGTGAGGAGATGGACATTTGCACAGCTGCCACATTGCTTTATGACTGCAGAGCTGAGCTGGTGGTGATGCGATCGAAAGAATAATTTGAAGATGTGTGGAATGAGAGTGAAAGGACAGGCTCAACAATACATGTGGCATTTCAGCCAAAGATGGTCAGAAAAGTGTCAAAAAGGCTAGACACTAGGTGGGAGAACCAAACTGATTTTGCAGAGAAATATGAGACAAATGTGAACTTTTATTTTGCAACCTTGGGTCTTGCAGTACAGTGCATCTTGGATCTTGAAGACAGATTTAATGCAGAATATCTACTTCTGTTGACCTACACTCTTGGTTTGTCAAAACCTTCAGCTGACAATGTGTCACACCTGAAATCCCACTGCAGTCATTACAGAGGAGATACCAAAGCAGCACAAGTTGAGACAGAATACAAGCTGAGCCATGGAATACAAAGGAGGATAACTCTCCCAACACAGTTCATGGGCATTTTCATTTATCTGGTTGAGAAGGACATACTGACAGCCTACCCTGAGATAATTGCTCTCTAGTCGCTGGTCATAACTCTACCTGTTCCCTCCTGTAGCAAAGCAGTTTATCAGCAATGAAATGTATTAAGAACAGTCCGAGAACCACAATAATCCAGGACAGAATGTCTGACACGATGGTCATTGATGTGGAGGCTGAGAGGTGAACTTGGAAGCAGCACAGGATTTGTTTTGGAGACTCACAGACAGGTATTAGCCAGATGGCTGTTTGGTGTGAGGGTTTTCCACTCCATACTCATCTCTGTTGTATGTAGATAAAGATGTATAGCAACATCTGCTGTAAAAAAAAACTCACCTTCCTGGGTGTGTGTGTGTGTGTGTGTGTGTTGTTTTGTACATGAGTATATGTATATGTTTATATGTTCTTATTTATTTAATAAAGCACTAAATTTCTACATTCTTTCTAAATACCTTGTGTTTCCGTTTAGGCTAGGCTGTAGTCTATTTGTGCGATCTTAAAAAAGGGATGACTGATGGTCCTGAATTAATTGTCTGCATTTTAATTTATTTGTATGTTATCTGGCTAGATAGAGTACAGATACAGCAGATGCATATTCAAAATGATCCATGTACAATCAGCTTATAAACGATTCTCAATTTTCTCAAATTCTCAAATGCCTTTTCAGAAAATGCAGATTTTCAGTTTAAAACTTTCAAATAGTTCTGCACTAATGATACTAGTCTACCCCTATTCGCAGTAAAGCCACGTTTGTATTCAATTTGCAATGAGTGACAAATTCAATTAAAAGTACCTTTATGATTAACGTTACTACAACTGTTGCCCATACACACTTTAAAGGAGCAATAAGTATTTTTTTTTTTTTCCATCGACTCTTCTTCTCACAATAAACCAGCCATTATTCTGACACCTAATGGCCTGGCTGTATCAGAGAGTCCGTACTAAATCCATTTGAAACATGGCTGCCTACATGTGGGGGACCTGCTCAGTATAAGATGGTTCATTTGGGCACTATAAAACAATCTAAAGCAATCTAATTCTTCATCTCATGTGAGTTGTGCATTAATGCATGTTTTTTTTTTCTATTTTAAAGTGGTACAAACGACTGATTGCCTCTTTAAGTCCAAAGTAACAACACTTTGAAAACAGCGGGCATACAGTGTAACTGCCAGACAACGTGACTCACTGTACCTTTCACGGCATAAATCATTACTGTAAATGAGTACAAAGGCTGTGGTATTTAAATTAGACGCGTGGCGCTATGGAAATCGATGGGCTGTGTTCGCTTGTTTCTTAAAGATTTATCTAGATCTATGTATTGATTACTCAGCGTACTCAGCTATTTATTTGACTGGGTTTTAGCCACTGACCATTCGTAATATGAAATCACTTTCCGCGTCGGCAGATTTTTCTCGCGGGACAGAAAGGTTTTCTTGCAGGACTGAAAGATCTCCTACCTAAGACACCTCCTTGAAGTGAACGGCGAGAAGATCTTACTCCGCGGCGATGTCTGCCGCGATGCGCTCGAAGAAACGCATTCTGGTGAATTGTCGTCCTCCGCTTCTTCGATATTCACCTGTGGTATAATTTGCCCATTTGTTGTGCAAGCCATATTCTTCGAATGTGCGCGGAGGTTTAGGAAGCCCCCTGGCAAACCCGCAGTACAAAGTTTGTCTCGGGCTTGGCCAGATGACGTTATACTTGCGGAAACTGGGCGATTGCATTAGGAACGATATTGTGTGGTCTGCGGGGGACATGGCCTCGTGTCAGCATGAGTTCTGGTTCAAGGCACTTAAAAATACGCTTTCAGTGGTCAACGCGTCTTTTCATCTCAGCCTAAATGTCATTTCAGTGACTCGATTCATTTACCTAATGGAGCCGATATGCGTAATTACACGAAGTGCGCGAATTAAGTTAAAACGTGATGTCCCGGCCAAAACTGGCCAGAGTGATTCTTGAATGAATCCAGCAAGTATGTACTTGTACTGCACTTTAGCACTTTATGACTGCGTAGTCTATCCTGTAGTGATTCATCGGGAACCTGGTTCTTCTTGCTGAGTTAATATGAAATTAGTACGTTAATACCATTTCATTAATACCACCAGCTGCAGTAAATAATAAGCCATCTCTTGTAGTTTTAGTAGTAAGACTGACTTCATCAATCTTACCAACAATGTTCAAACCAGTTTTCTGTTTTACACTCTGGGGTCCAGAGTTATTCTTTGTAATTAATTTGTAATGAATAAGTATAGGGTGTTGTTTTGTTCTAATTACTATAGCATTACAACTTGTTTTTGTTGTTTTTCATGGGCATTCATAACACATCATAATAACATGCAAAACCACCCACATCAGTACACACTGTACACAACCCTGCCATCAGCTGTTTCCTCTCTGGCCATCCAGTAGGTACTGCAGGGATATTTGTTTCCATATCTGCTTCTCCAGGGCCATCCTTCAGATGAACCAGGCCTGCATCAGACCCTCACAACTTCAGGCTCTGTTGTGCACACACTCCTGCAAGCCACTCACATCTGTGTACTGATATACACCAGCAGCGACGAGCTGTGTGGTAGGAGAAAGCATGTAGCAATAGCATGCTGTTACTGCAACTGGAATGTTGCCATTGTGCTACTGTGCGTTGTATTATATATTGTACTTATGCTTTTTTGGCCTCACCTTGCACATGTGTATATTTATATACGTACGCATGGAGAGAGTGATATATTTGTGAAGATTCCAAGGAGCAATGTTAAAGATGTAGGCTAGAAAAAAACAAGGTAAACCCTTTCTGAAACGTTGGGCATTATACTGCAATTTTTACAAATTATATGTAACAAAACTGTCATAAGTATCATACTCAGGGATGAGATTAACTCCTTTGAGCTCTCTGTAAAAAGCATTCGTATTCTACCCATCAAAATTTATGTTTCAATAGTTTTTACGTAAATTGAGGCATTTGTCCACAAGAGGGCATGAGTGTAAAACATTTTACAGTGGCGGCCTCATGTTCAGTAGTAAATCACAGTCGAACAATGAGTGCGGGACAAAGAATCGTCTATAGGGATGAGTAAAGTTTGGATTTTTCCCATACCGGTGCTAAACCGATACTTTTAAAACGGTACCAAGACTTTTTTTTTTTTAAGAGTTTCAACGACATTAAAGAATGTACTTTTTATTTCTAAGGCAAATTTAGACTTTAAAGTGAACTATATATATATATATATATATATATATATATATATATATATATACACACATACACACACACACAACATACAGGTGTCTCCGTCGTCTGGGTCAGGTATGCTCACACTGCCTGATGATGCACTTGGCATGGGGTCACACAAGCTACCTAATACGGTGCATCTCGCTGTTTTCAAGTGTATCCCGTGTGTTGCTAGATGCTTGATAAAATTTGAAGTGTTCCTCTTTTACATGCAACTGTTTTTAAAGAGCAATAATTCATTTTTTCAAAGATTCTTACTCAAGATCCATTATACTGACACCTAGTAGCCTGAATGCATCGTATATTCTGTAATAATTGTAGTTTTACACATAGATGACTCCATATGGGGGACCACTCTATGGAGCATAGACTAGTTCATTTGAGGACTTACCAAGCAATTTGATTCTTCATCTCATATGAGCTGAACGTTATTATTATTAATTTTTTATCAACACTTTCATAAATATTGTTTGAGACTATGTGGTGGTAAAAATGACTTCTTGTACATTTAAACATGTTTTTTGCACGTACCGGGTTGGAATACCTTTTGAAATACAATCACGCTTTAGACTGTGTAGCCTTAGGCATTTTAACTGTTGCCTGTAGCATCCATTTCACAGCACCTGAGGACAGTTATTTCAGTCGAGAGCTCAGACATTTACCTAAAGGAGTACTTCGCAAAAAATCCACTTACTCCAGACGGGGTCGATCAGCTAAGACAGGAGTCCAACTAAATAGCTGATAACTGCTAACATTGCTAACAAACACCGGAAGGCAGCAACTAAAATCCTTCATGTATACATAGCGAAACTTCTCTCGACCTGCTCAAACCGCGTTTACGTCTTAATGAAGGTCTCACATACTAGTTGAAGTGTTTAATAACGCAGTATGACTCAGTCTTAAAATATATCCTCGCTATGCGCAGTGACCTTGATGCGTTTGTGGACACTGAACTTGTTTACAAAAGCTATTATCATTGCTGCTGTTTGTTAGCAACGTTATAATCTAAAGAAGCACAAGTTGGACTCCAAACATGGCCGATCGACTGCAAGTGAAAAATGTCAATTTTAATGTTATTTTTCGCTGACCTTTCCCATTAATTAATACTGAAATCAAGCACTCAACTGATATAGGAACCGGTTCCATATTGGTACTGGATTTCGATACCCAAACCTACTCGTCAAGAGTGTCGTATCATTTTTCGTAATGATATTAGCATGTAAGGTTTCGGGATCAAATTTTTTATCTAAATGCTGGGAACGAGTTTGTGCTTCTTTTAAATGCTCTTTATATTTATCCAATATTTTGCTGTTTATGTATACTAAACCCACGCACTCGCTTATTGATCTGCCCATGTGTGCAGAGGACATATGAATGACAGCGAGACTGGCCGAGGGGTGCTCCACAGAGAACAGATCACGAACAATTACCTCAGAGACAGGATTAAGGAATGCATAATGAAGATTCTTCCTTTTTTCGCCGCTCATCACGCCGTGGGACACCAGCGGCTGTGTAATATTCATCCAGTCCTCTTCTATCCATAGTTAATTTCAGCTGGAAACACTCGGTTAGGATGAATGGATGGGTGCTACTGCAGAGATAGGGCCTTTTTTTGTGCAGCCATAAATCCAAGTTGCTCAAGGGCACTTCGGCTGCCATCTGCAACACCAGCCTCATAAAAAAATTTAAAAAAAAAAAAAAAAAAGCCGGTGAACGTCACAACCACTAAGCTTGGTTCTGTTCCGAGTCCCAATTCACATGTACTTTTGCATGCAAAAATGCTTTTATAAGCATAGACAAAGGTTATCAGAGCTTATGTGGTTGAACGTGACATTCTAAAATATTAATATGCTTAATGTGTTCTTTTTAGCCTTATCACAACTTTGTCTTCACAAAAGAAAAGAAATGTAAACTATCATTATTGACTTGCCATTCAATGCTTTATTACAAACCAAAGGGTAATTAAGATATTGTACAAATATACATTTTAAATGAGTTATGATATATACATGTGGTGGGCCTGTGAGTGATTAAAGCAAGTCAGTGACGTTTGAGACGGCACGGGGAGGGGGGAGCAGATTTCTCACGCTTTCTGTATTAATTTCTTATACTGCAACCTTAAAATAGTTTAACCAAAATGCATCAAAAGTGCACAAAAACACAGATTGGAAAGTGCAAAGTTCTTGAACAGAATTATCAATCAACATCCAATAAAGTTCAATGTAACATAAAATGTAAAACTTTCCCTTGTGCACAATAACAATGTAGCCAATTTTTTTTACATAATTTCTTCATATATAATATATTACCACTGAGGCAAAACAAACTAATCTTTCCCTTTAGAAATATTTGTAACATGCAGTTCCATTGCTTCTAATGCACAGATGCACGTTCGTCATTGTTGTGTCATATGCATGGTATTTAACATGGGGATCAAATTCAGTTCGCGCTGAAGTGGCTTGTACATATTTTTAAAAAAAGTTATTAAAATAACTTGACATTTGAGCAGATGCTTATATCTGAATCACCCTGGCTGGTAGGATGTTCTCTGTCACACATGATTCCAGAAACTGATAAGAGATTTAGTGGAAATTCTTCCAAGGGAACTGACTGAGCCACAGGACAAAGGAAAACCTGGCCAATCAAAAATGGATCAAACAGTCTGAAGTGTCGTATTCAATCACCCTCACACTTAGAGTCTGATGGACAATTTCAAGGCTTTGAGGGACGTCAGACTTCAGCTCCAGACATCTGTTTTGCTTCGAGTGTTTCTGATCAAGAGCTCAAAGAACAGCTCAAACCAAGGAGGGGTACACTTGTAGAGAGCCACAGGGACACAAACATCCTTTAGGAGCTTGCAAGAGCAGTAACTCTCAATATTGGCCCCATTTCAAACTTATTTCATCCAACAAATGTGTAGGTGTGGAGTATGAAGTAACGGCTGCCTGGGTTTATTAAATCAGAGCATCTTAAAGTGGCTTCCTATAACCGGGTCTATCACACACACACACAAAAGACAAGAATGCAGATACAAAAAACTATAAAAAGTGGAACATTGACTTTCATCGTAAAATATGGTAATCCGAGTGAAGCAACCGACATAGATTCACAACAGTACAAGATCAGAGATGACCTGTGTTAAAATTACAACCCATTTAGGTCATAGTTAAGGACAGAAACACTTTAAATGGCACCAGCACTGGCTTCATATTAAAGCATCCTTCCAGACATTCTCTTGAGTTACAGAAACTGAAGAGTAACCAGGCAGGTATATGATACTATGCTATTACTACAAAAAAGCATTTCAATCTGAACATTTTTTTTTTCAGATTCATAAATAACCCATACATGATATGAGTGTATTATAAAAGAACTAATCTAATCAACAAGAAATAAGTATCATGAGTAATGAAACATAATAATTAAAGCCAATTTTCTTAGCACATGTAAAAGAACTGTTATAGTATCTCTACTGCTTTTAAGAATTTAAAAAAAAATCTTAATATGTAAAAAATAAACAAATATTAGGCAAACAAATGGTTAAAATCACTAAAATATAATTTTTTAAAAGCCAATTATATATGATCAACATATTGCTAAGAATGTTATTTCCTTCAGATTTATTATTAAAACAAGATTTGATAAGATGCATTAGGTAAAAATCCAGAACTCCCCTTAGCCCATCTAATGCAATTTTTAAGTTAATTGGGGCTTTATTTTAAAAACTAAAAAAAGTGGCTCCCCGAACTGAAATCAATTAACCCTGAAGACATACATATATTATACAGGGCACAAAATACTGACGTTCCTAACAGGGAGGTATATTCAGTCAAGACCTAAGCCTTGAAAGGGAGTAACACACTTTATCTCCAAGACTAACATGTTGTTTGTTGCGGTATAAACGGAAACATTTCTACAGGATTTCTACCATTCTTTCAGCTTGACGTTCTGGAGCGAACCGAGGCCTGTCATTGGCTTCAGGGAGTCAGGCTAAGCTGAAGCTGATTGGACAGGGTGGAAAAGGCCAGTTCTGGAGTGTAGTGGGAGCAGAGAAGCAGGTGAGTTGGAATGAGTTTCATGAATTTTTCCTCCTTAAACATCTTCGAAAAAGCTGTAGAACCGGTGTATCGCCACCGTGCAAGCTAGGCCAGGCACACGGTACGGCTCTCTGGGCACCGACACAGTCTGCTCAGTCTCGCCTCGCCACATAAAAAACAAACATGCTCGACGAGCAAAATGCTCCACTTGACCGCACAGGGCAGCGATGCTGCTGCGAACGCTCAGAGGAAAAAACCCGCAAACAAGCGGTGCGTATGAGTAGGAACGAGGAGGGCCCACGGTGCTTTACTTTACTGTGCGCATCAAATGAACAATCACTTTCTTATTTCCCACTGGTAGTGCTTCAATGACACAGCCATTAGGGAGGCTTCGGGTGAACTCTGTCTTTATTTCTTTTGATAGCGCGTGTTGTTCTGAGTTTCACTGAATCTGAATAGGATTGCCTTGGCTGACTGCAGTGTGTGTGTGTGTGTGTGTGTGTGTTTGTGTGTGTGTGTGTGTGTGTGTGTGTGTGTGTGTCTAAACAGTCTGGAAGGCCTTGGTTTGGGCGGGGATCATCACTGGGGTGGCCCCCATTCTGGCCAGGTTACCCGGGCTGAGTTTGGCTGGGCTGGGTTTGGGGCTGCTGTGGACCTCTGGGAGTCTCGGGGCTACCTGGGTGTAGGTAGGAGGGGCCAAGGGGAGGCAGGCTGGCTGGCCATTCTCCTTCTGATCTGCTGCAGGGGGTGGGCGTGGCTTGGGCCCACGGGGGACGCTGTTGTGCACCATGGACTGGGTGGAGGAGGCTCCTGAGCGGGAGCTACCAGAGCGAGAGGAGGAGAGAGAGTTGGGTTTTACCAGCTTGGCCTTAGGAGCCTCTGCATCCTCTCTGAAACAGAGTGGGGAGAGAAGGAGGGAGAGTGGATAAAAGAGAGGAAAAGTGGGAGAGAGAGAAAGAGACATTAAATAGTTGGAAGGGTTGAGGTTAAAGAAATGTTATGGCTGTTTCAATCATTTTCATTATCACGATTAGCATTCTCTTTATAGCCTTATTGATTTGGCGATACGGAACTCGGTAACTCTATGAGAAAGGCAGGGAAAGACTATGAGAGGGAGAGGGAGACATAGAGCAAGGGAAATCAAGAGAGTGTGCAAGAGATAGAAAGAGAGAGAGAGAGTGAGAGAGAGAGAGAGAGAGAGAGAGTGAGAGAGAGAATCCAGTGCTGCCATTTCACTACCAAACTATTGCACTCTGATTTTCTTGTGGGAGACTGGCTGCCAGAACACTGCAGAATCAGCACTTCCTCACATATAGCTATAAATCATCTAATATCTTTTAAGCCCCAAGGTCTGGAGCACTAAGCTGCTCCTGCAGGACAGGAGGCCAAAAGGGCTCGTGGGATGCTCATCCTCCGCCTACGCATGACCAATGCTATTCTGTCCTGCTGCGTTCCATCATCATTTCAGGACAGGCCATGGGGCCCCGAATGCTGAGAGCATGGCGCTCACCCAGGTGAGCAGCCCTGTTTGAGCCTCGTCGTTCACGCCGCCTGCATATTTGATGCACAGGGGTTCTCACAACCTGCATAATTCATCCTGACAATCACAAACAAACCTAGAGCCGAGCCTGGATGCCTCACGAGAGAAAAACGAGAGAGTCAGGAGCCATAAGCTAATTGCAAAGAAAGATGGAAAAAAGCATCGTGTGCCAAAAGGACCGCGGTCGGGCCGTAGGTTATGGGTTATTCCCTTCCAGGACAGTGTGTTGGGTATTAATCATGTGTGAGACTCACTGCACTGGCTCAGCAGCGTGCTGGGCTCACCTGATCTCATTGGGCGTCTCCTCCTCTTCATACTTCTTCTTCTCCTTCTTCCGGAAGACAAGCCACACGATTAGGATGATGAGGAAGACTCCAAACGACACGCCCACCACGGCACCAGCCACCACGCCCATTCCCCGCACATCTGGAGACGGGGCACATCAGTGACGTCAGAGATGTCTCAGTTGGTCACTCCAACAGTAACACACACACGCACACACACAGCACACTTGCATACACAGAGTGAATTTAAGCCTCAAACATATGAACCGTGTTTAAACCGATTTGGAAAGACACAGAGAACAGCCACGGGAAGAAGTGGAAATTTGTGGTACAATATGCAAACCACCCACTGCATTGCAGATGTAGTTCTTAAAGCATCTCCCAGCAATAAGAGAATGCTTCAGCAAAACACAAGAGCCTATTAATCAAACTGTTGTGGCCAGTTTTCTTCAAACAAATGAATTTATTTCTCTACATAGATATAATTTTTCTTTTTATTTCCTTAAATTAGCATTTTCTCACTGATTTTATATTTCCAAATAAATTTGTACCTTTCAGTTTGAGAAAGCTTTTGACTTTATTGGTGTGTAAATTAGAATCAAAATATGAAAATGAAGAACTAATGAATGAAGAACTAATGAATCGTTGTTCTTACACATATATGCATGTTCAAACCAACACTGTTCTCTTCAAACCAAATATGGCTATTAATTCTGCCCTCTTTTGCTTAATGAGGAAGAAAGAGAAGCATAGGGAAACCTATAGTTAGGTCTTTATCAGCACATATTTTCTGTGTAGGATCAGCAAAATCAGTTTCAGAACATTATAATAAAATCCTTAGGCCATTGTTTTCATAGAAAGGAAATCCAAGTGTCTTTGGCATGTTTGTAATTAGCAGAAATAAGACACACACAGATTCACCTACAGTGGATTTTGACCTCCACGGTGCAGCTCTCCTCCCCCACATCGTTGCTGGCTGTGCATTTATACATTCCCGCGCTCTCTCTGGTCAGGTTCCTCAGCGTCACAATCTCCGGGTTCTTCAGATCTAACCAGCCACACCATGCACATTTGCTCAGACATGGACCAGTATTTCATAACAAAACCACCAAGAATTTAGGTGCCTTTAATTTATCATTTCTATATGAAAGCTGAGAATAGAAAGTACATTAGTTCCACATAAGGAACACCTCAAGCTCGTGCTCCTAAAAGGTGCTAAAATGTGTGTGTGTGTGTGTGTGTGTGTGTGTTCAGAGGGGATGGGGGGGGTAATATAATTTAATTTCAGCATGATTGTTGTGTTAAATAGTCCCTGTTGAGTTGGAATTTACAAGCATGGAAGATAAATTGGGAGATAAACCTCCCCTTACATGTCTGAGCTCGGTACAGCATGGCTGTTCAGGGGCATGACTGGGACTTCAAACATAATTAAGCCCAGTCCTGAAGTAGCAGAGGCTGGAAAAACTTACCCAGCAGAGCCAAGGGAGGCAGTTTCCCCATGTATTTGCCCTTATCCAGGACACGCTCCCATTTATAGTGGATGGGGTCAGAACCGTCCGTAGACTTGCAGCTCATTTTCACGTCACTGCCCTCCAGTAGGCGGCCCTCCATCCAGCAGCGAGGCTTTGACGGCTTAACTGCACACAAGACCCAAATGCGCACAGTCTTTCAAGTTGTGCTTCTATCATTCAGCAATATTCATGATTGAAACAGCATGCAATTTACAGCTTAAAATAACATGGGGTCAGGTAGCCCGATAAGGTGTCCCTCAGGGCTCAGTTCTTGCGTCCCCTTCTCATAATCAAATATATATTTCTTTGTTGCACCTGTCTGCTTTTGAGCACCTGTGCAAATGGAAACTGTGCTTTGTCTCATGAGTATAACTAAGGGCTGCATGGTTTCGTAGAGGCCATTTACTATGTGACTGTGAATGACTCTCCTCTTTATCATTAACCCAGCCTTCATTACCAATCAGCAGCCCTCCCCCCTGCCTACCCACAGAACCCTCCACAAACCCTTCCATCCGCACTGGCCAGCCATTTTCTGCTGAGCGGGGAGAATGGAGAGCTGTGCTCTCCAGCATTCTCTGTAGGACGCAATTAGAGGAGTGGAGCGGGCCGGTGGGGGCCCTTCCATCTTGTCCCGCTGTCAGGACCACTTACGCTGCTCAGAGGAGGTGCCCAGTCTGGGGTATCCGCCAAAGCCATTATCTCCGTGTTGAGTAAGACAAATGCTAATGTTCGTCCCCACCCAAATCGAAAGTGTCGTCGTAACGCTGCGGGCAATTTGTACAAATGTATGCGTCAATTTATGGGTTGGGGGGGGGGGGGAGGCGACTTAAAACATCTTTATAGAGGATGGGGAATGGGGCAGGGTGGTGGGTGGGGGTACAACATTATGCTGCAGGACCAACGACAGGAGTCAGCAGTACTCCCTTCACTCTGCACCTCAGAACACATCCTGCTGACGTTTATGATGTTGCTCAAAATCCTTTGTGTTAGCTGTTCTACCTCTTTGGATGTGCGAAACTGTAACTCATGTAACTAGAATGTGATGCGTGTTACCATCATGATGTTTCATCATCCCATATCTATTGTTCGTCAATCCATCCCAGCCAGCCAAAAGCTGGGTGACATTCCCCTGCCACATGCAGCACATATAGCACCAAAATGCCAAGAGACAATATCCCCGTGCTATTCCTGGCCTGGCAACTGGGTGAAATAAGCATCTGTCATGTCCTTCTCAGTCCAGGGGGCCCAGGAGAGGACTTTGTTGAAGCTAGCGAACATGGGGGCGGAGGCTATAAACTCACCCAGCACTATGAGGTTGACCGTGTTCCAGTGGTACTTGCCCCCATTCTTGACCTTGCAGCTGTACTCCCCTGAGTCGCCAAGTGAGAGGTCGCTGATCATCAGTGAAGCATCCCCCTTTAGGTAGTCGCCAGCCAAAGAGAGCCGGGATGGCTCACCCTCGTTGGGGTCGTAGATTCGCCCCGCAAAGTATGTGATCACCTGGTGGGAGAGGAGGAACGTCAGCGAAGCTTAGTTGGCGTGGAAGCCCCGTCTGGCAGGCTGGAGAACCACAAGCTCCCTCAGGCTGGAATATGGCATGTGCTGGGCTGAGCAGTGCTCACAGTGGCTGGGAGCGGACAAGGGCAGGGGGCAAGCATGGGACACCTGGAAGGCCGGCAGTGAGTGCGGGATAAAAACTCATGCCATGATGAATCACTGGTCCATGTGATGGTTCGTGCTGTTATACTACTTCCCAAAATAGCACAAAATAAAGAACTTTAACACACGCACACATACATACATACATACATACATACATACATATATATATATATATATATATATATATATATATATATATATATATATATATATATATATATATATATATATATTCTGAACACATGGGATGTCTGTAAATTGACACTTTGAATAGTACAGAAAGCAGAGCAAAACATGGCAGGAGTCTTATTAGCTGGCGGTAGAGTACTGGACTTTTTCCATCTGGTGAAGTGTGTCAGGTAGGCCCTCAGGGACCAACTGTGGCACAAACCAGATCCAAAAGAAAACATTTGCACACTTGCCAATTCCACATCATAAAATCATAAAACATAACTGGATCGGCCAATGTAGGAAAAAAAACATCACCAATGTAAGCAACAAAACAGATAATGGCAGATGGATTTTCGTATCTGAAAACACCATTCATGGATGTCTTTCCATCCATGAATGGTGTTTTCAGATACGAAAATCCATCTGGGAGGGGTCAGATGGGAGGTGTCATTATGTTCATAATCTCATGCCTGCTCTCATGTGTTCTAGGGGAGGGGGCATGCCGCTGTGACGGAATGAGAGAGATGGAGGGGAGCGTGATCTCACCACTTTCTGTTTGGTGTTTGGTTTGACTAGCAGCCACTCGATGTCCAGCAGAGACGTGTCTGCCTGCCAGAGCTGGTGGTGGCAGGGCAATGTGGCGTTGTCACCTACCACTCGCTTCATCTCTGTTTGCCCACTCACACGCAAAACACCCAACACTGCTGAGAGGGAGAGGGAAAGAGGGATGGAGGGAGAGGGAAAGACGGATGGAGGGAGAGGGAAAGACGGATGGAGGGAGAGGGAAAGCAAATGGGAGAGAGACTTTGACTTTCAACATGTGTGTCATGCAGTGACCCATCACCTTGTAGCGACCACCACTCCTTAACATAACACAGAGGCTTGCCAGTCATATATTCGCATGTAGTTCAACAGTTTATATATCATTGACCAATTTGAAATAAGATAATTTCACTCCCAGGTATGCAGAGATCAAACATGCGAGCATTTCAGTGACCAGATACGAAATTCTGCAAATGACGCCTGAACACCATGGACCCAAAATGAACAAAAACAGCTTACATTTTTATGCCCAGTTTCATACACAGCCTGTACATACATCCAAACACAGAACTCAAGCATGAGCATTTCACAGTCTGTGGACTAGAGCAGAACAACCCCCACTCCCACCCCTGGGTCACAGTGACATATATGTTTGTCGTAATAGCCCCATGAATTACTCTACACTGCAAATCTCCAGTCCTATTTTAGAGAGAGAGAAAGAGTGAAAGAGAGAGAGAACAAAAATGGGATGAGAGAGTGGCAGGATGTCCCAGTGCCCTGGGACAATAAGTCGGGGCATGAGAGGGACGGAACGACTAAAGGGCTTTGGCTGGACTTAACGTCGGATGCTAGTCCGTATTAGAGACGGGTGTCTCAGGGATTTGCAATGGCTTTGGTTTCGGTAAAGCCCTGATACTTTGCCACAGTCTGGAGTTCAAAGGCTCGTATCTGGCCTCGTGTTAACGCTCTGATCATCAGGAAATGGAAGCAGGCGTTTGCAGGTTGAGCAACACGAGTTGGGTTCGGAAGTGAACCTAACCAGAGCCACACACACCTATCCAGCTCTTCCACATATAATTCTACCACTTCAACAGACAGGGTTCCCCAAGTGGCTCCAATCTTCCTCCATTCAACAGTAAATCACTTTGATACCACAAGATAATAAGTACACTACTGAAGTGCTGGTAAAAAAAAAAAAAGTATTCTTATAATCCAGTTCAGCATATACCTATAGCTGTTCTGTTTATTGCACAAATGAGGCACCTGGGTCAGGCTACTCACAATCCCACAACCGCTTGTGTTGTGACCCTTCAAATCATGTATATAACCCTAATTTCTGGTAAAGGTGACCTTGTATGTTGGTGCACATGAGCTATTTAAAGCTTCTTCAACCCTTAGCCAATACCAGCTTTAATTTCACAGCAGTCATGATGTACCATGGTCTGGACAGTTGTATGCAACTGGAGGTAGCTGGCAAAAAGAGAATAGGATAATTGCTAATATTGCTCAATCAAGGCCTAATTAAATTAACCTGAGTGATGTTCAAAAGCTGTCTGGTGACATGCAGACAACACTGGGACTCTAGAGAAGTAACAGCTCTGCTTCTAAGGTGTGTGTGTATGTGTGTCTGTGTGTGTGTGTGTGTGTTGCTGTGTGGTCAATAGCCAGCAAATGCTACTGGTCAGCCCAGAGGTCCTGTTGACCACCCAGTTTTCTCCCAGGTCTCCATGGATGCTGTGAAGTTTTAGTGAAGACTTAGTGAAGTTTTCTTTAAGCCTTCTTGATCACTATTCACTTAGTAAGCTTAAAGCTGATAATAGTAGACCAAATCTTACAGCTAAATGCAGACAGCTCACATGGCTAATAAGGGCTTCAGAGCTTAAAAATATGTGTGTGCAAGTGCTGGGCCAATCATGTGGTGTTATAGCAGGACGGTTAGCAAATCCCCCTCAGAAATATGCTTATTTGTGCTTCCCAAATGGTCATTCACATGACATGACTTTCAGTAACAAGCAAATATAAGCTGTGTCCCCCTCACTGGATATGCAAATGTCTATTAAGCGCTTATCTAAGCTAAGTGGGTTAAGTGTAGGCTGGCTGATCTAAATGAGATCAAGCCTATTCAGGTGGAGTCTGCTGGGGGCAGTGATGATATAGGGCACGTTAGAATTAATTAGTGTGAGGAATCATTCTTTAAAGACTAAACATAAAATAAAATCTATTCCTGCCTTCATTGTCCTACGGCAGAAGTTCAATGGCTATCTTCTGTCACACATAACAGAGAAGGAGAAGGGGAATTTGTTGCCTTACTGTGAAGAGTAGGGAAAGTGTACCAGACCAGGACAAGTCAGGGAAGCTTTAAAGTGGATGGTTCTGATCTGACATTGACATAATGTAGACAAGATGTAGACAAGATGATGTCTACATGCTGTCTTTCTGTCCCTGTTGTGTCTTTCATTCTATCGTCCATTCTTCTATCTCAGTGTCATCTCTCTCTCTCTCTCTCTCTCTCTCTCTCTCTCTCTCTCTCTCTCTCTCTCTCTCTCTCTCTCTCTGGCTCTCTCTCTCTACCCCCTCTAAGACAGTGATCAACTACAGCCTGTGATCCTCTGTCTCCATTCAAAGCAGACTTCCCCAGAGTGCACTGGATGGAGAAAAGAAAAGTGTGTTTGTGTGTGTGTGTGTGTGTGTGTGTGAGAGAGTGTGTGTGTGTGTGTGTGTGTGTGTGCACGAGAGTGTGTGTGTGTGTGTGTGTTCGTGTGTGCGTGTGTGTGTATGCACACACTTACATGCTCATTAACAAGCGGAAGCACGCGTGTCTGAAAGCTTATGGAGGAGCGCAGTTCTATGAGCAGGCCCTAGGGGGAGGTGTACTCTAGTAAATTGTCTTCCGCACACATCCGCAGTCTTATTATAGTACAGATACTGGGAGCCATCAGGTCTGTATCCTTCAAGCTGTCTGAAGTCCCAATTCATATCCTTGTCAGTATACTGCATGGGCATAGAGATCTTCCTACCAGGAAGGGTGCTGATCAAGGCCAGTGCCACTACACTGTACAGCCAACAAAAGGCTGGAAAAACGCAGGCTGTGCTCCTTTCAACTGTGATCTAATATTCCTGTTGGCCTCCTGTAGTCTTCTGTGAAGTTTTGCTACAGCCTCTGTGATGGGGAGAATGGAGTGCACTACCTCTCCAGTGAGAAAATCAGGTCGAGGCAGCAAGGTCTGAAGCAAGAAGTTCTTTGTTTTACTTTACTTTGTTTAGTTTTCATGCTGTTGAGCAGGTTTGGATGCCTTAACACACAGGAAACAAGCAAGTGAGTGTGCGAGTGTGTGTGTGTGTGTGTGTGTGTGTGTGTGTACTTGGAGCTTCAGATGATGACTGAGCTGAAAACACATTCTCATGAGCTATATCTACATAGTGCAGCCACCTCATGAGAACATTTAAATCACCCACATCCACCAGCGTGAGCGCCACCCATAAAATATAGCACTTATTACACTCTTTAGAGCATAGTATCACAAATCAATTACAGACACCTCCTGCGAATGTGGCCCTGTGGTTGCCGTAGCAATGGCTGCGGAGCTGGGCTGCATGGTGCTCCTCTGCATAGCATCAGATGGAGAAACACATCACCGGAGCCTGAATGGGGCTTTAAAGCACATTCCATTTCATGAGGTTACATATTGAAAGGTTGCCAAATAAAGGATTAGCTGCTGGAGAAAGAAATTTAAAAAACACCCCAAAGGTTTCCGACTAGAAGTAGAAAATAATTTCAAAGGCAATCAAGGAAACAAATAAGGAGGTTACGTGATTTGCAACCCTTTCCTTTAGTAACACAAAATATGTAAACCACATACCCTATTTATTCTAAGTGAAAACATTCTACATGAATTCCAAGTGTCACAGTCAGACAAAACTACAACCAACACTTCTGACAGTGAAGGGGGCCTTGGACAAACCAGCAGGACTTTATTTATTTATTAATATAATTATTGTTTTATTCAATTATTTATTGATATAAACAATTCCTCCACTGTGTTGAATAATAGCCAAAGCAATGACAATTAGGCTTCTTGCCTTTTCTTGATCAAATATTCCACACAATGTCTCGTTTGCATCCAGCCTGCTGAGGTGACGTTATGAATATTTCCGCCTCCATTAAAATCAAAGCCTTCATCTTGAGCCTCATCAGGCTGAGGGCGCCGCTTTGAAGGGAGGACAAGTCCCCTAGCCCTTCCCTGCCACTGAGGAGACCCCCCCCCCCCCCAGCACACGCGGCAACCTCTGACACGAGTGCCGACCTGATGGGTCGGTTCTCTAGGAAGGCCTCTGAGCAGCTGTCTTGGCAAAGACAGAAAAATAAGGGCAGAGTGATAGCATAAAGATTCACTGACAACTGACTCAATCTCCGCCTCTTTGGTTCTCCCCCAAGTCTGCTGAAAGGCGATGATGAATTCCTGACCACTTGTTAAACGTGCGATAATATCTGCTGAAGGAAAAGAGATGCGAAAAATCCATATTCCTCTTTCTCTTGCTACAGCCCCTCCAGAACCTGATGAACTCTCGGACTGCGCCTCGTTCGAATTTCGGCTGACGGCGGCAGGGTCTGCGACGGCTCCGTTGTCCCGAGCAGATGATCAAACGCTTCAGTGGTGTCAGAGAATGCTGAGGACTGCACGACCGTGGGAATGATATGAGGCGCTGTCGATATGAACTGCCATTTAAACAGACCGTACACCTCTGTCAGGGCAGAGCAGGATGGTGCTGCCTTCTGCGATCTGCCACGCAGCGGTGACGGATGGTCTCCGATCTTCGGCGGAGCCGCTCCAGTTTGGAGATAACGGCTTCCGGCTGCGACTGGTTTTTTAAACAGTGGCTAGATGCGGCACTTCCCCAGTTGTGTGTAATGGGCTCCGTCCAAACCCTGACAGCCAGGGATCCAGGGCTCCGAGTGCAGGACCAGCAGCTCACCCACTCAGGGCCACCCCCCAGGCATCCCCCCAGCGGGATGGCACGTGCCCCAGAGAGACCTCCATCTCTCTGGGCACCTCCAAAGGGCAGAGTCAAGATCCCATCTTCGGCTGATTGGATCCCAGTGCCTGCGCCAAGTCTGAATACACAGCCTGCAGTATATGCACACACACCCACACACACATATAAGTCGTGCACACACAGATGCGTACACACTCTGTGCTGTCTAGCTGTATTATTTTAATGAGGGTGAAACTGTGTGTGTGTGTGTGTGGGGGGGGGGGGTTGGGAAATACTGCAGTCCCCCCAGAGCAAAGCCCAGTGGAGTTCCAGTCTCGCACACAAAACCAGTTCAGTGCCAGAAAAAACAGTCACAGAGTGCTGCAATATTGACACAAACCGAGTGAGAGGCTGCACATCTTCTCCAAGGGCTGCTTAAAAAAGGCAACCCGCAAATGAACAGTGTAAATATGTACACTAACTTGACAGAACAGTTCGGCATCTGTCCAGTAATGACCCTGGAGCGTTCGCTTCATTTGGTGAGACATAACAAAGAAAAATTAATCAGAGGAGGTGCGTACCACTGGGTGACGAAACATGGCAACCAGCGGCGAGCCTGACAGAGGATCAAATTGCCGGTGAGAGCCTGTTCTGCTTCCTTTACTCAGATTTTTTTTTAAGATCCTTTGTAAATTGATGGTATATGTCAGAGAGGTACTATATAAATTAACTAATGATGATGATTGACAATGATGATGAAGCTTTTCATTAGGAAACACAGCACTTCAGCCTAGAAGAATCTTTTCAGCTCCACTCTACAAAAAAACACCATGGTTTGTTGCTGTTACGCCTCTGTTATATTACAGCTCCTGTCAACTCTGTACAAAAGCAGAACTAAGGTTTCATTTATAGAACCAGATCTGCAGAAGCCTAACAGCATGTTTCTAATGTCGCACACACCAACAAAACATGGAATTCCCATAAAATTGATTTCTCGAGAACTTTCCCCTTTCTGTAAGAGGCAAGAAAAAAAAAACAAACACTTCATAATCAATAATGATGCTCTTTCCCTACAATTGCAATCAATGGTGGAACATTTCTATCAATCGTTGACATAAACATTACCACAGAGCGCATGGGTAAACCAAACGTCAGGCCTTTGTCTCCAGCCGTGTACCACGCGATCGCATCCCTCAGGCCTGTGCTTCAGTACTGACCCCTGTAAATCAATACACAATACACTTTTGCTACAGACAAGTCCATTTTGCTGCAATTTGCAACTTTTATGCCCATTAGGTGAAAAATATAGCTGAGTGCGGTGGAGGGCGGAAGAGAGGAAATGCATCTTTGTCTTCCTGAATCCAGTGCTGACTGCTCCACAATACAGGCTGGCATATGCAAAACCCGAATTGCTGTAAACCTCATATCCTTGTTTGCTTCCTTTTCATGAAATGAAATTGAATAGCCTGAAGGTTAAAAACTTGGCCCTGTTTGTTTTGGGGATTTTTCTGTTTTGTTTGGGGGGGGGGGGTTACTTGTGGTGTGGAGGAAAATACAAATATGAATGAATTCCAAAATATATTGGAGTGTAACATGATTAACTGAAATAGAAGCCTTTGAGTCTACACTGGTTTGGGCTATAAAGTCTAATGGTACATACTGTTAGAAAGTGCGGTTTGGACCGTTCATTGGAACCAGATGCTAGCGCACAGCTCTGAAGGCACTGGATGATGGGACGTCATTGTGTAGCTGAACCCGAGCTTACCACTTCAACGACAACAACAATTTGTCATGCGCTTTTCACCAGTGAAGGACGAAGATCAGCGGCAGTGGTTGGGGGGGATTTGGGGGGGGGGGTTAACTGTGGAAACAACTACTCCGCTGAATGTCAGGCATTCCATGTGTTAATTAAAAACAGATTTTCACTGGTGTTGTTCCTAGTGTGGAGCAAACACAGAGCCAGAAAAAAAACAGGTACAGCTACTGGTGTGAACCAAACAGAGGTACAAGGTGCTGAATTAGATGATGACCTGGAATTTCAGAATGATTCTGCAAAGGCACACTGATAAAATAAAAGACACCAAGATACCCTAGATCTCCTTTTATATAAGAGAATAACAGACATTTAACTGCTTTCTACATAAACCTCCTGAACAGTTTAGTAAAGCTTAATGATGAGAGACAGTATAAAATATTCTGCTTGTGCCCAGACGTTTTTATTGTATTTGCAGAATCCAGTCAAGTCAGCTCTTGATGAGCTCCTAATCGCTGGGGAAAATTAACCATCATCAGTTTCTTCCTGCTGTAACGGTTAATATTTTCCACTGATCAAGGAGAGGAGTAAACATGTTTGAAAGCTGTGGGGTCAGGAGCCCTTGCTAGCAAACAGTCATGAACTGCGGCAGATGGCAGACACCCTTAAAACCTGCTCCTCTCTCAGCATCAGAACACCCTTCCAGGATCTTAGGGTGAAAAACAAACACATGGCATTGTATGTTTCCCCATTCACGAGTCATGACCTTCATAAGGAGACACCCTGTTCTGACAGAAAATTTCTAACTGAACCGGACAGGGGAGGTGAACTGACACCTACATCGCATTATTGAAAACAAACATTGATTCCTAAACCAAGACACTTTAGCTCAATCCCAGTGGTAGCCCAGTGGTGTCATTGATCCTAGTAATTACATTACCATTGAGAACGGCTGGCCTGAAATCAGATGTCCCACTGACCCTTCCCGTCTCCCTTGGTGGAGATGTCAGAAAATTTCTGGAAAATTGCAGTAAAATTGCACCCCGTTAAAAGTTCACTCTGCCACATGACTACAGAAGACTGTGCGGAGGGAGGTTGTGCGGAAGCAGGCCGGTGTGCTGCTCAACGCGAGCATCAGGCTGGGACCCGTGCTATCACACAGGATGTGAGTGGCCCAGCGAAGTGGGTTGAAGAGGAGGGGTGGGCAGACTGGAAGCAGGTGAATGAGGCCGGCCTCCTAAGACCTCTCTGGGCTGGTGCTGCAGCTCCTACAACTAGATACAAACATTGTGGGGAGGAACAGGGCCAAAGACTCTTCTCCCATTTGGGCCAGAGCCACAATAAACCCCCTCCAGGGCTCTAAGGAGTAGCCTTTTTACCTCCAGCATTGAGCGATCGCTCTGAGAACACTTCCACACTTTTCTAATGCATTGGCTTTGCTGTGCTGTATGCACCATTAAGGAACAAGACACCCTGACCGAATGGAGGACTAAAAGGAAAATCCCCTCTGCTGCAGGCGCCCGTTTTAGGGCTGTGGATATAATGATGTTTATGAATGTGTCGATCATAACAGGAAGGTGAATTTGATGGCTGCAACACCATTACTTTGCCATAGACACACACACACACACACACAAACAGAGAGCTTCTGCTTCCATCTTGCTGGGGTTTCGGAGTACCAGTCAAGCACTCAATGCTTCAAATGTAATCAATGTGCAACTCCTTTTAGCTCGGAGTGCCCTTGAGTCTTAAATAAATGGATTTTCTTTTCACACCGAAGTGTAAAATCTCATTTGTGTTCAGGCATGTTGAATGTTTTGGCCACTATCTATACCTAGAAGGAGAAAGACAAGGCAGACTCTGGGAACACCAGGTTGGCTTCCAGGTTTGGATACATTGGTTCGTTGTAGATATTTTTATTTGTAGTGAGGTTGCAATGACACTGAAATAAAAACGTTTTTCCTCAGTCTAATGTACCAAAAGATTTAGAACTTGTGTCAATTAATATATATATATATATATATATATATATATATATATATATATATATATATATATATATATATATATATATATATACACACACACACACACACACACACACACACACACACACACACACACACCCATATATAATAGCTATGGGGGTGTAAGCTATGTGAATTTCTTTTACGTGTTTCAGCAAATCTTCAGTGCCTAAATCATATATTATGAAAATATGAATAGACTGACCTTTCCTGTTGAGTTAAATGGGCCAGTCGAGCATGTCAATCCATTTACTAACAAACTCAGTCGCACAGCATTAAAGTCACAGAACTAAATGGCACCTCATCTGTCACTTCCCATGAGCTTGCTTTGCTGAGCTCATGGGAACAGACTCACAGCAAGAGGGGAACCACTGCAGTGGGGGATTGTTCCAGAAATAACCAACCTGCAGAGGTGTGTCACAGCTATTTTCTGACCACCTGGCCAAATAGAGAAAGAGAGAAAGAAGCAAATGAAAGAGAGAAGGAAAAGAGACAAACTGAGAAAGAGGGTATTTTCTATATTATTAAGCATCCTTCCTCTGCCCTACCTAAAAAAACACTCATTAAGGTGAATTACATTTAAAGTTTCTATTCCACAATTACCGTCACCAAAACCACAAAGCAAAGCAAAAAAGTTGCTCCCTTGGGCGCTTAGATGCTACACAGGAAAGTTTCCAAGCACAGACTCATCTCAAATGATAGGAGGGGGAGTCTGAGGGCAGAAGATCACGATGGCTGGAAGCCTAATATCTAGACCGTGGCAACTTAATTCAATTACCCTCAAATGGCCAAACCATCTTTGCTCAGCGGTGACGGTCCGAAAGAAAGCAGTGGGCGGTCTGCACTGTCGCCACGGTCACACTACAGCACATTCCTGACGCGCCTCGTCCGCCCCGAGGTGAAGCCTGGCAGCCAGGCTGAGGTAGGTTTCACGGGACAGCGCGTCTCCGCATGGCTCTTCCCACGTGAGGGCCGAATTTCACAGCCCGCAGTGGGCAAAGGGCGAAGTAAGGGCAGCAGGGTCTGTGTCGTACATCTTCCTGGGCCGAGAGCGGAGGGCCAACCCCGTGCCTGCTGAGGACTTCTGCAGTAAAGCGGATCCATTAGGATGAGCGTCATGGCCTCGGGGCTGTATGCAGGTGCCGCTACACGCTTGGTTCGGATCCTCGGTGAAACTCCTCGATGTGGAGCACCCAAAGCCCAGACACCACTCTCCCGGCTGTCCCTCGTGGGCACCCGGTTCACATCATGCCGGCTGGGCCTCGTGCCTGGCAGCTGTCCAGCCGCGTGGACGCCGAACGCAATTCATCGGCCGGCTCCATCTGGTCCTCCAGCCCCTCCAGGCCTGCGCCAACCTCATTAACTAAAAGGTGCTTTACTTGACCTATGAAAACACTGCTGTTGTGTAGCGGCCTGTTCACACTTTGTCAGAAGTACTCCTGTGAACCAGAGAAAATGGATTCCTGAGAGTTGGGTACACTCGTTTTTGTTTTTGTTTTTGTTTTTTGTTTTTTTTAAAGAAGAACATTAGCTTTGTCTATACTGGCCATGAATCCACGAAGACCAGGTAATAAACAGGAAGTAATAATAGGTTAAAAGTGTTTTTTTTGTGGGATCTTTATAGGAGGAACCATACAGATGAGGGCACAAGCACACAATCTGGGACAACCTCTCCTCTCCTCATTCATCCCACCATGGCAGCAAAGTCAAAGCTCCTGAAAATTCTCACCCACCCTTCATACCTCCATTCTACCGGCCCATCACAGCAGGGAGGGCACGGGAGACACTTCTATCTTGGATAATAACTTTACCAAACTGGTTCACTGCGGAAGGCTGTTTGGAAGCGCGTTCGGAAGAGACAGTCAACTAACCATAAGGGAGCTGGAAAGGCCTGATTGTGGGGTCTGGAGTAAACATCCACCAGCACTGTGAGATTCAAAATGCCAAAGGACTCTTACAAGAAATGAATCTTACTGTTGCTTCGTCTCCGAGCTCGAACGCCAGTGAATTTATTAGCACAAAATAACAGGCAGCATAATTTGTGACTGACAAAAAGAGCAGTGCACTTGGACAGAATGTGCTTCCGAACTTTTCTTGACCCATGCTCCGAGATGATTTATGAGCGTCTCTGGGTGCCTCTCATTTGGGTTTCATTCTGAGTAGCTGAGCATCTGCCAGTTCTGGAGCCGGTGCAAGGTATATGGGGAATAGAGCTCTTATTAACTGGGCTGCAGTCTATGGCATGATGGGTAGATAAAAATAATTATTCAGCAGAAACATTTTGTAAATTATCTTACAACCAAATAAAAGGGGTATTTTTTCCCCCTTTAAGTTAATGTTCTTAATCTTTATTAGATAAATCCATCACTCAAGACCATCATGTAAAATATCACCAAAAGTACCAAGAGTTTAAATTCAGCTGCCTTGTAGCCTTGATAAGGCCAAACATTCCAGTGGATTGTTTTGGATTCACTGAGGAGGGTCCTGACCTCACGAGACGCCGCAGAGTTGTGTGAGCTCGACGCGTTCCTCACGGCGCTTCTTTCTGCTGCCCTTATACAGGCATTTTGTAGAAATACTCCTTTAATGGAAGAAGAATACCAGCCCTTTTGGGTAAAGTAAACCTTAGCACAAGATAATCTAGAATGCCATCAAAAAGCGAGACAGGAAATAAAATAGTTTAAGCCCTAAAGTGGATGCAATGTCATCACCAGGGACATTATTTCACACTGTACACGAGATGTGTGGTAATGACGCTCAGTACATGTGAGACCTAATACAGGTACACAGGTGATGTATGAAGGCAATGTCTCCATGGACATGACTCTTTTTTAGGTACATAAAGAAAGAACTCTGTGAGGACCATGACCTCAGGGAAGGCTGCGCTGTGCTTCTCCGAGGGTGCTGGGATTGATGGATGTTACATACATTATGTCATATACGCCACATATTGCCTGGTCAAAACATATTCAACGCTACACTACTATCCTTTTTTTTTTTTTTTTTAAAGACTTCAAACAGTGTTGCACAACATGCCAATTGTCTTTCCATCATATTTTGACAGCAATATCTTGCAGATTTCTAACGTGCCGTTAATGATTTTAGCATAATTGGAATGCTTATTACCTAAGCATTTGTGCTAATGATGTGCTGAGGTGGGGACGAAGTGAACGCAGCTCGCTTTGTTTCCTGAGTGTGCTGAAAACCTTCATGCTGCAGTTCTGCAGTTATACTCCTCTGAGGAAAGCACAGCCGAAGTCCACAACTCACAGCTCTGCCTGGGTCTCTTTGGGTGAATTATTGAGTAATGGATCCCCACACCACGTCCGCTCACCCCGCTGCCCTGCGTTTATTACACGTGACCCCTGTAAATTTCCTCAGCTGGGTAACCCCCTCCCCCGCTAATGTTTAATTCAAACAACAAAGGTCAACTTATCCGTTCCCAATAACTCAATATCTAGGATCAAAATCCGGGGGCCTATTAGTAGCCGAGAAAAAATACAATAAACAAAGCAAACAGAGGCAGAGGCATCCATTAAGTCTCCGTCACATAAATAGTTTGTGTTCTTCTTTGGCAAAACTTTGAATGAAACAACCCCCTCCACTCGCAACGTGTACTGCATTGCAGTATTGAGCCAGCAGCCTTGGGAAGCTGCAGGGAGAAATCAGAGCGATCGGAGCTAAAACATCCATGTCCAAGCAAGGTAGCGAAGCAGGAAGTTACTGTGGGGTAGGATGCGCCAGGGAACAAGCATGCACATGACCGCAGGCAGACATATCTCCAAATACCTCACTCTGAGGTTTGAATCCCTGACAATTTTATGAATTATTTGCACTTACCAATACATCAAATATACTTTTAACCCATATGTAAGTCATATTAGATTACACTATAGATATGATACATTAGAATATAGACATCATAGATATATTAGAAGGGATCTGTATCACACTAGCAGATGGTTTGCAATATTTAAATGGCTTTCATTTATACGTAGCTTATAACTTATTGCTGTGGTGTACTAAAATGGACAGTTTCTAGGTGCGATATTACACTAAAAAATCTCAGTCTCTCTGGAATATGGTCTCGATCTTCTCAGAGATCAGTGACAAATAAGTAGTGACCTCATCTTCACCCTACGACACCATAAAGTTACCCCCCACTTGCCCTGGAAAGGATGAGAACCTGTGCTACGGTCCTTGACCGCTGGGATGACGGCCACTGATGCCGGGGCCACACGGTGGTCTCCACTGGGTCTCCATCAAGGCTGTCCAAGGTCCTCCGTCCTTGCACGTGCGCTGTAAATACCATTCATCACCTTGTATTTTAATCAGGGCTCCGAGATTGATAGTCACAACCCATCGTGTTAACTGCCATCATCTGTCAGCACCTCAGGCGGTTCCTCCACTGTCAGCATGGTGCACAGAGAGACACTCCACCACCTCTGAAGTTACAGGGGATCCAAAATTAAACAGCAAGCTCTTTTATACGCAACCAGCATGCACACTGATCAGCTCACCAGGGAGATGCACAGCGGATAGACACAGGAAATGACTGGAATTTTGCTTGAGTTGGTAGACCATGTCAGTCTACGCAAATGTAAGCTGCTATGATTGAGAAAGAGATTGTGTCTACTTTGCCTGTTCTCTGTTGACTGTAGTGACTGCAGTGTGTGTGTGTGTGTGTGTGTGTGTGTGTGTGTGTGTGTGTGTGTGTGTGTGTGCGTGTGTGTATGTATTATATTTTGAAGAAAGTATGAATATATGGACACTGTATGGGGGGGAAATTATTTTAAGCCTAAGGTGAGAGAACCAGATAGATATATCCTCTTCTCATTAGTGAATAGAGAGGGCAGGTTGCAAAAGTTTGAAGAGGAAGCCAGACAGCAATGCTTGCAGTGAAAACGGGCAGAGGACTGTAAAAAAGGACAGATAAAGTGAGTCCAAAAAGGCATGGAGGAAAGGGAAATGAAAGCTGTTTTGATGGAAAAGTTCCATAATGTAATCAATGTCTGCTCTTCTGAAACTGTTGAAGCTGAAGGAATTGCCATGTGCCAGAGAATATGGCTACAGCTGTGTGCCAAGAATCACTCTCCCTCCCTCCCTCCCTCCCTCCCTCTCTCTCTCTCTCACACACACACACACACACACACACACACTGATTGCTGACAGCATCTGCTTCTTGTGGTCATGGAGTTGACTCCGGTGTGGAGTGCCTCGGGGTTTTCCGCTAGGCGTGTTCATTAAGACGAGCTCGTCTAGTTGCCTAATAAACCCACACACATCTCACCCTGAAAACACTCCTCCGGGGAGCAGAGAAAGCGCAGCAAGAGGTGCAATTCGCTTGTCAAATGCAGTCTGCTAGATGCACTTGTCTATGTCAAAAAGCATTACACAGATGAAGGTCATGTCTTTGTTCAGTAAATGAGTCTACTAAAAGGAGCTACCACTTCTTAAGGAAGTCGTTCTTGAAGCACAGTAGAGAGAGCGAGAGAAAGAGAAAGAGAAAGAGAGAGAGAGCGAGAGAGATTTAAGCTAGCATGTGATACAGGTGTACAACAAGCTGCCAAAATTCACTGTACATACAACTAACATGGCTTTAGAAGCTGTCATGTCACCCAGTGTTTAGGTTCACTCTCATTGTCTTAGTGTTCTAATTAATCAATGACTGGATGAGCAAGCTTAAAGTGCAGGTTAAAGTATGTGAGACACAGTGGAACACTGACTGAGTTTAGTAGCGATTTCTCTTCTAGATTAATGTTCAAGCTCTGAATACACCGAGAGGGTGGGAGAGGGGGGTGGGGGTAAAAAGATATAATTTACATGTCACTTTTTTAAAAAATGCCTTTGCAAGCGCTTGCAAAGCCTCAATATGATGATCTCATCCACTCAGTGCAAACAGGGGAAAAACTAGCCTCAAGACACAGTGCAAGCCAAAGAATATTTAGGGTTTATGTGAGCATTTATTACTTACTGAGAGCAAGGTATGTGCCTAAGGACTGAAATAGTCATTTTAAACACTTATTGTATATGCTGAAATCAATGGCAGTTAAGATTAAGCATGCTCTGGTCAAGCAGTACCAACTAGATTTTGCTCAAATTTGTTTGCAAGCTTACAGTGCCTTAGTATAGGTTGCAGTCAGTGCTGTAGAAGGTTTTGAGATGCCAGTATCTGGGGAAACATGAATCATACATCAGCACTGTCTGGTTGGTTTGTGTGGTTTCTCAGTGGAGCTCAACAAAACATCTTCTCCCTCTCCCCATCCCTCTCCCTCCCTCCCTCCCTCTTTCTCTCTCTCTCTCTCTCTCTCTCTTCTGAACACTGGCACCAGAACAAGGGGATTGGAGCCAACGAGGGATGCTGGATACTCGATCTGTGAGCATGTGCAGTTGGTTGAAGGTGGCAGTCATGCAACCCGTTTCCATTCTTGCTGAGAAGGAATGCCAGCCCTCGGTGAGCTGTGTGCCACCCACGGGCTAAGAGAGCACCACGAAGCAGTGGATGCACTGGAGGAGATTATCTCCACTGCCAATGGCATCAGCAGTGTCTCAGGGGCTTGCTGGAGAAGGGCCTAGGCTTGACTCACTGCCAGACTACTCTTGTAAAACAAGACCCTTTGATGAACCATGGCAAGTTGAACAGAACAGCAACACTCCATAAGGAGGAGCGATGACCTCCGGCCCACGGTGCAACACTATCGGCTGTTACAGACACCAGTAGGCTAAAAACAGAGATCTCAGCAGATCTCTTAGAAAATGTGATTGCCGATCAGCGAAACGTTAAACTTTTAACCAGTCAGATTATCCCCATATGTGAAGACTTCAATTAAGACTTGGGAGAAATAGTATCAAAAGAGTCCCTTTGAATTCATGATGCTAAAAAGAAGAGACAGAACACTGTAAGGCTCCATTTTTCACTGGTGCAACCAAAGACAAAATGCCACTGTGTTCGAATAAAGTGCGTTCACACACAGCCCAGTGAATAGGATCACAGAGAAAATGAATTGCGCTGGGATCTTGAACTTCAGAAGAGGCATTCAGACAGCCATACAGGTTGAGAAACAGAGGACCAGTGGCTCTGAAATTAGTTTTCTCCTTCTAACACACTATGTATCTGTATACTCAAATAACCCCATTTTGAAATATAAAGCAATGGAAAAAGAGAGGGAGCGCAAGCTTTAAGAAAAAAGCAAAACCCTAAAATCTGAAAATTCATCACGGCATCACAAATGACTTGACTAGCCCAAAGTGGGGACAGGAAGCTCTTGGGAAAAGCCAGTGAAGTCTGCCTGCATTTTGCTTTTAGCATGCGCATTTTTAGAAGAGGGACCTCTAAAAATGGCAAAAGGAAAGATGACAAAATAAATGCTCATGTAGAATACGTGTTGCTTCCAACCTGGTTCCTAGCCTGTAACGAGTTCCTACGCTAATTAGAGCTCACACATCATGCTTCCTCTCTTTTACGGTTCTTTTGCAAAAGAGAGGTCGTGTGAAACGAATGCAACCAGGTGAACCCATAACACCGAGAACGGGACCCGCTGTGCGGTGAAAACACAGCAAGCTGTAATAAGCAGAAGTGAATGTGCCCCTTTGCTCCATCAACACAGCACCACTGCACTAGTGCCTAACCCAGAGACTGCGTAAGGGGAGGTTGCTCACCGCGGACCAGTGTAGGTCCGACAGAGCCGTCATTATCACAGATTGGCTCACGGAGGCCGGGACACAGCAGCCACATAATCTGCCGGTCCTGCAGCTGGTCTGAACATGTGACCCACAAGCAGGGTCTGCAAAAGTTACACTTTTGCCATTACTCATCTAGTAATCTTTAGTAATATGACCAAAGAACTGACAGGTTACAAATAGATTTGGCCAGCTAGTAAGACACACTGCATAGTACACAGTGATCTAGATAGGAGAAGACAGCTATTGCTGAAATGATCAAATCTGGCATTGTTTGGCAACCCTGTGTCTCGGCAGCTGCGGTGCATCTGTGAAAAAATAATTAAATCAACCCCACCAGTTTCGCATCGATTCCATAAGGACACTTAAACAATCAATTGAGTCGTGCAAGCACATCTCTTCCTAGTGGGGTGAGGGGCAGGAGAGTGATTAATTAAAAAACCTGCTGACTTAAGGAGGAGAGATGGATAGGGTTCCAGGAAGCACTACGCGCCATCCTGCGCACAACCATCCTACCGCAGCCGGGCTGCGTGCGAGGGGGTGTGGCCAAAAGTGGAGTACGTTCCGGTTGACCCCACCTCCCACTCCAACAGTGCGAGCGGAGGGTGAGTCTATGCGGCAGCTACGGGGACATTATGTCCAATGGCTGTTTAAACTGGAAGGGTCGCTGCACTCGGCTGGTCCACTCTCTGCAGTCTGTGCAGTATGGGGAGAGAGAGAGAGAGAGAGAGAGAGAGAGAGAGAGAGAGAGAAAGAAAGAAAGAAAGAAAGAAAGAAAGAAAGAAAGAAAGAAAGAAAGAAAGAAAGAAAGAAAGACAGGAGAGGGAGAGAAAGCGAGAGCAAGAGGCAGGCATGGTGTCCTGCACGGGGAGGGGCGGTGCTGTTGCACACTCTGGGCGTGAAAACAGCACAGCAGCAGCGTTGGAGCAGGTTGCATGCCAGCACTGCAGAGAGATAAAGACAGAGGCAGGGAGGAAGGCACAGGCAGCCTATGGAGGCAGGATAGAGAAGCAGGCAGGCTAAGGAGGCAGGATAGAGAAGCAGGCAGGCTAAGGAGGCAGGATAGAGAAGCAGGCAGGCTAAGGAGGCAGGATAGAGAAGCAGGCAGGCTAAGGAGGCAGGATAGAGAAGCAGGCAGGCTAAGGAGGTAGGTTAGGGAGGAATACAAAGTAGGCAGTCAGGCTATCAGAACACTGCCGAGGGAGAAGGCATCGCTGTTTTCCAAACTCTTTTTCTCTTACTACCAGAAGCTTTCCTCTCTCATGTCCTTTATTTAATTTCCCTCACCCTCTACCTTGAATAAAGCAGGATATTGCAAATTCATGAGGTGGCTTGCCAGCTAACCTTGACACCTATCCTTCGTGCCCTCTCAGTTAGGTATAAAGACACGGAACCCCCCCCCCCCACACACACACACACTTTCTGCTCATGCAGCAAGCGACGTGAGTAGCCCAACTGTGAGATGTGTGCTGAGTCATGCCTCTCTTTATCAGGGAGGTGCCGAGTCTGTCAGAATCAAACCCAGGCCATCCTGGGCACGCCCCTACGGGATGGTGCAGTACAGCAGGACACACTGCAGGACACACTGTAAGGTGAAGGGAAGGTTATGTTACTCGCGCTGACAGCACAGCACAAGAATGGGTGCTCCTGCACTCAGCAAGCAGTCAATATAAGCAAATCCAATATGCTGGAGATCCTACAGCGAAAAACAGAATGAGAGAGAGCGAGAGGGACAGGGTGAGTGAGAGATTGTCTCAGTGCCACAGAAAGCCCTCGGTGGGGAAAGAGACTGCGGCAGTTCGCCTCTCTATTTATCTTGGCTGAAATAAGCTCAATGTCACAGAGGCAGCTCCCCACTCGCGTAAAGGCTGGCGTCGGGCCGGCGTGGGCTAGCAGAAATGACGGATACGTTGCGCACTCTCTGCCTCTTGCATGCTGCAAATGATCACGTGAACACGTAGGCTGCAAACATGCACGCATGCACGCGCAAACACGCAAACACACAAACACGACCCTGACATGGTCCTGTTATTTTCATTTTTTAACCCACCACAGGAAAAGACGCAGGCCCCGGTCGCTATGTAGTGCTTAGGATCTTACATGCAGCAGAGAGTGCCATGTTTTGAGTGAAATACGGCCTCCCCTTCAGCCCACACGTGGCACGGACATACATCAGGGGTTTAAGTGTTTTCGTTTTCCAATGAGCATTGTGAATGGTGCAATACACAAACAATACAGGGTTATTATAGGCAGTAGAGAGGTTTCTGCCCCTCTGTGAGGCACAAATGAAACTGCACTCCAGCTGTGTGTGTGTGTGTGTGTGTGTGTGTGTGTGTGTGTGTGTTTGTGTGCGTGTGTGCATATGCATGCCGGGGGGGGAGGGTGTCTTTTTTCCAAGAGTATAGGCAAAACAATGGGGGGGGATTTTGAGATTTTGACTAGGATACAGGCAGAAATTAAACAAAAAGGCAAACCAATCTAGTCCACCCTTCAACATATTCCCAGAACATTCCAGGACATCCCTCTCACATACTGTTCATGTTCGCATCTAAATGTACCTGAACACACAAGCAAGGCTGGCTGCCCTATTAGGGAAAAAAAAATCATCTTTCTTCATGACTGTTGCAAGATGAGGCACAAAGTCAC
Organism: Electrophorus electricus; assembly: GCF_041902795.1. Lineage (NCBI taxonomy): Eukaryota > Metazoa > Chordata > Actinopteri > Gymnotiformes > Gymnotidae > Electrophorus > Electrophorus electricus. The sequence continues at coordinate 4,209,603 of NC_137515.1, read as the reverse complement.
TGCAGTATAACTAATAGAATATTCCCAAGACTCAGACAGCACTCTCTGATATGCATATATTAGACATGTTCACAGAGCCTAGACCTAATTTACAAAAGCAATAATCAGTTCACTAATGATGATGTTGTCCTTTGTCTGGCAAATTAGAAGTGAAGTCATTCTTGTAAAGCACAGCAGAACCTCCTGCCTGCTGCAGCCTCTGTACAGACCCCCCCCCCACACACACACACCTTTGGGTTTTGTCATGTGATCAAAGAGAACAGAAGTCTAATCACTATGTGCCGAGTCTTCCATAAACCTGTCAGTCATGCCTTGCGAATCAGACAAGATCAGCTGAAGCTGTCTGAGCGGCTTCATATCTCCCACCCTGTGTTGATCCCCTCACTTTTAATGAGACCATCATTAATTGTGATTTAATTTTTTATTTATCATCAGGGGCCTGTGTCTTCTGAAGATGATATCAGTCTGATGTATACAATGTTGTACCGCATATGGTCTATAAAAGCCTGCTTGTGGAGTCGCACATTGAAGAAAATTAATTTCCATTTCTCTTCTCTCATAGTTCCAAGTATATTAGCCAGCATCTGCTTCCTCATATGCTCTCCTCACATATCCATATAAACTATATGGCCTGTATGTTAAATATGCATTTCATTCAGCAATTTACTCCCACTGCCACAGGTGCATACTACGAAGCACCTCGCTGGAGTGCGGTCTGCTTTTAAAAACATTTGTGAAAGGTCATTCTAAAGAGCTCACCGAATTCAAGCCTGGTACTGTAATAGGATGCCACCACTGCAACAAGTCGGTTTATTAAATTTCTTCCCACTTTAGAGTGGTATTACTGAAAAGTGGAAGCATTTTGGAACCAGAGCAATGACGTGGCAGACCCCGTAAAGTTACAGAGCTGGGTCACAGTGCTGAGGCGCATAGCGTGTAAAAGTCGCCAACACTCTGCTGACTCAATAACTGCGGAGTTCCAAACATCCTCTGGCATTAACATCAGCACAAAAATGGTGATGTGATTTTCATGGCATGGGTTTCCATGGCCAAGGAGCTGCATGCAAGCCTTACATCACCAAGCTCAATGCCAAGTGTCAGATGGAGTGATGTAAAGCATGCCACCACTGGACTCTGCATCAGAGGAAAAGTGTTCTGTGGATTGACGAATCACGCTTCTCTCTTTGGCAGTCTGATGGAAATCTTAATGCTTCAGCATACCAAGATATTTTAGGAAATTTTATGCTTCCAACTTTGGGGAGAACAGTTTGGGGAAGGCCCTTTTTCTGTTCTAGCATCACTGTGCCCCAGTGCACAAAGCAAGGTCCATAAAGGCATGGCCCACACAGAGCCCTGATCTCAACCCCAATGAAAACCTTTGAACTAAATGAACTAAAACGGAGACTGTGAGCCAGGCCCTCTCATCCATCATCAGCATCTAACGTAAACAGCGAAACACACGCCCGTCAACAGGCCATCATCACTCTTACAAAGCACCAGGCTACGAGCGTGACTGTAGCCCACGCCCCCCGGTACAGCCTATCACCTCCTCAATCCTGCCAAACAGAAATCTCCGGCGGCAGGGGGAAGCCGATTGAGAGTGAGAGACGCGGTTCGGGATTGCTGAAGACGGCCAATCCCACACACGCAGCATGGGGCCGAAGGCAGCCACTTTGCAGTGTCAGCGATCCCATCTCGTGTCGTCGCCTATGGCGACTCCAGGCTGGGCCCGTGTGGACTTAATTGGCCTGTTAACGAGCCACTATAGAACAGTGGAGCTCTCGGCTCTCTCATCACTCAGTCCACGGAGTATCCAGGACGGGCGGTTAACAGAGTGAGCAGCATGCAGGCACTGCTGACAGGGGTAATGTTTGATCTTAAGAGTGACAACTGTCTGGGCAATCAAAGCTCCAGAAAGCCCTTTCGTTAGTCCACATCAGAACTGGTTCACGGATTTAAGGAGACAGAAATAGGACTCACTGGGTTGTTAAAAGTCAAGATAAAAATTATAAGAACATAATTCCTTCAATGCATGTTTTATTGTTATTTACTTATAAGATCAATTATATCACACATATATGTGTTATACACATGTTATTGACACTAAAGGTTTTGCAGGTTTAATGAACGTCTTAGAAGTATATTAAGCACAGAAAATGTTTTCAGAAAAATAACCTTTCTTGAATGCCACATTTCACTCTACTGGCTTTTTCTGTGTTCAGACCCCTTAAATGGCAAGTCTTCTTCTAAATGTCGCACGTGGACGCACAGTGAGTAGATGCGGGCATCTTGCGGGGACCTTTGGCTTTCACCTATTCCTGCAGTGACACACACTGCAGTTACCCTGTCAAACTGCCCGAGCGGCAAGGTAAAGGAGCCCGGAATAGACGTGGGAGATCCAGCAGCTGAACGCGCCAGGGTGAATGCGGTGCGGCGGCACCTGCCTTAACCAGCCCGCTACTGGATGTGACATAATACCAGTCTGTCCCATAAAATAAAGGCTTTCAGCTAGCGGCTGCTAGCTATTCTGAGCAGCATGTATGTGTCACCTACTGAATGCAGGTCCGGCCGAACCCTTTTGCACTAAGTGGGAATTACATCTCCTCCGCTGTCGGTGAGGAGCACTCTGAAACAGAACGGCGCCTTGGCACAGGGAGGAAGGAGTGTTGTGCCTTTGCCTTGCTGGTGATCTGGGTGCAAAAAAGCAACACGGACGTTTGAGTATAAAAATATACACGTGCATGTGCAATATGGTGGAAAGACTCGACTTCATTAAGGAGTTTTGTCTAACGACTTGGAAAAAACAGAAGTAGTGGCACCATCTGTTCACTCAGAGTGAAGAGGAAAGAAAGAGGGGGTGGGGGAGTGGGGGTGGCAGGAGAGAGAGGAAGCAGAATTAGATACATTAGGTACTCTCTTCATGCCACTTTTGTCAGATTAATAAAAATGTTATTATAACTGATATATAACACAAAAGAATCAAACTCTGTGTTTAGTATTTGCATAAACACTTTTGGCCTTGTGTCTTTCAGAGAGAGAAGAGTACAATGCAAATCTTCTTTTGAGCTTAAAATGTTTACAAAAGGTAATCTTTCTTAATCTTTGCGGACAGGCAACCCTTGCCACATTTCTTGTTGCTCCCTTTGTGGTTCTGACTTGAACAAAGACCCCATCCAGGCTTAATAATACCCCATGGCAGGGCCAAGTATTTTCTCCAGAAACACACTAAAACTGTTCAACCTGGCGCCCCACGTCTGCTGAAGCGGTGGCAATAGGAAATCCAGCAGGCCCTCACCCGCACTTCAATAAATTTCTGCCGTGTTTTCTCTGCAAACAATCCCCACTCCGTCCTACAGACGCATAGCCAAAGGCCTGAGGTGCCGCTCTGGCCCAATGCAAGCCAGGCCAGCCAAGCTAATGTATAAATCCTAGTGAGGAAAAAAAAGGCAAATATTTTTAAAAGGAATATTTTCCTTTTCCTACAATGAGCGTGTTAGGTGAAAGCAGGTGGTTTGAATTAAGGAAAAGTGAAGCCATCCAAAAGCATCTAGTGCAGTGGTGAGGCAAATTGGCTCTTCCTCGCTCTCCCTCACAGTCTGCTGGTAATTTAGACACTCATCTCACACGATCTCTCAGATTTGTAGGTCATAATGCAGCCAAAGCCTGCCCTGGCCACGGGTTCACTTCAAAGCAGCCATGACCAACTTACTAAAAGTACACGCACATATGCCGAGGTAAAGGCAAAGTGAAAATTTAAAGCTTCTGGTGCCTAAACACTCATCGAGTTTCCTTTTTTTGCTCCAAGCATTTATACCTACAAATAACGAGGTCACATAGTGCCTGGAGTATCGAAACACAAAATGAAATCATCTGGTCTAATCTGGGATTTTTTGTTGTATTTCTTTTGCAAAGGTGAGGCCACATTTCCTAGTACATAAACTCTGAGGATTAGGCAACTGTCAGAGACAACTCTCTCCAGACACTCTCTGCGCTCTGGGCATGACAGCACCACGTTTCAGTAATGTCTCCTGAGTGTTTCCTGCATGCTGAGCGCAGGTGGAACAGGATGTATGATAATGGCCTGTTGTCTAAGTGTGTGTGTGTGTGTGTTTGTGTGTGTGCGTGTGTGTGTATGCGTGCACATAGGATTCAGTGACTGAGTGTTAAGCTAAGCAAAGCTGTCTTGATAATTAGCTAGTGTTGCATTTCAGTCTATGGGGGAGGGTAGCGACTGTCAGTCACAGAGTGTATGTGTGTTGTGTCTGAGTGAAGACGGAGTCTTTAGTCTGAGAAAGTGTTGAGTGTATCTGTGCTATGACTCTCTGTGTGTGTGTGTGTGTGTGTGTGTGTGTGTGTGTGTGTGAGATGCAGTGGGTGCTGTGCTGTCCGGGAGGATGGCATGGATGTCACTCTGATTTCGGAACATAGGCTGACACAGCTCTTGGTAAGGGGTGTCCCCTGCTGTGATCTGCTCTACTAATTAAAGAGAACAGTGCGTCCCTCTGGGGAGACATCCATGTCACACACACACATATACACACACTCGTATGCATGCACAATGCTGACACTTGCCATGGAAGGCTTGGACTCAAGAAGGAGTGAAAAATGTAGTACACATGTTCAGAAACACGCTAGAGTAACTTTTCTTATCATGCAAAGGGTTAAATTTGACAGTTTTTGCATGATATGCTGGATGGTGTCAATGTAAAAACTATAAGCCCTCCGATATGCTGCTCTGAGATGTTCTCATAAAGTTTCAGAAAAGTAGCCCAGTGCCACATCTGAGCAAACACGGAAACATCTGCAGTGGCTTTTGGCATAGTGTTTGAAGTGCTTGAGTTAATTTTGTCCTTGGGGAAGATCTTCAAAACTGTACTTGCATAAACCATCTTCAGCACTTAGAGGCAAAAAGATACTTTGTATCAGCGTGTGATGTTTATTACTGATTTTGTAAATATTAAATCAGTGAAAATAACTTTGGAAAGAGTCCAATTAGTGCAAACTCCTGAAATAACTATAAGCACAAAAAGAATAACCAGTGTAGATTAATCAGCAAAGCTATGACCAAGAGAAATGCTGCATATGAATGTGGAAAACAATTTCAAAAGAGTCTTTGAAACATCTGATGTAGCAGCTCAGATAGCATCACCCAGAGGAAAACATTAAACATGCACAAATTCAGTATTACAAGACAAAGCTCTCACAAACAGTTCTTAAAGGCAGAAGAACACAGCATGATATATGTTCAGGAATTAAGTTAACTGCTTGCTTTATAAAAAGGAAGAAGGAAAGTCTCCTTTATGAGAGGTCAAATGGCAAGCTGTTCAGCACGTCACACACCTCGAGAGCCACGCTTAGAGGCCACAGTAAATGCTAATTGGCTCAGAGAGGTTGCGGCATGAACATGTGGGGTCAAAGAAGCCGAGCTAATAAATACGTTTGTACTGTGCTGGCCTATTGTGTAGAGTCACTGTAATTCCAGTCATCTGGAGAGAAGCAATGACCGTGCATGAGGGAGATGCACTACTGCACAGGAAGCTGGCACTTCTCATAACCTATGGTTCCACAGGCTTGTGTCATCTCCATGTTTGACAGATACTCTAGCTTTCTCTGGAGATGCAGTCTAAATATAGTACAGGGCACTCATTTCCTCTTTAAATCATTCTTTGCATCTATACTGTGCTTCAAACAAGGCACAAAAAATAAACAATAAAATAAATAAAATAAAAATATATATTGGAATTCTATTTCAAGAAATTACTGTAAGAAATTACAATAAACTGCAGTTACTTCTTGGAATAAATAAAAAATATATATGTTACATATCATGAATGGTATCTTCTTTTGGGTATAATCTGTGTGTATAATCAGTAGTTACCTTTAAAACTGCTAGTTTGAAGGCAAAGTAGAGGATGTTGCTATCAAAGCACTATGACAGACTGAGCAGGCAGTGGGGGGGGAGTTAAACAGGGAGAGAAGCACATTTTGATTAGACACCCGATGACATTCACCAGCACTGTAGCAATATGTTGAAAATTTTAAGAACTACAGCATGAACGTCTAGGCAATATCAGCAGAATCAAACACTTTCTGTTCTGCTAACAGCCTCAAAGATGCATGTGTTTTTCTTGTGTAAGAATCGCAGCTAATGGCAAACACAGAAAATTGGATAATCGTTCAGTTAAACAAGGAAAGTGTTAAAACCAAACATAACTTCAGGCAGAAAAAATGCAAACTTAAAAAAAAAAAAAAACATCCACCTGGTTACTCTAGCAAAGGTAATGGTATAGCCTGTGCTTGCTATAGTCGGCAGGGCATTTTAGCACACTGCTATAGTGGCATTCGTGAAAACGCTCCTCGTGACACGGCCAAGCAGTCTCACTGCAGTGGTGTGTCCTGCACCTCCTGCTCTACAGCACCAGGGCTCTGCTCCGTGCACAGCGCTTCGCATAGTTTCAGTAAAGCCCCGGGAATGTTAGCCACATGTCCAGGTGGTGAACTTGGCCAGATTTACCTAAAGTCCCCAGGAGTCTGCGCTCCGAGTGTGCAGTTCACAGCTTGTACAGTGCAATTATTGTTTCTTGTTGTAATGGAAACTCAGAAAGTGATGAAGATCTCTCCACTGTGGTTAGACCCCGTTTCACCAGTGCTTACTGTCCCTGCTTGACTGCTTAATAAGACGGACCTCAAACCACGAAATTACTGATCCACACAGATGGTCCATTCTCATCTATGATGCACAAGTCAAATAACATTATATACAATCTCCAAACCAGTGAAAGTTGAACTAGAAAAGGTAGGGAACTGTTTGCCACTGTCTGCATTGTAAGACATGCAACAAATCTTTCTTATGTAGCCTGTTGACAAACATTTAAATATTACAAAAAGTCAAAGATTAACACAGGTTAAATGTGTAAGACACAAATATAACAGATACAAAGTGTCATTGATGGGAAGCACCAAAGCTAAAGTGCCCCTTGTGGAGAATTTTATTTTTATTCTAAACGTGAGTGAGTGAGTGACAAGCCATGTCCATGAGGTGACTCGCATCTAAAAGCCAGTGGAAAGTGTCAACTAATAAAGAACCATTAGTCTAGGTAATGGCTACCACTTGTGGGATTAAACAAAAAACAAAACTGTTATATATATTTAGGTATTGTGATATTTATACGAAATCAAAGCAAAATAAAACTGGCAAACTAACCATTTTGCTACTGGAGGCAAAGGTTCTCAAGGGAAACATTCCCAGCCCAGGAAGCTTCAAACACGATGCTTCGTTTAAATCAGAGAAAACTTCGCGCTTTGGGTTGGTAGCGACGAGTTGTAATTGAAATACATTTTAGCTTGTTTTTAATGTAAAGATAGCTGGCATATACACAGACTATAACTGGCTACACAGCAAACGATCCCTTGAGCGTGACTGGTAGTGTTCAACAGTAAGACCATCGAGTAATACGCTAATTGACTTTTCCCAGGACAACTGAAATAAACTTACCTAAAAGCAGCGAACGAAAGGTTGGAGCCATCACGAGTCCTGCATGGACGGAGAATCCTATAAAAATGCCTCCTCGCACCATCAAAACGAGCACGGGTCATTAAAATTATGTCTCAGTTTTTGAGACTTCGACTGTAGACTGAACGATCTCACTGATAGAGTCCACGAGAACAGCATCTCTAGAACAGCTGAACGCCCTTGTGGTAATTCAGAAACGTCCTTTTGCTCGTAGTTCCCATCAGAATAACCTAAGAATTAAAAGTTTCCCTAGACGAATGATGCGTTTCTACGTCCTCCCTTGATTCGGGCTCCAGCTTCCTTCTCCCATTCGATGTCGTTTTTTTAAAAAAAAAAACAAACACGCACGCAGAGTGGCGAAGGTGTGTGTGCGGAGTGCTGGGGACCTCTGCAGTTGAACACGCACACACTTTCTTCGCAGAGCAATCGCTCGATTCTCTCATTTCCATGCGGGACGTGCGGGGAGACGATTGGATAGCGCGAGTGGCAGCGCGTCGAGACTTTCTCCAAAAGTGTCGCGGTCCTCTAAGACGCTTTGGAAAACCGACGGGGCTGCTGCATTTGAATTTAGCAAACTGCAATCAGATTCCTGCCCTGACGTTTAAACGCGATTATTTCCCCCTACCTCCATCATATTTTGCTACCTCCATCATATTTTCATTCATTTGAAGTGCATTATAGTATTTTTAAAAACTCGCTATTACTTAACGTCACTGTATTAAAAAGCCCGGGCTAAGGCGCATCACTACATCCTAAAGATGTCACACCAAGCCAAAACACAAGGGAACATATAATGAACCAACATGGCAATAAATATTGGACCCGCACAGAAGAGAAGACAAAATAAATGCGTCTGTACACTCTGGTGTGTCTTTTAAGTAAATGGCTTCAATACAGAGATCCTACAGAGAAATCAAATATCAAATAAATCAGAAACGTACATAACAGTAAAGACCTAAAGTCCAAAACCACAAAATCATACAGGACACAGGAGGCAGCAGTAACAGGGACGCAAACCACGTTAAAATCAATGAAAATCAATACAAAGAACACATGACCATTTAATGAAAGGAATATACTGAGTAGATAACAGTGAAAACCTTCAGAGGAACACAAAAGGAAACGTCTCGTGTATGAACTCCTTTTAAGTAGGCATAGGCTAATGGCTAGAACGATGTTTGTTTTAAGCTTTTAAATAAGAAATGATGCATGCCTCACTGAAACCATAACGTAGACTACACTGTCTGAAGAACCCTGCCAGATATTCCTGCTATACAATTGCTTTCCTTGAGGAATGGTTTTCACAGGCTAATGTGAATGGAAGATGTGTGAATATGCTTGGTTATATTCCATATATAAAAATATAACATAAAAATAATAATAACAGTGATAGACAGACTAAATAGTTACTCATTATAAGGCTCGGTGTGATTATTTTTGTTTATAGCAAACAAAAAGTGTTTAAAAAGAAACTTCAGAGCTATACACTCTCCTCCTCTTTATCCCATCCAATTAGTCACGAAGTACTGTGGTCGATGAAAGTTATCCTTATGATCTGGTTAGAATAAGGTACTTATGACAACAAGCAGCAATTCAATCAATGTGAAATGTCAGCCCAGAGCAATACACCATTACAGCAGGGAGAGAAAAAAAAAACTAGGCTGCGCTTCCTTGTGGCTTTTTACAGAGGACGGCTGTGTTCACATAATCATGCATTGTCTATTCTGCCGTGCCAGACGTTGGGGAGTGAGTCTGCTGCTCCCGCCTCTACGGCAACACTGTTTTGCCCTTTGCGATGGAGTTAGGCAAATACATCAGGTACAATTTGCCGCAGTCAAATTCGTTGACTATTCTGGGCACCAGATATACAGGACAAAGTTCTCCCTGACATGATTCATCCAGTATGAGCTCAGGTGTTTATGTTTAGCATCCCCATTTGGGTCAGAACAATGTGTTCGCCAAGACAAAGCATCTCCTCAATGCATAAAAAGTGACACTTTAAGTGACTTTTTTACACTCTTTATCAGATATCAGATATTATATCAGAGTCAAATTAGCCAGGCTCTTTGAAGCATTAAAAATAATCTGACCATCTGAATTTCATGAACTCAAAGTAACATAATAATTCAGTTACTCAAAGAAAGCAATCGATAGCGTAAATCAGTAACTCAAAGAAAGTAATTGATAGCCTAGTCAGGCAGATGTAGTTATCACCAGACATGGGCTAGAAAATTAAGTAGGAATTCAGATGCATCTTAAGCATAAACAGAGATTTTCTCTGATTTTTTAAGCCTTGTACCAATAAGATTGCTGATAAAACTGCAAGATTTAGAGGGATTTTACCACAACCCCCTTTACATTTTCATTTACGGCATTTAGCAGACGCTCTTATCCAAAGCGACTTACAAAAGTGCTTTGTCATTTACTCATAGAATATATCCAAGTACAGTATAGTAGGTTAGAATAAACATACCAATGAACTAGAATACTGTAGAATACAGGGATGAATGCTGATACCTAGAAGTGCAAAATACATAAGGTCTATCTTAAACAATGATAAGTGCTATAAACAATAAGTGCTAGAGTTTGTTAAACAACATAAACAATGCCTTACAATAAATACTAAATTAGTCAGTCAATAAGGGAGCAGTGTCAGTTGTCCTTTAAATATTCTGCAAATAGATGGGTCTTCAGTCTGCGTTTGAAGACTGCAAGGAACTCTGCTGTCTGGACAGCAAGTGGGAGTTCATTCCACCATCTTAGAGCCAGGACAGAAAATAGTCTCGATGCTTGTCGTCCATGAGACCTGAAGCAAGATATTTCAAGCTGAGCCGTACTTGAGGTTCAAAGTACACGAGGTACGGATCAGGCCCCCTTCATACTGAACCTCAGACACACATACACACACACACACACACACACACACACACACACACACACACACACACACACACAAAGAGACTCACGCAAACACACACACACAAACACACACACGCGCACATGCATGCACACACACCCCACCACCCTCGTGTACAGCATGCTGTGTGTCAAATGAAAGATGTGAGAGGCGTGCAGCAGGGCTGCTGTATATCTGCCGACGGTCCCCATCATGCCACAGAGGGAGAGCCACAACTCTCCCCCAAGTGTTCATTCATCAAACAGCTCAATTAATAACCCTCCCCGAGAGCAGAGCTGAGGTTCTTAAGCACCCGCTGCCGATAAATTCGTAGACCTCCTCCTGACTCCATTTGAGGGACCATGGGACCGTGCGGCTGGGCTTAAGTTCAATTCTTTTCAGTTTGCAGCATGCAGGGAAGCTATTGGAGGCCTATGTTTTGTTCTTCATGGGATTTGTAAGGGTAAAAGATAAGAGGTTAGCCCTTCCACAGTCCAAGAGCACCACGCTTGGCGGTGCAGGGTCCACTTTAAATTTTTTCCTAATATGTTCTGAAGGGACAATCAGGAGGCATCTGCTGAAAGGGAGTCCAGGTGATCGCAGTGAATCAAACAGCTGATCACAGTGAATCAAACAGCTGATCACAGTGAATCAAACAGGTGAGCACAGTAACAAATAGTTGATCACACTGAATCAAACAGGTGAGAACAGTGAATCAAATCTCTCGCCCAGAAACAGCCGCTGCAGTGGAGTAACTGAGGGTGGGCTCAAGGACTCCATGACTCCAATAGGATTCTCAATCAATCAGTAAAAGAAACTGGCCTCGGTCATACCAGTGACGGCTGCTGACGCGTGGGACAGGTGGGCCAGGACAAGTCATCTGTTTGACAGGCCCCATAGAGGAGGAACGAACATGGGAAAGAAAAGATTGCAGACAAGTGGCCTCCACTCCCCAGTAACGCGTCCTGCATGACGGGGGTGGAGCACTCCACCTGTCTCCAAAACCCACTTTTATGCACCTACACAACAACAATGAAATGAGCCTCGGGGATTTAGAAGGGCCCACTCCAAATCATTGTGTGTAAACATGAGCATTGTGTTTATTCCCTTAAGCTGCCACTTTAATTAAAGAAATTGGTTTTGTGAAAATCTGAAAGACCTGTGCACCCATGACATGTATTAAATCAGAATTGTTTACTGTTCGCACCACACTGGAACTAATCAGCTCAAGTGAATAGAAAAGCTACGACATGAGAGCAGACATTAAGAAATCCAATCAATCACTTCGGTTTGAGAGTGTCTAGCTTGAATAGATCCCCGCTGGCCTCCATACAGAAACATGCCAAGTGGCTCCAGAAAGATGTCTGGACAGATCCGTCATATGCCCTGCTGCCATACCCCTTACTGATATATCACTCAATGCATTATTCCTTATTGATATTGCAACGTGCACTGCAAGGAAAGTGATTTCTACAATTCAAATTTAAATATTTGCATTGTGGTGAACAACAGATTGTTTGCAGAATTGCATGCTTTATTTAATCTTACATGCTATCATAAATGTCCACTATAGTTTCAATCACTTAAATAAAACGTAGAAAATATATTTCGAGTCAGCAGCTGCTTAGCTCGGTTATGAGCTCTGCGATATCGATGATCTGAGTTTACTGTGCCCATCAAGGCCCTCAGAGTCTCCCAAAGCCTATTCCTTTGTCAAAGCTGCCCTTTCACTAACCACTAACCACTAAGCGCTCCCACAAAAAGGCTCGCCTGTTCGCATTCTCTCATGCCATAATCTCTCCACGTCTGAAGGGTGGACGAATCATGCAACTTCAGATATATAAAGACAGCAACTTAACGTATCATACCCTGTGATCATGAAAGCCATTTTGTCTCAATCAACCTTCATTTGAATTAGTTTTATTTATTAAGGTATCACATAATCCTAAGAGAACTCAAAGAAAAGTTCACTCTTTATTTGATGATTTACGATTCCATTGCTTATAGCCACCGATTTTGTCAGCACAATGAATACAGATTCAGCTGGGTACTGCTACTTCTGATAAAAATTTCTGTTGAGCAACCAAAGGGTGAAATTATTCTATACATCAGTTTGCTGTTTCAGAATCACCTTTAATCTATAGCGAGATGTTATATTTTTCCTGTAGGTTGATATCTTGTTACAAAGTATACAAACACTGAGGAGGAATGATATTAAAACCTAACATGACATGACATAACATGGCTTGACATTTCTAACTTTGTAACAAAGCTTGTTTTGTATCTGTTCACATTACACATGAGAATATTTATAATTCTAAATGAACAATTTCCTATCTTTCCTCAGTATGTTTTATATCTAGTAGAAAATGAGGAGACACTGAGGTAGAAAAAATGAATAAACCAATTGGACCTTCTGTTCCCACTGTTGAATATGCATCAGAGTAGCTGCTTTGGCAAATGATAATCTAAAAAACAAACAAAAATAAATAAAAAGGAGAATTTTATTTCAATTGTATCCTATTTCATCAATTTAGTTTTATGTGTGGAGATGCACTTGTAAAAGTAAAAGTAAAATGTGATTTAAATGAGTGGTGTGTAAACAGTACCTGACAAACTGGATTTAACAAACCAGGACTAATTAATCATAATGACATATGCAGCTGACACAGAACTTTCTGCTCTTGGCAATTTTTTCATGACAAGCAAAAGAGATGAAGGGAGGAGTGCTCATATCATTCCACTCCTCCTCCTCTGCTTTCAAACGCAGATCACTGAACAGGTAATCCAAGATCATCAGACGATATCGCCATCGGAAACGGCCGCATCAATCTTTCAGCACACACGTGTCATAATTTTAAGTGGGTTATTTAAATTCATTAAACACTGCCATGCCAGGAGCTGCCAAATCCATTATACTTGCAAATGATGTTTCTGCAGAAGTGCCTGGTACTAATACTCACATATTTTACATATCTGCAGCCTGAGAATGACGGTCCCATGCGCACGCGGTTTGTGTTCTCTGACTTAATGAGCAGCAATGCTGTTGCACAGGGGATTAGCGAATATCGGAGCAGATCGTGCATTCAGACCCAAAGTACATGGATGTGTCTGCTAAGTGTGATACTGCCATGGATACAGGCCCAAACAAGGAAAGCAAAGCCAAACAAAATGTGAACTGGCTTCCAGTTATGGAGTCTACACTGATTTATGTGAATACATGAATGTAGCTATTATTCTGAATTTGAAAGCCAAAGCTTGACAACACAATAATTATTTGTGGAAAAAAAAAACTGAACTCTGAGCAGTGGTAACTCAGAAAGTTGTGAGTTCTAGCCCCACTGCCACCAAGTTGCCACTGTGGGGCCCCTGAGCAAGGCCCTTAACCCTCAAGTTGTACTCATAAATGTAAGTAGGTTTGGATAAAAGTGTCAGGTAAATGCCATAAAATGTAAATGAACTTTAAAGCAAGACCTCCTTCAAATAAGGCATTTAGCACACAGGTTTTGGTTTCGCAAACGATCAGGCTGTTTCAACAGCAAATTAAACTGGAAAGGTGGTTGATACATTCCTTGTAGATTTTATAGCATCTCACCAAATGCCTCAGAAAAAGTGACTTTCCTACACAGCACATACATTATACAGGCTGACTAAGAAATGTGTATTTAGACATGACTGTTGGAAAATCAGACAAATGTTTTAAGAAATAACAGGACATTTTTGTAGTACATTTTAAAAGACCAAAAAACACTGGCCAAAAAGGACAATAACCCATCACAATTTCTTGACCCAAATTCGCTACAAAAATAACTCAAAATCCACGCATGGGACCCCGGAGCACATTTGAATTTGAGACAAACCAAAATTATCCGATGTCCTTATTTCAAACAAAGTGATGCCGTTAAGTTTTTATGATAAGTTATGTTTTTATGATAAGCATGTTTCAGTAGGTCCTCATTTGCCTTCCTGTCTTCTGAAATGGATTAGATAGGGGAAAAAAACAGCTAAACCAAAATCAGTGAAAAGCAGATATTTTATAAGTTAACATTGTGTTGGTAAGATGACATTAAATTACACTTGTACAAAACTTTTCCAGATATGTAGCTGATTTTACTTGTTATCCCGCAGATTCCATAAACATTGATTTATAAAAGAAAATACAGTAGAACTCTATTTCTTAATCTCATAAACATTAAACATAGTTCATTTTCAACAAATTTTGCTTGTTTACTGCACCATAAAGGACAAAACTTCTATGTTGCTAATTTAATTGAAAAGACGGTATTAGCTCTGCAGATTTAGACTTAGGTTTAGATTAAAAGCAAAGAAGGGCCATGCTTACATTCCTGCATGACCCTATCACCCACACCTAACAAGCGATTTCTCAGCCATCCACTTCACTTCTCCTCAAGAAAATGTTACCATTTTCTTCCACACTGCTAGCAACACCTTTCATTTCCGCTCTATTGCCAGCAATGTGCCTTTCGCACCGCTGAGATTTTGGTGCTGCTATCTGCCAGAGTCATATGACCCAGTGGTCTCAGCAAAGCGCAGCAAAACGCAGCACGAGGGCGATGTAACATGAGCATCTTTTCCCATCTCACCCGAGAGAGGGAGTGATTTTCATGATAAATACCCAACATCTCAGCAAGTGGCGTCTGATTCGCAGCCGCACATTTCTAACACTGCAAAATGAAGTCCCATAGCTAAAAGCATAGACTGGCTCTCGAGGGTCTGTAAGAGCAGCTTGTTGCTTTTGTGCCAAAAGGTGATCTGTGTGAAATAGCAAAATGTGTTGTTTGAGAAATGATACATGCCATCTTTTCTGCAGTGATGGCAGAGTGGTTCTAAGAGAGCAGTGTGTGTGTGTGTGTGTGTGTGTGTGTGTGTGTGTGTGTGTGTGTGTGTGTGTGTGTGTGTGTGTGGAGTGGGCAACACTCCTACTGAAACTGATCTGTCTCCATGAGGTGTGGAGGACGAGTTGGCACTAGCCTGGGAGGGGTCACCTTGAAGCTCCTGCAATGGGAAAAACTGGGGATGAGACCCACCCTTCATCCCCCAGCACAACAGGACAGTGGCCATCACAAGACCTCCTGCAGCCTATAGCCATCACACAGTAGAGGTGTCAATGGGGAAACAGGTCTGACGAGATTTCCTTTCCATGATAATGTATGTTCTGCACATTGTCTAAAGGTAAGTGAAAATATACAGCAGTGCACAAATTGTGCCATCATTTGACACCAAACCCCAAACCCATGCAATCATATAGGTGTTGGCTTGCAAGTACAGAATTTGCTAGATAAATAAGAAATACTGTATTTAAATTATTAGGCATTAAAGGAAGAACTTATACAGTACACATACTGCAGTGATTAGAAACTTGTTGGCAGAAGTATCTTAACTCTGCACCCAAAGGATATACTTGGTAAAACAGATGGTCAGCAAAAACACCCTGATTCTGACTCACACACACAGACATGCCCGCACACACGCACACACACACACACACACACACACACACACACACACACACACACACAGGTTACTGGTGTGAGCCAATGCAGCACCAACACCTGCCCAATTACATGGACCAGTCACAGCTGAACTGAGGAGAGAAGGAGAGAGAGAGAATGAGGGAGAAAGAGACAGAGAGAGACGGGGTCCAAAGGACAAGCCACATACTGTACTTATCTTTACTCAACAATACATCATGCAATGTTATGGAATAACTCCTACTCTTGTATGTAAAGAACTGTTTATATTGATCCCCTTCGGAATGGCTGAAAAATTACCAGAAAAATGGCACTGATAATTGAGTGAAGGTGGAATATTGATAGGAGATTACTGTAGCCTTGAGCGCTTCTCCACGACCAGCGGCTGACACAAATAAGGCTGTGTGGTTTGTATCTCTCCCCAGCATCATCCTCACCAGTGCCGCCAACGCATGAATCTCTATAAATAACTAACGCTTCATTTATTCAGTGGGGAAAAAAAAAGTTCAGTAAAGGCAGTGAAATTGCTGGGGCTTCCTTGCTTGCGCAGAGCAATCACTGCTCTGTGACTTACAGCATTGGGTATTGATTGGCCCTGGCCACAAGCCAATGTGGGCTGAGTGCATTTTAAGTATTTAAGTGAGGCTTCCCTTCACGTCCATCTGCAGAGAGGCACTGGAGCTGTATTCAGTATGGGTGGAGAACAGAATCACTGTCGTCCTTTTTTCTGATGCTGTAGCCATTGAGTTCTGAATATGTCCCACAGCTGTAACCAGTATCATCTTTCATGTGTTTGGGCGGACCAAAATTTTACATTGGTCGATATTTACCTCCGGTAAACCTATTTTGCTAATCACATACGCTTACGTGTACCGCAACTCTTAACAACACTGTAACTTATCGGTGTTTACTTTTTATGCTCAAACAGAATGCTTTGCACAGCTGCCCAGTTCATTACATGGATCCACATCATGTTATAAAGTTTGGGTCTAAACATTTTGATTTCACAGGGTTAGCGGTTTGTGCCAATCAGCATGAAATCACCAGTATAGTTAACATCAGGACAGACAGTACGCAAGGCAGGAAGCAGCCAGAACACCAGAAGCAATTGTTGCCAAACTCTAACAATGGCCATCATTCATAAATGACATTGATTTTATTCACACCGCAGTGCCAAAAAACAACTTTGCAGTGATGTTGAAAGCATTTTCCACCATTTTTATGTCTATTATGAATTTCCTGAGAGAAAAGATTTTCCACCATGAACCACTTCTCTTGAAGTGATTACCCAAAGGATTTCCCCAATTAATTCTGCAATGAAATGAATGTGTTTCCAGAATCTGCATGCAATTAATGTCTCAGTGTCATTATGCTGTGAGTAGCCCTGATACCTAACAGTATGATGGTTTATGAAGAGAAGAATAATAATTCTACAAGAGGTACGATAATTTAAATTAGATTTCCAATTAATATCTACCATTATTTCTAAAATAAAAACACTAAAATCATTAATTGCAGTGTTGGCCATGAAAAGACCGTGGATTGTCAAGCCTTCATAAATCACAACAAATTAGGAATCATGAAGCCATACTAACAGGGGTAGCTGAGTTAGAAGGCAGAGCTGAGAATTTATTTTTGAGAGCAGATTTTGTTCTTACATGGTACAAGGCATCGACCCACCAAACCTCTGTCTCGCTGTTCCGTCTCAACCCGCAGAGTGACAGGCCGTCTCTGTTTGGCTGCTCCGCTACCATTTACAGCTTTGCTCTCCCCAGAGAGGTCCGCTGCACACAAGACGAGGCCCTTCTCTCACGCCTCTGCTCTCTAGCCGAGGCGTGCAACACCTCAGCCCCTCAAAACACAGAGCTGCTCGGAGCCATGCAGTTTCATGCCCATCGCCATTTGCCTTTGAGCCCTTGTTTTGCTCGCCCCGAGTACGTGTCAATATTCAATCCATAACGTCACTTACAAGATGAGACAATCCCATATAGTGGAAAACAGGCATCAGCACTTTCCCGCGCTGCTGCCTGGTTGGTATGCGGCCGCCAAGCTCCCGATGCCCATTATTCAGCCTGAGGTTCTGTACGCTAGAGCCCTCCAGCAAAATCAATGGGACGTAATTTTTTCTGATACTCCTGAGAGAGAGAGAGAGAGAGAGAGAGAGAGAGAGAGAGAGAGAGAGAGAGAGAGAAAGAATGAGTGCGAGATAGAGGTTTGCCAACTCCGGCTCCTGTAAGAATACATGACTGTCAACCCAAAAGCATCTCGGAAGAAACCGTGCTTAAAGTGGAGAGCAGGGGTACCTGCCGAAAAGGTAATGATAAATTATGTACTGGGTCAATGATTCCAGAAAGCAAAGTCTTGTGCTCAGCTGTATGCTGGTTTTTAGAGGGGGTTGTCATACAACTGCGATACAAATGTCAGTTGTGTGTAATAGTGCTGAAATCTAGTAGGAAGTGGATGGCTTGTAGATAGTGTTCAAAGTGCTTTGAACATTCAGGTATGTACAAGTGTTGGACCTAGATTTTTTTTTTAAATGTTGTAAGAAGCAAAAGACAGAGTCAAACAGTGTGGGGCATTGGTGAGCTAAAATCAGGTTCAGAAGTAAAGCATGATGAAGTGTTACATGTTGTAGCTATACTATTACCTCTTGCACTGTGTTTGACAGATCCTCACCTATAGATACAGATCTGACTCTTACAGGGCCGCAGTGTACCTGTGGGGCTGTGGTTTCCTTCCTTTGAAGATGACCTTTAAAAGCTGCACTCCTAATAAATTGACTTTGCCGGGGCTCTTTCAGGTTTACCTGATGCAGAAACACCCCGACATTAAAACTGAATTGTCTTCTCAATTTATTGTCTGCTACAGAATAGCATGTCTCCGTTAATTGTAACAGTTACACTTTTCAGCTGCATCTTAATAGCTTTCCACATGAGTGTGCTGTCTCTGTTGATTAATTGTTTTGTAATGTCCAATGGCCTTGACAGTCCCATTGTCATAGTTGACAGATTTATAGATTGCAGAGACCATATGTTTCGCATAGCTTAATGGCTTAATACCTGACTGGCACATGGAATATAGTTTTATCTCAGTGAATCAGTCTAAATTTTTCACTCTGAATTTGCTTCACAAACAATAAGGCCATCTACTAAATGCAGGTTCATCTGTTTTCGATATAACCAATCCCCCTTTCCCACAGTAACCTGGCCTAATTTCATATTCATTATAGTGAAGAGCCTCCAGGGTTCCAAGAGTTTGATTCCCACCCACCCCCAACCACACTGGATCTTCACCTTAAATTAACCATGATGAAAGAGATGATGAAAAATCATATTTTAATGGCAATTTTTTGACGTATGTTATGGCTTCCAATATAACCATTGGGAATCCTTTTATAAAACTTGTTAGGGCTTAAGATGCATATAATGTAATGCATTAAAATACAATTGGTCTCAGTGGGCAAGAAAAAAAACTATTGTTTAGTCACTGTGATTATTCAATACTAATGTTAAATGAGCTTCCATTCGTTTCAATTAAATCATTAGAATGAGTAATGTACCAATCTTGACAACTCATGGTATTTTGAGAATCAGCAACATGAAATTACAATGAAGACTGGTTTTGTACATACAATACACTGCCATCGTTCTATGCAGCACTCACCAATCACTGAAATCAAAAGCTCTGTACCATCTGATATGCTAAGTATAGCACATAGTTGACAGCTGCAGTCCTGGAGCAGCCTGGAAGAGGTTGAGCTTGCTGATGTCCTGAAGGACCTTGCAGTGTTGAGTGACATCTGTCACGCTGCCCTGTGCGCGGCCTTTGGCGCTGATCAAATCTCTACTGAAGCAGACATGACACTGCTTGGATTTAGCGCAGACTGGCAGCACAGCAGGTTCGTATTCTTGTGCTCCTCCCACTACTGCAGAGCAGATTTACAGTCATTTACAGTAATAAGCAGACCTCAAAGCCAACCCTCTGCTCTGATCGCACTTCATCCCAGTACTTATAACCTGGACATTTATCATAACATGCTTTTAACCTATAGCACTGTCCCATACATATCATGAATGCCTACCCTAGCATCCAGCTTTATATTCCCCTTTGATCCATCCTCCAATGGCCTCACACAATATGACAGGAATTTTCCACCCTCACTATATTTGCAGTGTGCAAAGAGCAGTATGACATAATAGAACGCATTGACCGATATACATACCTTATGCTCCATCACCTATTAATAAATTACTAGGCAGGACAGCATTACCTTTTCAGGGGTCACTAGCTTTGAACTCAATGCCCATTGGAAGTGTAAGGACTCCATAATTCACTAAAACACTTTCACAAAAATCTGACCTTGGATTTCCTCAGATTTTCCGTTGATTTCAATGTAAGGAACAATAAAATGTTGTGTATGTTGGACTCAATATACTAACATAATAAACTCAAACAACTGCTCTAAAATATTCATATAGGGTCCCTGTTGGGATGTGGGTATATAAAAGGTTTCAACACATATTAATATACAGCTTTATTGCAGGACGATTCGCTTTTGAAACAGGACAGTCTTCAGACAGGATTTTATGCCTCGGTTGCCCATCAAATGCTTCTACATTCATCATTCAATAATTAAAATAAACGTCAGCAATTTTTCAAAGCAGCCATGTAATTAAGGCTCAAAGACTTTAAGGGCCCTGACTATAAAAGTGACAAACAACAGACCAGGCCTTGTCAGTTATTATTCATGCAGCTATTTGTTGAGCATATAGATTTATGATGGATTGATCTGGCAATCATCGGCACATTCCTCACATGAGGATGGAGGTGTGAAAGTGCTTAGAGGATGGCACTTACACATCAGCAACAAGGAATAAAAAAGCAGGCACGACTGCTGCAAAGCCGATACAGGTCCGTACTCAGGAGGAAACGCAGATTGCCTCCCATAAAATTTCAGGGTGTTGTGGTTTAGTACAGATCCTTCCCAGCATGCTTTGCTGGCCAGTGAGCATGGTTCTGCTGAGCATGGAGAATGTGCAGGGTTATTTTTTCCTTACAGACCTCACGCACAGTGTCCTGTTTTAACTGCTTCGTTGACTTCCTCCATAAGACCCTTTCCATAGCCTTAATTATCTGACTCACTTTCAGTATTTGAACACTCTGGGAAACACTCCAAGGTAGCAAACCACGTAGATGCCTTGCTTTGGAAGGCTAACCATCCCAATGCATCATCTCACAATACTCTGGAATACAGCACATACATTAATAATTCAACTGAAAATCTTATCATAGGTCCATGTGGACTGCAAGATCATGGTTAGCTAGGCCCATGAAATCAGGTAATGTGCCCTGGCCCTGCCAGCAGTCAAACAGCAATACACAAGAGAGGTGTGTTTTAGAGCAAATTGCTTTTAGAAATGAGAGCTAATTTGACAAGTGCATTGTAACACAAGAGGTCTGCTCTATCATCCATATCTAGGATTAACAGTGGCATGTAACCTACTGCTTTATAGCTGGATATGGGGACAACATACATCCTAATATTGTTTTTAAAAAACATAGTACATTCATCATAAAGCTATCAAAAATGAAAAAAGAACACTTGAACTGCCTGAACATGCACTCCTGAACCATACTGAAGTCTTGTGTTAATTCCTTCCTCCTTTCCCCCCCTTACATTATTCAAAACCAGAGCGTTATCTAAATCAGTAACGTACTATGGAGCTGAATCGGGAGCTGTCCAGTACTGATCGGTGACCGCATTAATGGGGCTTACTCTCTCCTCTCTAGGGCATGAGAA
Organism: Electrophorus electricus; assembly: GCF_041902795.1. Lineage (NCBI taxonomy): Eukaryota > Metazoa > Chordata > Actinopteri > Gymnotiformes > Gymnotidae > Electrophorus > Electrophorus electricus. The sequence goes on along the minus strand of NC_137515.1, from coordinate 4,187,902 downwards.
CATGGTGAACTGTGGGCTGCAGCAGGAGGAGGCAGGAGTATGAATCATAGTGCCTCATGCTCACTGAGTCTTTGGGCTGCTTTTTCTAAGGAGCCCTCAGGGCTCAAAGTCTCGTTGCACACAAGCCCCCTTATTAGGAGAAAGAAGGCACTGACCACAGAGGACATACCATTTGCCGTCCCCTTTTTGAAATCTGAGGGCTTAGATGTTCCAAATGTGTGGATATGATTGCATCAGTATAAGAATGCAGCTCAAATTCAAAACATGCAGACTTTAAGTGAAACCATACTCTCCTTAATGAAAAAGAAAAAAAAAAAAGTGTGTATAAAACATACATAATTGATCATCATAACCGATCTATTTTTGAGGTGGAGGGGGCTTACACCAACGGAGACGAATAAAATACAAGGCACGTGACAAAGATCGCCACCTAGCATCAGCTTTTAAGGAGGAGAGGGAAAAAAAAAAAAAAAAAAGGGCTGCAAGTTCACTTTTAGACATTGACACACAAGGAGCACTGCAATACCAAAGCCTGAATATCCTTTAATTTCAGGCTCAAGTTGCTCACAAGCTAAACAAAAGCATACATAAAAAGATCAAAACTGCTTAATTTTATAAGAGCTTGACTTAACCCAAGTTTCTTGCATGATAGATGTTGCTGACAAGACATTCACCAACAGATCATACAGTGTATACATATGTATATGGAGGGTTCACAGTGCCATCTGCTGGATAATTCTAAGCATTGCCAAAACCAAATCCATGGATAAGTTTAAACACCACTTCAAAAATGAGCAATGATTTATTCAAAAAGGAGAAATGACGACTGTTCAATCAGAGAAAAGGATATGTTTTCAAATACCTCATTAGCATTTTTGCATAACAGTATGACTGTAATACATTAGACTCTTCCACAGCAGAGAATACATCTTGAAATGAATCTTAGCTCAATATTTTTTAAACCAAGCTGATGGACGAGCTCTTTGATAAGATAAAAACTAAAATGAGAGAGCGCACCAGCACCAGTCAGGCAAATGAGACAGTCGACTGCACATGAGCAAACAGAATGAGACTCAGGCATACATACTGTGCAAATAACATTTAAGACCTCCCGCTCTCTTAAAAATCCAACGTAAGCACATCTCCGACTGCATGGGGATTAAGCCATACATGTTTTGTCTCCATTTTCTACGATTTTCCTCTTTTTCTCCAACTCCGCTTTGAAAACATTTGCTCTGTAATATTTGAGTTCTTTGATGCTCTCATGAATGTCGTCCAGCGCCCTGAAAAGCCAAGCAGCAGGGGTCACATTTAGTAACAGCAGTGCGTCACAGCTATAAAACACTTTCAACATTTGTCCATCGCACCATAAGCCACTGTTGAACTCGACAGCACTTTCTGACCTGTGTGATGCTCTCTTCTGTGGTGCTAGTCTGTAGTCCTCTGGAAACCAGCGCCTTTGTAAACCAAAGAGAAATGTATATTGCATATAAATGTGAAAACAGATTTCACAGTGAAGAATAAAGTGGCCATTCAGGCTAGATGCAAAGACAGCTCCGTTACACTTGGGTGATTTTACTTGTGCTCTGCAAGTTCAATTTAGAAAGACTCCTAAGGTGTTCAGATGCATGCCTGGTCACAGCACACTGGAAACAAAAGTGCACTGAGGTCATCTGATTTGCAAGTGCTGCTCCAGAGGCCCTTGTAAAAATCTGACATTTTGTTGTTCAACCAAAACTGACAAATGCTGCATGACTCCATGGAAATGGCCTGTGCAGCCTTAGCAGAGCAGCGGAACCTTTGGAAACAGAATGTCTGCAGCTGTTCCCACCTTTAAACAAGCAAAAATAGAAATGAAAATGACCAGAAATTATACATTTAACACAAGACAAGAAGTTACGGTTTTACAGACACAACTTTCTGAAGGCTTCGCTGCATAGATGGCCATAGATGCACAGCACCCATGGCAGGTCCAAAATGATTACACGCACCTACAGAGCTCCTTCACCGTGCTCACATCAACGATGCGATAGTGGAGGTGCCGCATGAACTGGGGCATGTACTTGTCCAGGAACCGCTTATCAGCATGCACGGAGTTCCCTGGGAAAGCAGACACTCAGGTCAGCACAGCACCACACACAAGCGCGAGAGGCGGATTTGGAGGGACAGCGGGAGCGTGTCTTGCCTGCAAGCGGGCAGTGACCAGGTGGGGTGTGCTGCCTGATGAAGGAGAGGAACTCGTACTCCGCCTGCCGGAGCGTGATCTTACTGTCTCGCACAGCTTGGGTCAGCCCTGACTGAGAAATGCATCAGGGCAGCCCAACTTCACACCACAATCTCAGCAGTTTTGAATCATGTTGTGATTCACGCCTCCGTCATATTTACTTACTTTGCCGTGGTGTTCCTTGCACCAGTCTGACATGCTTTCAAGAAGCTCATTTGGCTGACTGATTATCAAATTTGGACCCTAATCGACCAAAGAAAGTTACAGTAATGTTCCCAGTGCTGTCACACACAGACAGACATGGGCACAATATAAAAAGATTCCAGCAGGATGTAGACATGGCAATTTGTTTTAACAGTAATAATCATAATACAAATAACAATAAAAAATATTCCATTTGTATAGAGCCTTGGACATAATCATGGTAACACCCAGAACACAATTACCATAAAAACAAAGGCAATCAAGAATGAAACAACTATGGATTTACTGAAGCACACGTAAACCTCAGCTAAAGCCACCAAGAGAAAATCAAAGACATGATTAGCTAGTTTAATCTCAAATAACGGGATCAATTTGGATAACCATTTATTACAACCGTTATGAGGCAGTTTTGCACTGCACCATGGTTTAGATAAATGCTTACAGGAAGTCATTACCTCTGCTAGGATGTTCAAGTCCGAATCTGTAATAATACATGCCATTTCAATAATCTGGTCCTTTTCAATGTCAAGTCCCGTCATCTGAAAGGAACAGAAACGGAAACAAACTCAAGTAGTCACAGTGCGTACTACCTCAGCTTCAGTTTAACCCAGAAATCAGCTGTATTGCCAAGCTTCACGTCAGTTTATAACTCATCTAGGTAAGATAGCTAATGCTAATTCGCTAAAAGGGCCGTTAGCCTGCTAGCCCCGAAACACAGTGACGAGTGATTGTGCAGTAAAAAGACGTGGAAATTGCTTTTGCTTTCAGAAAGCAAAAGCAGTCAGATTTGATAAATTGAGAATAATGTTGCTCGACAACCAGAGTAACTAGGATAGCTAATCGACTATCTTAAAAATAGTTAGACCTATAACCACGTCATTAAGGATGCATATAACGCTAACCTAGCTGGTTCAGAAAGAAACTAACATTAAGTTAGACAGCTAGCAAGCTATAAGCAAATATAGCAAGCCAAGCTTTATATTGCACCCGTTAATTAACCTAGACGATAGAATATTAGCTAGTTAGCGGGTGGATAAACGGTCTTGCAGATGATAGATTTAATTAATTATAGATAGTGAACAGAAATGCCTGCTTAACTGGCGAGCAAGCAAGAATAACACAAGTAACACAACGATAACGGGATGGCTCGATAGAGGTTAACCTATTTAAAGTACAATTTGAAAGTGCTACCCTACACTGTAGCACTTAGAATAATTGAGCTGTGTCCAGCTATGTTATATTTTTTTGACCGGTACCTCCAGGTCTACCCACACCATCCTTTGGGTCATGGACTCTGCTGGTGATGGTGAAGCTGACATTTTTCTGAGGTCCCTTCCCTTTGACTTCAGACCATTGGCGATTAACGTGCTGCGCGAATAATGTTGATATGACCTTTGAAATGTAAAGTCTACGTTGCAGAGTGTCCTACCAAACGGGGTAACGGTGCCCAAGCAGCTGAAAAATAAAGCTCTGAAACCACACGCTGGAGTTCTTATAAGCGCCGACATACTGGCCCACTTCCGATTTGAAGTGTCGTAAAAGGGGGGGGGGGGTTATTTAAAGAAATGTTACCTATACAGTAGCTTGCAGATTGCTTATTACCGATTTAAAAACATCTGTAAGATAATACAAGTTGTTACTATATTAAAGTAACATAGTATGACTAACCCTACTTTCCGATGTTTTGTTTTTTTACCACTATGGATTTTTAGCTTCTTAACGGAACAAAAGTCCGTTGTAATGCCAGCCAGCATGGCCACCAACAATATTCTGCTATTTTCTCTGTGTAGACATGAATAACTCAGGAGATGTGTAAAAATGTGTCCATGTGCGGTCCAACATTGCTGAGAAATCTCTCGCTGGAGGTTATGTAGCTTTCGACCGAGGAGCAGACCTGAAAAGTGTGTGGTTCGGGATCTGTACTCCTCACCTTCTCATAATTAGAATGTAATCAGGAATTTACCATTTTATAATAATTGCAGGACATAGGCCTAACACGAGAAAAGGTAAGCGTCAAACTACAGTAATTTGCGATTAATTGTGAAGTAAACACAAAAGAAATTTTATTTAATAGAACGTCATTTTCAAATTATTCATCTTCATATAACGAAACAGATGACACATAGTGGCACACAGTGACACATAGTGGCCTGGATGTTTCAGATATTTTAAACATGGCTACCTCCATATGGGGGACCTGCTTAATGGAGCATAAACTGGTTAATTTTAAACTTTTTATCTCATGTTAACTGCACTTTATAGAAACATTAAACAATAAATAATCACTTTTATAAGCATTATTTGCTATATTTTGGTTGTAAAATGCCGTATTGCTCCTTTAACATATATAGGTATAAAGCTTTATGAAAGAAATAGTATACTGTAAAATGTTAATAGTCTTAACACTGAAAAAATCCCGTTGTTTGTATCCTGATTGTGTAACGCCATTACATGCATTCCGTTCCTACATAAACCTACCCCCAAAGCATTTATGTTTACTGTCTTTATTTTTCACTTTCTCAATGCTATTGTTTACTGCAATCGTGCTTTCTGGTTTGGTTTGTCTGCACATTCCATAGGTCATTACAATTTGATATCTGTTAATAAAAGCACACGCTAAGAGAGACGGAGGAAAAGGGGAAAAGGTCGTTTCTATCAGCGGAAGCAACGTACCTTTCTGACAGAGGATGGCACTAGACCATTGCTACCCTTATACCTACACCTATTCAGCGGAGCCCATTCAGCATTTAAAAAAAAATCTTAAAAGCAATCACCAGAAAGACAACAACTTATTAAAACGTCGTTCTAATTGTAATATTATTATTACTAAAATATTGATGGTTATTTGTGTGCATTTACACAAATAGAAAAGTTCTAGATTTGCACCTGTTTTCTGTTTATTTCGTCACATTTTCATATTCAGCTATTCACTCAAAATAAATAGTTTTTTTTTTTTTCAGGCCTACGTGTACAGTTCTGTCACAGGCATTAAATACAACACCGAGCATATAAAATATCGTACAGGGTTGCGTGCGATTACTGTTTACCAGATTTACAATAGCCTATGAGCTTGTTAGCTCAATTCCGGACGCGACCATAAACGTATTTTCAACATATTTTCTCTCCAGTTCCCGAGTGGAAAAAAAAAAAAACAGCTCCTAACTGTTGTGCGAGAGATGCTGTAAAGTAGGAGGAAATGGTCAGTGAACTGTAAGATGTTCGTGTTCCTGTCTTCTTTCCTGATGACTGCAGTCAGACTTGGCTTGAAAAGCAATTTGCTGCGGACCGCAGCGCTCTGAAATGCCTTGGCGTGCGGGATGAGTGCGGGATGAGTGCGGGATGAGTGCGGGATGAGTGCGGGATGAGTGCGGGATGAGTGCGGGATGAGTGCGGGATGGCCGGACTGCAGCCACTGCCACTTGCCACCTGATGGCACTGGAGGCTTCTCTGTGTCTCTGTGTCATTGTGCACGTTGCACCGTGTTATTCAGACAGTACAGATAGTGTTCACCTTTTTCTTTTTCTCTTTTTCTTTTTCTTTCTCTCTCTCTCTCTCTCTCTCTCTCTCTCTCTCTCTCTCTCTCACTCACTCACTCACACACACACACACACACACACACACACACACACACACACACACACACACACACACACAATTTAAACAACTATAATGAAAAAAATGATGAAACAGAGAGTAACCTTAGTTCTAGTCCCATAACCCTCTGGATATTGATTCTACCCCACTCCCACACCCCGTTTTAGAACTTTAATGTCTCAAAAAGGGAGTAAGCCGCATTTACATGCTAACACATGCAGTTCTAACGGATCCTTTTTTTAAAGTTTGGATATAATTAAGGTTATTAAAAAGAAAACAAAGCCACGTCGAAAGTCACAAAGCCACATATTTCCTCTAAAAAGCCACAAACAAATATTTTTCCACTGCTAGAAGGCAGTGTTTTTCCTTATTCCTCGATGACGTTTCTTCTTTTGTATTAATCCTAGAGACGTGGCTTTCATCTCTATTAGTTTCCATTTGAATGCTAAGCAGAGGAAAACTTCACAGCGGCGACAGAGAAACAACCATCTAAGACGTTTCGGTTCACACATGTAGTTACGTAGCTACCCAAAATATAGATTCGAGCTACTGAACACTGCATGTGCTCGTACGCATTAATCCACAGCTCGAGCCAGGTACGACCGAGGGGCCGCGGCTCTGGAAGAGACAGGGTGATGTAGGGCCGTTTAATGTTATCGTCGACAACATAGACCGGGTCACCTAGAAACACCAGCGTACGAGAATAATTCTGGCACAGTCGACACTGTGAAATACCTCTGGCATAAATTAAAACTAACGCTCATAAATCTGCTGCACAACCGTGTCTGCGCTGATGAACGGACGTTATAAGGTAAAGCGCAATTAGAGATGCGCGCTTGGTGATATGTGGAAGCTATAAATTGTATAGGGCAATTAGACATGTGGTCACAGGGATGGGGGTAGTATAGACCATTCATATTGCATTATCAAAGAAACGTACCGATTCTTTCATTTAAAGTTAAGGACTTGTTTCCACCAAAAGTTATAGTATGAGTTTATTGCAAATATTGGACGTCGAGCTCCAAATTGCATTCCACCTCAAATAACAAAAGGTGTAAGGTTAGCAAAACACGCGAGCACAATAAAAAGCAATTATTTTCAAACATTCTGTGCATGGTCGTTATCCTAATACCCACATGGAGCGGTCTAATTACAGTGTGTGCGGCGAACCGTTCTCGATTGTCATCTGAACGCGAGCTCTCTCCCGACCAAGGACCGGAGGCATGCAATGGGCGGTAATAGTCCGTTATCATATATGGTAAGTTAGCTGCTTTCTCACTACGGTCTTGTTGCTATAGGCCTAATCGAACCAAATGTAATCGTGGGCCTCATTAGAAGTCTTTAAAAAAGTGTGCAGTCCAATTCACACACTTGTTATGTGGTGGACTAAACAACCAAAATAGACACATATCTGGGTCATTACTGAAGAGGTTGAACTGACACATTAGAATTGGAGGTCTCGTCGACCGGTGAACAATTAGCTAGCAATGATTTTAAAGCAAGTTCGTAGCGTTAGGTACAGTAAATTATACGCGCTCAGGACGGTTCTAGTGTCCAACATCGTGGGCCCGTCCATTTAACACAAGAGCGTTCAATATCAGCGATAATCGATAGCGTGGAGAGCCGCCTTAGCATTAGCGGAAGCCGTGTGATTAAAGTAAGTTATCACGTTGAGAAATGGGGAGGATCAGGCTGCGAGTCCCACTGAGGCCCAGGCGGAAGGAGGAGTGTAGGAGTTTGGTGCGAAAAGCACTCCAAAGCCAGAAGACTGCAATGGATAAAGCGTCTATTGCCTGAGCCGGGCGCAAATATGTTAAAAGACTCGTGTTGTTTTTTTTTATATATATATATATATATATATATATATATATATATATATATATATATATATATATATATATATATATATATATATTTATTTATTTATTTATTTATTTATTTTATATTTTTTTTTAACTGATTTTATTTATTTGTTCAATATAATTATTGATTCCAACAATGTAATCAGTTTCACCATGCTGAAATGTATCGATGAGTCTCAAGCAAAAAGTCTTGAAAGCGAATGAAGTTTTTAAAATGTGCAGTTCACAAATACCAATGCGTCCGCTATTTCTCCATTCAGTGGGAGTGGATGTCTCCTGTTTGGTGTGTTACTAGACTGAATCTTTTAAAAACGCTTCCATTATTTTTCTACGTGCAGAATGCGATTGAGACTGAGGAAGAGATCAAAAAACCGTCTCCAGCTCTTAGACGGCGTGTTGACAAAAGCTTGAAGGTCAAATCAAGCCTTATACCTAATCACTCATCTGCTTGCAGCGCATATGTGATTGGTGCCTCTGGAATGAGCACTGGGCTTTTGGACGGAATTAGCACATTACAGAAATACCAGAGCAGAATTATTTATCTTGTTTTGCTGGGTGTCACAACCTGAATGGAAAAAAAAAATGTATGTAGGACTGGGAGGGGAAAACTGAATGTCTGCTCTCAGATCATAGGCACACACACACACACACACAAACAAACAAACAAACAAACAAACAAACAAAAGTACTTGCAACTGCCTTCTCACTGATTCTTATTTCAAAGTATCTAGTAACAGTAATACACTTTTTAATGAGCACAATCAGGCTTTTGGTGGACTTTTGTCAAGTTAGTTACTTACCGAATTGTTCCTGCTCTGAAAAGACGAATCATCAGTATTCCTTTCTGCACTGCCTGATATTTTTTTAACCATGTACACCATATTTGTTTAGTTTTATAGATCTGGTGTTAACGAGCTGGATCTTAGAACTGCAGGGAACACTGCTAATTCACTGTAGTAACATTTCAGTGGGAGCCTTTAGCTTGTGTATTAGCATTCACCACTGAACACAAGACCTTTATTAAACACATGATTTCATTTTGTAAATTCCAAATCCTTCAGAACTGATTGTTTGGTTTAATATGTGAATATACATTGTTTGCTTTTACAGAGTTCAGTTATGGACCACGCAGGCATATATCTTAAAATAACTATTATTTAGTATGAATAAAAATGGATAGTTAAAAGACATTATATTGTAGCCAAGAAAACCCACATTCTCTTAAGCTGGACCACTCTTCAACCATGGCCTCTTATCCAGACTGTTACAAACGCCTCTGGTGCTGTAGCTGTGAAGCATGTCAGATCAAAATCTAGGAACTGCCCTGAAAGATGACATCCCTTGGTTTAATGAATCTATACTTGAATCCATCCATATTTTCCATACAGGTTTTAAACAGATTTGAATTTGCAGTTAAAGCAAGCTATTTGCTCAGTAAGCTACACTAGGCAGAGGACACAATAGAAGAGATGCCAAATGGTTTGTATAGCAATGATTTCAAGGTAAAATCAGACCAGTCACCATGGAGTGGTAACTAAGGACTTGTATCTTTCCCCCCCCCCCCAACCCTCACCCTACCCCCATCCTACCCCCACCCCCTCATTTTTTTACTGTTTTGTGTTCATTTGACACACCATTGGAAATGTCAGATCACTTCACTGATTTACTTTGAAAGCAGAACACACAATTTATGCGTTTCACAGAACATGCTGACAGGTTTTGATGTTTGGGGTTTGGAACGATTATCTCACTGAGTTTCTTTTACAGCTAGGCCAGAATGAACCTGGATGAATGATGCCTGTATTTAAATTAATCTTCTGAGCCAAAACATTGCAAAAGATTGCCAGTTATATTTTTTTTATATTAACAAATATTATAAATATTTCCTCCCACCTTTAGCTGTGTCCTGAGTATACAGAGTTTACTGAGGGAGCAGTGCCCTGCAGAAATTCTGAGAATTTTAACTCGTCACAAATACAATTTCCTTTATCTTAATTAAAGGCTATATTAACACACATGCTACCTATACTTCATGTAATTTAGAATCAATGAGAAATTTAATAGGTTAAAACCCCGTAGATTGAAATTAGCAAAAGTCAATATGAAAAAGGATTTTTCTTACTGTCTCTTTGAAGTTTTTTTTTTCTTCCAGCCAGTGAAATGCCACTCTTTTATCTTCTCAATCGCTCTCATCTCTGCATTTCAATCACACACAAATCTTTAAGGCTGTGCAGGGGGACCTGTAGCACTGTCAAGTCTTTCAACAATTGGATACAATATAACAAATGACTGTGCACTGTCAACGTGGAGTCCAGCTTACCACATGTAGGCATTTTCCAAACGCCAATAGGGACACAGTGAATTATCTTCAAATCCTGTTGAGAAGTGGCCTCTGTCAATACAGGCGGCTGATGAATTGTGTGGCTGGGCGCTCTCTCTTAGTGCACTGTAATTTATGTAGAAACCTAGGCATTTAGGCAGAACCTAGGTATCTGCTGATCTGTGGCCCACCAGCATTAGAAGTGCAGGCTCCAAATGTAATTAAACAGAAAACCTGCAGCAGTGAAAATTGCACAGCTCTTGTTTATTTATAACTCTGCTCATATTTGATTGGATTTCTTTTCCTAATTTCAGGCAATTGGAACTTTGCGCTGTTTAAATTGGCCCAAAATTCATTTTGTCATATGTAGAGGAATACAATCAGTTCTGAAAGGTATAAAGATGAATTTCTTGACTCGGTCTGCTGTTTCTAACTCTGCCCAGAAAGCCTGATAAGTCAGTCCAACTAGTCCATGATGGAGTATGTCATTAATTATTATGGCGCAGTCAATGTGCACATAATGCAAATGGAAGATTGTCGGGGACAGTGATTGCCACTGTTCAGACGTGATAGAGCAAATTCAGATTACAACTCAACAACAATCCCAATTACAACAATCCCTAAACATCACTATGCAGTGATGTTTCCAGAAAGCACATATACTGACGTACTCGTTAAAAAATAAGTCCTGGATAAGAGCATCTGCCTAATGTTAGAAATGTAAATGTAAACTATGCCCATAACATAGAAAACCGCCTTTGAATACCAGGACAAAGAATGGTTTAACGAACCTAAGTGTTATTAAATTACCTTTCATTGACATATATACCTTCTAAAGGGTATGTTAACCTTTATGTTAAGCAAGACTGTTAATTATGGAGATACTCAATAATTAGCAGCTTTTTGCACTTTCATCAGGAGTTATTATTTTTCTGCCCATAAAATAGGTCAGTTGTTGGCACCTTTTGCGCACCACATATTTAATCTCTTTTTAAACACCTGTTGTTAAAAGTCCAAAATGTGATTTAGAACAACAGAGTGATTATTAATTATAAAGCAGGGTTTAGAGGTCTGCTAAACCTCTGTGTATATTGTTGTTTTCTAGTCTCAAGTTTCTTGATATTGTTCTCAAACCTGTCTGCCAAAGGTCACCACTGGCCTTCATTTTGGCATTCTTATATTTTCCTCATGCAGCAGATTTAAACAACAGTCATAGCATTGGGCAAAAGCCCACTGGTGAACAGTGCTAGAGGTTAATCATCTCAGATCTTATCCTGAAGTTCTGATATCACTGCCTCTATCTGTAGGCACAAGGATTATTAATCACAAGATCCTTTAAGATCCTTCGGTGCAAAATGTTTAGATGTTTTTATATTAGGCTTGGTAAATATTTTAGAGATGACTTTTAAAAAAGATATAAAAAATAAGTCCCTTTCTCAGTCCACTCATGCAACTCGCGGGAAATGTCCTAATAATTTTGACTATTGAGGCTGCTTGGAACACGAGACCTCATATTGAGTTAACCTGCTTAAAGCCGGAGTAGAGCGCGCTGGTGGGCCAAAGGTGGCGTCGAAGCTGGCGTTCAAGTGTGAGGTGACTTTTTCTTAACACGGTTTTGGATGAAGGTGTCGTTAATACAAAGCCACGGTAGGGGGGGGTGGGGGCAGAAAACTCGCCATTTTCAGCCGGTAGTGGCGTGGCACGCCGCGTTGATGAAAGACGGAGAGGGTGTGTGAGGATCCCGCTGCAGCTTTCTTCTGCACTGTGGTGAGGAGCAGTAGGAATGGACCAACTCCTCCAACATCTGTCGTTCAATAAAGGATTGTGCGGGCGGCAGAACTTTGTTGCAGACCACTTTGAAGTGTCAGCGACAGACACTTTGTGAAGGATGACAAGGTGCAAGCACACCTCAGAGACGGAAATATAGGTGCTTTGAAATGACAGGCGCACTCAATAGCTACTGCAATGAAGCTCATTAGCCAAGCAAGCCAATTAAATTGGGAGCGAAAAAAACACCTGTGTATACATCATTATGGTAATTACCTTTGGATAATGATTAATCTACAGCAGAATGCTTTCCACCGAAAAGAATGACTAATTTATCAACATTATTAAAAATATGGCATGACAGCTAGGGAGATATATATTACTGAGATTTTAGGATATCAGTGAGAGCTGTGTGAAAAAAGGACAGATTTACACCGCTGTGGTTGGTCCACAAGGACTTTAGAGTCAAAATGTCACAGGCACATTTTTCATTTGGCTTATTCCCTTAGGTCTCACATTAATTGCAGAAGGCAAATAGCTAGACCAATCATGTGTGTGTCTATCATTTTAAAGGTCTGTGCTGGGACAAGAGGGCAAAGTCATTAGCCCACATTTTTCTTTTTTTCTTCTGAGTCTGGACCAGACCCAGAGCCACTGGCTTCCCCCGGACTGTCTGGGAAATCGAATTAGAGGGTTCGGTGATTCAGACAACCACGCAATGCCATTGCATTCAATTTATAGTACTTTATCAGGTATGATACTAGCATACTATTGATAGTCTAACACTATGGCATTATAGGCTATGCATTGCCTTTATGCTTGAGAATCTGGACTTAAATTACATTTCTTTACTGTAATATAGAGTTGGAAGTCCTCAGAAAGTCAGTCACCGCTTTCACAGTCCCAACAGACACTTTCTGCTGAACAGAATAATGAACAAGAAATAACTCTACCTTTCCTTGACGGCGCGTGTTTAAGAGCAGTGTGTGTATTTCTGCAGCACGGGCCTGGCACTTCGATCTTGGAAGACGCGAGAGTTTCTTTGAGAATGGTGTGGTGGCGTGATGATCCAGGCAGGAAACGTCAAGCCTACCTCACGCCATATCATCAGCACCTTCGCCCTCCTCTAATGACCTGGCCACGCTTTATCTGGGCTGCGCGTATATGTGTCTAAAGAGGCTGTGCGCACCCACGCCCATTACCACAGAAATGACTCTGAATGGGAGCTACGCTCAGGGAGACACTCCGGCCCAGAAAGCTATGGAAAAAAAAAACCAAACACGTCTTTGTTTTCTTGTTGCTTTCTTTTTTTTCCTGCTCATTAGCTCATTTTATGTACAGCAAAGGAAAAACAACATTGGTTACAGTCAGAGACAAGAAGAAAGAAAACATTTTCATAATTGGATGACTGTTATGTATCTTTTTACTGCTGGAGCAGAATAGTTCATGACGAATAGATTGATGTTTGTACGGTAATAAGTTCATTACACACGATACCAAAAACAAAAGGGACAAAATAATCTACTGTTAGAAAGATAAAGGTGTTTGTTGTCTGCTTCCAGTGAATTGGGGAAGGCAAATGGTAGCTTAAACTATCCAGCCCAAGCTAAGCGGACTGGTTACACCCTGGCGGATAAAGTGCACGGTGCTCGCAGTGAACGTTTTGAATGAAGTTCACTTTGGGGGACATTCATATTTATTACTACCACTGCGGGATGCCGAACACAGACTTCAAACATATCACGCACAGAGTGCCTTGTGTATCATGATCTCATCAGAAGTGCGCAGCTAGAGAAGTCAAATCTACATACTTTTGATTTAATTTGCAGGTGGATCTTATCAGGAAGCCCCTGGTTTTGCAGTTCCTTTGACTTCAAATTCGGGGGCCGTGTTGAAGACTAAAAGCTGCTTACTGAAGTTTGTTTTCTCTTCCCATTGTATGCAATTCTACCCTTTGACCAAATATACCCTCCATTTTAATTATGACCTTTATTTTTAGTGACTACAATTGTGTCATCCCCCCCCCATCATCAATATAAATATCTCCTCATTACAAATAATAGGTTAGGAATAATAGCACACTGTCACTACAGGCTGAGCTGTATAGTTGAATCTCAAGTGCCCTGTTAAATAAGAGATTCAGCCTCTCTGAAATATCTCTCTGGATTGGAGCAAATTTAAGATTCCATCACGACTGCCCTTATGCAAAGGCAGAAAAGGTCTTGGAAGTGTGCGCAGCAGTCATTTACTCACCATTCCCCACACATAAGCTACATCCAGGGGCAGCTCCCGAGCACTCTAGACAACGAGCAAGTCAAGAATGTGCTGATTAAGGCTTTCCCCAATAGATGCGGTTACAGAGTGTGTGACTCGACTTTCAATTAGGATGGCAATGCAAGGTGAGCGGCCCTTTTAAAGAGTTACAGTGGCCCCTGCTGCACAAACACCCTGCCCCCTATCCAGATGCGTCATCTTTTTGAAATCCATTTAGTTTCACGACAAGATCCACCATGGTTGAGCCAACCTTTAAAAGCCAAGATGATAGATTAAAACCATGCCATAATATCTAATTCATATGGGAATGTTATGAAGGTTCATGAAATATCCCTAATGTCCTCTTGGGGATTTAATATCTGAATGCTGAAATGTATCATCCCAAGTCATTAAGTCCCTAATGCAACTCAAATGCTGAACTGGGGGACTGATTGAGTAGAACTTCTCTAGTATGATGTTCTAATGAAACAATGAAATCCAGCTTTGAATCCAAAATTGGTACTCAATATGGATGAATCCTTGATAATGCATGATCTGACATTACTATGCATTATGCATGTTTACTGTCTATTAGAGCAGTATCCATGAACTATTCATGGCATGGCATTAATAAGAGAGTACAGCACAGGGTGAATTCTGCCTTTGTCCTCCACAGACATTTTTTGTTGTTGTTGTTGTCTGTTCACAGCAAATGACTGGAACAGAGAGTTAATTTCATGGCTTTACTGACCACGTAACCTTTTCCACACGCATTCTATGAACAGTTATGTTATAACCAAGCCTGATTGACTGATTAATTCTGTTTGCTGCTAAAAGGAGGCACTTGGCACTCTTACCGAACAGTGTCACATGGATGGTCCAGGCCTTGTGTCTACAGGCACACTTAGAACAGTGGCCTTAAGCACATGTCTGTCTTAGCATGAAAGAAGCTATCAAAAAAGCAGAAGAAAAGTCCCATCACTCCACCCATCACCTGGAGATGAAATCACAGTACACTTGCACGCAATGCAGGATTTACAAGCTCCAGTGTAAACGACACGCCATAAGCCAAAATTGGAGAAAAAAAATCGCTTATCTGGATTCACTAGACACACGTGTTCGATTTCACACTGGTCTGTTTAGAGAGTTCACATTAGGCAGGATATTCCATACGCAGATCACACACACTCCTTCCGCCGACATGTAAACATGAGCCCGGTGTTGCCGAGCTCGGGATGGGGTGTCAGAGGAGCCGCTTCTTCAAGCATGCAATCCGTGTTTTAACAATCTCGCAGGGTGCATTCAGACGCTGTCGCTTTCCAGGAACAGCGAAGCCAAACCTGGAAAAGTCAGGCCAATTTACAATAGTGTGAATGGACCGTTACGAGCAGGGGCCCATCGAACGTGATTTGGGATGTAGCCCTGGTAAGGCTGGAAAGGTGATGTTTGCTTGTTCGGGCCTCGCTCTTCTCTGAGGTCCTGGTGTTTGGGTGAGGGTTTTCTCTGTAGGCCAGGGAGGACCGTGGTTGATGTCCACAGTCACTTTTGTGCTTTGAATTACAGTTGAGTTACACAAGGCCGAGAA
Source organism: Electrophorus electricus (assembly GCF_041902795.1). Classification (NCBI taxonomy): domain Eukaryota; kingdom Metazoa; phylum Chordata; class Actinopteri; order Gymnotiformes; family Gymnotidae; genus Electrophorus; species Electrophorus electricus. The sequence goes on along the minus strand of NC_137515.1, from coordinate 4,172,093 downwards.
TTTGGTTCCTCATAAAAAATTTATACAGCCCTCAAGGTTTTCCCAGTTCAACGTGATGGAGAAAAGGAATTGAGAGAGGAAAGTCAAACAGAGAATCAGTGGCAACTGTGAGGATGGAATCCTGATTGTCATGAAACAATGTTTAGGTTACCACATGCTGGCTTTGAATAAAAGTCTCTCTGCGGGGTAACTTACAAAATGCGATGTTCATTAAAAAATACAGGCGCATGTCACCGTCTGAATGGAAGGGGCCGAATTCCTCAGGCGTCGCTGTCAGGAGGGGGCGGGGCCATCGCACGGCACAGTAGGTCTTCCTCTTTCCTTGTGTTCATGGCTAGGTGCTGGCTACAGCACTTACCGCTCGCGCCCTGTCACCCCCTCTGGCTCCCCTCGCGCTTCACTCTCAGACGTGTGTCTGCATGCGCTTGTGCATGGGGCGCATCCCCTCCGAGCCCTGCGAGGACGCCTGTGAGCGCTGAGAAGAGGATGAGGAGGCCGAAGCCTTGCTGGCCTTGTCAAACGGCGCGCAGCCGTCCTGGCGGCCGAACGCCCCACCGCTGCCCTCGCCCTGGGCTTCGGTGAAGGAGACGGAGTCTCCAAGTGGCCCACCTCCTCGCTGAAGCTCGCGTTCGCAAAGCTCGATGGAGCTGCCGCCTGTGCCCAGCACGAAGCGCCCACTGTAGTCGTAGAGGCGGTGGCTGGGGCCAGCGCCCAGGGTGGAGTAGAGGTTGGTGAAAGACATACCCGTGGGCACCCGCTGCTTGCCCAGCGTTGCTGTGCCTGGGTTGCGTGCCTCCACGCTCTGACCCGCCGCCATGGCCACAGAGGGCGCCGCATGTTCCTTAAAGGTGTTGACGCTGTAGTAGCCATTGGTTGGGTCCTGTGGCAATGGAAAGAGGAGCAAAGACATAAGCCTCAGAGAGAGCATCAATGCCAAAGACGCCAATAGATCATTGAGTAGTTACAAGCCGTGTCTGCAGCTATTGAGCTGGTTCAGGATGCACTGGTTTTGTTTTTCTTAATCACAGTCTAATTCTAATTAACGACACCATTCACATTAACATCATCTGGCCAGACAATTACATACAGCGTAATCTTATTACAACAGGTCTGGCTGCTGTTGTGCAAAAAAAAAAAAAAAAAAACTGTGTGAAAGCATTTTTTTTTTGTCTCATGTTTATCCACACTCAAAGCCAAGGTCAAGTTCAATTATAGTCAGCATGACATAAAAATTAGGGAACAGACTGATAAGTGCTCCATGTTAAGAAGATTACATGGTTTAGTAGTGTGAAATAGTCATCTCCAGCATAAACAGTCAAATCCTGTTATCAGCTAATTAAATGGGCCTTGATGATTTGTGTTCGCATTAGCATATGTAAAATAATCTCTTCAAAAAACTCACTGTTTATTTTTGGTGTGTGTACATATATATATATATATATATATATATATATATATATATATATATATATATATATATATATATATATATATAAATATTATATATATATATATATATATATATATATATATATATATATATATATATATATATATATATATATATATATATATATATATATATATATATATATATATAAAAAACGATATTGGCGATTACAGGGAAAAAAAAGTAACTGTGGTTTCATCTACACCTTTATACCAGAAGTATGAACATGACCCTATAGGGGCTGACACTTACAAGACCTGTTAAGAATATACAGTTGGGCATATGAAGGTGATTCTAGATTCTAGCAAGTCAGGCCTAGATGACAAATTCCAGATAACCAGAGATATAGAGTATAATAGGCCAAAAAAGTAATATTTCCCTAGACCTAGACCAAAAACATTCCCTAGACCTGTCTGGAATGTGATATAAGTAAAAGTGGAAGTACTTGAATTAATTTTTTAGATATTATTATTCCAGCTAAGTGCAAATGTAGTCTGTCAAATCTGTCATCCAAACCCTGGGGCAAAATGGTAATGAAATGGACACATATCAATATTAATCTTTTCGTTAAACAGACTGCACATACATGGGGCAAAAATGACCCCATTACTTTCCAGTAACCAAAACCTATAATAAAATATGGCATCGGGTAGATTTAACTGCTTATAGCCAGTCACGGTAAGAGCCTGTTCATTCAAAAGGTAACTTTAATCACTCCAAAAAATTCTCTGAAAACAACCAAACACAGGTATTGTTTAAAATGCTGAGGTGGCTGGCAGCTGTTAGCCTTCTCCTAGGCCTCCATTATAAATTATGTGCCTCTACAATTTTTCGATAATTGAATTTTGGATGAGTTTGATAAAGAACAGTCTGGCAAGGGTCCTTAATAAAGACGGACGAATGTGAGTGAGTTCTCCTGGCTGTGCCCGGAAGCCTGTGCCAGTCACCTTAATGTGCTGGAACTCTTGTTCTTCTTCTTGAAGCACCTCCAGCTGCTTCAGAACGGACTCCTGCTGGAACTCACCGCGCTCCATCTCCGGAGGGAGAGACAGGGACAGGGTGGGAGGGGAGGAGAGAGACAAATCGAGAAGGAGAGAGTGTGAGGGAGAGAGATAAAGAGTGCAACAGCTACAGAGCAGCATACCGCAGTAGTACCGATGCCTGTTTCAAAGCGTACAGAATACATATGGTGTGCGTGGTTCCTGAAACAGCACCAGACCACCACACGTACAGGTCTGCTCTGGTCCGGTTTGACTGGCGGACGGAGACCTGCACTGGCAGGACTCACCATCATTTGCTTCATGTTCGTGTGCTCGTCCTGCTCCCGAGTTGCGTTGTGGTCCTTGTGAACAATCTCCACCCGAATGTCATTTTTTGCAGAGACCACCCCTTTGAGACCTGTGAGACATAGCGCTGATTAGCTGGGCCCACAGATTCAGATTCTGTGGAGCTTCAAAAGAGCTGGCCTGCTCTCCTCCCTCTGAGCCGGTCTCGACTGTCCCTGTGCTCTAGTCAGATCACAGCACTCTACTTAGTCTATCAAAGAAACGGGCACTGGCGGTTTTCTCAGAGTCGTGCCGCTAATTTGAAAAAGAGGGAGTTAAAAAGGAAAGAAGAAGAGAAAGGACGTGTCAGAGGACTAGCCGTGTCTTTCATTCAGCCGTAATTGTGCTCGGGAGTTCTCTCTGTCAGGCATGTAACTGCACAGACAGGTGAGCAGGTGCATCTGGGTAGTTGCACACACATGCATCATGCAAACCAGAAAGGAACGTTTGGGGAAAAAAACTTAATGCTGGCTTGTCAAGCCTGCCAGGAGCAAATACAGCCAACATCGGAAAAAAAAGCCACGTTGCATGAAAATGTCTATCACGGGCGAATTTATGTGGAGATAATGTGTGAAAGTTTGATAAATGCAACTTAAAAACCATAAAAGGCAACATTGTTGGAATAATCACAATCACAGAAAGACCAAAATGTTGGTTCTGGCGATCTGACATAATGAATTAAACAGCTTTTGGGATGCAGGGTTGAAAGTAAGCCTTGGAACTTGAGGTTCGCGTCATCTGACATGCGAGACAAAAGTGATAATTGGAATCCCCCCCCCCAAAAAGACACTGTTATATTCATTTAAGAGTACTATCTGTTTTCATGGTGTTATAGAACACAGACCGCTCCGAATACTGTGTCACCATGCCCTGTGGAGTTAGCTTAAAACTCTGATCGTCTCCGAGGACGTGTTCTAAACTCAAGGTGAGGAGCTACTCCAGTGTTATTTTATTCCTTGCCCATTTATCAGTGCCGGAGAGAGTAAGAGAGGACGTGCAAGAGAGAGAGAGAGAGAGAGAGCGAGCAGCAGAGCTTGTGTACTTACTCCTCTGGAGACGAGCACAGCAGAAGGCCCCCAGGGTCCCCATGAGGACCACGAGAGCCAGGAAAGCTCCCACTGCAACCCCAATGATGACGGCCAATCGCAGGGACCCTGTAGAGAACACAGAGTCAGCGGGGGGTTGGGGAGCGGTGCGGTGATCACAGCCACCATGGTAGGAAAAAAAAAAAACCTGCATGCAATCTAGTCCACATGTCCATTTGTCACACGGGAAGATGTAATAAAGCCAGGTGAGAAGCCCTCCTGTGCATCTCGGCGCTGCACAGCGCTACAGGGAGAGCTGGCAAACTGACCCCTTTGAATAAGCCCTCTTTGCTCCTTGGGAGGCAGATCTAATAAATGAAAATGGGGCATCGGTTGAATGAGAAATCACCATCTAATTCCACATAAATATTTCAAAGGGCTCATAAATGCAAGTAAAAGTGATTTAGGGCAATTTAAATTAGATTACAAATTTAGACGTTAGTTCTGAACATCTAAATGCCATTATGGAATTTTGCAGACTTAAATTGTTGACATTTACCCAAGTAAAGGAGCTTATCAGGGACTCACTGACCTTATGCTTGAAATAATCAAGGCAGCCCTTTTAATCACTCTTAAGACAGGGATAAACCAGACTTCACATTCACACACACACATATACACACGTACATACGCACACACACATGTACCAACACACACACGCATACAGCCATACACACATGCGCCCTTGGGCCCGTGAGCATAAAACACAGAACTCCAACCTTGTTCCTTGAGACGGATTATCTCGGTGTCAGAGCCAAAGCTGTTCCATGCCGTGCAGTTGTAGATGGTCTGAAAGTCGGCGGGCACGATGTTGCTCATGGTCAGCGTGGAGATGACTCCCTCCTCTGTACTCACCGTCTCCACAGTGTACCTCCCAGACGTTCCTGACTCTAGCACCGTCTCCTTCCAGGACCAGGCCTTCAAGAAAGTGGAAGGGAATTTTTGGGCTGTGCTGGTCTATAAGAAAAACAATCATCGTCCCTATTCCCTTGGCTCCTCATACAGATGATATGAGGTCCTGGATGAATGCAAACAGCACAGAGGCATAAAACCAGTTTCTAATACACACACACACACACACACACACCCTTAACAGTACTCTAGAGGTACAAAAGAGTGCGGGACAGACATTTCTTTTAGGCACCATTAGTCGAGGGCCATAAAGTTAGCCATGCTTCATAGAATTGTATGTCATATATCATTGCCTATTATTTCCCCTTATTCTGCAGGGCACTGCCCAGCATTCCATATTGGAGGAACTTAGCAAAGGTTTCGTGACGGTGGTGGAGGCTCTTCCTGCTGCAGGCTGGCTGATACTGGGGAGGAGATCCATCTGAACATGAGTACAGACCTCCTGGCTACTGGCCCACCGCTCTATCAATGGCCCATGTTACAGAAGAGAGCCGTTTGTGGCGCAACACAGAGCCAGAGAGAGTGGCAGAGAGGGAGGAGAGGAGCACTTACGATGCGATCCGGAGGTGGCGTGCTGCGGATGAAACACTGGATCTGGCCCTTTTCTCCATACAGGGCTTGCTGGGTCTGGGTGCTGGAGATAGTCGGGGGGCCTGAAAGCACGTGCGACGATCAGTCAGCAAAGTTGGCTCAGATCTGATCTCCGCACACTGCCACACACTCCCACGGGCCCAACACCCTTTCACCCTAACACTCCACTGCCCCACCCTAGCACAACCCACCACCCCGCGGGCCCAACGCCACACCAGCCCCACCACCTACTGCCCCAAGACACCCCACAGTCCCAACACCCCATAGTGCCATGCACTATGGTAGCAAAAGCCAGCCCTCTGCAACGGCCTTTTTATATAAATAAAATGGTGGTTTTAAACTGGTTTTGGTTATTTTAAGATGAGGCCCAGTCTTGTGTCAGTTATTTATTTTTTGAAATGTGTAAATCGCACACAGGAGAGAGATAATGGTGGCAATGATAAGAGCTCAGAATGGCCTTGGCCAGGCACCATTCGAAGGATTGAGGGGTTTTTCCCCTTTACTTTAACCTTTACAAAGCGGGGATGACAGTACCTCCACTCAAGAAACATAATCTCATGAGCTCTCCGCTCTGTGCAAATTCAGGCACCGTTCCCCAGTCCCTTGTTTATAATGTGGATGAAGACTCTTACTTGAAATGATCACAAATGCACAATCACAACAAAGACGTGCATCTTCGTTTCGCCTCTTCCCCGGCAGCAGCTTATTATGTGACCCAAAAAGAAAAACGGATTCTCATTTAACCCGGAAGGCTGAGGTCTCCACGCTGGTCACAGTCCTACCAGTGAAAGCCCGGAACAGCCTGCTATGCTCTCCTGCCCGCTGCAATTTTGCCTCTCCAGAACACGGGGAACAATGTTCGCTTGTCCCCCTCTTAATTACGCATGGCCACAAAGATGCGGATTGGGAAGGGGGAGAGTGTGATAACATCCCACGGCTTTTCAGATAAAGTCCTCCGGGAGAGCCAAACCAATCTGACAGGGGACGGTGGCTGTAAATGAGCACTATAATTAGACAACTTTATCTTACGGCCCCAGCCCTGGCGTGGCCTCTGAACAGGGGAGGGCGAGAGACAGGGAGGCTGTAGAGATTTGTCCGCGCGAATAAGAGGAAAAGGAGGACACAGATCCGGAATCCCAACCATGCGGATATGCACCCCCCCACCCCCCACCCCTTCCCTGTTTCTGGTGCCATGACCCACTAGAACTAATGTTAATTACATGGTCTTTCTGGACTGGGGTTGAATGGGCTGAACAGGGGAGCCTGCTTTCTGAGTGGTTTTTTTTTACTCTTAATACTGCTGGATAATAACTACAGCAGTGAAAACAAAACCACAGATCTGGTGCAGGATCACAGTTCCTTCGTTGTTTTATTGGAATCATTTAGTACGGATGCAGTAATTATCTATACTGTTTTTCATGAGTGGGTATAAAAGGAACTAATTTGGTTATTTGATTAATTTTTCATTATTAGAACTATAATCATATTTTCTTTGCATCCAGATAATCCCTTGGATGTGGGCTATTTAAGCATTAATGTGTCCCTCCGCTCGGCTCTGTATAAAAACTCCATGCAAATATTTGATGAGAGTAATGTTTTCAAAATGACATTAGATACAGTCAAAGAAGCGCGGGCTGTAGCGTTTCGGTACTGTGTCCCCCCCCCAGAGTCACTGGGCAGCAGCCCAGACGGTTGCAGAGACAGTGCCCAGGGAAAGCAATGCAGATGAAGAATTCATACAGCATTAAAGGGACTTATTGCCTCGCCGAAGATGGATTGTGTTACTGCAGTGGCTTAAGGGTGTCAGGCTTTCCATCAGAACAGACAGAATGCATGCCCTGCACGCCTCCTCTCTACTGGTAGCTCGAATAAGTACAGAGAATAAAAGTATGGCATAAGAAATGCTTTCCTTCTTCCACTTGTTAGTATTTGATGCATTTGATAGTATTTTTTAGTATTTGTTTGCATGTTGCCACATGAATTTTATGATTCGGTCACCAAAAGACAATTTCTCCTAAACGGAGGGGTCAGTCAATACATTGAAATCAACTGGACAACCCGGTATATTCCTCAAGGTTCACTGCATAAATACATATGAATCTTGTTTAGGATACATTGATTACTTCGAACAAAATATTTTATTTAACCCAGGCTAAAGGTACCAAAATGTTTAAGCTAAAGCACTATCTGAAAACATCAAGCAAGGCCTAGTGCAGTTTGACTGTAAGAGTACTGGTTAAATAAGTGTTTATGTCAAAGGTGATGTTTTCTAGCAAGCCTATCAAAAAGACCAGTAGACTGCTTCTGGCCTTCGATGACCTCATCTCCCGGTTGCCAGACTAAAATTAGCATGTCATTTTTGAATCGCATAAGGCGTCGATTATGGAATTATGCTCTTGCTGCACTGGCCAATGAACACTCAACACTTTAGTGACCACCTGGGATGAGTTCAAGTGCGTTTACCGTTCACTGTAAGGGTTACTTCCTTCTCCCCAACTCCGACGCGGGGAACCACAGCTCGACACACATATTTCCCAGCGTCCTCTGGTTTCACTGCCTTCAGGGTCAGGGTGTTCTCATTGCTGAGCACCTGCACAAGAGCACGTTGTTTGAGTCACATCTTTGAGACTTTTTAAATATATTTCCTTTTAACTTGCTTGGTTACAGTATTAAGTGAAAATGGACAGATGCAGTGTGCTCTGTAAATGGGACACACATGTGCTGCATGTTTCCACAGTAACACGTGTATCTCCGAACTCTCCCATCTAATGACCACTGCAGTGATCTGCTTAATTACGCTTTAACAGTCAAACTCGGTTCCGTCCCACCATCATGCGTACCACTCCGTGGCCCCGTTTCATCCAAACAATGGTGAGGGAGGGATTCCCTGTCCATGCGCAGTTGAATATGGCGTCTGAGCCCAGGTCCACCTGCAGCGACTGGGGTTCGGCGGCTAGGCGGGGCCCAACTGCAGCGAGAGCAAAGCGCGAGGTCAGTCACTGAAACAGCCAGGCCACATCTACGCCAGTGCTAAAGCTATATCAGCATCACGCATCTATGTCACATCTACGTCAGGGCTGACGCTGTGCACAGAGATGGTGGAGAGGCAAAGTGATCTCACAGTAGACGTCCACGTTGCGGCTGACATTAGTGCTGCCCAGGGCGTTGGCCACCTCGCAGGACACGGGCTCGGTGAAGAAGGAGTGGTCCACCACCACCTCGTAGCTGTCTCCCACCACAGACCTGATCACGCTGCCCCCCTTCGCCCACCTAAGCGGCAACGAAACAATGATGCATCCGCACGCACGCGCACACACACAGAGCGAGAGAGAGAGGGAGGAAAGACAAGCTCCTGAGAACTCTGTGGATCAAAGGCTTTGTGGAAGATGCTTTTTCCCAACCCAATCACTGTGATCATCTCTTATTTACATGGTGTTCTGCAACCACAAAAGGGACATTCAGGATGTCTAATGTAATTTTCGAGACAGCATATACTTTCTTCCCCCCTCATTTGTGTTTTTTTTCCTTGCCATTGCCATCGACAGCACGCGTCTCCTGAAGGAAAGGAATCAAAGATCACATTACAAGATTCTCACATATTACCTCTGCAATTTATCTCCCTTTGATGCCCCTGCTGTTATGCAAAATATGCAAAATATATAAGTTGCCAGTGCAACCGCCAGCAGTAGGCTGGGTAGTGATGGGGAGTTCAGGCACACAGCCGATGGATGATTGGTTGTGTTTTATTAGGGACAAAAAACAATCTAGTGAAATGAAATTCGATTGTGTTTTTGATGTATGTTCAGACTGCAGTTTCAAACAACAGTCCGTTTCTGTACTGGTGCTGTCCAGTGGAGATGGATCCTCGATTAACTCGGAAAAGGAAGGAGAGTGAAAATAGTGAGCTAGTTTCACCTGAAGTAATAGTGTAGATGAGAAAAATGACAGCGTCAGTCTTAAGAGAACAAACACAAAAGACTTATTTTATTTTAAAATCAGGCTGATGGCAAAAATTTGTTTCATCCTTTATCCATATAAAAAATTCTATTTCATCATATCTACATAAGCTGTTTAGAATATTACTGCAAACCTTCGTATCACTGCTAAGAAAAAAGAAAATGTAGCTAACTGATTACTTGGATCTTTGACATTTAAATGTACTGCTGCCTTAGTGTAACTGAATCAAACCCAGAGCAGTATAAGAAATAAAAAAAAATATTCTTGCTCAAAGCCATAGCCGCTTTAAAAGGCTTCGGAAAATACACTCAAACTGTTAACAATAGGCCAATTTTCAATGTTTTCTGAAGCAAGAGGCTTCACACTGAAGAGTTGTGGCAAGCTGATCTCAAGAAAACAAGAAGAGAGGCAATACGTAAACATGGATTCATCTACATCACTAAATGCTGCACGGTGAGCGTGCCATCCAGCGGCGGCGCGACGGAGACGAGATGGGGTTGCTAACGCTGTGATTCAAAATTCAGTAATCTTTTAGTCTGCTCACTGAACCAGCATGGGCGTCTGGCGCGCGCGTCCTCTCTGCCGCGTGAATTATTCAGCGGTGCTCGTGCGTCTACGCGGGAAACGCCGCGACCAGAAGCGGCTGCCTCGGAAAGGAAATCGTTTGGCTTTTTGAGGTAGTGATGGTTCCTGATGAGTCCTGTCTGTCGCGGCATCTCCGTGCCCGGGAATGGGAATGGTGGGTGGCACCTACTGTCTCCGCTAGGACCCCTACACTTTCCCCCATGGGCTGAAACAAACAGCGTGACACAGGGAGGCTGACGCCCGCTGAAGGTGCACCTCGAATCCGTTCGTGTCAAAACCGTTGCACGCGCGCCCCAAACATGCATGACGGAGGAACAGGAGATGACAAATTCGCCTGCAAACAAAGCCTCCAGCGCCAGCGCCAACAGTAATGCATGGAGGAATCTGAAGTGTACTTTATTCGCTGGCAGAGACATAAAAACACACCTTGCCTTCCACCCTTGGGTCCTCTCCTCCATCACCCACACCTTCAACATGGATGAGGGAATCAACAGCAGAAAACCCATATGCTAGGACTGGTTTTCATTCACACAGTTCTCCAGACAAAATATTCTCCACTGGGTTCTGTCTTCTCTGTATAGAGAATCCAGCTGCATGGTTTGAGGGACCTTTTATTATTTTTGTGGTTGAGACTAAAGTGAACCTTCAGACAAAGTACCAACTTTATGGCCTGTCAGGAAAGAAACTCTTGGCCAGATGCATTTGTAGTTGGGCACTTTCCCTGCCCTCCATTCCGAATTCCTTCCTGGTATGTGCTGTTCCTCACTCCCGGAGCAGCGCTGATCCAAGCCTTTGCTTTTCTCTTTAGAACTTAAGCCGCATCTCCAACATGAAGCTAAAAAATTCCATTCCAACTTGCTGTTGGTTTCACATGAGGACGGAACGCCTCACGCAAATGCTATCATGATGAGAGCCATTAATCTCAGCCAGTGCGGCAGAGCAACAGCAAAGAGGACCGCGTAATTTCTTAGAATCAAGATCATATTTTAGTAATGCCCTTGTAAACAGGACAGTAATGGCTTCTGCTGTGACTGCTTCCCTACACGAGGGGCCTAATGCGCACGCCAAGCTGTGTCTCAAAAAACAACTCGTCCCTTAAATGAATGCAAATATTCATGTAAACAAAAATGTGCATGAATATGATATTGGGTAGTGAACAAAATCCTTCCTCTTGTTTTCCTTTCCACAGTCTAATCCCCTTTGAACATGAGTATAATGCCCCAGAGGCTTTCTCCTGCCATCAATAATTAATTTTTTCTTATTGTCATAATTAAATGGGTGGGGGTGGGGGGTGGAGTGGGTGGAGAGAGGGCGGATCAGTTTTATTAACACTGCTCTTGTGCAGCATGCAAATGTGAAGCCGCGCCAACTGTATGCACCCCGTGCTCTAGATCAGCACGGAGCAGAGAGGAGGCCCTGTCCAGCCGCAGGTGACCAGAGGGAAGCAGCCTTGCGGGACGTAGGCAGTCAGGCTAGGGAGAGTCCCGCAGGCCGACATGTCACCCCTGCTTCTCTTTCATTAATAATCAATAACTGCATTGGAAGGGAGAGAGGGAGCTATGAGTTCCTGGGGGGGGGGGGGGTTGAGGCTGTTCTCCTGTTTTAAATGGATCCTGGCTCTGATACCACTGCTTATGATGAAAGAGGAAATGCGTGCTCCCTGGCAAAAATGGTGGAAGACAAAATGTGTGCAGTGAAGGCACTGATAAAAGGTAGTGTAGGAGAGCAAGAGACAGCGAGCGAGAGAGAGAGAGAGAGAGAGAGAGAGAGAGAGAGAGAGAGAGAGAGAGAGACAGCGCACAGATAGTGAGAAAGAGTGAGAGAGAATCCTTGATCACATACCTTACATACCTAGGTGTGTGTGTGTGTGTGTGTGTGTGTGTGTGTGTGTCTGTGTGTGTGAATATACATCTGTGTGCACTCACCTGTAATGAGTGACAGGTGGATTAGCCTTGGCAGAGCAGTGGAACCTGACCAGATTGCCTTCCAAAATAGGCTGTGGCTCCACTGAGAGATTCACCAAAGGGAGGTCTGCATGAGACAGAGGACCATGTCAGCGTTGAGCAACCCCAGCACACAGACAGACAGACACACACACACACACACACACACACACACACACAAAAACAAGCACATCCCCTCTCTCACACACAACTGCTAATGAAACATTCATCAGAAATGTTCTTTGGAGGTAAAAGAACAAAACCTAACAAGTCATTTAAAAAACAGAAATGGCTTGATAATTAATTTTCTCTGTAATAGGAGCTACTCTGCATTAAGATTAACTGGACTTGTTCCTTGCCTGCTAATTGCCAAATTAGAATTTAAATAACTTTTAAAGCCCCTGTGATTAAAGAGAGTGCTTGCTGAAAGTAACAAACACATTGATTATACAATGTAAACAAATGGTGTCTAAATGTACCTGAATCAGGCGAGATATTCAACTGTCAGAACTTTTTCTGATGGCTTTCACAGAAATGAACCAGACCTTAACTAACATTAGCTTGGGACAAGAACATCCAAGCGGAGTGGAAAATGGACAAAGGGGGTATAATGTCTCTATAAATCTTGTTCAAAATTTTGGTGAAGGCTAATGAACGACTAAGTGAAAGGCATGCCTAAGGTGTTTTTTGATAGTGTGGGTCTCCATGTGAGAGGATAAGGCCCACCTGCTAAAGCTATTGAGCTGTCCTTCTGAAACACAGTGAGGTGACTTTAATCATAACCTTCAGACACAACAAAGCAGAGACCCACGGTGAAAGATGAGAACTACCGAAACATTATCATGAAACAGGCAGCGCACCGGTTATTCACAGACCCCACACCAGACTCCATATCTGATCCTACATCAGATGGCCACAGAGGATTCTTTATTCAAGCTTTACTGCCTTTTTTTCTTGCCGATAAAGCTTCTGTTCATTTACCGATTCAGTCAGAGTGATGGTGTCAGACGAGGCCTCTCCACCTGTGGAGCACCTGCCGCAATCACTCAACACTGAAGAGATGAGGGTTGTTGGACAGGCCTGAACAACTCATCACTTTATTAGGCACATCTGCTCTACAGCTTCTCGTAACAGGCTGTGATGCTCCTCAGGACGGACAAGGTGCTTTTCATATGACCTCCAAAGAGAAGACAACTCTTTCACTTGAGTAAGAATCCTGAAATTGATTACGTTTTTATTCCCCCACTGAGCTGGCGAAGAGCACCGAGTCAAGGCTGCCTCGTGTACAGAGTTGTATAAAGTACTAACCACTAGAGAGAAGAGGGAGACATTGTCATTGTATCTGCTGCTTCAGTTTGATTTTCCAATTATATGAGTCTAAACCAGGATAGTGCGCTGACAGGAAACTAATTTCAAGTCTGAGTCGATATTTATTTTACGGGTCTGGGTGTACCATTGACATGAGTGTATTAGTGGGTGTTAAGCGTTATCTAGGGCAGCTACGCCAGTAGCATCTTTCAAGTAAATAGTAAGAAAGGTAGAAGCTAGCAGGCATCTCTGCATTTCTACTTAAATCAGGGATCTCCAGAGTTGCCTTGTGTGTGAGCTGCTCAAGGATGAAACCTTTCAGAAGCTACTCAGTAGTGAGTCATAGGTTCCTTACATCTGGCCTCAGTTATGAGAGTCAGTCCTCACTAAATCAATTTTAAAATGCTTTGGTTGTTGTTTGTCTTCGTGTTCTTCTCAAGTTATTGAGCTGAACGGGCAGTTTCCTTTAAGATATTTTTAAAGAGGGTGAAATGCTATTCACAAAGCAAATTTCTTAAACATAGTAGTTAACCTAACCTGTAAAAAGGAGTAGCATTTTAGCCTGTTCTTTATTATACATATAATATGTTAATATATATAATAAATTATAATTATAATTATTTATACATATATTTATGTCTCATGTTTATTATGTCTCGCAAGCCTTCAGCCTTCTCTAATGACTAATATAAAGCTATCTGATGCCACTACAAGTTGATTAGATGATACAGACTGAAAGTTACAGGAACTGAAACACTGCTTTTTGTACCATGGGAAAAAAAAATATGTTAATAACTTTCACAAATGACTACAATTTTAAATGTTGTGGTTTAGAAGCTACAGGGTGGAGACCCCTCTCATGAAAAATCTTATTTCCTTCTTTCACACTCCTGAAAATATGGCAAGCAGGTCTACCAGCTCCTAAAGGTTTGAATGCGATTAGAGGCCCAATGACAACAGCAGTCGACAGCGTGCGATTTCTCATTAACAATCAACCGCCTTCAGTTGCAGAAAATACGATTGTACCTGAGCCAGCTGCTTCATTCATAGCACCCTGTGGTGAGGGGCTTCATCATTGGAGAACACACCTGCAGGCTTTCTGAATTAGACACTGCAAACTGTAATGTGTGCTGGCAGTGACAGTAATGGAAAGTGTTAAGCATAATACAATGTGATGGGGGGTGGGGGGGGGGGTACTAAAAAACAGCGAAAGGATCAAGTGTACAGGAGCCATTCATTTGTGTCCCCAAGGCGCTTATACACTTTCAATGGATTTTTTGTGATTGTAAGAACAACAAAACTCAGGGGCAATTTATGAGAAATGGAATATATGCCTCTGTTTTCCTGTCCAAATACACAATAAAAGTCATGTTGTTTTCCTTTTTTTTTTTTCATTCTTTTAACAACATTGCTGCAATACTCAGGGAAGATGTTAGGTCTCTGAATCTTCCTCAAGACCAATTACAACTTCTTTTTAGAAACCACTTTATAAGCCAATTTACACAAAGGCAGACAAATAAAGAGTGGAGCAAAGTGTGAACTTGTTAACAGAGTGGTGGCTCTTGTGACCGCGGAGACAGGAGTCTATTTTTGTGAGGGGGTTCTCGGGGGTGGAGGGGCCAGGGGAGCCGTTCCTCTGGCTTGATGAGGCGCCCCTCGTCACCTCCTCTCCATCCGGGAGATGAGGCATGGCGGCTGCCGAGAACGTGCAAGTCGCCCGGGGCTCTGTCATGCTGTGCTTTCGCCTTTGCATTTGGCTGTTAATTACTCCCAGCGAAACCGCAGTGTTCCGATGCTGCTCTCATCCACCACGCAGAGGTACGGGAGCAGAACGTGGCGCTGCCGGCCATCGATCCTGACTGTTTACCTCCCAACCCACACCCACCCCCCTCCACCCCCACCCACGATTAAGTTCGCAGGGGCTGAGAGAATGAGAACGCTCTGGCAGATGACACGTGGGACGAGCGGAACCCGAGGTGCAACAAGAGCATCTATGGGGGTGGGGGAGAGCAGTCTCACAAATCCTCTGAGCGCTGTTGAACAGTCTCCCACAAGCTCTGGAAGAGCGTTCGGTTAACATTCTAATCCTAGAAAATGTGTTCTACTGAAAAAAAAAAAGTAATTTAATAAGGGTTAATGGAGGAAATGTACTGAGTGCAGTTTGGAAGGCAGCGATGACCTTTAGAACACAGAAAATGCAAATGAAGCAAAAAATATTAAAAGCATATGCCAGCATTTTACTGGTTCATTTGTGATGGGTGGTGCTGATATTAAATTGGCTCAGTGAGTGGAAGGTACACCACATTTATCTGTAACGCCCAGCATTCTGTAGAAATAATCAAAAGTGATCTATAACAGTATTTCATCTCAGTGTAGTAGGGGATTATGTGAGTGTAAGCGGTAGGTACTAAAGCAGACAACAGGTAATAAATCTGACCGGAAAGATTCAGCTCACAGTATTAACTTCAGCGTCCATGAGGGTTCTGGTTGCAGTCCCTGAGAGATGAGTACTGTAGATTCTGGGCACTGTCAGGGGAAGAACGGATGAAGGGCTTATAAATGATTGTTTGCTGTCGGTTCCGTGGAGAGAACCAGCCTAGCGTGGGACACAGTACAAAGCAGTGCACCTACGTGGGATGCCCGCGACACGCAACAGAGCTGCACAGTACAACTTTATTTGCTCTTCGTTATTCGGTAGAGCGGTGACAAATATCAGCGTGATCGAATACGTGGTGAATAACAGACTTTGATGCGAACGCAACACATGCAGGAGGGAGGTCTATTACAAAAAGAAAAAGCTATATAAAGGGATCGGTAATGAGGCAGCCGTCGCTGAGAGGCCAGCGCTTCCTCATGTCTGCCTAATGAAGCCCATTAGTTGTTTCATGTTTCTCAATTTGATCATGCCCGCAGGTCTCCTCAGTTTCCCACAATGCAAGAGTGGCGCCCGATCTAGCACCTGCCCACCATTAACAGTGGCATGGAGGTCTGACAGGAATGTGCACACGCATGGGGGGGGAGAACGAGGATCTCGACCAAGGGGGCGGAGGGAGGCCGGGGGCACCTTGCAACACTCCACAGTTACCTATTCACCAAACACCAGTTTTTCTTGCTGGTGCACCCAAACAGGTCTGCCTGAGGTGTCCAGTGTGGTTCCTACTTCAGACTACACCCTTGTGCCACCACCCCAGTCCTCCTGCAACTGAGCTAAGCATATTTACCTGTTGCAGTTAAAACTCTGCCAAAAATGTACTTATGTCTCAGAGTTAATGAATCCCAACATCACAAGACACAGCTTCAGGTATTCAGAGAGAGAGAGTGCACACAAGCGGTAATTGGAAAGCTAATCTCAAGATAGCACATGTAGCCAGACTGGCTTTATTTTTCATGATAAGCCTCATTTATCTGCACATGAGTGAATTTAAAACCCAAGGTAAAAATCTGAGTTAAAAAAAAAAGCATACTTGAGGATCCATGCACCCTGTTAGAAGGGGAGGGGTTTAGAGTTTATTGCAACTCTATTCCAGTGCATGTGCCTCTCATCCAGAGTAACTTACTTATATATATATATATAAGTATATATATATACACACACACACACACACACACACACACTGATATAACAGTATATATCAGTATGACACTTTGGGAATTGAAATTGAATCCAGGATCCTGGTATTCCTAGCACCTGGCCCTACTTGCACTGCCAGGTGAACCACTCTCAGTTTTGGCTCTTACTTACCTGTGACCACACACAACCCTGCAGGACAATAAAGCAGAATTTACAGCCCGGAATACTAGAGCTGTCAAAAGTAATGGCTTCCTAAACACTATTTTATGCTATATTAGACATACTAAACATGTTTGAAAGGTCCATGACAATTGAAACATGCTTTGTTCAAAATGTTTCATTTGGTTATGATTTCCTAATAGAAATCAGGTACATTTTGCCCCACTTATCATATTTAGAGATGAATGTTTACTGACAGCTGAAGTTATATAAATGCAAATGATCCTCCCTCCAACATCAGGTAACGTGTCCTTGGTGAGTGATACATTAATACACTGACTTAACACCCACAATGAGCACGTCAACATTTATAGACAGCATTTGGGTATATGAAACACACACACACACATACACACATACACACACCGGCCACTTTATTTGGTACAGCTGTTCAACTGCATGTTCACACAAATATCTAATCAGCCAATCACATGGCAGCAGCAACTCAATGCCTATAGGAATGTAGATATGGTCAAGATGACCTGCTGAAGTCCAAACCAAGCCTCAGAATGGGAAAAAGGTGCTTTATGTGTCTTTGAATGTGGTGATAGATGGGATAGTTTGGGTATTTCAGAAACTGCTGATCTACTGGAAGTTTTCATGCCATCTCTAGGGTTTACAGAGAGTGGTCCGCAAAAGAGAAAATATCCAATGAGCAGCAGTTCTCTGGGCAAAAAAGCCTTGTTTATGCCAGAGGTCAGAAGAGAATGGGCAGACTGGTTCAAGCTTATAGAAAGATAACTCAAATAACTACTCGTTGCAACTGAGGTATACAGAAGAACTTCTGAAGGCAAATGTGTCAAACCTTGACATAGCTGGGCTACAGCAGCAGAAGGCCACAGCATGTTCCACTCCTGTTAGCTAGAAATGGGCAACTGAGGCTTGAATTGACAAAGGCTCAGCAAAATTTGACAATAGAAAATTGGAAAATTATTGCCTGGTCTTGATATGTCTTGATTTCTGCTTCGGTATTTGGATGGTAGGGTCAGAATTTGGCATAAACAAAATGAAAGCATGGATTCATCCTGCCTTGTATGGTTCAGACTGGTAGTGTAATGGCGTGGGGGACATTTTTTCTTGTCACACTTTGGAGCCCTTGGTAATAATTGAGCATTGTTTAAATGCCACAGCCTACAACCTGAGTGTTGTTGCTGACCATGTCCATCTCTTTATGACAACAGTGTGCCCATCTTCTGATGGCTATTCCAACAGGAAAATGCGCCATGTCACAAAGCTCAAATCATTTCAAACTGTTTTCTTGAACATGACAACCATCGTGTCAATATGGACCAAAGTCTCTGAGTAATGCTTCCAAAATGGGATTCAACCCGGTTCTAGCAAGGTGTACCTAATAAAGTGGCCAGTGAAGTGTATACACACACACACACACACACACACACACACACACACACACACACGCACACGCACACGCACAAACACACACACATACACACACACACACATACACACACACACACATACACACACACACATACACACACACACACACACACAAACACAAGCACAAACACATACACACACACATACATGTATAAATTTGGCTGAGAATGTGGGGCAGTGCACTTCTGAATTATTTATTGAAGAAGAAGTGCGGGAAAAAACAAAGAGCGCTATGCTATGCTAATGTGCTAGCCCAGAGAGCCACTCACGCTGAACATCGATAGTGACGGTGGCCTCTTTGCCATTGGGCGCCGCTTTGTTGGAGGCGCGGCAGGTGATGCGCTGGCCGCTCTCAACGTTCGCCGCCGAGATGAAGAGCGTGCTGACCGTGCTCTCCATCCGCCCATCCTTCTGCAGCATCTGCAGGAGAAACAACAAGAGCTCATTCAAAACAGCACGCGGGCGGGTGAGGCGAGAAAGTGTCAGAACGCATTTGATCTGCCATTCCCTCACGCTCCCCCGGAACAGAGATCAGAGACCCATTGCACAGACGTGTCATCAAATTGCTTCGAGGGAATCAGCCTCCCTGTTACTGGGCTTCCGAAGCACAGTGTGCCAAGGGCACAATGAAGAAGAAAACACCAACAGAGAGTGTGCCCCTCCGCAGACATCTGACTTTCGGCCCCGTGCAATACGCACGAGGCCTTTGGGTATTTACTAGTTTTGGCTGGGCAGATGCACTATGATGTGCAGAACACTAAACTCAGAACAAGAGTACAACCCGGGATCACTGAATCGCTTGCCTTAATCTGATATTAGAACTGTCGAGTTTTAAAATTACACTAAAACATAAGACAAAATTGCAGGCACAATTTAAAGTCATCAGCGATTATAGATGAACAGTGGTTTTTAGTCATGACCCCTTCTTATTGTAAGGAGAGTGGGGAGATACTAGGATTTTCATACCTCATTGGATACCGTCTAATTTAGAGTGAAGTGTCTGTGTGGGAACACTATTGCTCAAGCTCTCAGGGTGACCCAAAAGAAAATAAATAAAGAACAGGGCCGATTCTTCGAGGATATTGACTTCATCTATAACAGCCTGCTTCCCCTAAGCCGCAGCAGTTTCACACCCAGATTTAATCAAATCAAGCAATAAAGTGTGGCTGGGAAAATTTCTATCCTAAAGGAAGAAATACCACTATAAACTCTCCCAATTTTAAATGAGCGCCATTTTTTGTCGTTTGAATGCCGTTTTTCCCACTTTCATGTTTCTTCATTTAGAAGGACAACTGATGAGCAAAGTTACCAAATCATAAAACATTTATCAATTCTCAATTATGTTAAAAAATATCTCCTTAGATGGTTCCAAACCAAAACAGACATTTTGTCATCAAAAGCTTCCATGCTATTTCAGCATTCTGTTTAAAAAAAAAAGGAACGATCCCTTTTATCCCTTCTCCAAGTGCTTACTTGATTTACAAGACACTGCCCAAACTATCATTCAGGCTAATTGCTTTGCCAGGCGTTTCCTCCTCATTAAGGTGCTCCATCATTTCTGAAACGTTTTGAAAGTGGCTCCCGTCTGGCTGATTGGATTGGAAAGCAAATGTTCCCGTTAAGCGGCGGTAACCTGTGGCTAGTTTGCTTATGTCTAAATGAGGGCCGGATAATTAATGAGCAGGCTGTCTCTCTAGTGGGTTTCCGAAGGGTGAGCCTCACCACAAATAAGTAGATTACAACCTCCCATCATCGGGGGAACGCTCGCTCAAACACACCGCCATGCTTCTCTCAATTTCCTACCCAGAGCTGACAAAGTGAGCAAATTGCCCAGGAACACATCCATAATTGAGAGCTCTGGAATGTCTTCTTTTTTTGTCATATTTAAAGCAGAGTATTCGAGCTGCAGTTTGCCCTGAGGATTAAATTAAAAATTACTTGTCATTAAATTGACAGTGCCAACCTTTTTGAAGATGTGCAGGCGTGCGGAGATGGTTGCTTTATAAAATAGTAATGTTTCTCTGCAGTGTGGGTAGTGCATTCTGTATTTACATTACAAGTAGGCAGGCAACTTGTGATGTGATAAAATTTGTAATATATATACACCATATTATTTATATATATATATATATATATATATATATATATATATATATATATATATATATATATATATATATATATATATATACACACACACACACACACACACACACACACACACACACACACACACACACATATGAGGGAGGGACGGTGCGAATTGCAGTGAAGTACAAAAGGTGTCGGGAGAAATTAGTCATTTCGGACGGAAGTCCCTCATCAGCTATGCACGCCTAGTACGTGTGTATATGTGTGTGCATATTGCACTGACTGCACTTTCACAGCTGATATTTTTTAGATCCATTACCTTACATCAAGTTTTCTTCTATGCAGTTGCAACTTATTGCATAGATTGGAGTGGTGCAAAGCTCAACATGCAGCCAGTTCCATGCTCTGTGTACATAACGTGTTGTTCTTAGCGAAATGTGGGCTGGAGCGGTACCTTCGAGTACATAGCTCCGTTGAGCACTTCTCCGTTCCGGGTCCAGATGATGGAGGCGGCTGGTTTGGCGTTGTCGGCATGGCATGTCAGGTTCAGCGGGTTACCCGCCCTTAGGCTCACCACCGGGGCGCCAGCGATCACGGGGTCATCAGGAGGAACTGCGGAATGGGATGATGTTATATTTATTAGATCGTACTGCGTATGGCAAAAGGAATCTTCAAAGTTCGTGCAGAGAGGATTGCGCGTGCGGTGTACAGGGTGCCGGTCCATTATCTCGCGTGAGACAGAAAAAGAAAAAGAATAAGGAAAAAAAAAAAAGTCAGGCTGAAAGAAAAATAAAGAAAGAGAGAAAGAGAGAAAGAGAGAAAGAGAAAGACCTCAAAGGATGAGCGGGGGGGGGGGGGGGGCAAAATGTAGGTTCCTGAATAGCACTGATTGGGCCCCTCTCTTTAGGCTGCTCTGATCACCCTGGTTTCCATTCAAACGCGGGTGAATTATTGATTGAGCGCTCGGCTCATTAGAGAGCATATCTAGGGCAAGCCTAAATCAAAGGCGGCAAGCAGCTGGCACATCCTGACTACTCAAGAGAGACAGAGAAAGAGGTAGGGGGACAGAGAGGGGTGTCAAGGGCTCCAATGGGAGAGCTATTAAGGAGAGGAGGAGACATACAAAGATTACGAAAGAGTTCATTAGGAGGGGAACTGAGCTCCCCGATACCCAGCTCCCAGTTCTGGGCAAGTTACCGATGAGCAATTAATTGGTGTGTTGCCTGCAACCAATCAAATTGCAAGAACAATTAAGGCTTGGGAGCTAGAAAGAAGCACAAGTGAGGTGTTTACAGCTGGGCCGTAACGAACGACCTCTGTTTGTGTGCGGTGACTTCGGGAATGACGCCGAAAAGTTGAGAAGTGCATTCACAGCGCTGACCTTCGCTCTCATCTCTCTCAGCAGCCCTGCGGCGTTCGGAGGCTCGGCCTTGTTCTACGCGCTCATCTGTGAGCAAAGCCAGAGCTGATTTATTAGCCCAGATTACTTCACCGGAACCAATCAAGTCGCCCTCCAACCCGAGAACCCGTACGGTGCTGAAAGCGAATGAACAGCTCTCCACGCGGCTGCCACCATAAATATCGCAGTGCCGTCTGCGATCTTCCTGTCAAGGCTG
This sequence comes from Electrophorus electricus, assembly GCF_041902795.1. NCBI lineage: Eukaryota > Metazoa > Chordata > Actinopteri > Gymnotiformes > Gymnotidae > Electrophorus > Electrophorus electricus. The sequence goes on along the minus strand of NC_137515.1, from coordinate 4,150,039 downwards.
CCTTTTGGAGCAGAAGAAAGATAGAGAGCAAAGAGCTGAGAGGCAAGCACACCGAGTTATCAGTGTTCTAAAAAACGATTATTTCAAAAGAGGAAAACAAAGTGTACACTAGGAAAAAAGAAAACAGTGTCTCATGGTTACATCGACCGCTGCTGTTGGATGACGCACCAAAACCCCAGCAGGTCAAGACAACATCTATAGTGTGCTTCTTCATATGGTGATAATCCAAGGGAGATCAACCCTCTAAATCCATTTCTCTAAAGCCTGACAGTGCCTTAATCAACTTACCCATCATCATTACAGCCACGTTTGCAAATATGCCTCAGTCTAATGGCTCCAAATTGGTGATTTAACATGCCCAGTCAATAGATCTCTCTCTAGCAGGTCAACGGACTGAATTAATCGCCCCCGATTTAATTGCTGTTCAGAGCTCCAGAAACACTCCGACACTCCCTAACCAAAGCCTGGCTCCATGTCGCCGAATTACTTTTCTCTCTGCCCTCTTGATACATGAGGCCCCTGGGACATTTCCCTCACTCGTTCGAGTCTGTCTGGGGAGGAGGGGGGGCTGGAGCAAGGAGAAAAATGGAGCAATTTCATTTTGGAAAACAGAGAGAAAGGGGCGCTCGGGGAAATGTGACCTATTTTCTAATGTACCTGGATCCGGTCTTAGATCTGGAGATGTCTTTCTCACAGGAATAGGTGGCTGAGAGGATTAATCACTTTGGTCGTGGGCTCAGTTGCCGTGGCCCACAGCATCCTGCAACCCATGATAATTAGCCCTCTCTACCAGCAGGATGAGCTCACGGTAGTCATGACGAGAGCACCCCCCCCCCCCCAACAACAACATGCAAGTCCTGCTCAGGTGGGAGGTATGATAAACGCAGTGAGAACCTGTGCAATATACAGAGAGCGCAGAGGAACCAGGCAAATGGAACCAGTCTGTCATGAAGGCCGCTGTTGCCTGGTTAATTGCAGCCTAAACATAATGGCAGTCAGAGAGCTAATGCTTTCAGAGTCCCCACAAAGGGTCAGTTTGTGCCTGCAAATCTTACACCTGAAAATACAAAGCAGCGCTTTTCTGTACAGGAAAAAGGGCATCTTGATGACACAACATTCTAATGAGAGAGGGAGGGAGGGAAAGAGAGAGAGAGAGAGAGAGAGAGAGAGAGAGAGGGAGAGATAGAGAACTGCTTTATAGTAAGAATAATAATCAGAACATGAAACAGACAAGCAGATGCCTGTAACGTATTTGACAGTGTTTCATAATTTATGATATCATTGTTGGTAGCAGCGTCGATGAATGAATTTTTATCTATCTTTCTTTGGTCATTTCAATCACGTTGCCGGAACTTCAAAGAAAACACATCCAGTGAGTTGTGGTGCTTCCTGACTGATTAGTGGCCACTGAAAACTGATACAGCACAATACCAAGACATGAGAAATATGAGTATTTCTGGAACACGATTGCACTCCAGTGCTACTTAAGAGTAGAAATGGCTTCATAGCTTATAAAAGAAAGCAAATTCAAAATCGCAAAGCTTTACAAATGAAATAATGAAATACGGAATATGGGAACCTCCTGACATTGCTGCTGCGAGCGTGGACACATTTGCATGAAGAATAAGATGTGGGGCTTCATAGAGGATGCAGGGCTAAGGCAGAAATAAAGGCATTAGCAAGGACACGTCTCAGAGAGCACACGGCACGTGGTGCCTTTCGTCTTCGTCAAAGAAGGCACGGGCCACTGCAGCTGATGTGCACCAAGTGAGGCGCCACACCTTTGGGCATTTTGGGCCCGCCATAGATATTGCCGTAGATCTTGCAACATTTGCAAGACTGAAAGGTGTAGGATAGGTCTTACTGTTATATCTTAACATAATACAGCAGTTCTAACTATGAAATACAATGTATGGCCAAACAATATGTAGACACCATACTATCGCAGCAATTTGAGCTATATGAATGGGATGCTTCATTTTAGAACAGTAGGCATTAGTATTTCATTGGCTCTATCTTTGGGGCTATAACAGCCTTCACTCATCTACAGAGGCTTTTTACAATAATTTGGAGTGTTTCTGGGAATTCCTGCCTGTTCAGGCAAAAGAGCATTTCTGAGCTCAGGCACGAGAATGTTGGGATAAGCATTCCAGGTCATCCCAAAGGCTCTCTGCAGGTCACTGGAGTTCCTCAACACCAAACTTGTCAACCATGCTTTGTAGCATAACCATGCTGCAAATTTACCACAAAGTTGTAAGCCCAAACCCTGAAAAACAGCCCCAGATGTTGTCCCTTCCCACCAAGCATTAAAGTTATCTCTATACTTTCTGGTAGGTAGCATTCCTCTGGCATCCACCAAATCTAGATTCATCCATCAAACGGCCAGGTAGTGAAGCATGATTCATCAGTCCAGAAAACATTGCTCAAGAGTCCAGTGCTTCACACCACTCTAGCTGATGCTTGGCATTGCACAGAGCGATCTTAGGCTTGTGTGCAGCTACTCAGCCATGGAAACCCATTTCACGAAGCTCTCAATGCAAGGTCGCCGTGTTGATGTTGCTTCCAGCGGCAGTTTGGAATTCTAGTGAGTGATGCAACAGGAGAGGTGATTTTTATGCACCATGTGCTTCAGCGCTTGGAGGCCCTGCTCTGTGAGCTTGCGTGGTCTACTGCTCAGTGGCTCAGCTGTTGTTGCTCCTAGAATCCTTCGATTTCACAATAATCGTGCTTAAAGTTGACCTGGGCAGATGTAGCAGGGCAGAATTTGCACAAACTGACTTGTGGAAAAGGCAGCATCCTGGCAGTGCCGCGTTTAATGTCACTGAGCTCTTCATCTCTATGACCAACTCTACTGCCCATGTTTGTGTTTGGAGATTGCATAGCGGTGTGCTCGATTTTATAAACCTGTTAGCAATGGTTGTGACTGGAACACCTGAACCTGAGGGGTGTCCACATATTTTCGGACATACGGAGTACTCAATTTACCCCGGTCCTAAATAGGAGAAAAAGACATTTCCTTGAAATGATTATGGCTATTTAAGACTGGGGAGTGGATTCAAACACACTATCTTTCATTTTATATTCACTCAGAAGCTGGCAGAGACCTTGGTAACCCACACATTCAATGCCAATACGGCCTTGTTGCGTGTGGGTAAGTCGCGTAACAGCACTCTGTCTGTCGTGTTTTTCTAGGACAAGTCTTAATTGAATGATCCTGCCTCCAAACAGAAGCTTTTCACCACCTCGTTTTAAGGCCAGACTGCTTTAGATACTGTAGCTGGCTAAGTGCAAATGTGAGCCGCAGCATGTGCTCAGACACGGCTAGCAGTTGTGGCCCACTGGCCCCAAAGTCCCTCCGGCATGATCTCACCGGTGAGACACTGTGCTCGGCTCTCATCTGGTTCCTACCCCGCCGCTCGCAACTTACTGTGACAGTGTCGGAATAACAGCGATAGTGGAGGAGAGAGCCTGCTGACAGCTCGCTATCCTCTTCTCCCTCTCCCTACAACCCCCACCACTTCCACCGGCACCTCCAACGCCATATCAACCCCCCCACCTCCCTTGATTCAAATATAATGTTATTTTGCGGCGATACTTTATGATTTCAAAGGAGACAAATATAGACAAACTTGCGATTCGAGGACTGGGAGGAGGGGTTGCCGCCGACCATGAGGGGAGTTATTAAAAGAGGAGAGCCCGGGAACGGGGTCCAACCAAAAGTTGCCGTCACGATGGGCCGATCTGCGACAGCCTGGGTTTGCGTGGGAAAGGAGCGGAGCCGCAGATGTTCCTGCACGCTCGCTGCCTGTCCAACAAAGTGTGGCATTCAAGGAACGTGGACCAGCTGTTCCAGACTGTCATGATTTACGAAAGATTACGATCGCGTGGCGTATGCGCATATGGCCAGGCGCGGCATCTAAAGCAGCTAGCCTTCAAACGCTGGGGTGGCGCGAACAGCTCCTTAAGTAGAGGAAAGCGGTGGAAAAGGGAGCGGTGTCCAGGTTCAGCTCCAACTCCATCTCCGACTCGCTCTGTCTTCCATTTTTGCACTTCACTGTTTGCTCTGTCCAGTCCAATCTCTGTCTGGTGTGCCAAGCTGGAGGCAGTCTAACATTAGTCTAACATTAACATGAGGGAGAATGGGGTGAGAGGATGTTCACTGCTGTAAATATTGGCTTGCTGCAAAGGGGAAAACTCTCCTTCTCTCCTAAAAATTAAAAATGTGAGGGGAAGAAAACTTTCCCGAGTGAGGAGTTCTCACACCTTTGTCATTCTCAGAGGCAGTATTGTGGCCAATCCCAATGACTTTCAGGATTACCAATTTGGCTTTAAAAGAAAAAAATGTGCATTGGGTTCTCTTTTATTAGTGCTGGGTCACCCAAACGTCTGTGCATGTTAACACTTTGTGTTCAACACGTACTTAACCAGATGACATTGCGACCCGATTTAAGGACATACTGGAATTCAGCATACCCAGTATGGGGCTTCACATTTCATACAAATCTTTATTCCCCAAGAGTCTCATGTGCTCAACTCGAGATTAAAGTTTCTTTGTGCCAGTTTAAGTCTTTGTATCTCAGTGTAACTGTGCTAGTGATTGCCAACCTTTGAATATTTTGAAGTCAAACTCTGTTACTGAGGATGACTTTAGACAGTTTTGTTATGGCCAAGATTTGAAGATACCGCCACTGAAACGGTGGGCTTTCATTTTCATCTTTTATTTTTCATTTTCACACAGCAATAATTTGCACCATGGGTCACAGACTGAGGACTGGGATGTCATTGGCTGTTTACAGTACTAGTCATGGGGATACTGCAAAAAACAAAAGTGGAGAGGTTTACAAACTTTTCATAGCTTCTCATTACAGCTTCAGAAGAGACACTCTCTGCTTCTGCTCCGTTGCTCACTCCTTAGACTAAGTTGCAATGCACGACCTCAGCTGGGAGTTGTTCCAAGTTCTGCCTTCTTCCTCTATAGACTCTTTTATACAACAGTGCCCTTTGGCAGTCTGGGGCTGATTCCACTGTTGCCTTACTGGTTCTGCAGCATGGAAGCCAGAAGGGATTTCCCGGGATCTAATTAGCCTCGGGGGCCCAGGTTCTGGATTGGGCTCCCGCGCTGCCTCATGCCTTATTCAGTGGCCGCGCCGGCCGAGCACCTCCGCAGCTCTCCCTAAGAGGTGCGAGGTTCAAATGTCAATCAAGTGGGGTGGCTACGTCCCTCCCCGCCGGGGCCCTGGCTGGCGCAGCTACCTGCTGTTGACTGGATGGAGTGTAAACTGAAGCCTCGCCGTCGTGTTTGGATTCAGGATTGTTCAGGGCTGGTAGTGCAACAGTGCAGTACGGCACTTTGCCTTTCATTAAACGCCCAGAGACGACGAGGGGCAAGAATGCTTCAGCGCTTAGGCCAGGCCAAGCTCCAGCCATGGATGCTTTCAACACTTCAGACCGCAACACTGCTGATTAAACTCATCACTGAATTATCCAGCCAAGGTGCTGGAATATCAGAAGTACCCCAAACCCAGTCCAAAACACAGCCCTTCAAAGTTAGAGAACAGACAGGAAACGAGAAGGAGCAAGAGAGCAGGCTGAGACTTCACCTGCAGTGATCCAATCAGGTTTTAAAAGAATGCTGAGCCTTGAGAGATAGAGATAAAGACAGATAGAGAAAGAATGAGATAGATAGAAAGAGAAGGAGGGAGGAGAGACAGAGAGAGAGAGAGAGACAGAGAGAGAGACACAGAGAGAGCAAAGATAGTGGTCACAGCCCACTGCCCTCTGGGGTAGGGGAGTGACAGTGGGGGATTGATTGTGACACCACCCATACATTAACTTCATTACTTCACTCTGGAGCCAGATTGTGGCTTTGTATGCAACTTTTAAGAAGTTAGCCAGTTTGCCTGGGATTAAATGTCAGGCTAATGGCTGTGCCCATGGGGGCCTGATGATTTGTCTCTCCTGCCACCAGACCAGAGGAAAAAATAAAAAAATAAAAATAAAAACAAATGGTTGCCCTCTCATCTATAATTAATCATTTTAATGGACCTGAAATTACCAACATCTTCACTTTCCTCTAAGTAACCAGCTTTAGATTACTTGGCCAAAACACTGGTGCTCAGGACCTAGAATAATGAACTGATACCCCTGGAATATATCATGGTTTTAACAAGGAGGAGAGATCAATAATGATAATAAGCCACCATCCTTCGGCCTGCCGAGAGGCACATCTGATGCAGTACATTTGCATCAGAGCATCATTGATTGGGATTCACAGGAGATGGAAAACATATCTGAGGTCTTTTACTACAGCTGATTAGCCCTGATCTGAAAATGTTCCACATTTATCTGAATCAAATGTCTGTTCAGCACTTACCCCATAATTACAACAAAACAGGGAGTGCTTCCTTTATTTGTTCTTGCTGGCTGCCAGGCAGTTGCCATGGCATTTGGCTGTTACTATAAACGTGTGTGTGCATGGGCCAATGGGTTGATAGGTCAGAAGGTTGATAGGAGGTGGCGTGGCGCTTGAGGTTCAGCTCACCCAGCACGGTCAGACGGGCAGGCCGTGACCGGATGGCAGCTTGGATGCCCTGGCACTCAAACGTCCCGTCGTCTGCGAGCTCCGTCCTCTGGATCAGGAGGTGGTATTCGCCTTTGCTGTGGTCGCCAACCACATCGTAGCGCGGATAAACTGTGAGAAGGATGAACTGCTTTACAGGCAACATAGACAACGTCTTAACCTTTCATCTTACCCAAAACAAGTTTTTGGAATTTCTATAAGGACATGTTTACCGATATTTACAGATAATGAACACAACAAACTCAACAGTGCTATAAACACATGAACATAGTTATCAAACCTCAGCTCAGTTGTAAGGCCATTAAATGGTGTTTTCTCATATTATTCAGGATTTATTAAATTACTGAAGAACGACTTCAGTAGTCTGAAAGGTATCATCTGAGGCATTTCTGCTCTAGTGGCATGCCTCAAAGCTTATTTATGGCAATGTTACAGATCAAGACAACACAGCTAACACTTCCCTTAACAAACAGACCCACAAGGTTGTCCTTGGCTGTCTTCAGATACTTCCAATGAGGATAGGAGGTAATGGAGTGAGAAGAGTAAACATTTCTGTTCAAGTAGGTCAACAGTCATAGAGACAAAGTAAAGACACACACACACACACACACACACACACACACACACACACAGCATATACACGTTTGTACAGGCACTACTGTACATGCATTCTTGCATCTCCCAAGGAAATTGCTGATTTAATACACACTCACTGAGCACTTTATTTGAAACACCTACCTTGTAATCATGCTCAGACAAGGTTCACTTTATAGGACAAGTTTACAGCATTTAGAGACCACAGCCCATCTGTTAGTATGCATGTCAGACGTCCTCTACCCCATTCACCAAGAACACAAAAGAACCTAGACAAATCTTCAGATTCTCCAGTCTCTGATTCTAAACACAGAGGATTAGCCTAAATGTGACACAGGAAATATATAGTGTTGGTGGACTTTGGTTTATGTCTAGTCCAAATCTAAATCCTATCCTTCATATTAGGGCGTTTTCATACGAGAGCCAGGTCCACTTGCTCTGCAAGTTCGATACGTTTGGTTAAGTGTGAAAGCAGTTTTCAAGCCCAGAAGTGTTTCAGGGTACTGATCTCTGGTCCTTCTGAAACCCCGTAGTCTGAGGTTCGCGTTTGTCGAGCTCTAGAGCAGTCACAGCAAGGGTGGAATCCATCCGCACCCGCAGTCATGTGTATACATACAATGCAGCAAAAATCTTCTCATACGAGAACGGCTCCTTGTTCGCAGGTGCGTCTGCATGGTGAAATTCCATCCATCCTGTTCCTTGCCACCTGAGTGTTTGTATCCCAGGAAAATATAACATGCAGAAAAGTGACGTATGGAAAAGTGCCGTACGCAATCGAGCCATAGTTCGGATAAAGTTATTGTGTGTAAAAGCAAACAAGTATAATGAGCCCCTCCTTCAAACAAGCACAAAATCAGTCCTGAGTGCAGACTCAAGTATTCGGGACAAGTGTGAAAACACCCTTACTTTTCAGTATGGTTAATCAAATAGCTACTGCCATATAAAGCTGCCCAGGTGCTTGTGCAGTCTCTTGTAATCACAAAGCTAGACTAGTGCAACTCGCTTCTTCCTCTAAGAGCCATCAGACCTCTACAACTTGTCCAGAAGGCAGCTGCATGACTGGTTTTCAATCTGCTGAAGTTCTCACACGTCACTCCACTGTTGCACTCCCTTCGTTAGCTTCCAGTAGTTGCATGCATCAGATTTAAAACCTTTATGCTCACCCAGCTACAAAGCCAAAAATGGACCAGCCCCTCCATACATGATGTCAACGGACAAAGTACTTAGAACCTCAAGTACAGCTTGGATTGAAACACCACCCTTCAAGTCTCATGGAAGGTAATCATCGAGACTCCCAGATGGCGGAACGAACTTCCTCTAGCTGTCAAGAAAGCAGAGTCCATTACAATTTTCAAGTGCAGACTGAGGACCCATCTATTTGTGGAATATTTAAATGACCACTGATCTTGCACCATTGTCAATTAACTGAAACTCTGGCACTTATTGTAGCGTATCATTTGTTATTGCACTTATCGTTGTCTGAGATAGAGCTTATATGTGTTTTGCACTTCTAGGCATCAGCATTGATCCCTGCAGTTCAGCAGTAATCTAGTTCAATGGTATCTTGAATGCTAACCTGCTGTACTGGCTAGGATACATCCTATTAGTAAATGACACACACTTTTGTAAGTGACTCTGGATAAGAGCATCTGCCAAATGCCATAAATGTAAATGTAAATGCATGAATTCTGGAAATTCTGGGAATTCTCTTTGAAGCATGGCTTGATGTAAGCCTATATAACATTAACAGCAGGTGATTCAGCAGGCCAGCAAAGCCGCTGAGAGATCAGTAATGTCACTCCCACCCCTACCCATTCTGTCTCTGATACTGCTGAGAGATCAGTAGTGTCACTCCCACCGCTACCAATTCTGTCTCTGATACTGCTGAGAGAACAGTGGTGTCACTCCCACCCCTACCCATTCTGCTGACTCCGGCTATGACTGAAGAGGAAAAAGCCCAACACTGCAAAGCCTTCCTGCGGCGTCTTAAGACAGAGCACCTTCAGGTGGCAACAAAATGTAATGGCGGATGGTCGCAGGCTAGCTGTGAGGCTTAACTTGTGCAGTCACTGATGTGTGACAACTGCATCCTCCCTAAACCAGCACTGGTTTAGGGAGGATGCAGTTGTCACACATCAGTGACGGCACCTAACAGGCAGTCTAGCACTTCCCTGATAGCCTCATCTAAAATCAATGGTGTTTCACTTTTATCATTTGATGCACCTTGAGATTTTCTTTCGTTCCTTTTTATTTTTTAAAGGACCCGTTTAATTTAGAAAACTCCTTTTATTAGAACTCCTGATGCAACTCGAGCAACACGGTAATTATTTTCCAATTTTCTTTACCGAAAGTCTTAAGACAATGGGTTATGAAAGGAAGCACACGGAACGAACAACGCGAGTCCTGCGCAAATGGCTTTGGGCTGATGGAGGAGCAGCGGAGCCTGCCCGTGGGCGCAGGGGCGAGGCGGGAGGGGGAGATTTATTTCCACAAGGAGAGTGTGGGCATCTCGTTGGCACATCAATGGAGAGAAACAGGGATGAATCTTGACTGAGTGAAGGCTGATCAAAGCAATAAACAGATGAACGAGGGGGCTGGAAGAATAAGAATGGAATAAAAAGAGACACGCACCGAGCGGCACCCAAATCAGCCCGGGCTGCTTCTGTTTCTGGCACTTTATGAGTGGAACTCGCTGAAGCTTCAAAAACACAAGACTGCAGAGTATGATTTATTTATTTGATTTTCTTGGCATGAGCACTTGTTTTGGATTTTGATAAGCGGGAATTTGCGTTTAAAGGACTACTATGAAACCCTGCCAACTGACTGTGGTGAAATATATAGTAAAGTACATCTGAAAGCCCTAAGAGAAGCAATAACCATTTAATAAGTAGAGTAGAAAACAATACAATGCAAATGTTAATAGGAAAACACCATGAATGGCCTTTCACAGCAGTACCTAAACTCATTAGGACCAACACGTATTGAACTGCCAGTAAGCAAATGTACACAGTGGGGAAAGTAATTCTTGTCTCACAACAGCTCAACCACATTAATGCAACAGAGCCCCCCCCCAAAAAAAACACCCCTCAACCCAGCCTTCACCAACTATAAAACACTGTCTGATGTGTGGTTAAATATCATGATTGTGTCTTCCATACTGCACCAGCTGGCCCCATTACACTGCACATTAGCCCCTGACTGCCTGAAAACCTTTGCAGGCCAGGGTGAGACCGGCTGGACGTATGGGGACTGACTGAGACACACTGGACATAAGTAGATAGACTAAACATAAGGGAGAGGACAGCTTTCGAAGACACATTTAAATAGCTCTATCTGCATTTAAATGCTGCCCGAGGCTGGAGCTAAAAAAAAAAAAAAAAAACAGCCAAACTTTCCAGGGAAACGAATGCATAAATTGAGACGAAGTCCATTATATGTAGGGCACCATATATCTTACCTGTGAAAGGCTGGACTCCATGGTATTGTTCCAACTGATATGCATCACAGCTGATTCCACTAATTAAAGTACTGGATGATGCCAAGTTATTACTCAATTACATAAGACGGGCTGTGTTAAATGGGTCTCTACACATTTTATTTATTTATTTATTTAAAGCTGTTCTATTAGAAAATATTGAAAATACTAGGTGGAAACCTAAAAAAAAATAATCCAGATGTAACCTTGCAGTTTTTTTTAGAGGTATACACATGCATGTGCTAAAAAAAGAAGCGTCGGACACCAGTGTATGATTAATTGGATATAATCAAGGAAAACCCCACAGGGAGTTCAGGATCCCGATGTGAGGTGTTGTGTTCTTTCCTCCTCCCTTTGCCTTGTATTTTAGTTTTTTTTTTTGTTGTTTTTTTTTTATATTGGGTGTTTTGTATTTTATACCATAATTATTAACCAGCATTTCAACAATTGGGGCCTTATATGTTTTGTGAACTGAATAATGTTAAAATAGCAAGCTCTCTGTCATAGAACTGACTGTTTGTAAAGCGGCAGGATCGGCCAGACGCTTGCGGATAATAAAGATAACATTTTTATTGACAGGCAGATGATCCAAAAACGGAGTCAAATAACAGGCCAAGATCAGAACTGAAGCAGTATGATTACCAGGACAAAAGAGCATCAGGAGGAGGGTCAAAGACAGACTGGGAAAAGCAGAAAAAAAAACAGTCAAAGAATACAAAAACCAGCCAAAACACAGAAGTACTAAACAGACCAAGCCACCACTCAGTATGTGCTAGAAAACAGAGGCAATGCTTCGCAAAATCATAGAAGAAACACATTCCTTATAAGGAGGATTAATGAGAAGCAGGTGAACCTCGATAAGTCCATCTGATTGGATGATTGCTGAATAGGGATGTTAACCTGACTCTGATTCTGGGAAGTGGAATATGGCACGCTAGACCGGTTGGCTTGAGCTACAGGGCCAGAGGGCTGCGTGACACTGTCATAGAAAACTCATTGTAGCAATCATAAGTGATTAAAAAATGCATGAAAAATAAAATAAATGCATAAGAAACATACTTCTGCAAGCATGAAATTGTTTTACCACTCTTATGCTGTCGGTGGTTTTCTACCCAGGCGTTTTCTTTTAACTGCAAGTTTTCATTTAATTGTTCTGTGATATTTGATTAAGTTTCTGCCAATTAATTTGTACCATGTGTCCTACAAGTATAGAACAGAGAAGCACTTTGTAGAGCTCCTCTGGAGAACTCCAGAGCCCTTAAGTGGTTGCATTAATTAATGATCAAACTTGATTGTTAGTACCTACTTTATAGAACACTTTTGAACACACATCAGATGAGAAGAAAATAGTTACGCCTGTAATTTAACAGCATGTGGCATACAGAGTACCTTGGCAACATACATGAGGATATTTACAAATCTGCATGTGTTTGAATCTGCATTAAGTCCGCAATCTTACGACACATTTCCATCATGCACATCAATGCATTTTGATTGGTGCCAGCGAGTCACTTACCTGACAGGTCCCTGTTCACTCCAAGCGCCAGTCCATCCTTCACCCACAGTACCATGCCATGGTAACCAGTGATGGCGCACGGCAGAGTCACTGGTTGGCCGGCCACCACCACCACGTCATGAGGGTGCTGCACTATCACTGCACAGGTCCCTGAGCCAAGGAGGTGGAGCAAGAGAGAAAGGGCATGAGAAACAGGGCAGTTGATGACTGAAGCTGCTACTAATGGGGCAATTCACTTCAGACACTCATTAGAATACGCTTCTTCAGTTGTAGATCTTCATTATGGGTTGTGCCTAAACAGCTAATGCAGACTGAGGTAGTAAAACAGCGAGGTGTCTGTCACTGTCAGATTATCTCTGACACTCCTACCCCTCTCATGGGAACAGTTACCATGACCGGCGCTCCCCGATACAGCCGGAATGCACAGCAGCGTCCAAACTGTGAACCAGGAGGAGAACAGGCCGGCAAGTCTGAAACAGCCACCCTTACCCAACACGCACACGCAGGACATGCATTTATGCGGAAGGGGTGATTGCAACTGTTTATCGCTTTGTACTAAAATGGGGCTAACAGGATGCATGGCAAATGTAAACTGTGCCCTCAAGGTGTGCACCATTTGTCTGAGAAGTGCTACCTCATTAAATTGCAGAGTAAGGAGCAAGCACAGAAGCTGGAAGCATGTCTAAAAAGAGGTGAGGCTCAGAGACGCATTGTCTCTGCAAATATATTCACTGGCATTGCTGAACAAAATTTTAACATTTTTCCAGGCAGACTCCACTACATGTTTACAAGAGCGGCCTGCCCTTTGCCCTCAGCCTCGATTTTTGTCTTTCAAAGTGAAAATATATGACATATCCAGAAAAAATGGAAGAGCTACCATAGTTCCCTAGGGACTCCCCTGGTCGATTCTGTCTTAAATTCAATAGTGCGATCTCTGAGATGGGCCTTTCATAAATAGTACCGAGCCTTACATTGATTTGAGCGAATGTCCACAGGACAGCGAGATGGAAAACGTGAGGAGAGATTTCCAGAGCCACTGAATTCTGCCCTCATCCTTGTCCTGGCTCTCTGGCTGACAGAAAGCTAGCACACATTTCCTCCGACACTCGATAGTGTAACATCCTCGCGTTTTGTCTCTGAGAGCAGTAGTACAAATGAGCACAAAGGGCTCAGGTGGGGGCTTTCCATTGCCCCTACGCTGAAGAGGAAGATGAGCAGGAGAGCACTACTGAAAAAAAAAAGACAAATGGGAACCAGATATGCGGCTGGGCTCTGAAGCATCTCTCACTTCCCACACCACGCAATAGCGCAGAGAAAACACCCTGACACCTGGCGCTTCATACAATAACGACATGGATTTCAGCCGGTCTGCTTCACTTCATAAAGAACAAAAAGCTGTGACTATGGAAGGAAAAAAATCAGTAGACACCTTTTTTTTTGCTAAAGAATTTCCAATTTGGCTTGGCATTTAAAAAATGAGAGAAACAGATTGCTGAAAGCCAAAAGGCCTAATATGCTCCCACATCACGTAAATGAAAGCCAGAAAACTTAATCAAAAAGTTCACTACAGAGGTGAGGTGATATGAACATAGCACACAATATGTGAAACAGATGGTGATAAATACTATAAGCAAAAGTAGTACCTGGCAGAGGTGAGGAATTTAGTATATGAAATAAACATTCGAGTTGATGCCAGCAGTTCAGCACAGCAACAGGAGCAAGTGAGCAGCAAGAAATATTGAAATTTCAATTTGTGCTCCAGACGTGGTCCTTGGGTTTACTGCTGTTTTGCCCAAAGACCAAGTGCAATCAGTGGGTGTGCCTGGAAATGCACCACTGATCAGCAATGCATCATGGGGGATCGTGGCAGGCAGAAATCTCTGAAGAACAGTGAAATCATCACCCCTGAGAGGTCTGCATGATGCAGAGGAGCAATTCGATCAGGAGTCACAGAGCACAGGGAACATGACAACTGCCGAGTCTCACAGGATTAACCCCATCTGATAGCCAGTGTCACCGTGCCCCTGGAGAGCCGCTCCAGTGGGGCCAACCCCCAAGCAGAGTCACTGTGGGCCAAAGTTTCAGAAAAATCAATCCACTGATTACAGATGTCTGAGTCGACGCATCAGCACTCCTGATACTGTAGCGGTTTACTGTAACAAACAGCTTGAACCATCACTCACCCTGTTGTTCATATAGAATTAGAAGAAGAAAAAAAAACAACATTAAAATGTTTACTATAAAGGCTTAGTTTGCACAGTGCTTCTGGATTAGACAGACAATGATGAAAAAACTCAATTTTCCCTTTCTTTTCTTTCACGTAGAGATGCTTCTCTTTTTCTTATTTCAGGATTAAAAGTCCTTGTTCGGTTTCACAAAAGCATTCACCTAAGCATTTCAACAGTCAGTAGTCAGGTTTTCTTGAGGATACTAGTTTCATTTAACCAAGTCTCCCAGCTTAGCTCAGCTCATGAAGGCAGGTAGCAATTAGGAATGTCAGTTCAGGCTTTAGCCCTGCATGGTTCTGCTACAGCGCCACATCAAATTCATCAGCTTTTTGCATTTACTGGGCTTAGGCTGCGTAGCTGGAAGGATAGGCTGCACCACGGCTGCCAGACAGCCGGTACACCATAGCTTCCACTAGCTCATGTCATGTCATGAACCAGGGCTCTTCGACTCCAGCCCTGAGCTGAGCTGATTGTCCTGCCCTAGCTTCAGATTTTCCTTTGTACTTAAACACCTCCTCCAACTCAGAAAGGGGTCAGCCATCGGTGAGGACCCCAGGACTGCAATTCAAAAGCCCTACACTGAGTTCTGCTTAAAATAATGTTTAGAAATAAACGTCAGGGTCAAAACGCACTTTGAATCTTCGTGTCATTATACTGAAATCAGAATGGTAAGATGGAGCCCCAAGTACCTGAACGAAAGGAGGATGACTGCTCAAGTATACTTCCTTACAGCCAGGGCCAGCTGACATTTTCTCTCTGACTTGACGTGTTAAGAGACAGATTTTTCTCGCTCACTTTATCTTAAAGACAACATAACCTGCCCTGGGGCGGGTTAGCAGTGAAGAGTAAGTTACCCTGGTGACATGAGCTGATTGGATACTCAGCTATGGTCATGATCCTAGGAAGTCTGACTTCAATGTTAGCTCGCTAATACCAAAGTTCTGCTTCATGCTATACAATGTGGTACTCATTATATAATTATATACTTACCTAGAAAATCTGTTCCTAAGACAATACCTCACAAATGCTCATTTGTAAAAGTGTACAGTGACGTGTATAGTTGACACATTTGATCAAATGATTTCATAAAATGCTTTTCTGAGGAGGAACAACATTGCTTTTTACCCAAAACCCAAATAGTGCCCTTCCAGTGTGCATTGTTTGTGGATAATGGTGTTTCTGTCTCATATAAAGCCTCCAGTCTTGTGGCTTGTGCAAGACGGTTATCTCTAATGAGGACCCCAGTTGGATAGATAAATCTCATCATTGCATTCACACTTCTCGTGCCCGTCTTCTTAGCAGGCTTAGCCACCCCTGGTCAAATACAAACAAGTGGATCTTTCGTTACTGGATCACCGCATCTTTATTTCCTGTACCTAGAGTTAAATATGGGGGGCAGCAAAGAAGGGGGTCTAGTGCACTGGTCAGCGAATTAACCACGGCACAGAGACCTGGGGTTGGGGGGGGGGGGGGGGGCGCAGTGGGCTTGCCTGGCTAACTGGTGCATGTGTGAAGGATTAGAGGGGTCTATGTGTCTTTGGACACTGAACAAACATCAGAGTAATCACCGCATGATGCTTGCAGCTGAGTTCTGGTGCGCTCGGGAAACAGATCGCCTCCATTCATCTGACTTGATTGTTTGTGATTATTGTTCATGGGTAATTCGTTAGGACAATGCAGATTATTCAGTGTCACCGGTTCCCTTAATCCGTCTGACTAAACCGGACTCCGGGGTTCACAAGGCAGGTCTGCTTTCCAGAAATAAGAAAGACCATCGGAGGGCAGTTAGGCTCTATTGCAGAAGATGGAGCTTCTGTCTCATGTAAAGCCCACAGTATCCGGCACTGGGGCTCACGTCTCTAATGAAGGCCCCAGCTGGATGGGTGAAAGAACAGGTCTGAATCCATTCTGTGGACTGAGTAAGGGCACAGTGTAGTGTTATAGATCTTGCTACAGAATTGGCAGGTTCCCATAGTGAAGTCTGACACCTGTTCCTGTCAGACCAACTCTTTATATTAACCTCAGAACAGCATAGAAGATTCGAGGCTGAAGAAAAGCAGGAAAATTAAAACAAAGAGTATTGAGTGTTTTGCTGCTGGATTCCATAGCGGACACCATTTCTGGGCAGCAGCCAATCAGATTGTAGCTGTATGTTCTGCTGTGTTCTTTCCAAGTGAGCTAACACCAACAACTGTGACTCACAAACACTTTGCATCTTTGCGACAGTCTATATGATCTAATTCCTTCAAGTCTAACTCTGCTTCAGTTAGACAAAACTCTTAGAAAGTATAATTAGCTATTTTGGTATGAAGAAACATTGTACAAAAAAGTCCTATAAACAGCACGAAAATGGGTATGATCCACTTCAAGACCCTTTGTGCTTTGTGCAAGTGTATTTGTGTATTCAGAACTGTTTGCCAATTGAGTGTCGATGACCCGCTGACGTCATTGGACCAGAATAAGTTTTCTAAAAAGGCCACTGTTGAGGGGCACTTGGGCAACTCTGTTTAATTGTCACAGCGGAGGCTGAGAGGTTGACTGGGGAAATGGAAATGCCTGCACTAAACAGCATCAGCAATTTACACTCGAGTGCCTCAGACGGTTCAGCCTCATTAAAAAAATGGCCTTCCTGTATGCTCATCTTGCACTGTTGAGAGGGACTCTTCATCAATAAAAAAAACTTTGAATCCAAAGAGACAGGAAAAGAGAGAGGGAAGAATGTTTAAGTAGACAGCCAGTGTGTTGCCTTGTTGTCAAAGAGCTCCCTCATGCCTTCCCAGACAATTAGAACGTACATGTCCGGCTCTACAGTTACTGTCAAAATCAAACAAAGAAGACTGATTATTGCTGTTATTTTAGATCCCTCTTACTTTTCCACATGATTTAGAAAAGGGCCAAGCAGATGGACACCTGAGGAAAAATAAACAAGCTTTGAGTTAATCTAGCAGGTATAAAGGAATGATTTCCTTTCTTATGAATTCATAGTTGAAAAACATTACAAACCAGCTCATGACTGCAAATTTTATTCATTTTTGGGAAACAGCCAAAGACATAATAAGACTGTCTTCTCCATGGAAAAATAGTGAAGACACTGAAACATATCAAAGGGCGACCAACAAATACTTGATCTATTGGCCTCTTTGGGCCCTCTCTGTCAAGAGTGAGATTGTGACTTGTTAGGTTTAAGGCAGAGCTTGCAAGATAAAGCATATGTTTGGAAAAGGCTGTGGAAAATTGCACCTGCTTTCATGGACTAATAGGGTTCCTGTATCAGAAAATAGACCAATCTCAGCCACTACTCGCCAACTCAAGAGCTGAAGGGAGGAGAGGAGAAAATAGGGTCTGAATCACTTTGATTCCTGGATTGATTCCTTCAGCCTGATGTACAAAACTCTCCAGTACAAGGTCGTCAGCCGAGAGAGACCCAGAAGGGCGAGCCCGTTTCTCCATGTCTTTCTGCGCATCTTGACTCGATCATCTGAAAATGTTTTAAACCTCGCTGCCAAATATCAGTTCAAAGACAGAGACGGTAACACAGCAGACATTCATGACCCAGTGCAGCTTCCTACTTGTCGTCTTTCAAAGGAGCAAGCTTCTGAACTGGGCATTAAGAAAAGACACATTTAAGCCGATCGTTAATTAAACGGTCATAGAAAACCTGCTTGCGCAGCAGTATCAGCTGAAGTCACGGGACGACCTGCACTCTGAAAAGGCTTTCTCATCTGCAGACTTCAAGATGAGACATGTTCTGTTCTATCTGGTTTAAGTGTAGAATGTCATGTAACCTTTAAATATGTATTTTAAAAACGTTGCCATGTTATTGCTTGGTGAAACCCATAAATATGACTTATTAGACATTCTGTGTTTTATATTGATTCAGTTACTTCAGTGTGTTGCTAAATCCAAAATGTACACCACTAGTTTAGCAGTAGTAGTTTAGTGGTAATGGTGATTTTATCAGCAACATCAGTGCTACAAATCCCGTGGTCTACAATGACAGCTAGGAAGCACAGTGTGAATGTACCACAGTAGCAGTGTGGTCTACGCTAGAGCTTTCTGCGGTATTAAAGAACCAAAAGCCACGTCATCAGGTCTCACATTGTACTTTTTAACCAAAGGGTCCTGATAATAGGTTTTGTCAAAAAAAAAAAGACCTAAAAGATCTGACTCAGAAACTGAAAAGACTTTAAAGAATGTCTCTGAAAGCTGAATGGAACTGAAATATATTGTTGTGAATAAAAGCTGCACCCTGCAAAAAGGGAGAAAAAAATTATACCAGATGAGAAAATGGCCTTGAGACTGTACAAAACGTGCTTTTTTACAGTGTCCTACTACCTGAAAAGTTTTAGGTTCCTCTTGTAAAGAGACAAAAAACTTTACACCAGAATTAAACATCTTATTCAAATGCAAATGTTTAACCCTGACCTTGAAACATATCAGTAGATAAAAGCCAGTATAAATGGCATATCATCTTTCATGGCAAGGTCCGTCATGAACAGATGTGAAGGTATTCAGAGGTTTGCTGAAAAAACTATGAAATTTGGCTTAAAAGCTAGCTCAAGGACATCCGTATGGGTTGAATGTTGGTGGGGGCAGAGGGGGTCGAATATTTCTGTAAGAGTTCATTTAAGCCTTTCTTCACGGCACGCAGAGGTCTTCTTAGCAGTGTTGTACTTTCCTCTGTCCCTGAAAGTAGAAAATATTTTTGCCTGCATGCAATCAATAATCAAGAAAATAAAGAGGGAGATTAATAAACAAGTCAGCGAAGAGACTGCATAGCAAGCCACTTGTCTGAAACATGCTTTAAAGTAATGAATAGTAACCAAACAGCCACAGAAATGAAACTAATGCCTAGCCCATGCCACAGGATTTTAAAAATTCTAACTGATATTGAAAACATAAAAGACACTGTAATGGCATTTTTCACAACTTTGTTTTTGTCCTTGATCACTTAGTGATTAAGGTCCACGCATTGTGTTATGTCCCAACCAATCGTTCTCAAAACCTCAAAGGAGTGAAAGGTTCTTATGAACTGTTATATTGCGGGTCTTCTTGCAAACTAACGCGACTTTTGATATAAACATGCTGGATGACTGTCACAGTTACTGCCCGACTTCTGTTATAGTATGTTTCATGGCACACATGACACAAATCTACGCTGTTGCCACAACCTTTAACTGACAGTTTTTCAGGTATGATGTCACCATTGTATTTCACACCAGAGAATCAGCATTCACCCCACACCACAGGATACTGAGTCAGAAACATTGAACATGTTTAATATTTATGATTCACCACAGAGGCAGTCCCACCTGGACTGGGAATAGATCGGAGGAGTAAAGTTTGGATTATAGACACCCCCACACCACAGGATAATCTGGGAAGATTATCATTAATTTCACCGTGATTTTCAGGAGGAGCAAATGGGCCTTAGGGTTGGCCGTAGTCAGGCTGTGGTGTAGGCCGTGCATAAGACATCAATAATAGTTCAAAACTTACATTTAAAACATGGTTTTGTGTGAGCACATTAAAGGCGATGCAGCATGTCTTAATCATGTCTCTCTTGGCACTACTTTACATGCTAACTTGGTATCAACTCCTACCTCTAGTTAAAATGCAAAGTGATAGAATACAAGGAGAGTCTAAAAGGCAATAGTGTTTAAGATGCAGGAGAAAGCCATTGCTTACCACTGAGGATTACAATGTTATTAACACCTTTAAACTCTGCCGACAGCATCTATTTTTGGACTAACAAGTTGATGGTGGAAGAGAGCAGTTTTAGGTGTTAAATGACTGAATCTAGTTAGTGAGTGAGTGAGAGCGTGAGTAAGAGAGAGCAAGTGAGTGAGGGAGTTAGTGAGAGAGTAAGTGAATGAGTGAGAGTGAGTCAGTGAGTCACAAGTGTAACATGCGGAGCTTCATATCTAAAAACTAGAACTAACAATATGGAATTTTTGCCTCTGAATGAAACATCTATCTTGATCTCGATCAGCAACAACTGAAATTGTGGTAAATGTTTCTTTCCCTATCATGCGCGCCATTGTGAAGCCACTGGTGTAGAAAATGAGGTCAGTGTTGCCCAGCATCCAAGGAGAAGATGACAGCCAGCTGCCAATACCCAACGCACCTTTCCACAGGGGTCTTAGGAGTCGCTCGGAAAAATAAAGCATTCCGCCACAGCGCTCCGGATGAAGCAAAGCTATCTGCAAGGAGGGGCAATATCCTATTTGGGAAACAAGACTAGGCCATGTAGTGGAGATGATGAACTCCGTCACGCCACTGTAGCTGCATCATGAGAGCTGATGGTAAACAGTGGCGTGCCTGTATGACTTCACCCTGGCAGCCGTCCTCCCACTCCGTGGATGCTGTTTACTGGCACAGCACGGAGAGAACCCAACAGATGTGAGAGAGAACCCAACTGTGCGCTGGCTGATGTGATGTGCCACGGGTTTGTGCACTATCAGACCAAGCATGCCGGGTGGGTTTTTTGCTGTTATTTTTTTCGATTACTCACTATAATTTTCTTAATAGTGTGAGTACACCAAAGCAGACGAATCAAGATCAGGTTCAGAATTAATGTTAATCATGTAGGCCTGGCTCATGTTAGCGAATGGAGGGGGGTTTTTTTGGGGGGGAGGGGGGTTCGGTCCACGTAATAAAGGCAAATTTTCCCACTGATCCGAGAAGAGCCCTTGTTAGCACTTCATGAACAATACAGCTCCAGAAAACAAACCACCTCTGACCCTCTTTTGCCAAACAGGTTAAAGACTCAGTAATTATTACAGCCAGCAGGACAGATTTTCCAACTCCATCATCAGAGGTTTGCAAACAATAACACGGAGCAGGGAATACTAAACGAAGGTGCTCTCCTGACCTCTCAGCTTCCCCGCATCCATATACAGGTAGCGCTGGAATGTTTATGCAGCATTGAGAACCGTGTGATGTCAGCAAGATAACTGCCTGAGTCTGACCTGCCCCATTATGCAATAACACCAGCATGGGAGTAGGCTTTGTGCTGCCACCATAATAATGTACCCATCTGTACATAGAGAGGTTTGAGCAAGAGGCTCCAAATGGTATGCAACTGCAGGCTAATTGTGCTGTCTACAAACCCCCATATTCAAAAGGTTAGTATAAAATCATATATGATTGTATTTATGTATGTTTGTTAGACATGCGTGACAATATCTGAATCATATCCATATGGACAGGTTCCAATTGCAAATGCTTGATGGACAAAAAACTAAAACACTGCATTTGTCTGTCATACTGCTATGGATGGCTCACTTTGTACATTTTAAATATGTCGATGTATTGGCATGAGCAGATATGTAGTTGGAAAATATTGGCATATCGGCATCATCCCAGAATTCCTATGTGGATGCATCCCTAACGCTGATAAAGGAAACATATACTGCATATTACATGATTACAGCCCCTTTGATATATAGAAACACATATTTCATATATGGCCTCTTACATATAGTGAAGGTTTAGTGCCAACACACTAGGAACTTTGTATCTAGAAAACTCAAATAGATTTTTTTACAACATAAATGTTTTTTCTTGGTATGTACGCAGCACTAATTTTAGCATGACATATAGATGCTAGTTCTGTGCCCCATTTTTATGGTATATGGCTGATATGATCCTTTGAGGTTTTCACAGACCTATCACACATGGGACACCCACCAGCTCCACTGCACGATGCAGTTTAGATATCAAGCTTCCTTTCTACTCTTTTCTTCCATTGTGTGCTGCGGATGGTGGGTGGGGGTCATCCGTGGGGCGACAGGAGTTAGCCCAGTACTTGTGCCAGGTCTGGCCTCACTCTCAGTCTCCCACCAGCGCTGGTGCGCCAAGAGAACGATGCCGCAGCTGAACTCCAGGCTTCCTGCTGTCGCTCGCCTCTCTGAACTCTCTCCACCCCACACAGTGCCGCCCGGGGCCACGGCGCTGTTATGAGCCTGCCTTTGCCCCGACACCTCCCACCGAACCAGACGCAAACTCTTATCCCGGCGAAGGTGAGCATGCAAATGCGGGGGGAGGGCGGTAGAGTGCCGTTGCGGTTTTGCTCCGTGCCAACAGGCCTATACATGCAGCTGATAAACGCTCTCAGGTTGCGCAATACGGTTGCCACTCCTGCTGGAAGAATAGAGAGTTTAGCTGAAGAGGAGAATGTCAGCTGTCACACGCGTGCATGACAAGTGTTAATTGCAACCGTCGTACTCCCGTAAAACCCATGCAAAAAAAAGGAAGAAAAAACCCCCCACAGTGTTCCAATCTCATTAACACTGGTGTGCAAGCGTGGGTCTCACACAGTCAGGGCAGACCACACTCCTCTGCAGCTAATTAGAGTGGGGACCTGGGACCGCAAGGTACTGTGGCGGAACTTCGCCAGCAGCTGCAGGGCACCCGGCCCATCTCCCCAGTCCCTGTACAGTTCAAGGTAGACCCGCACCCAAACCACAATATTATTTAATGAGCCATTTCTCACAGTGACAGGCTGCCTGAAATTGCTTGGTTCCCATCATCTGGACCTAAGATCGAATAAACACATGGGTATACAATCAGCAATGGAAGCAAACAGAACGATGCCAAATGTGTTCTGGTGTGCAGACTTCTGCTTTAGAATCACCCTGAGCTGCTTGTGATCCAGCAGCTGCGACTTATCGCGCGAAGCTACATCTGCACGCCGAAATCAAATTTGATGTGTTTGAATTCCACCAGGCAGGTTAATCGCCCCAGCCCCACGCACCACGCGCCCTCGCCATGGCGGCTGATGCACAAGTCAGCGCATGTGTGCTACCTGCAGCCCCTGTAGCTTATGGGAGTCGTGTCCGACGGAATTACCTCTGCTCTGAGAAGCTGGCACCTAAAGGATGAATCCCACCTCATAGTCAGGGTCCGGAATGGGATTTTCCTGAATGGGTGAATTACTGTGCTGACAGGTCGCTCGCGCTGAGGTTCTCCTCACTGAACTAATGGACCTAATCTGTGGTGTAAAGGTCAAGTCAGGGAGGATTACAGTGTACTCTTGAACTGACAGACTGACCTTATCATGACTAATGTCCCTGCAAAGGACTCCGCTATCAGCACCTGACTCGTGCAGCTTTACCTTTAGCTGTCTCATGGTAGATGGGGGGGTGGTTGTGGTGTGTTCTCCAGATCTCCCAAGGAAAAGCTTTCCTGCTGAACACACTCACACAAGCAGGCTCTGGCATTTGTGTGCCCTCCCAGAGGACATTGTAGCTCCATTTGAGAAATCACAGCACCACGTTCCATTTCAAAGTGGGAGGGACACTTAGTGGGGTGCTAAACACAGGTCATCTTTCAGGACCCTTCAGGCTTAACCCAGTAGTCTGAAAGTTAATTCAAGTCCTTTTAATTACTGCTTAGGTTTACCAGGGAATATGGTCTAAATGGTAAGAATTAGACACCTTCTGTTGTCTTCTGTTTTCTCTCTCCTTTTCTCCTCCTCATTCTCCTCCCCAGTCCTGGCACTGCAGAGCCCAGTTTGCACTAGTCTAGCACATCTGATTCATGGAAGCCATGAAACACTTGCTAATTAGCTAACGAGGTCAATTATGCATGTTAGATCCAGAGAAACACTCAGTCGGGCCGTTTCAGAACTCGTCCAAGAAAGGGGCCTCAAATCTGCACATCAAAGGCTTCCTCAGCCAAGGTAACATGCACCTCACCGCAGAGGCACCCAGAGTACTCTCCGCTGCGACGTGGCTTTCATCTGGCCCTGACACCCGTGCATGACAGGAAACGTCAGCGCTGGTGGTTGAGCGCCGGTCATGTGTCCTTCCAGGGCGTGTGCAGTGCTACAGTGAGTGGTATCATAACCACGCTCATCAGAACTCAGGCGATCCATGCTAAGCAGTTCCCTGTCCTGTGCGTCTTTAAACAATCCCCAGGCGACATAGGAGTGGATGCGGAAACCACAACCTCCCACCACCAGGACTGCAGACGGGAAGAATGGAGTAGTCACCTCCAGTGCAGTAACCCTTTCAGTCATTCTCAGGTACTGTAACATTTTAATGATGGAGGTGAAAAACAGCAGCGATAATGAGCCAATGGGCCAAACAAATGTCAAGGACAATGTGTTATAAATATGTGTTCTGAAATGAACGCATCTCAATCCGGCAATACAATACAAAAATGGGAGACCACGTGGATGGACAAATGGTAGGGCTCCACAGGCTGTCTGTATTTTTGATAACACGAGTGAAAATTCTCAATGAAACATTTAAACATTGCCATGTTTGCTGCATTTGAGGAGGTTGGCACAAGTTATTAGCATCTATTTAAATGTAAGTGTAACTGAACAGGGAGCTGTTTTCCTACCGATCCACAGAGATGCCATTAGCCAGCTGCATGGCCACGATTAGCTGGCCAGCCACAGTTGATCTTAGATCGCACACATCCAAATGTGTGTTAAACGCATTCCAGCAGAATGCAAGTCTATACCAGACGGAAATTACACCTCAAATCCTTGATTTGAGCACAGACTGCAATTGCCATCAGGGACGATGAAAGTCAGCAATTAGACACACGCATTTCAGTGATTAGCTGGGGCTCAACAGCCTGGCAATCATGTCACAATGAATTGTGTCAAACTCTGATGTTTTCCCACGTTAAAGAGGCTTTTCCGAAGCAGGCTGAGCCTTGCCGACTGCAGATGCTTCTCCTATACATCTAGCGATTTGTGTCACATTCCTTTCATTAAGTGCAGCTTGGTATTCTTCACGTATCGAGCCGTTTTCATTTATTAATGTTAATTACTTCACATAAGGTTCTGCCCGAGAAAGTAATAAGCTCCATATGTCCCTTGGAGCAAAACCTGGTTCATCGTTACTTGTCATGATGTGGAGACAGTCTTGACAGCTGACTTGAGATTTTGCTCACTTCAAACATGACCAACATCGTGTCCATGCTAATATTAAGCTTCAGATAATATTATTTACTAATTGCATGTAAACCGCTTTAAACATCAATGAGCAAGTACAATACTAAAGTTGAAATAATGTTATTTTCCCAGTAGGAGGCATTTTGTTTGGCATACTGCCTTGGATAACAATCCAGTTATTTCAAGTGCTGGCGTGGTGTTGATAAAATGATCAAGATTCCATTTCTGAAGACTCCCTGTTCCTGCATTCTGGCTTTCATTAATTCTCACATGCCAGGTCTGTCTCCACGAGGGATACGGAGGTGTGAAGGAAATAATAGAGTCTCCCTTTGGCTCCGCCATCGCGCGGATCTGCAGCTTACATTGAATGGATGCAATCCAATTTTTGTGAAACAAAAGGGATTAGGACGTAAAAGATGTAAGTAATGGGCTAATTTGAGATGGGCTCGATTAAGGCGTAAAAAGCTGTGTGTTACATGAACGCCAACTGAAGCCATGCGGAAAGTAACGGCTGGAGGAATGAACTGGCTTGCTTTAGTGCACAACCAGGGACTACTACAAAGCTGGCTTCATTGGTTGGCAAGATAAATGGTTCCATTTAAAGGTGAAGTGAGTGGAAAAGTCACCCAAATGCCATATATACTTTATTGCAATCAGAAACTAGCTGCTTAACTCTTTTTTCATTACAAGAGTGGCTCCGGGAGACAAACTTGCAAAGGAGCTTTAGTCTCTATAAAAGTTACAGCAACAAAAAAACAAAAAAAAGGATCTTCAACGCAACATAACTACAACCCAACGTTCAACGCTGCCTTAAGCTGTATCCAAAGAGTGCAACCTACATTGTCATGTATCAAGAACAGTATAGCCCCCTGGTCTAACAGTGAAAATCCTCTACAATGGAGACCCACAATCCTTCAGCACTGACGGCTCTCCTCTAGGGGGGACTCCAGTGGGACAGACAGTAAGGTGGCATCATAACGGGAACGGTCAGCGGAGGGCGGCGTCCCCTGCAAGCCCCATCAGCATCTGCTCTCGCCCCAACACGGCAAATGAATGAGCTCAAACATGGGCAGCAACAGAAGGGCTCTGCAAAAGACATGCCAACACCACCACCCCACACACACACACACGCGATCGCCCACACACACACACACACACACACACACACAGCCCTTCCGAGCTCTCGTTTGAACACAAGAGGAGCATGACTTTAGCCTTTTATGTCTCCTTCTGTGTTCTTATTACTGACAGTCAGGTATGAAAACAATTAAGACCAGTAAAAACATTTACAAAAATGATCAGAGTAATATTTATAGATTATACATTTAGCAAGAGGCAAGCTGCTATTTTCTTGTCTTCACTGTCAATCAGTGAAGGTTTGCTTGATTGAGTAATAAATGGAAAATTCTAAAGTCAAAACAACTTCCCATTACCATAATACAAGTAATTCACAGATATTCCTCTGTATCTACCATAAGCATTTGACACGTATAGGGAAACACGGGCTACCATACTTCCAGACATAATATTTATGAGTGTTTAAGTGAGATTAGAGACTCACACTGATGGATAGTTAATGGTGGCGATTATGTCATTGGCGGTGGCCGTCTAGTTTGCGGCGCCTTTGGTGCTAAAGGTCGGCTCAGACTTGATTATTTCTTATATGTCACAACATGCCGGAGCTTGTGTCCTGACCGACTCGCTGTAATTAGACACCCTGCCTTGCACAGCTGGGGAGGGGTGACAGAAGGCAAGAAGGGGAACGTCACTGGGGCGTCGGGGTGAGTTAAGAACACAGAGGTACCAGGGAAATGGCAGACCTAGCCCCAAACACTCATCACTGCCTGGCACACAACTAATAGTGGCCATTCAAATGGTTAGGCTAAACAACTAGCTAAGGTTTTATAGATTATGGAAGGAAGGGGAGGGGACCCCTAAAAGAGATTTTAAAAAAGAGTATCTGTTCTGTTCTGTTTTCTCAAAAGCTCTGGCAAAGTCAGAGAAGTGATGGTCTCATTTTTCAGTCAGGGCTAAACGAGTCATAATGCTGTGTATTATGAGGGAGGTCTTAGGGATCATCTGTCAGCAGAGCGCCCCATTTATAGGGCAAAACTGACACGTGTCATTCATTTCTCCTCCTGTCACGTCACATCTGAGTGACGGTGTGAACTGCTTCAGACCCGAAGCCTCACCTCATGCCCATCGGACGCGATGGAAAACTTCAGACACAGGATCTTCATTACTGTCCAGCGACAGGAGAGACACCAGCTGGGTGTCATTAGTGTACGTTCAGTATGAACTCTTTTTTATTAAAGTATTCATCACCTTGGCTCACTGTTAGCCTGCGTGCGGCAGACAGCGGCACAGCATTGATCGTGTGGTTTTCCAACCACTAAGTTACTGTTGTTGTTTTTTTTTATTCACTCTGAAGTTGAACTTGAGTCAGCACATTGTTCTTCGACACCTCAATATCCGTATGATCGTTATGGCAACGTGGCCCCTGGTCTCACAGGAGCCGGGCCATTAGCAGCGTTCCGTCCGAGTCGGTCTCACTGTGCAGTTCATTGGAAAGCGTTTGTTATTACCACACAACTAAATTGCAGAAGGACGAATGAAAGCGAGGCGAGGCAATCGGCACAATGTGCTAAATTCCTGCGGAGAGTTTAACATTTCATGTAAAAATGTTTAAAGGTTGGGTTGGGCCAGAGTTTGGAAAACGCATCTGAAATGCTGCAGGTTCGAGTTCCATTATCTGCTTAGTATCATCAGTGTTCTTCTACTCAGCTCAGCTCTAAAAAAAACCCACATATTTTAACACAGTAGATTTATTGTTTATTTCCATGAGATCTATTCTTATTGCAGACTTTATTACTTTACAGCACTTAAATGGTTTCAGTAACTGTACTTACTGTCCTGCTTCCCTGATTGAGGCTGTTAAGTGTAGACATAGGGTGATACAGCTGTAGTTTCGGAACACTAATGGTGCTCTGTAGTTTCAGAACAGTAATGGTGCTCTTATTTTGAATGGTCTCACATCCAGCTTTTCTCAGATCGCGGTTTCTCTACATGCATGCCACACTTAAAGCAATTAGGGTTACGAGCCCAGAGAAGCTGTTTGAGGAATTTCTCAATTCACGTCCCCTCGTCTTCTCCAGCCTGCCCATCTATAAGTAAGGCCTGCTGCCACAAGCAGTCCAGTGAAGTGAGTGCTGATTCTCAGTGTGGTCCATGGGCATAGGAGAGGTGAAACCCTCACCCGCGCTCCGACATGAAAACCCAGAAGAGAACCTTCAGTCATGACAGCATGGGGAGAGGGAGGGAGGGAGAGTGACAGAGAAGAATAAACATAAGAAAAAACATGTTGAAAGAAAGAGGACAGTGAGAGAGAGAGAGAGAGAGAGAGAGAGAGAGAGAGAGAGAGAGAGAGAGAGAGAGAGAGAGAGAGAGAGAGAGAAACAGAAAGAGGATTTGGAGTCTGAACTTTTCTTTACCACTTCCCGGGCATGTACAGCAGTGAAAGTGATGCATGAATGTTTCTTACAAAAGATGAAAATAAATTGCTAAGTTCCTCTTCTCACTTCGCAGAGTTACCCATTAGTGTCTGAGCAGACATGAATCCGTAGCATTTGAGCGTTCCGCAGATGATCTGAAACTGAGAGAGCTGCACTGAAAACTTCCGTCTTCCAAGTGTCAGACAGAACGGCGCATTAATATGAAATTACCCATACACGAAAGGGACTGCAGTGAGCACGTGCCACTTTACATGTGTGTGTGTGTGTGTGTGTGTGTGTGTACGTGTGTTTGTGGGAGTGAGAGTGTATGGGTGTGGTTGTGTGTATGTGTATGCGGTGGTTGTGCGTATGTGTGTGAGTGTGAATGTGTGGGAGTGTGTGTGTGGGTTTTTACAGGTGCGGTTGCGCATGCGTGTTTGAGTGTGGGTGTGTGTGGTTGTGTGCTTTTGGGGGGTGGTGTGTGTGTGTGTGTGCACACCGTCTCTATGATATTAGAAGGTCTGTGAGCTCATCACGCACGGGTGAGTGCTAGGCGCAGGGTCTGCGGGGTGGGAAATAGCTGGTTGCCGTGCGAGTGTCACGGCGTGATGGATGCGTTTGGACAGAGGACTGCCGAGCCTGCCACATAGCATTAGGCTCAGGGCAGCGGTGCGGAGCGCACCGGAGGCCCCACAGTCAGCCAATCAAACGCGTAATACTACATCACTTTCTCAAATGCACAGCGGGGAAGAGGAGGTCAGCGAGAGGAGCTACAGTGTCAGGACGAATGAGGGCTCAAAGCTGCTGTTTGGGGAGTGCACAAACTGCATGCTGGACACTCACAGAGCCTTTCTAAGATGTAGTCAACTGAACAAACAAACAAACAAACAAACAAATATATATACATATATATATACACACACACACACACACACACACACACATACACACACCCATATGTATGTATGTATGTATGTATGTATGTATATATAAACATTTCAGGTCCTTTAACAAATCATATCTCTCTATAATCATATATATATAACAATCATATATATAACAATCTCTCTACAATCATATATATATATAATTATTTATATATAAACAAACAAACTAAATCCACTGGATTCAAAATCACAGACTGAACCAATTTGCGTGACTCTCATCACGGCAACTCATAATGTGACTCAGTAGTGTGTGTGGCCCCCATACCTGTGCCTGTATGGGCCTGTATGTATCCTGACGTCTGGGCGTGCTCCTAAGGAGATATCTCCTCCCACAGCTGGATCAGGGCACCAGTGATTCAGGTCCCAGTAGATGACATCGGGCCGGCAGCCCACTGGAGGTCGTTTTGTAAGGCTCTGCCAGTGCTCCTACTGTTCCTCCACACACAAAGGAGCAGATACTGGTCCTGCTGTTAGGTTCATGTCTTTCTATAGCCCTGTCCGGCTCTCCTCGTGTAATGGCCCATGTCCAGGGATCTAGCTGTGCAAACAACCACCTCACGCTACTAGCAAAACGCGAAACTGTAGAGTGCTATAGAGAAGAATCAGGAAGGATAAGGAGAGAGTAACTGTCTGTGGCCACCTCCTGCAAATCCATCCCTTTTGAGGGGTTGCCTTGCTGTTGCCTCGCCAGTGCACCTGGAGTCACTTTCGCTTGCACCAAAGCAGGTGAAATTGATTCACAACCGCTTTTAAATTCAAACTAGACAAATTGATATCTCTGAAGTTTAACTGATTTGGTGTCATACTGTGGTGTTTAAGTGTTCCCTTAATTTTTTGAATATTGTAGATACACCTCATTTCTATGTGCGCTTTAGAAGTGTGCAGTTATAGACTGTAGCCCATCTGTGTCCATATGATGGTTTCGCCGCACCCCATTCATCAATGGTTAGTTTCTGACTATTATTCAAGTGGAGGACTATTTAGTAGAGCATTAACGATGAACTTGTTTTTAGATGCGTCAGTGTTACTTCTGGGTTGAGAGTGGCCTGCCACCCAAATATATCCAATCAGCAGCACTCCTGTGGGCAGAGAAACGACCAGAGATGAAGGGCTCGAAGAGGGATAACCTGAATTGCAGCTGGCAACCAATGGGTCCTAGCCTCTAACTGTACGTCTACAGGATGTAGCCTCAAGGTAGGTGTTTGCTGAAAAGTGCCTGGTGCATGTACGTTTTTTTTTTTTGTTTTTTTTTGCTGGGTTCCATATTTTTGCTGCCCCAAAATGTGTTTAGATGTCAACATCTATTTCGTCCGAGAGTAGATCTTGCGCACAGCCCGGGAGCAAAGGAGGGAGGTGAGGAGCGCAGCTAAGCCAAGGACTTGGGAGGACTCAGACGTGCCACAAATCCTATGCCACCCCCAGACACCTACGCCTGCAGCGCTACACACAGGTGGAATGTGCATGAAAGCGGGGGAGGGCTGTTAGTAGCAAACGCGAGTGGCCGCCAAATTTGGATGAGCAAGCCACGCTCGCGGTTTTGCATCGTGGGGGGGGGTTGTCGGGTCCGCGATGAGCTGATAAGATGTGCCACCGCCGTGGAACAACGCAAACCAGGTGTGTGTGCCGATAACATGCTGCCGTCAGCGGGAGACAGCAGCGGAGTTTGATGAATCTGATTAAAGGCTTAGCAAGTTTCTATCTGCTCTGACCTAATTTCTTTCTCTTCTTTTTTTTTTTTTATTTAGAGGTAAAAAATATGGCAAACTTGTGATAAGTCACATGTCACATGTGTTTGATCACGCCGTAAAGAAACACACCCAGGTAACAGCGTTTTAAGCACAACTGCATCCCTAATGCTGTATCTCAGCCCAGGACTTGTAGGTTGCGGCGCGGGCCGCAGAATAAAAGGAACGCAGAGAAATGGGCCTGGTTTTTCCACTGTCAGTGCCGTGGGATGAGGGCCACTGTTGAGAGCAATTCGAGCGAGCGCGCTCCACTAAAACATTTACGGCGGTTGATACAGCTCGAGAGTACACACAGCCGTCACACATGCAAATGGGCTGTATTAATGTGCGGCTCTAATGCTAGGGAATAATCATTTGTTATGTGGCGCTGGTTCATTTTTTTTCCCCCTCTTTTCTGCCAGAAGTGAGAAAGCTAAGTGATGAGCTTCTGTGAGGAGTCGTTCTCTGCGAGTGGTCGGAAAGCCATGGGACCTGACAGTGAGTGCAGGGCTTACACAACGTGTTGTGCAAATGTTTTCCCCACTCACTAGGAATGAAGCAGGGGGGTCCACAGATATAAAAGCAGAGCAATGCTGTTTGTCTCCCAGCACTGGCTTACTCTCAGGGCTGTCTGCCTCTCACAGCTGGCTTACTCTCAACAGTTGTGTCTGTCTGTCTCCCAGACAGCTGTTTGAGAGATAGACACAACTCTCTGGGCTGGCTGTCTTTCAGAGCTGTTTTACACTGAGCTGTGTTCTAAGAGCCGTTGTTTACACTCAAGAGATGTCACAACTGTTTGTGTCTCGGGGCTTTCTCAGTCTTATGAAATGTATGTTTCTCACATCTGTCTATCAGAACTGCTGTTTTAAGCTCAGGAGATGCATGTCTCTCACATATATCTGTCCCTCAGAGTTGTCTTACTCTTAAGAGACATATATCAGTCATCTTTCTGTCCAGTTACAGAACTGGATAGTTACTCTCAAGAGATATACGTCTTGGACATCTTGCTGTCTCTCTGAGGTGTCTTGCTCCCATGAAATGTATGTCTCGCAGCTGTCTCAGTGCAATCAGTGATGCTGTCTTACCCTCATGAAATGTATACCTCTCACAATTTCTGCCTCTCTGATCTGCCATCTTTTTCTCTGAGCTGTCTTACTCTCAAGAGCTCTCTCATATGCATCTCCGTATCAGAACTGATGTCTCCTTCTCAGGAGGTACGTGACCCTCTGTCCATCTGCAGCTGTCTTACTCTCAAGAGCTCTCTCATATCTATCTCCGTATCAGAACTGATGTCTCCTTCTCAGGAGGTACGTGACCCTCTGTCCATCTGCAGCTGTCTTACTCTCAAGAGCTCTCTCATATCTATCTCCATATCAGAACTGATGTCTCCTTCTCAGGAGGTACGTGACCCTCTGTCCATCTGCATCTGCCTTACTCTCAAGAAGTGCATGACTGTCACATCTGTCAGGCCTATCTTACTTTCAACACTGTCTTACTCTTTGCCACGCCCACACAGATGAGTAGTTGTCAACAGGCTGTGGTAGCAGCAGTTTGGTCATTTATATCAGGACCAAGGAGCAGAAGTCAATTCTCTCTTACCCCAAAGCTTCTGGCTGACATTCTAGCCACGAGTCCAGTTCGCTGGCAAGCACTCTTTCGCCAACACACGGCACATATGGCACCAAGCGCTTCGTTGTGCTGCGAATTCCACCCCTATCCAGCCTGTTCCAAACTTGCACACTGATTCAGATGCACCAGATCTCTCTGAAACCGAGCAGCTGTTGCTGCAGGACCGGCCGACCCAGGCACCCACGATCTACCCGCATTAAAATGCAAACAAGAAACAAATCAGACGGCCTCAGCACACCGAGGCTGTGAACAGGCTAGATTGCCTTGGAGGAGGGAGAACTTCCCCTGGGACCCTTGCTGCTCTACCCAGCCTTCCGTGACCTTGGCTCCGCCCCTACAAGCGCTGCGTCCAGTTCCATTAGTAATCAGGTGCCATGACAGGCACCCATCCACCAGCCCCTGCTGTGCTTGAATACCTTTGACCTTAATTGGTGGTTTGAGGGTTGGCGTTCCCTGAGTGCCCCTTGCCACCACAGTGAGGACAGGCCTGGCCAAGGGAAGCCACGGCACACACTGGCACACGGGCCAATGACGCAGACCTCCTGTGTCTGGCCAACTGAGGAACGCTGTTACAGTCTGCTGCTCAAAGTTGGAGGCTCTAAAAAAATATTCCTGATATGTTGCCAATTTAATCAAATCGACTTAAACAGGAAAAGCCTTAATTTGTACTGTATGTAAGTGCATGGACTGCACTGATCTCTTGATTTCTCCCCAAGTATTCTACAGCAGAGGCTATTTAACAGAAAATGTGGCTTTTGTTCAGGATAAGCAGAAGTTTTAAGCATAGCTTGGAATAACACTAAAGTCACATACAAGCACGTGTAGAGAGAAGAGAGCAGGCTTATGTGACATTTATTTCATTATTTATTTTGGCAGAACATTTAAGGACGCAAATGACTACACGATGAGTTTCCTGTCATTGAAGGCTTAGAGGACTTGGCCCATTGTACTGTGTTTAAATCCCAAGAGAAGATGCAGCACTGGAGAAACTTTCTCACTACTAATGCTATTGGCTAGGTTGTGCTGTACATGATTATAAATGTTAGGGAGAAAAAACATTTTAATAAGGTCTGGGTTTAAAAACAGCAGACCCATCCTTTTAAAAATGCTTAGGGTGGGAAATACTATGCAGACAAAGTCTAATTGTAAGTACTGAATGCCTCAACAACTGTCAGCTTTTTTAATTTTCAACAAATACCTCACTTGTACTTCTGCAGATATAATGCTATCCCAGATGATTTCTGCTAAAAGTTTTATACTGCAAAAAACCAGGGTCATTAAGCGAGTGTGCGTGTGCATGTGTGTGTGTGTGTGTGTGTGTGTGTGTGTGTGTGTGTGTGTGTGTGTGTGTGTGTGTGTGTGTGTGTGTGTGGGGCGGGGGAACGGGGGGACCCATCCACTACTCTCATCTGTGGTGGAATCATTTTCATGGAAAAAGGGGGTACCTCCTGCATCATTACCACACCACGCAAGTTTGTTTGTTAGTGTGTGTGTGTGCGTGCATGTGTGTGTGTGTGTGTGTGCGTGTTTGTGTGTGTGTGTATGTGCGTGCGTGTGTGTGTGTGTGTGTGTGTGTGTGTGTGTATGTATGTGTGTTTGTATGTGTGCATGTATGTGTGTTTGTGTGTGTGTGTGTGTTTGTGTGTGTGTGTGCACATACGTGTGCTTGTGTAAGACACGGAGAAAGAGAGAAAGAGAGGAGGATAAAAAGAAAGAAAGCATAAAAGATGAGGGAGGGAGAGAGAGATTCAGATCGGGAGTGGAGAGGAAAGTGACTACTGCACAAACACACAGCACCTCTCCGATGAAACGCTGTCAGTAGCACTGCCGGTCTGAGCACCATCATTTTCACACTACCCACAACTGGTTTGACGTAAAGCAGAAAAGCAGGTCACACCATGGGTCACATTTACTGAAACCTCCTATACGAGAATGCTGGTCTAGCATCTAGGCCCGGGCTTTGAAATCTTCATAAATATGGCATTTCAGCGGTTACTCCCAGCCACTCTCTCGCCGTTTCATGATAGCAGGCCTATCGGTTGAACGTATCCTCCATCGTTTGCCAGGAGGCGTGGGACGATTAGTGCTCAAGCGGAAAGAGATTTCTTTCAGCAGCCTGCGCTCCGTGGCCATGGCACTGCATGAGCCAGTTTTGTGTGATGACCTTGGTGCAGCTGGACCGCCGGGTATCCCTTTTGTCCGGCTCAGCCTCAGAGAAGAACGGCTCTTTGAAGCGCGCTGACGCTTGGAAAGTCACCTACTCTCAGTGTTTGCTCTTTCCCTCTGCCTCTTTCAGTTAGACGGACAGACGAGCCTCGGCAAGTGGTCGGGCAAGTGGCGGGGAAAAAAAAAAGTGATGCATACGATTTTAAAGATGCAATCCATGTTCTCTCTGTTTTTCATAAACCTTCCGAAGGAATCGTCGGGGTTTTATAAGATGCTTCCTTCAAGATCAATAAAGTGTTATCTTATCTAATCATATCTTATCACAGCATCACTACTCAGCTTCAACATCCGCTTCTTGACAGGGAAACATTGTTTTCAGGAAGGCACATTTCACAAGTCGATCGGACTTAAGAAGTAATCGCAGCGCAATAAAAAATATAAAACTATAATTAATATCAAATAAATATTAATAAAGAATATCTATGAATAGGCTACTTGGGGAATGAGTACTACAGCAATACTAACAGAAAGTTACCAGTGGAAATCATAAAAACTAAAGTGGTATTTGATGGACGCTGATTTTTGTGCTGAATGCTGCTTTGATTTGAATTCATATGTGGCCACACGTAGGTTGTGCAAGTTCTACAACTGCTCATTTAGATAACAGGCCTCCTCTGTGCTGTCCAGTGGAGTGCAGACTGCTGCCTGCTCTCAGACGGTTCTAATCTGTAAGGAGAATCAGGGGAAAGGCTTGGAGTTACTGAGCAAAACACAGCACCCTGTGGTTTTGGGATACTTTCAGGTCAAGTGGCAGCAAAGAGTGTAACTGCTATGACAAAGCGTGTAACTGCTATGACAAAGAGAGTAACTGCTATGACAAAGAGTGTAACTGCTATGACAAAGAGAGTAACTGCTATGACAAAGAGTGTAACTGCTATGACAAAGAGAGTAACTGCTATGACAAAGAGTGTAACTGCTATGACAAAGAGAGTAACTGCTATGACAAATGGCTGTCTGCGTTAAAGCATGAAGCTTTACATTTATGGCAATAAAAGTGCCTGATTTTTTCAGAAACTGTCACGGGAGGGCCCCTCCTCCCACAAACGTCTCCGTGTGTGTGTTCATCTGCTTGAGTCATAACCCCTTGTGTTTCTCACCCGATCCTTGTTATCGTACGTGTATATACGTCTCTTGTCTTACCATGGATGTTTGACCCATTAGACTGTGTGTTACATAGTGTGTGTTAAGTGTGCACATAGATGTACGTTTATGTTCAGCGTGACTCATCCCCGCATCCTGCTGTGCCTCCTCCCGTCACAGAAACATCGACCGCTGAAGGATGCCTGGGACGAAAGGAAAGGAAAGGAAAGGAAGGGGAAGATAGGATGCAAACGCCATCCCACAGCCCCCGCAGGAAACCCCTCCATTCTCTTGGGCCCCCTGCAGACCCCCACGACAGGGGAGAGTCCTGCAGGAGGATTTTGCAGGGGACCTGAGTGTGGTCTGGTACAATGGGGCCCAGTACTCGGAGTCGGACTCCGCAGGGCTCTACGAACCTGCCATGGACTACCACGAGGGATACATGGATTCTGGAAGGAAAGAGGAGTATATAGACGTTATCCTGCGGTCGGACTTTGAGTCTGATCGTGAGGAGGACCCATCTAAGGAGGTGGAGGAGATCCTCCATATGGTCCCGCCCTCTATTAGCGACACTGTAGACTCTAAGAGCGACGAGCCTCCAGCACCCAAGGCTCCACCTAAGTCTCCGCCCAGGGCGCGCCGCTCCAAAGCAAGCAAGCTGCCCCGGGTGACTTGCAAGGAGCGATCGTCGTCGTCAAATAGCCCCAGAGCACATGCGCCTATGCCTAAGCCTCATATAGTCAACAACAAAACAGCTGGTACACTTCCCGACACGCATGCGCCTAAGCCAAAACAGCCGCCGCTACCCAAGCCGGCGAAGGACAATCCCCCCCAGGCTGGTCGGTCTCCGACCCAGCCGACGACTGGGGGACTGGCTGGGGTTCCGTCTCCCTTTCCTGGACTATTTTCCAACCCTCTGTGTGGTGTTCATGGGCCTGTCTCTGTCACCTTGCCTGTCCCTGTTACACTTAATGTACCCCTTTGTGTCTGTGCCTGTCCCCGTTAGTGTGTGCGTCCCTGTGTCCGTCGTCGTCCTGGTCCCTGTCCTTTCCCCGCTGTCCTCTTCGCGCTGGCCCGTGTCGGGTCGCTCGGTCCTCCAGCCTCGCCGTTTGGTGTTGGTTTCGGGGCCGTTAATCAAACGTTAATCCCCCTCTCGACCGGCTGCCTACAAACTCAGTGGTATATGCAGAGAACTGAACGGCGATGTAACGTTTTAAAGCAATGAATTTCTTTTCATTTGCTAATTTCAGTTATCGGTGCCAGAGCGCTAATTGTTTCAGATGAGCAAAGCATGAAATGGAAGACAATAGAAAATCATTATTCTCAAAAAATGAACATGATCTAATGTGAAATGCTTCAGCTGGGGGGAGTCTGCCTGCAGTGCAGGGCAAAAAAACAATCAGTGGGTTTTAGCAAGCCCAGGCATTCAACCGCTAATGCAAAACCATCAAACTTGAGAGGAATCAATACGTATATGCAGGCTTTTGAAACTATGAAAGGAAACACAGTAATTTAATGAAACCAACCTCTTATTGTATTCTGTCAGTTGCACAGAGGTAGAAGACTAATTCCATTATTGAGCAAGCCACTTGTTGCAGTGTGAAACCTTTAAAAGGTAAAGCTAAAATCCTACTACTTTACAATAGCAATTGCCTTTGTGTCAGTACATTTATGGTCTTCCTGTAACCCTACTATGAAAATCCACATATAACACGTGAACTTCAAAATACCAAGTGACATAATATTGGGCTACGAATTTTAGCTAATTATGGAACTTTCTTTAAATGCTGGCGTTAAAGGACTCGACTAGTAATCAGAAGGTTGCCAGTTCAAGCTCCACCCCTTCTAAGTTACCACTGTTGGGCTCCTGAGCAACACCCTTAACCCTTTGTAGCTCAGGTTTTATTCAGTCATAATTCTAAGTTGCTTTGGATAAAAGTGTCAACACACAATACAACCTGATAAGAAAATAAACTGCAATGGATACAGTAAGCTATTAAGTCTGCATGGATGTGCGGCGTGAGATTCCCCGTGGCAACATGCAGTAAAACTATCACTCCTTCTTACTGAAAACTGCTATTCTTTGGTTCTGGCCTCAGGCCGCATGTGGCACAGCTGGGCTTCTATCCCAGCTTTGGGGTGCACCTCAGTACTGCTGATCAGCATTTTACTACGTGGTTGCCACAGGGGATGCCATTCAGTCATTAAACACCCATGCTGGCGATCATTCAGATCAATGCCACTGCACACCGCAGGCTTAATAACTGAGTGTAAGTGCTGAGTCCATGGGAGTTTATTTTCTCATCAGTCTGCACTGTGTGCTAAGACAGTCCTCTGCTTTTAGCAACCAAATGACAGCATGAATATACCGGTGTACTTCTTTTAGGA
Source organism: Electrophorus electricus (assembly GCF_041902795.1). Lineage (NCBI taxonomy): Eukaryota > Metazoa > Chordata > Actinopteri > Gymnotiformes > Gymnotidae > Electrophorus > Electrophorus electricus. The sequence goes on along the minus strand of NC_137515.1, from coordinate 4,111,246 downwards.
GAAGGACTCATCATAAGACCAGCAGAACAAAGTACCTCTCTGAGATCATAATACCTCTATGTGGGATGTTTTAGCAGTAATGTGTCCTTCAAGCACAAGCACTGCATTTTAGACATGAAAGCATTCCATTTTCTTTCATCATATGAAAGTAAGGTCCAGTGAACTATGTCAGGGACAAGAATAAAAAGATGCATATGGAATACACACTCATACACACTTTGCTGTTCAGAGCATTGGCTAGTGGCAGCAAGCTAAGAGTGAGAAAGCTGGATGCAAACGGGGCATGACAAAGGAGCATGCGACTTGCTTCCACTCTGCAGAACGTAACTGACACACACACCCACACCCACACATGTGCACAGGCCCAGTCACATGTCTCAGACAAACTGCACCTTTCTTTATACAGTACAACTGAAGCGACTACACCAAACCCCACACCACCTTTACCCCCACATCTACCCCCACCCCAGGCAGTAAGGAGCTGATGGAGCTCTCTGTACTGTTAATGGAGGTCTCCTGGCGCAGACCTGGACCCTGGCGTGCCTGGTCCCTGATGAGCACCAGAGTGCATGCAACTGGGGCCCACAAGCCACAGGGACTCGGGCTCGGCACAGTGCCACTTCCCGCTCAGACACATTTCCATTCCCACTCATCTCCCAGCTCCCAGACAGGCTCAGCGGGGAAAACCTAGAGTCCTTTGGCCATGGTGCCTTCGCTCTTCTGTAAAATCCCTCCAGGCCCTGAATAAAGGATCTTTGTGTCCCGCTGATCCCATGCTACAATGAGCTGTACTCTGACAGTAACTTAACTGAGGAGCATCAGTTTCCATAGTAACCTTAAATTTCCTTGGATAAGTAAACCTCCATGGATTCTACCGTGACTCATTAATGTCCAATGGGACAGACAACACTACTGAAACCCTTCCAAGTTAGACGCAGTTGTACTTTTTGTGTGTGTGAGTGTGTGTCTGAGTGTTTTGCGTGTAGCCAAAAGTCACCCAGTAGTGCTCGTTTGGATTACCAGCCACACATGGCTGTGTTGTCACTGGGATTCAAACCCTGGTCACAGAGATATAACACAGCTCTCTCAGCCAACCCATTCCTGAAAACACTGTTCCTAAAGAAACACACACACACACACACACACACACACACACACAAAAAATATTTCACCTGCTTCTGTTGGTCCCACACTGAGACCCCTGCCTCCGGTGAGATCACTCTCAGGCATTCCCACCTACACCGGCACTTTCACACTCGCCGGCTGTCATCTGTAACACTGGGGCTCCAGATGCTATAACAGGTATCTCTCCCTTCTATACACCACTACAACCCGGTCCTTAGAAATCACTTACTGACAAGTCGTTGTTAAGGGGCAAGGGAGGGCAATATGGAGAAGTGCACAGCCGCACAAATCGAATAACCTGGCATCTCAATGCAGCTTAAATTTCATTACTCCTCATTTGCATAATGACCACATCATTGGGCAATATTAAGATACCTGCTGTTAGGGAGGTGCAGCTTTCCTCTGTGTATAAATATTTCAGCTAAATCATGTTAGTTTTACTGTTGCTTTCATAACATTTAAATATAAAACGGAAAGTTAGCTTTTTAAATGAGAATTAGGATAAAACTGAATTTTTTAAGGTGACAAATGTTGCTGATTTCTGAATGTGCAATAAATACCAGAATTAAAGAAAAAAAAAAAAAACACAGCTACTTAGCTTCATATAGTTGCAGCATCTGCTGCCTGACACATTTGCACTGTCTCAGTTATGTCAATCTTCCCTCTGTAACAAGTTCCCTCTCTGCCTTTCCCCATGTAAATGGCACTGAGAACTCTGGAGCTGTATTGCACCATAATCTTATAAATTTATTGGTGAATAGGACATTTCAATTATCTCATAATTACTTGAGTCAGATATAATGTTGTTCAGCCCCATATTTATCTATTTATTTTAGCCTCATCTAGCATAAGCCTTCAATCTCAGAAACTAGAATAACCTGCACATAGGTCAGATCCTTTGTCCTTTAATGAGGTCATTGTACATTTATTGGCCAGTCACATCAAGTTGTGGAAGCTAAACGAGTGTGTAAAGGACCTCCCTTAACCCTCACCGGTGATCCAATCAGGATTGCCATTACAGGAGCCCGCCACTGGTCCGTCTAGCTTTGCTTTACGGCCCATTGCTTGTGACCGGCCTTCACACCACTCACCATGGTGCTTGGAATATTTGTTTGGGAATTATGACTAAGCCATAATTAAGACAATAACAAAACTAAGAAGAAGAGGCATATCAGTACATCACCTGCTGAACAGAAATAAGTGAGAAATATATTTGTCACAAGCACCACACCACACAGCTTAAGAGTCCACAGACACTGTGTTGCAGTATTCTGGTTTGATTTTGACTGCAGGGTCTTAGCTAGCTGTAGTTTTCTGGGTGGCTGGCCGAGCTCAGCAGCGGCACTGACACCTTTTGTTTAAAAAAAGGAAAGAACCTGTACTATCCCTGATAAACTTGTACCAGTGCGACACCCACAGTCATGCCACAACCGTGTCAGTGGCAGTACAGAGAAGAGCATGCTCTGCTACCCAGGTAACATCCAGCTGGCGGTGGAGTTCGGGTCAGAATCACTGACCAGCGCTGAGTGTGACAGAAGAATTGTACAGCGCAGCGAGATGGCTTGCAGCCTACTGTGGCAGGCTTCTAAATCCTTCAGCATGGCCGTCGGGTGTAGGTATGCAGTGGGTGCCTCTGATGAACTGTGCGATGGTGTATATTTATTGGCGACCGACCATGAGCTGAATTCGATGGGCAGGTGAAGACCCTCCCTGATCCTCGCGAAGGGAAAGGGTGAGGACCAGGTCCACAGATGCCAGCCAGCAATTTTGCCAGTTCTGCTGGCATCTGGTTTCATCACTTCTTGCATTCCTCTCACCAAGTCTGCGTTTCGGCACTTAACTATCACTGGAGCATTACTGAAGAAACGCGGCTCATCTGCGTGGAGTACGTATGCTCTACGCGAATATAAAAGCCTTCAAAGAAGAGGAGAAAATTGAAACCCAGGCTGCTGCCCAGGTTCTGCGAGCAGAGAGCAACACGGTGGACAGCACTGGCTCCTTAGCTCGTTACGATTCCATTACACACTGCATCAAGACTCCATCATTTACGAAGACAAAAAAGCCCAAAAAGCAAGAAAAGCCATTAGCGCCTCCCTTCCATTCGTCCGGCATGCATGGCTGTGAGCTTTTGTTTTTGAATACCCCGGTGAGTGGCTACGAGTACAGCCTGCTGAAAGGCGGCTGGAAGGCTCGGTTCCCTTCTCTTCGTTATGGCCGCTGCAGTGGTGTTCCGCGCCAAACCTCGCCTCATTACACACCGCTGCCACACGCTCGACTTTACTGGGGCATCTCCAGCTCAGCCATACGCCCATTAACATACCCGCTGCTTGTTTTCTATTTTCGTTTGAGATAATGACTCATTAGTTTGCACTCCTTACAGTTCACCTAGAATTCACCAAAAAATAACCCCCTTCTCTCTGCTGCTTCATTTCACTAACTGAACACTACTTGTTCAAATGTTCGAATGTTTAATTTGATTAAAATATTTTATTTAATAAACGATTTTAATAAGTACAATTATGTACTTGAAACGCTTGCCCACACGTTTGTGCTGTAGCTGTGCAGGTCACCTGTCAACACGGCCGCTCATTGTGACGACACAGACCTTTCAGCCTGGACCCTAGCACGTCTACCGCAGCAGTCCAGGAAAACCCTTTGATATGTGAGGGATTTTAAGGTCAACTTGAACTTTAGCGGGGATTAGCTTGGAATTCAGCACATCCATTTTGGGTCAGTGGTGCCAGACCACTAATTAGCATCCCACGGCTGCCAACAGGCGTTAAGACTGCTGCTGCATTCGGCGGTATTGTGCAACCTGCCCGTCTGTCTTTGTGTGTGTTGTGCTTCATTTTGTTGCTGGGGTATTTTTTTTGTTGTTGTTCTTTGTTTGGATGCACCTGCTCAGGCATTGTGGTGCGAAAGGAAAGCCGCGGTTGGCACGGGGTGCCTGTGGCCCCCTTCGTGGGGCTGGGGTAGAGCCAGGGCGCGGGCTAGCTACAAGGTAGCGGCAGGGTAGCGGCAGGCCCACTGGCTCCGTGCAGCTGTTCTATCAGCCCGGAGCAGGAGTGAAACGCGGACCCCTGCCTGCCGAGCCTTCGAGGGCTCTCACCTCCGAGACAGCTGAATCCTGGCATGGGCGGCAAGCCTAGAATTACCTCAGCAGCTGGGTCCATGAATGGGTTGGAATTACAGCCATTAGGTTGCTTAATTAACAGATTGCTGTCAGCCTGAGGAAGAAAAAAAAAAAAGGAGACCGGGCAAAACACCCTGCGCTCTCCTCCCCCGGCGGCTGCGCTTTTAGGAGGCTCCACACGCTCCCAGCAAATTAACGAACTCTCGACTCGTTCGCAGGCCTTCATTATAGTTGCTGTAAAGGCGCGTGGAGTTCTTTGGTCTGAAAGGGCAAGAAAGTTTCACGGATCAGAAAAAAATCTTGACCCAAATGTGAGGAGAGATCAGCTCCACGTCGTGGTCACTCGAAATCGCCCGTGACTCTGCCCACAGGGGAGAGGGGCAATACATAGACTTCATGCACTTTCTCAAATACCTACAAACAGTGGCCAAAAATGAAGCCTTTGGCTCTGGATATTTAAAAGAATGTTGAAAGCATGTAGGCATTTGATAACCCTTCACCATTATGACTGAGCTTCCTTGAGCTGGTTACGACCCCTGAGAAAGCTCGTCCAAGGCACTCAAAAATAGCACAATTATCAATAAAATTATAAATAATAATAAAAATTCTCTCTTTGAGACTCTCCCTCTGCTGCCATTTATGACACACCAGTCAACATAGTTAAAAGCTCTTCAGAGCTACTGCCATCATTCTCCACGCTCGGAGAACGGCTCGCACTACACCTGAGGAGAGGGGGAACAGCTCGTCCCGCACGTGTGGGGAGGGGGAACGGCTCATCCCGCACGTGTGGGGAGGGGGAACGGCTCGTCCCGCACGTGTGGGGAGGAGGAACGGCTCGCCATTTAACTGAACCTGGACTTTGGAATTAGTGTGACACGTTACGTCAGTAGCTGGGCAGGGGGTGTAGCTTAACTGTGATTACACAGCTGGACACCTTGGCTCCACCTGCTGAGACCTCCTGCATCACTCCACCCACTGACCCCCTGACTCCCCCTCATCCCAGTCCACTGCACCCACACACACAACACGTTTTGACAGTGAGCTGCATCTCAGAGTGGCCAGCAGTCTCCCCTGTCAATAGCGTTATAACACATCTCCAACTCCTCTCTAATTAATTACAATACGCAAAGGCTATTTATGTCAATACTAGTAGGCTGGCAACATGGCCAATTACTTCAAGAAGCGGAAATCCAGGAGCGCAGGGACAGAGATGCTGGGGGTTGTTTTCTCTGGGACCTGCCATTGGATGAAGGTGAATTCTGGGTTCTTTTCGTCCTGGATTGACATCCGATTCCAGCGGAACGCCGAGCACCCCACCCCTCGGATGATCCCCTATCATGCACGGAGCTCTGTAGCACTGCAGGCAAATTGCACCAAAAGCTCAGACAGAGCCTAGCTAGTGTGTAACCCAGACAGAGCCTAGATAGTGTGTAACCCAGACAGAGCCTAGCTAGTGAGCGACCCAGACAGAGCCTAGCTAGTGAGCGAGCCAGACAGAGCCTAGATAGTGTGTAACCCAGACAGAGCCTAGATAGTGTGTAACCCAGACAGAGCCTAGATAGTGTGTAACCCAGACAGAGCCTAGCTAGTGAGCGACCCAGACAGAGCCTAGCTAGTGCGCGACCCAGACAGAGCCTAGCTAGTGAGCGACCCAGACAGAGCCTAGATAGTGTGCAACCCAGACAGAGCCTAGCTAGTGAGCGACCCAGACAAAGCCTAGCTAGTGTGCAACCCAGACAGATCCTAGGTAGTGTGCAACCCAGAGAGGGCTTAGCTAGTGTGCATCCATTTCTAGTCACCAAAAGTAAAACGAATTTAAAAAATGTAAATAAGTTTTTTCTAACAAGCTGTAGGTTGTGTTCACACCTCAGCCCACACTGGTTACCAAGACTCTGCGGGATATGTCTATTACGTCTATTATTGGGAGTTTGGAGTGAATGGGAGATGTGGCTTATGAGCTAAACAAAGTACTTGACAACTCACATCTGTTGCCTCTGCAGAGCCTGCCAGCAGCCGCACAGGAGCAACCGGGAGTCGAGCTGTGGGGTCAGCCCGCGGGCCAGGAGCAGAGCAACACCCTGGCCACCGTCAGCTCTACTCACATCAGACCGCCCACCCACACGCCACGGATGCAGGCAGACTTGCGTGGTGTGGTAATAACGCAGGAGGTGCCCCCTTTTTCCTGTCGCATATCCAATAGTGAAAGGCGAGAAATGAGGACCAAAAAGCCCCACATCATGAATGATTCCACCGCAGATGAGAGCAGTGGATGGGTCCCCCCGTTCCCCACACACACCCACACCCACACACACACACACACACACACACACACACACACACACACACACACACACACACACACACCAGTATTCCAGAATTTCCACAGTGTTTATATATATGCACATGGGGCTTCACCACATGAGTGACAGAGATCTCTCCCACTCATTTTGGTTTTAATGAGGAGAGAGAGAAGAATACAGACAGAGTTGCACAAATGGCGCTGTCCTGTCAGTCAGGAGACCATCACTGTGACAACATCACATGCCTTCTCGGTGACAGCTGACTGGGGGGGAGGTCATGTTAGCCCTCTCACAGCTGTCCCGGGGAGAAGGTTGTCTATGCCTGGGTCATGCACCCCCCCCCCCCCCCCATCCCATCCATGCTCCCTCATTAGAGAGCCGGATTCCTGGCTTCCTGGCTGGCTTTGCCCGGGCAGCACAGCCATCGCCGAGCTTCATGGATGCGGTGAGCTTCTAAACATCCCTGGCCCTGTGACATGAGACGGCATCTGTCAGAATCGAGATCCCTCAGCGTGCTCCCGTGGTGGAGGAATGCGTCACCTGGAGTTTCAGCGAGGTGTTAAGAGCAAAGCGTAAACTTTTGTAGCCCCATTTTAATTGAACCTGCATTTATATAACTATCAGGTTCACATGACAGCTGCCTTAGCTAAATGTTAGAAGATTTCATTCAACATAAGGAACTTTAACGTGTGTATGTAATCGATGCAGATTTGCAGACATAATTGTTTATATTTATTTGTTTATTTATAGTGTAATTATGGTTCGCTAATTCCTGCTGGCCAGCACCAAACTGCAAATGAACATTTCAACAAGAACGTGGCGCACACACCTGCCACACTTTGCAATTTTAGCTCTAAATATTTAAAAGCTCTTCTCACATCCAGTATAAAACATGTTGGAAGAGGTTTACTGTACCTAGGATCAACATACACCCAAGAAGGCATCAAATGATTGCGAATTAATTTGTCATGAGGACCAGGCACGCTCATTGAGTGGCACTACGTGACGTCTTCCGCCTCCCGCCGTGCAAGACTACGGCACTCCATCACCCAGCGGCATCATATGGACATGTGACAGTAAAGTTCTCTCCTGTGAGAACACCTTTTTTTTAAAAAGCCACGTTGTTAGGATGTCACTTGTGCTCTGCGCATTAGGAGACACTCAGCTGTGCGTTATAGCCAGCCACCTGGGAGCACCGGTACCTGGGAGCTTCCTCCCTCACTGGGAGAACTGCACAGCGACCCACCCCTCCCCCATCCCCCACAGGAGCGTCGTCAGATTCTCCCACGAGTGAGAATCCCCAGCTCCCCACCCCTCCCTCTGCGTGGCTGTCCTTCATCGGCCTGGAGAGGCGCGTGCACCTGCATGGGCTCCAGGCTGTCCCTCTCCGCTCCGCATCTGGGTGTAACTAAAAACAGACCAGGTCTGTCTGCACGTCCCTGATCACCCAGGAGCACGCTGCCGATAAAGACTGCGATTTAAAAAAAAAAAAAAAAAAAACCTTCTGAAATCCACTTTGGAAAGCATGTAGAAAGTAAAAGGATACACTGGTTAAGCAGCAGAAGGGCATGGGTTTGGCAAAGAGGGGAGCTGGGAGAAATCCGAGCTGGCCAGACCTTCAGCGGGCCTGGCAAAAATAGCACTTTTCTCCGCCTTTGTTTGTGTAGTAATCTACATTCTAGGGAGAGACTCTTATTAAGTGCATCGGATGCAAATGAGGAGGCAGTGAGACCCACTGCTATGGAGCTCCCCGCTATCCAATCAAAAGAGCCTTGGCTGCCGTTCCTGTTCGTTTAACCCGCTTCAGTGCGTTTTTTCATTAGCAGCCCGTACTTCTGCCACAGCCTCCCGCTGCTGTCATCAACACAAAAAATGGAATTGGCAGACTCTGCAATGCCCCTGCTACTTTTGTTTGTCAATGGAGAGGACAAAAACAGGGTTTAGGAATGGCAGGTTGGACGTAAAAAGTAACAGAGCTGAGTTTTCCCCAATGCTCTGCAACTATCCTGCTTTTTCCTTAATTACACAAGAAACTATTGCTCTCTATACTCTGAACTTCTGTTTCAATGTTTGGCTTTTCTAGCATGTTAACCATCTAAGAACTTTGCAAATTTGGATGGCATACTTCTGAGGCTACATGACTTTATTTTCAAATTCCTAATAAGTAATTGCTTCAATAGGAATAGGAATATCTTCACATCATGTAATCACATCAGCGTGTGCTTCAGGGTCTAACGCAATACCGCTGAGTACGAGAGGTCCGTTCTTTTCAGAAAAAATCCTTCAACCACGGGTTCACACATTCGGTTATGAAATTCATCGCTGGCATCGTCAGCAAAACGTGCCGATTTCAAACGTCACTCTCATCCGAACTGACATATCGAATGGTCACGTTTGTGGCACGTTAGACTACAGTTCAAAGGGTTGGGGATGTCTAGGCAAACATCCAATGTGCAATCGCAATGTGTGCTCGAGTGGACACAATGTGTATGTAAAGGCAACCCTCTAAGGACACGTTGCCCGCTGCGCAGTAAGAGTTTATCAGCCTGACAGGTAACTGATGCTCACCTGAGAGGGGTTTGCAGGGCTCCACTCAGTCGCTTCTGTGCACCACTGGGCCGGAGACGAGAGGAGACGCTATTGGCCGCGAGCTGACATCAACTTTCGTGCAGAAGCACCTGGCCCGCCTGGCCCTCTGCCAGATTTGGAGATCAGCGCTCAAAGCACAACAGGAAGATGGCTTTCCTAGATTTCCCGTACGAGGAGTGGGAAGGACATGAGGGGCCCAGGGAGTGGGGTTGAGGAAAAATATGCCTCAAGAAAACCTGTAGGGCCAAGAAAGCAGGGGAGCAGAACGGGCAATAAGAGATTGAATTGTCCTGGGAGAAACAGCTGTAATTCAGCTCAAAAGTGTTCAGGCTCTGCAGTAAAATGAATGCAAAGCAAATACTTAAGGAAATTACCCGCAGATCGACAGATCACATTTTTTGTTGTTGTTGTTCCTGAAAAGCGCAGTCGGATTTGCACAACAGCACGATTGTGCTAACCCCAGAGCCAGTTAACCGGTGGTTCATTCCGCCCATACACACAAAACTAGCGGCACAATAGTCCCGCTTTAAGTCACTGCTAGTGCAAGGTCTTTTCATATGCAAAGCGAGAAGTGGAAGACCCGAAGTGCAAGATTGCGCAAATTACTGCAATTCTCTCCGAGCTTTCTTTTGATGATGTGGCGGATGATGTGGCAGCCAGACAGATCGTAATTATCTCAAAATAATCACCCCTTTCTCGTCGACGAGTTAAGCTGTGCAGCAGAGGATCAGCTAAAACAATACTTCAGATTGGGGAACACGCAAAAAGAAGACCCAACTGATTTTAGTTCTGGAACGCAGAGCGAGAGATGAAGTCATTTAGTAAACGTCATTTAGTAAAGGGCAGAAAGCCACTCACTGTGCCTTGCGTATCCTTAGACACTTTGACACCCTGGGCTTCATTGAGAGTTCCATAACGGGGGTGGTGAGAGGCAGGTCTTGTACCTAAGGCCGCTTAACTATCACAGACCCGCTCGGCAAAGAGCCTGTCTTTCTGCTTTCTTTTCCAGCCAGGATTCGGACAGCTTTTTTAAAAGGGGGGGGGGGGGTTGGTTAGGGGGAGCTTAATTATGCTGGAGAGTGCGGACATCTAAATCACCTGCTGTGATATGCTCGTGGAAGCAAAAATCGCTGGGCTGCCTCCAGAGATCTGAGCCCGAGGAAGAGAGGAGCAAGGTAGGCCAATTCAGAAGATTCAGATTCAGTTAAAATAGCTTTAGCATGTCCTGGGTTTTACAGGCATGACCACAGCCCGCCTACACGGTCCTTAACACTTGCATTCTGTGAAGTGTTAACATGCGCGGGCTTCTGAAGACAGGACGAGAGAGGGAGACTCAGCCTGGCCTCTGTGTGTGTGTGTGTGTGTGTGTGTGTGTGTGTGTGTGTGTGTGTAATACACACATCTGGCACTGCCGAAGGTTTGCTCTGGATTTCCCTTTCATCTGCTGACCTTAGCATGTCAGATCCCAAACCTTCCTGCAGCAGGAAGCTTGCCTTCAAACGCAGGCGCTCCGGGTCGACATTTGGCAGTGCTTTCTGCAGAGGAGCCAAAGGGGCATGTGGCAGGAACTGCCGTTCTGAGGAGCCGCCGAGGTCCTGTCAGCTGCCAGCCCGGGACCTGCGGGGATGGAGGTGCGTTCTCAGAAGCGGTGGCCCAACTTCAAATGACTGCAGCAGGCCATCTCTCATGTCATTCTCTGCCCCATTGTCTGAACTGCATCGATTTTTGCCCAAACGCTTTCCTGCGTCTCTCTCATCCAGCACTCTCCAATTTTTCTCCCCACAAAGACACTAAAACAGTGTGCACAAGATGTGAAAAACGAGCCCGAATTTAAGTGGATGACAAGCTCTGCTCCCCTGGCAAGAGTCTTTCCAAATCACAAATGAATTGCAGTGTGCAATTCAGTTGCCACGAATGACAGATACTATATAGATTGCAACTGCAGGGAGCTAAATAACACAAGTTATTGGCTGCTGGGTGGAATAACACAAATCAATAGAAGTCTGGTATAAACTGCTTTCGTTGGAAGATCTAGCGCGTTACGTCTTCTTTGGGATATTTGAAGAAACGCGCGTCATGTATAAGTCATGTGCAAAAGTCAAGTCAAATTTTTAAAAAATAGATGTAAATCAGCATTTTTTAAAAACCTGAGGCTCATATTCTGGACCATTTTGCCACCATAACCTCTCACATCCTTTCATGTAATGATATGCTAGCTTCCTACTCTACTTCCTGACTGTGAATAAAGAAAAGAAGCGTTTCCACGTCAATACACGTCTGAATTTTTTAGTGTAAGCGGCGTGATATCCTCCACCTCCTAACCACTCCTACCACCACCATCCACCCACCTCCACCCCCTTGTCACGTGCAGTACATCTCCTGCAAAAAGGCCTAAGGGCCCACGTCTCACAGCGGTGGTGTAAGTAACATGCAAATCAATATTGATGACCCTGATTTACATCCTCCATCACTATTACATGAGCCCACAGTTGGCGATGGGCAAACACACAGGCAGCAGCGTCCGAGAGTCGGGTGTCGACGCTGGCAGATCAATGAGCGTAGGGAAATAACGCACGCAGGGCCAGCCCCCATAAATATACATTAAATACTGATTGGACAGACCTGTCCATGCTGGGAAAATGGCACTTAAATATTAGTTTAATTCATTTCTAATTTCTTCGTTCGTCAAACTCATGTCATATTTCATTTTTTTTTTTTTTTACTTTATGGCTGGGCTTTCAATATTTAAGTTGAGGTTCTCCAATTACTTAGGATCCCATCCCAGCAGAGTTATATATTATAATTAGACATGTGAGAAATCAATATTTTTCTCTGGGGCTAATTGTTTCCAATATCTTGGGTAAAGTGCATGATTGTTCTGCAACTTGAGAGAATAAAATGATGGATGAGAAGTTATTGTATTAAATGTATGTGAGCAATGTCTGAATAAGCCACGGGCCTGTTGGAATTAAAGATTTAACAGCTTGGTCAAGTGTCACCAGCAAGTCGTGTTCAAATGTTCACGTTCGTACACACACAGACACACAAAACACAGCCCATATGGGTTTCCTCAGAGCACAGTAAAACTCGTTCAGCACAGAGCCAAATACAGAGACCTTTTTATAGCACCATAACAGCTAATTGTGCTTTTGCTGTGTTTGCAAGCGGCATAACCTCTATATTCTACCAAGAGGCTTTGGAAGTAGTTCCGAGGAAGAGTGCACTTGCATTAGAATTCCCTCCGGTTTCAAAGCACCATTTGGATAATAAATTTTAAACAAATTTCCGGTTATTCACACGTTCATTAACAAACCTTGTTATGATAGAGAGGACCCAGGGTGGACGCCTGTGCTATCGATGTGCCCGGAGGATCATACCAGTTTCCAGCAGTTTCGACATGACGCTAATATCATCTCCACCCAAGCATTGCACGCAGGCCTGACAGCGCTAGTGATGGGGTCATTGAGGAAGCGCGAGGTCTGGCGCGTCGGGCGGAGGAGCCGCCTTCCCTGTGGACGCAGAAACTAAATTCATCCAAACAGGATATTATATGAAGATGGGCACATTATTCCTGAGTCTGGGAAATAGCCAATCACAATGCGGTGAGCTGCGCGCCTAATCCATTTTGTCGAGCCTGACAAGTTACCAGCAGTCAGGGAAGGAGCTGCACTTAATAAATCAAACCTGACAACTCCTTCTGCATGGGTGTCAAGCAGAACTTTTACTCTCTCTCTGCTCTTTCTCTGCTCAACGCAGTGGCAGTAGAATTAACCACACCACTGACCCACCAAGCATCGCAGAATGTGCCGGCAGCAACCCAGGGAGGAGGGAGGGAGGGAGGGAGGCACACAGACAACACAGGAGACGGTCCCACAGCGTGCACACTTTAGCTTTGGGTGAGTAAAAACATGCAACATGCAAGAGTGAATACAAGACAACATATAAGAGTGTGAGTAAAACATACAACATACGAGAGTGTGAGCAAAACAAACATACGAGAGTGTGAGCAAAACATACAACATACGAGAGTGTGAGCAAAACAAACATACGAGAGTGTGAGCAAAACATACAACATACGAGAGTGTGAGCAAAACAAACATACAAGAGTGAGTAAAACACAACATACAAGAGTGAGTAAAACATTACAACAAACTGGTTGAAGGACACGGTATGTTTTGAAGACACCTAGTGTAAGTCAGTTTAAAAGAAGCATACCATTTTATGCATTCATGTTCAGTCATGTCATTATGAATAAAACAGCTGGACCATTTTGCTTAATTACAAATGATTAAGCAAAACACAGGCACACTGTAACCACTGATGACACCATATAAAATAATATCTGCTAAGTAGCTAGTGGGTTGAGCCGTAGCTCACTGTGGTGTAATGGTCTCTCTGCAGAACTCTGATCTAGCAGTAGGTTATTCGAAGCATGTGTGCTCACTGCTCCTGTAACTATCCAGAAATCCTGGCTGCGAACCTGGTCAGGTGACTGGTTTCTGCTAATAAACGATCGCAGCTGTACAGCATCCCAGGCGTCCTCATGCGTGCTTCGCTGGGAGACAGAGCTGTCCCATACAGCACTGCTCCTCATGTTACGCATGGCAAAACTCCTACCGACATAACCAGCTGGACTCAAAGAGACACCGTAGGTGTTAATTCAATGCTGGAGGTTTTTTTGCCGTGTGCACACACACACACACACACACACACACACACACACACACACACACAGAGGCAGCCGCCATGCACATACTGACAGCCCTTTTCTCGAAGAATGCACGAACATCTCACTTTTTCAGATTGACTTCCCCCTGATATCCATTTTCTTCTGCACTCATTGCACAGTCCACATAATAATCATTCCAGCAATTAAGTAGCGCTGTTATTGCACAGGTTCATGCATTAACTGAGAGGGGCACCTCGGGGAAAGGCTATGAAATCAGCCAAGCAATTACCCACACAGATGTTTCACCGCAGAAAATGAAAGCAATGTTAATTAAACACTGAACATTTACAAATACATTCTCCTGTTAAACACAGAGGTTTATGCCAAACCCGCTTCTTCTCAGTTGGGGTTATCATTGTGTCTTTTTCAGACTGAACGTGTAAAACAAATCTTGTTAGGAGCGGCACGGTGTCTCCTTGCAAGTTTCTTTTGAGTCCGAAACTCGCAAACTTTGGAGCCGCGTTATGCTGCTTCGTGAGAATGATAATGAATATCACTGGAGCAGATTGCTTGATTTGGCAAGCCATCGGCGACGTGCTGGAGGGCCTGAGTGTGTGAGAACAGTCTGCACTACTCATTTAGATCAGCGTGGCCCGCTGTTTGGCAGTCGCTCACAACACCGCGCATTTCCATATCCACCGGCTTCTCACTTACTTACTGGCCCGCGCGGTTGTGCAAGATCGATGCCGTCGCCAGCTAAAACAGCAGAGAAACCAACGGTTAAAAGAGGAAATAAGCCCTTACGCCGCGCTTCCGACAAACTCGCCGGGTTTCGCCTATTTTCCGTAATTTGCCGCGATATCAGTCAGGGTGGTCTGGAGGCTGGAGATGTGATGGTGGGATGGGTGGACGCGAGCAGAGATCGACCTGGCACTGGACGGCAGCGAAGGAGACAGGACAGGCGCGCTTCCTGGACTGGCCCGAGGCTGGAGGTTCCAGCAGGAGATGCACTGTGCTCACCGTGTCAGGAGTGAGCTGGTGCCCAAGGTATTGTAGCTTTAGCCTAGAGGAGCACAGCCTACTTCTTAATATAAATGCGGCTCTGTATTTCATATGCAAAATGAGGGCTTCTCATGCACACGGAGCCAAACGCATTCATCTGCAGTGGAACAGGCTGTGGTTATAAAAACAACAGCAGCTGAGAAGCGTACCTTCGCTCGGGCAAGCGTTCCCTTTTCAACTCCAGCTAAGGTAACTTTCTGTTTACGCAATGTCACTGTCAACACAACGGCATGCCAGAGTAAAGTAAACAAAATCCAAATAAACAAAGCCAGATAAAGGAAAAAGTCGCTGCCACAAAATCAAATTAATTTTTTGTTTATTTTCTTTGGGCTTGTGAATGCCAAATATAATTGCGTTTAGGCAACAAGGACAAAAGAGGAATTTGAAATATCCAAACTTTCTGAGGTTTCCGAAAGCCACATGTGAATCAGTAAAGTGATTGACATTCGCATGCAGCTCCTTATACAGTACAGCCAAAGAACATCTAAAATGTACAAAGTAAAAGCAGAGTATTAAAATGTGAAAAGCACCATCATGTCAGCAACCTGAAACATGTAAGACTTCCTTTTTTCTGAACGAGTGCTGTGTGCCATATGGCGATGCACACCAGTTCGTCGCCTCTGACTTCAGCTGGGCAGTGATCACAGTTGCCCAGAAGGACTTCATGAGTTGCTGTAATATGCTTTATTAATCAAATTCCAAGAGATTTTTTAAAATATTGCCCACACTCTCCTAAAGTCTCTTAACGTCCACGATTGCCTACATACAAAAAAAATTCATTATTCAAGAAAGGCCCCTTTGGATCCTACAGCTCGGCTTTATTCGCAGTCTGTGCTTTGGCTAGAGCTAATTGACAGCCTGCTGAGACTAAGTACCTAAAAAGGTCAGTCTTTCTTTCAGTGGGCAAATTGCCCAACCTCTGTGTAAAGGTCAGAATCCAACCTGAGAAGGCCCACACAAAGTGCCTTAAATGATGACTGAGACAATCTCAGCTTGACACTGTTTATGGAAAATCGAACAGCATCCGAGTCTGCTGCCGCAGAACAGCCAGGGTGAGCTTCCCCGCCGAGCCGGGCGTTCGCTGAGTGGCTCGTCGTAGAGCCACCGGCGACACCTGGGTGTCCAAGGGGGCAGCGGGGGAAAGGATGGCTAAAAGGGATGTGGCAAACCCTCTCCACGTCGTTTCATCTGAAACTCACCAAGTTCTGGAAAAGTGCTTTCCCCTCACGCGCTGCCAGAAAAGGAGTCATGGCAATCTCACTTACCACCACCACAAACTGCCCCCTGGCCACTGAAGTTCATTATTCCTGGTACGCGTCCACTGTTAGCCCACGCCAATACACACTTGCCAAGTGCAAGAGACAGACAACTCATATGAAGTAATAAAGATTTTGTGATGAGACAAATGTTCTTGAATCAAATTTTAGTGGGTTAGAGCAACATAATCGGATTGTGTTTGATGCTAATTGTTCAGGCGACAGCTTTACTAGAGCAAAAACTGTGGCCATGATGGATTTCATTTTCAAACTGCAATAAGCACCATCTTAATCCATTTATGTCACATTACAATGCAATTAAGTTGAACTCAAAAACAAAGGAAGATAATGGTCCTGATATGCAACAACCAAAGCACTGAACTGTATTCAGTTTGTATGCACTAGTAAACTGGTACAGAGCAGTAAAGACGTGCAAACATATTTGTTATTTCTCACTTTAGAGACCGACTGCACTGTTTAGAAATGTTAATGAATTGCATAGCGCAATGCGCCTTTTGGTGCCAAAGAGTGCCGTGCATGTCGAGCTAGATCACGGAGGTTAACGTAGCATGGTTAATGTGCCTGAATCAGAGCATCTGAAAGGGCAAAATCTATTGGCTTTTTGAGACAGAGCTGCTTGAACCAAAGAATGTGACAGAATACTGTAAAGGTGTAGTATTCACAGCAGATGAAGTAACCCCAGTCAGTTTGGGTGGTGGGCTGGGGGGGGGGGTGCACTTTCTTCTCATCTGAGGCTTATTGTTGGCATTATATTGACAAGGGTGCCAGAGACAAAGAGGCCTGAATAGAAGGTATTACCTCCCCTGTCTAAAATAGAGCGCTTGTGGCGTTCTACGCCACTGTTAAATAGGAGTGTCAGCTCTCTTGCGGTTTCTCATCTGTCCTTTATAAGGCCACGTCTGCAGTTACTCGTAATCTCGAATAATAACTGTGCCTGACAATGACAGCAATGAAAAAAGATTTTTGTACCAACAGTATCTTTTGAGAGTAGCTAAAATAGAGCAGTTAATTATCCTTTAGGGGTCTCCAAACTGAGGTGACATTCATTTGGGAGGATGTAGATAATTACAGTTACACTGCATGGCTTTATTTTTTTTGAGTCATTATGCATAGCGTGCGCGCATGGTTTTCAGATGAAACAGCCACTAGTTCTTGAATTACTATACCTGAGAAATCTATGGTACACATCATGGGAAAATGGAGTCAATTTTTGTGACCACTCCAATCATGAAAAATGTGAGGATTAACAGCATGAGAGTAGAATGACTGAAGTCTCTGCTGGACTGATGGACTCTTTGATACACACTTTTAACATGGCATAAGTTTCTTTTGAAATGCTCCCTTTTAAACCAAGCCTCTTTTTGCAGACAAGGATCAAAGCGTGCACAACTGCAAGTGTACTATAATTGAGCAGAGTCTCAATGGTTTTGTGTGACACCTGTGACTAATGAGTCAGACCAAAAAAAAGAGAGGGTTCGCAAGGGGGCGTGTGGCGTGGGGGCGCAGGGTGGGGAGGCGCGACTAATTTCCTGGGCGTCCGATGATGACCCAGTGGCAGGAGTCAGGCGAGGGCTCCAGGCACTGTGAAATACGAAACGCAGCTCATAAAACTAATGAATTCTTCTGCCTCAGTGAAACAACGCACTGAAAGAGATCTTTGAGAGATCGCTCAGAACTCAGAAATCTGTCCTCTTGTTCCCTTCATAAAATTCTTTGGACTCAGTACGACACATTTTTCTGGTGGGAAAAAAAATAGATATTTGTGCTGGCTGAGAGAGCGGGAAGTCTTTTTTCACTTCATGTATTGATATATGTTTAATTATGCAGCTTTCTGAGCGGAGGCTCAAGGGCTCACTCTACCAAACCCTTGGTTCTTTATTGAGCATGATATAGTTTGAGCTTTGCAGGCCACGAGCGCCTAACAGAACGAGGCTAGGATGGAATGGCTGAAACGTAAGGAAAGCTTCACAGCATCAAGGTAAAAAAGTAAAAGAGTGTTGTCTGGGAAGCCGGGAGACAATATTAGCACGGTGGATCTCTTTCCAAGCTAACCTTCAGAATAGCAACAGCGCTGATCGCCCTGAATAGCTCGGTAATCGCCAAGCCAGTACCACAAAACAATCAGCTGCCTAATTGACAACAACAGCTTAGGCGGCCAACGCATCTGGCCCAGATGAAGTAATTAACAAACAGATTTTTCTTTTTTGATGAGAATTTGTTAACAGATACAAGGTCAGTGTAATCCCGTGAGAGATTGGCAGAAATGAGGATGTGCATTCCCTCCCAATCACTTACTAGCACACCCAGATGAATTTTAACATTACTGCTGTAGCATGCGAGCTGAACATTGGACAAAACTAATCTAAATACGATATTGCAGAAAGGTAATATAAAATGCTATTAAAATTAAGAATTCAAATTAAGCAGATACAATTTTCAGCTTCTGGAATACATAAAGCTCATTTATGTGGCATGCGGAAAGCTAATTTGCCTTAGTTGCATATGCAGACTCATAAACATGGCTTGTTGTATGATTAATGTCTGACTAGCTTCCTCTCAGCATCTTAAATCACTGTCAAATTTCCAAATGCAGTAAACATCACACGACGGAACAGCTTTGCTCAAAGATGTAAAACAAATATCAACATAATTGTTCGGTGTTGCCAAAATCTCCAGCAGATTCCACTAAAAAGAAATTAAAAGAGGGGCAATGTGTGACAAATCGGAGTCGGTGGTGCGACGTAATCAGATGGAAATGAGAAGATGAAGAGGATGCTCGTTAAGCCGCACAAACCAGGACAGCCTCCAAATTCACTGAAAGAGGGATGCTTATTCAAGCAGGATACAGCGACGTAAAAGGCCTCGGTGGTAGGCACCTAAGGCCCCGAGAGACAGAGAAAGCACACTAGATATCCAAGGCTCGAGAGGGCGGCCGGACCCTGAGGAGGACAAGGTGACTAGAACATTTAATGAGCGGTGAACGGTGGAGCCAGCCCCTGTTCCCGTGTGACTGAACTGCATGGCATCAAGCACATTTTGGACTTTGCTTGCTCTAGGCTACGGTTGCTGTAAACAGTAGCACTGTGTGTGGCCATGTGAACTCCCTAAAAATTTGCAGGAACCAGAACAAATGTTGGGGGGGATTTCAATATCTGCTTCACATTCAGCGTGAAAATGCCTGATTGTTAAATCAGCCCCAAGACCTGAGCCACTCGCAAGCAAAGGAAAAGGTTACTCTCTTACTTCTCGCTGTGACTACCATGCACAGACGTCTGGCTGAACTGCAACAAACCACTGTACCCACTGTACCGCTGTAACCTCTGTACATAATTCAGTGTTGTGCTTGTAGGATTGATTCACTTAAAAGCCAAAAGACCAACACACCAGCGCTGCATCGGTGGACCAGATTCACTGCAACACTCTCTCAAAGCTACAGAAGGAAATAAGTGTGCTGCTGTACGTAGGAGACACGTGCTTCAGACCTCCCAAGCCCAGCTCCCCCACGCAGCCAGCAGGCGAACTGGAGGCTGCTTTCGAAACATGCACTGTGTTTAATATTCATGCAATCCGGCAGGCATTTTGGAAAAAACTCAACTGAAATGGCAAAGGGTAACGAATGCCCCGAACAGAAGCTAAGTCGGCCTGGGACTCAGCTTTTTCCATTGTTCTAATATTCAG
Organism: Electrophorus electricus; assembly: GCF_041902795.1. NCBI lineage: Eukaryota > Metazoa > Chordata > Actinopteri > Gymnotiformes > Gymnotidae > Electrophorus > Electrophorus electricus. The sequence continues at coordinate 4,091,413 of NC_137515.1, read as the reverse complement.
TGAGAGAATGTTCAGAGATCTCTGTGTTTAAATCCAGTAAAAATCTCGGAAATGTACAGAACTTACTTATATGTCTCGTAAAGCAGGTCTCTCAAAAGTCCCAGTTGAAACATTTAGCCTGAATATGAAAAACTGGCCCACAACTGTAACGCAATCACAAAACACAGCCACAATCAGTTATAACATCTATGGCATAGCAAGAGCGCAAGTGCACTGTCTACAAGCCGAAGCCATACATGGGCTTGCCTTCAGCACCAGGGGATACATTAAAATAGCTCAAGAACATGACGTGCACAAAAACCTTGAGAAAAGGCCTGCACTGAGGTGAACGCAGCCCCCAAGGCGAAGGTGGGAGGTGGAGGGCCTGCACTACCCCCGGACGTGGCCTCTGCCCGGAGCGAACTGGGAAAGGTGGGGCTGGAGCATGTCACATTTCCCCGGCGAGGTCCTGAACCTCGTGATAGCAAACCGCTGGCGAGGACTTTCCGCATCACGCTATCAGGTCCACAGTCCCGCGCAGAGCGGCTGCCTAACGCATGCCCACACGCATGCTAAGTAGCAACCCAGGACGAGCCCGAACGTTAGCATAATTAAAAGCCATCATCTGCCACTCGCTCTGCATCCTCTCTTTAATGAGATGGGCCTGAAGAACTAGCTCTCACGTTTAATCTCACATCGTCCACATGACAGGGGTTAAATGGAGACCTAATTGTCTATGCACTACGAGCACTCGGTACAAAGCAAAGACAGTTTGCGAGGAGATGGGTGGGATACACTAAGAGATTTTTGAGACGGACAAAAAAAAAAAAAAAGCCATTTAAGAAGATGAGCTTTGCTTTTTGTAATTCATTTAATTCCGACCATGTAGAGAAGGATCGTCAAGCACTGACATATTGGCTAACCAGCACACGCGTTCCTCTGCAGACATGCTCAGCGTGCTTTAAAGACAAAACCGGCTTTTCTTTATCTGTCCTTGTTAAGTCAATCTTAAATCGATACTTCTTTGCTCAGCCCACCTGTCCAATATCTGCATGTCTCACAGCCACCTTGCAAAGATTAGATGGTGAGCTCCCTGAGAGGATAGAGCTGGTTAGATTGTGTGTGCGGGGCAGTCCTTCTCCCTCCTATCCACCAGTCACCGGTGAAGTGGGGCCATGGAGATATAGAGGCAGAGGCTGTACCGGGGTTTAAGGGAGTGGCACGCCATGCGAGGCAGACTGTAAAGATTCGCAGATTTCAGGGGAGAGATTGCAAGCTGTTCATAGGGATCTGGGCGGAGGCAGAGAGCAGATGGCTGTGGTTTTGGCACCATTATCTTGCTGCATTGCCACTAACCTCCATCATTCTGCTTCCTGCCCCAGGAAGCCCAGCCCACCTAGGATGACCAGACGCTTAGTGGAAATCCTTTTAACGTGACCCAACTGAGCATGCCAGGCAGCATGCTGGCATGTGCTGGCGTAACCTTTAGACTAGTCGTATGGGACAAGATGGAGTGTGAGTACGAAGCAAGTTGAAGTCAGAAGCTCAAAGTTACTGCTCACTTGGCACTTGTGCCTTCACTGAAAACCAAAGAGAAAGCAAGAAAACTGATAAGAAAGAAAGGACGAAAGAAAGACACTTATATTTCTAACCCCTAAACGCTACATGTACCATGTCATAATGGGTGCACTTATCTCAGATTAAAAGAACTAACGTTTCAGCACACTCTATCTCACAGCATCCCATTTCATGTTTGACATCAGAAGCATTCAGAAAGAAACTGGATGGCTGTTGGCAAAGCCAGTCAGTAGTAATGTGAGTGTGAGTAAACAGCCCAGGAAGGAGAGAGGATAAGAGGAGTGAGAGACAAATTCGCCAAAGCCATTGAGATCCAAGCCCTCAGAAAGCAGCCGCGGAAGATGAGAAGACCAGCCGCAGATGGACCTCTGGAGGCCTCGCTGAAAGAAGACCTGTTCCTCAGCTCTGACATCCGAGAGTCCCAAAAAGGTCAAGGACTTGAATCATACGTGACAAAAATAGTTCCTTTATATTATCGCAACCACTGCCGACTAAGAGTAAAAAAAAAAAAAAAAGTGTAGTTACGTGATTTTGTAGTTTGAACTTGTTGATTTAAACTTGTAAAATTTATATTTATTTAACCCCCCCCTTTTTTTGGAGCTAAAGCAGATATCGCTTGTGCACTCATCTTCCACAAGGTGGAAAATGACATGAGGAGTCAGAGCAACAGGTATGTTATACGTATATACAGACAACTTTCATGTCTGGTCTCTGAGCTGAGGGAAAGGAGAGGAGAAAAGGGCACACACGAGGGTAAAGAGAAACAGACCGAGACAGGACGAGACTGTTTTCCTTGTCAAAATGGGAATCAGATTCTTTCTGTTCAGTATAATTATTTAACACTTGAACCCCCGAGTCTGAAGTCAACAAGGTATTTTTCATTTTTATAAACAAATTATGCTGCCAACTAGGAATACAAATGTTAAAAAAAATAAATTACAGTAGGGTACACTCTTGCTAGAGATATTAAGCTCATGAATATACTGCCAAGCCATATATATATATATATATGAAATATATATGATAAGTGTACAATTATCATACTAATATCAGCCAATATCAGGTTCACATATTGAATGGCGTGACCCTGAAGACACACATATTGAATGGAGAAACCCCAAAGACACACATTTCCATGCACGTCCGCTTTAGCCATATTCAGTTTTGCTGGCATGCCCTTATCCCCACTCATCAAACGTGGCACAAAAAGACCCCCAGACAGGCCCGTCTGTGCTGGTGTTGGTGGGAGTGGATGGTTCAGGAGGTCACATGATAATACTGACATTACTAGTTAAAGTAGTCTGAAATCAGAGCACTCGGTTGCGAATGTGGTAGCGGATGACATGGGATATCATAACGTTTATCTGAGAACAATGGTGAATGTGTGCAGCAGTGTTGCCGGCAGTAGTATTATTGTTCAGCTTTGTTCAGGCGTGGGGGTGCAAGACAAACTCTCCACAGGAAAACATGAGACCATCTTCATTTCAGACGCAACACTAGTCTGATTGATTTTCCACGGTGGTATATGTTGTGTCTAATGTGCCTGTAAATGATCTGTTCAGATGTTGTTCCGCTGCCTTCGGCACTAGCGGGAGGTTAAAACAGAATTAAAAGCGGTACATTTGATTGTCATATAAGTCAAATTTCCTCATTAGGCTCAGAGGCTGCTTCGCTGCCTTGCAACTGGTGGTGTATGTCCAGTCACTGACCTTCAGACAAACCCCACACACGCTTGCTTCCCTTGGCTATTGTTGTGAGTCTGTCACAGCTCGTGGGTCACAAATCAAAACACATTTTTCAGGTCTTGAACAGAAATGATTTGGGGTGACTCAGAGGCCATTACTTGAAACTGATGGGACTTCATTAAATTACTTAGCAGACCATGTTTTTGTAGAGGCTGGAAAGCTCGGTGAAGCCTGCCTAAGACAATAGCTGGCTGTGGCACGCACTATTTCGCTTCCTAGAACAGTGTGTAAGAGCACTAATTACCACCCAGAAATGTAAGTTCTTTGTGACAGCTTGCTATGACAGAAGGGATGAAATATCCTAAATTAGACATCAACCTATGAGAAACACACGGGAATCACATTTGTCCAGCCTTTCTCATCTTCACCATCCACCTAATCTTTTCCATGCATCTTATTGTCAGTTTACATTTTAATTTCCATCAGCTTACCTATATATTTCACTCCGGGGATGTATCTACCCAAGCTGTGTTTACATAAAACACTTCTATTATTGTAAGCCTGCTGTTCAATTCAGTTCGATTTTATTTATAGCACAGACAGCTTTACAGAGACCAGGGCCAGCCCCCTAATGAGCATGCCAAAGGCAACAGCGTCAAGGAAACACTCCACTGGTCACAGGGAAGAAACCTTGGCAGGACCAGACTCAAAAGGAAAACCTTCCTCCTTTGGCCCATAATGGATAGCAGACATAGTAGCAAACATTCTAGCTTGTCCTTTAGGTGGTATACCTTGCTACCACAGAAGGCATGAGTCTAAAATTAGACCTCAACACATGAGAAACACTGGCTGTGTGTAAAAGAAAGCAGTTTTATTTGCTTAGATCCTCTTCGAACCAACGGGTAGCGACACATAGCTGCTCGATTTAAGCAGCTTTCCCTCAATGCTTCATTAAGCCACACGTAGTTCGTCCCGCCTTGTGTAGGGGATAATCAACAGTGGCATTGCAGGAGGCCAAGGACCCTCGGCCGACCCGGCTGGTGGTCATTGACCGCACCGGGCCCGTGGTCCACCAGCGAAGACAGTCCTCCAGGGCCGGCCAAGCAGCGGAGGCTGCGGTCTTCCGTGGGCAGGAAGGTTAACAGAGAGAACAGCCACTACTGAGTGTGGGGGGAGAGGGAGCGTGGTGGAGGGGGTGGGGTTGAGCGTGAGAGGGTGCGGTTGGAGCGCTTTGGGTTGAGGGGGGTTGTGTTAATGAGTGTTCCCGAGCTCAGTGCTCTAGTCTACCAGAAAAAAGGCCTGTCTTAAGATGCTGCAGTTATGGAGGACAAGGATATGGCAGCATACGGGGCTCACCCAGGCCCATGGCTCGTTCGTGCCGGAGATGACTGGCCCACGAACTTCCCGGAGTGGGAAGCACTGTGAGTGACAGGTGACACTCGCAGACACTGCCTGTCAGCAACTTCAAAGAAACCATGTGTCAAAGCCACTCTGCCACATCACATTGCCTCACATTCAAATGTCCTGCCAGCTCCTGTGGTGCCTTAGGGAAGAGAGCCACACTCCCTGCACTCTTTGGTGCAGCTATAGGAATGTGTGATGCTCCTGAGTTTAACTAGCCCCCTTTTTAAGCTCATGCACCCCATATGGTTTCATATTTACACTGACTCCCTCTTACGTGAGAGACGCTTCTGCAACGATTTGTCGCTCACACAAGGGACGAAGTAAACAACGCAAGACTGTCTCGGCACCACTTTCTTCGCTCTGCACGCCTGCTCTTTTACACGTAACGTGACCGAGACCGCAGTTAAAGCCTGCCACCATGCCTCGGTGTCTGTGCACACTCTTGCTCTGTGGACCGTTTTCCGAGGAAACTTGCCTCGGTGCCTCGGTGCACCGAGCACCTCCCGCGCCTGTCGGCCCCTCCGTTGGGACGGGGGGGGCTGTCTCTCCTTGACCGCCCTTTGTAAGAGCCCCAGCTCTATCACTGCCCTCCGTAGCTCAGAGCTTCGCGATAGGAGGTCTGCCGAAGAGACGCAGGCGTTCCGGGGCATCTCGCATTCGCCCCACTTAATGCACACGGGGACCAGCTCGGGAGACCCTGCCAGGAACCACAACAACCTTGCCGCAGGCTTCCGCATCTAGCTGATAACGTTCCCATTGCAGAGTCCACCACCTCCCCACGCTGTTATCGGCCTTCCCTGTTCAAAGAAAAATGGCTGAATCCTTTACACAGCTCTGATTTGTTCTCTGGGAAATGTTTTATTATATATATATATTTATTTATTTATTTTTGCGAGAACAGAAATGATTAAACTGTTTAATGAGCACCATAGCAAATCCTTGTTTCTTAAATTTTTTTTTATATGTGCACTGCTTATGTGAGGAATGAGAAGAGAATTATCGGAGCGGAAAAGCTTCATTATGTACCAGCAATTCCAGATTCACCAACATAACTGCACCTGACTGGATAGAATATAATGATATGCACCTGGCGATTTCTTCTCCACTGCAAAGGTGGCAAAGGTGCTAAAGACACAAATTACACACTATATGTTGTGTCTTGATGGATCTCAAGAAAGAGGTCTGGGGGTGTTGGGAGCCATTCTAGGTTATCCTTCTCCCATTTAGACCCATTTGACAGTAAACTGTAATCAGGCAAACACTCAGCACGAAAAAGCTAATGACGCCCAGGGCCATTGTGTCTTCATCTTAGCTCCCTTCCATCCCTCGCACTGCAGGCTTCACCTCGGTGATGATAATTTACACCTGATTTCCATTAGGGATGTTTCTGTGCAGCGGTCTGCCATCTCCACTTACTGAAGATGCGTGTCGCAGCAGTGATGACCACCAAGCCCCCCCCCCCCCCCCAACCCCAGCCCCATATCCCCACCACCACCACCACAGTCTGGACCACAGTCCAGGCAAGGCCGGGGCCAGTTCATTCAGGTTGAATGGCATAACCCTGCCAGCCCGGGACAGGACACCACGCCTGCCTTTGCAGCCCTGACCCACAGAAGGGTGACCCACAGAGGTAACCTTTTCACCCTGAAGACCTCCGACCACTTACTGGGAAGATGATCAACAATAAAGTGCGAGACTGGGAACGCTCGGTTTAACGGGGGGTGACTCGGGAGTCGCATATACAGACTTGTGTAAGTTTTTTTTCCCTTACACAAGTCTGAATATGCGACTCCTTAGTTCTCTTCTCATCCAAAAACTGCAATTAAAACTACGTAGAAATGCCTGGAAGATTTACACAGCAGATTTCTGTGACATTTTTGGAGTTTTGACATTTTTGCATTACCATCAAAATAGTACCTATCTCCTAGGCTATATAATGGTTTATAATGTCTATAAATAGTACAGAAAATGTATGTGCAGGATTAGGGAAGTAACAGTATACATGTAACGGTGTTATGTAATCACGATACAAAAAAAAGAGAACTGTACACTGTTACAGCTACAGGAGAAAAAGGCAGTAATTAGATTACTGATACATTCTAAAATTATGGTGGTTACTACAGGATTATATTACAATGATATGCTCACTCACTCCTTTTTTCCTTTATGACTGTTTTTCCACTTTTTTAATGGCTCTAATGGCATGGAAGGTTCCCACCACTGCTGACACTCTGCAACAGCATCAGCAAAAAAAAAAAAGCCCAGCCTGCATTTCTTTAAAGGTTTGAAACATCTACCACATGCGGTATGTGGTAGATGTTTGGTGTGGTGGAATTGCAGTGCGATTCATGACTTTCTTTGCTTTCATTAATGGGATTTGTCTTATGTGGACAAAATATTTGCTTATCATGAACATGAAATTTTTCCAACGTTAACCACAAGATTTGTTTTCTGTGGCTAGGGCGACTTTATACGCTTTCAGTTAAAGTTGTCTTAATAAAATGTATTTTCATTTGTGTTTATATTACTGCAATTCAACCAGTCAGTCATTATTCTCATGTTATGTTTTGCAATCACTATCAGATGATAAAATCCTGTGTACATAGTTATAATACAGGGGGAGTGGAGAACTCCAGAGTGGAATTTACCCCTCCTCATCTGAGTGCTACTCAATTTCTAAAAGGAGTTTAACCTTCAGCAAAATTTTTAAACAATCTCCTATCTCAGAAGAGTGTTTTTAATTAGTGTATTCCAACAAAGTGCCTGAGGTTCAGTACGAAGAACTGTGTCCACACTGATGCCAAAACATCCCATACCTGTCTGGTTTCACGGAAGTGTAGGGACTAGACGATCTGTGGCAAAGGGCCTTCTCACCAGCGCTGGACTGTTGGGGAAGGTTATTTATATGGACAGGTTTTACACATCTCCTGAGAAGTTCAAGAACCTACACCGTGAAAGTGCAGGAACTTGTGGCAGCTTGCTGGTGACCTTACCGTCCTGCGTGGTGAGAGAGCAGGGCTCCAAAACTCTTCAGCAGTTCATGGGTTATAAAGTAATCCGAAAGTAACAGAAAGTAATCAGATAATTACCGGTAATTACCTTACTATTGTAATCCTTTGGATTAGGCTACACATACATTTTTTCATTAGGTAATCAGTAATCTATAACTAAACAAAATTTAGAATAACACTCTCAACCCTGAAGGCAAAGCACTTCAGAAAGAAAGTGAATTCCATATTAATTATGGGTTATGATAGTAATCAGAACAACTGGTATATCTATCTGCTACTTTTGTAAACATCTCTTGCCACATAATTGCATTGGAAAAAGCCATTACTTGATTTTTCCCACTGTCATAACATCTCCCTAAAATAGACACATTAGACCACAGACAGCACATCCAAACTAATGCAACATTTTTATTCAGTGCTTCTGGGATAATTAATAGCAGCACAGCTAAAGTGCATTTTGTCATTTTTATTTTGTCAGAATTCAGTGATGAAAATATAAACATTTGAAAAGAGTTGCATAGATTCATATAGTACATTCATGTGAAAAAGAATTAATTAAAAAAAGATAGGTTTGGTAGCTCTACTTAAGTGAATTAATATCCAGCGCCATATCTAAAACCAAGGAAAGATTAGTATGTTCCACTAAAATCTGAATAACATAAAACTTTAAGGCTTTAATGTCAATCAAACATGGTGGACAAATTGTTGTTCATTATCATATGTATTTATGATATTTGTTAATATTAACGAAAACTGGCAGGAAATAGGAGTCACAGGTCAATACCATGTGAGCAGCTGTGCTGTTTCTGTGCAGTGCTATATTAAAGGTGGCACCTTTGATTACGCCGAGTTCCACTGCAGCGCGTCTGTGACCTACGATGCACTGCAGAGCTAATTAAGAGGGAAGCAGTCTTATCACAGATCGTTTCCTGATGACTGACGGCAGAAAGGATGAGACTGGAGACAGTACTATTGCTCAGTCATTGGTGTCTTGTTTATTACTAACATAAGGGAAGGCCATGAACATTCACTAATCAGTAGACTCCCAATTAGCAGACACATGATTTACTTAATCTATGTACTTAATCTATGTTCTGCATAATAATCTTGGTCTGAAATGCCAGGCGAACCGTTGGCATCTTTCATCTTTTCCTTTCTTGCCAGAATAGAATGTCTATTACCTTTCCAGAAAGGAGCATTTTTTTAAATGGAAACAAAGCTTGCATTGTGCTGAAGGAAGTGCCAGAGGAAGTTATAGTTCGGTCTCGAGTGCCTGCCGATCCTGCGACAGGACTGCCTGACAGATGCATCGTTCTCACGCAGCGCTCTCAAATTCTCGTCTTCGCCCTTCGGCGAAACGCTTTTTAAAATATTTTCCTCCCAGCCACTCAGCGCTAGCGTCTCCCAACACCTGATCTGACATGCTGCTGTTAGAAGGTTGCATCCCACTCCGCCCTCATTACCATGCCCACCACAGCCCTGCTGTGGCTTTAAAATAAAGCAGAAATAAACGGCACTTAGCTCCGAGGTTTTTGCTGGTTATCCGCTCACCCCTAAGCCCTAGGCAGCCTTCTCTGCTCCTGTTTTTGCAGCCCTCTGAGCACGTGGTGCGACCCCCCCCCCCCACACACACACACACACCCCCGACTGCCTCAACAATGGTTCGTTCTTCTGAAGGAGAATCAGTAGATGGCCACCTTTACAGAAGGCCTGGCTCATTTGCCCCCAGGGTTGTCGGGAGCCTGGATTGTTGACAACCTCATTTGGTTTTGGTCTCCGGCCAAGCAGCCTCATGGCTGGGCTTGGAGATGTGATTTGTGATGATGTTTCGGCGCATTGCATGCACGTGATTGAATTATAAGCGTGCCAGTATTACATTTATGGTGCCATAGCAATTTACCTAGTTACTGAGAAAGTCTTTCTCAGTGTACAGATGGCATCCTTCCATGGCTCGGAGGGAGCAGAAGCTGAACTCCACAGCACTAAAGCACCAGTGTTTACTCGAAGGGTAAGAAAACTAGATGGGTAATGACATTCCCAAAGCTGCAGAGACAAATACAGATTTCATCTTTCAACTCTGATTTTGGGATATTCTATTTCAGGATTTTTCCATCAAAACAAAGGATTCTGTGATAAGCAGTATCATGAAATATTGATATGTCCTCAAAGGATCTGTGGGGTTTTTTTAAGTAAATTTTTTTCCTTCAGGAAATCTATGGAATTTTCTCTGCATTATTATTATTATTATTATTATTACGAACAGCATACAAAGCAAGTTTCCCCAAGCACAACAACAGTAGGCTACGACGTTTACTTCCTGACAAACGTGATTGAATCATTTCAAAAGCCGCCATGGCTGCTACTGGAAATTCGAAGGCATTTGTAAGCCTATAAGCCCTCCCAGTAAATCTCATGTCGGCACTCCAACAAAAGTTTCCTCTCATCTAAGTTTTACAGAATAAACCTCAGAATAAACCCCAGAAGTAAACCTCCTGGCAGTTTACTCAAATTTGACCTCAGCGGACCTCTCTGAATTGGACCTGCGCGGCTCGTTCTGGTGCTCTGTTCTGCTCTTTCCGAGAGCCAGACCTTGTGCGCCGGCATCCTTCTCGAACGAACGTTATTAAGGATCCTCTTGAGGAAAGGCTCTTTACAATGCAGCTCCTCGGCTCCAAGCTGGATGACGTGATGGAGTTCAAACCCTTGCGCTGCAAAACAATTAGTATCAGCTCCCGATGCAGTTGTGCTTGCTTCCTTTTAAAAGAGGGGATCGAAGCCCATGATTTGCCAGGGCTGAATAACGAGGCCTCTATGGCAGCTGCGGCGGCAGGCACAGCCGGGCAAGCCACTCCTGACAGCAGTGGCCAGCTGGTCGATGAGGAGAGCTCCCCTCCATGGCTGGGTCGTGTGAGTTAAAAGACATGGCTTAGGTTTTCGCTTCCCACCTTCGTGGAGGGATATGTCATAATGGGCGGAAACTGAACATAATTATCCTCCTTCCCCAGCCACGCTGCACGGAAGTTAAAAGGCTGATTTACATTTATATTGCAAAGCCGGACTTTCATTTGTTATTGTTGTGATCCCTCTCTCCTCCCAACCTCCCGCTTCCCCTCCACCCACCCTGCTCACACTGAGGTCCACCGCCCACCTGCTCGGGCTCACTGAGGCGAGTATTCTCTGCCTTCACCGGGCTGGCAGGAGACAAAGCCGAGTCGGCCCGGGTGGAATTCTGAGTGGTGCCGCAAACTTCCAAGCCCTTATCAGATCGGAGGCTCGATTCTTCAAGATGCCTCCCGTCCAGCAATGCAAAATACATCTTCCTTGCGGTGCCCCACAACGAATTTAGCCACCTGTCACTGCACTTACTGGCTTACTTACTCACATCTCTCAACCACTGCCAGGGAACACAATATAACAATCATTTGCAATACTGGGCAAATATGTGAGAGCATCACAGTGATTCATTGCTGCAATATAGCGCGTGAAGTGCAATAAAGTGATTCTGATGTTTTCCCAAACTAACCCCTGCAGCAAATGAGGGGGAAAATAAATGATCAAATGATTGATTGCGCAGAAAAGGGGAAAAAGTGGACTCGTCCACACGCTCGAGCAACCTCGCACGGATCCTGGGAACTTACAAAGACATCCCACATAGACATACGTGTCAGCACTGAGATTTTTTTTTTTAATTCTTAATTACCCAATTAGCCTATTCAAAGCTTCATGTTAGGTGTGATGCAAGCAAGGGGAAAAAATGTGATGCAAAACGTGCTAATTGAAGCTAAAGTGTATGTGTGCCATGAAGCTTTGATTCCTGTCGCAGGTATGTTTGTACGCCATTTTTTGAATGCAATGAAGTGGCATAATTGCAAAGGTAAAAACCACTAGTGAAACCTGAAGAAAAGCCACAAGGAAACATTTTTGATGACTCCCATTATCGGGCTCTGCAGGCTTCGCGCTCATCTTAGAGTTTTAATGGTATTGGCAAGCATCTGGTATTACTTTTGTTTTATGTGTGTTTCACATCAATTTATGCATTTATCTCTCCCATACTGCACTTTGCGAGATTCAGAGGGACTCACGGATTGCACAAAAAAAAAAAGCAGCCACTACTTCACCGGCTCTTCCTTCGTTATTTTCTCTTTATTTATTTGTGGGCCGATCTGACTGGCTGGTGTCAAATTGCCCAAAAACAAACATGGGAGACCGGATCATCCACAGGCTGACCATGTCACGTCCCCAAGGGAAGTGGAGAGTGTGTGTGTGTGTGTGTGTGTGTGTGTGTGTGTGTGTGTGTGTGTGTGTGTGTGTGTGTGTGTGTGTGTGTGTGTGTGTGTGTGTGTGGCATGGGCACAGCGGCATGCTTGCCTGGGCCGGGCAGACTGCGCGCTGCTCCCTTGGACAGCCGGAGGGATGAGTCAGGCTGATGGGGAAACTGGAGCACGGATTAAGCTTCAATCCCACCTTCCAGACCCAACACGGACAAGCCTGTTCCTTGACCCACAGCTTAAAGGCAGCTTCAAGGCTGTGACAGGTTCAAGGACAAATTAAACAATAGGCAGAAGATTTAAGCCACCTTTTAATGTGTTGGAGCCACAGACTGCTGCGTGAGTCGAAGACTCGCTGGGCTGTCCTTGAAAATGGAGATTGCCTGAATGAGGCCATTATTTCAAGAACATCAATAGGATTCCCAGTGTTTTAATAATGAGGTGAACTAACAGCCAAGCTTATGGGGTGCCTCACTATGGCAGGAGTGTTGGAGATACACCCTGACTGTCTGCGCACTAATGGCACCGCAAACTTTTTTTTTGTAATACGGCATTTCTGTGGTAATAACAACAGAATCAGAAGAGGACACTTAGAGGACGCTGGCATTGATTGTTTAGTTTGTGTTGTTATTCTCATTTGTAGAATTAGAAAGGTCATATGTAAATGATATACACATTCATCAAAAGCCTCTGACAAGCCTGAACGATGTGCGCCTGACGGTAACGACTTGCTTTTCCCTCAAGATGCTGGAGCAAGTTCCTGTTCCATAAAACCTCTTATTGCAATATGACTGTTGGAAAGAGCCTTACTGCCAGGGAATGCGTGGGCTTCATGTCACACGGCACGGTCCAGCACAGAGTGCAGTAGCACTGCTGACGCCGCGCGTGTCGTTTACGACACTTATGCAGTTAACACGATCCCTTTAGGAACCAGGTGGCAATCACAGAGCTGCAGAGGAAGGAAATATAATATTTGTCGATTCCAGTATAGCTACCCTGGCTGCATACGTGAGATGATATGGTGACCGCGGGTGACAGCAAATATGTCAGTCAGTACATAGAGAGCTGTGTTCACTCACACACAGACACATATACTGGTCACATCATTAGTATAATCACCCTAATATTGTGTAGGTCCTCATTTGCTCTCAAAACAGACACAAATCTTCATGGATTCCACCAGATGTTGGAATCATTCCTTTGAGACTCTGATCCATGTTGACATGATGGAGTCACATAATTACTGCAGATTTTGTTAGTTTACCACATCCCCAAGGTGTTCTACTGGACTCGGACCTGGTGATTGGAGAGACCAATGAAGTACACTGAAATCATCACCTTGGTCACAGAACCGGTTTTAAAGGACTTGTGCTTTGTGACATGGCGCAAGACTGTGCTGGCAAAGGCCTTAATAAGATGGTAAATTGTGGCCATTAAAGGATGTGCATGGTCAGCAACAATAAGCAGACAAACCATGGGATCATAACGATGGTATTAGGAGGCCCAATGTTCACCAAAAAAATATTCCACACACCAGTACAACACCAGCAACAGCCTGAACAAAGTACACAAGGCAGGTTGGGTCCATGGATTTCTGATGTTTACATTAAATCCTCAGTCTGCCCTATACACGTCACAACAGATACCGAGACTCATCGGACCAGTCCACACATTTCCAATCTTTAACTGTCTAGTTTCACTCAGCCTGCACCCACGGTTGCCTCAGATTCCCTTCTTGGCTGACAGGAGAGGAACCCAATGTGGTCTTCTGCTGTTGCAACTTATCTGCCTCGAGCTTCGATGTGTCGTGTGTTTTGAGATGCCTTTCTGTTCACCGCGGTTGTAGAGCAGTTGAGTTACCACAGCTTTCCTGCCAGCTCACCCCAGTCCAGCTTTTCCCCTCAGACTGCTCTCCTCATTTCCGCAGGACCTCCACTTACTAGATGCTATTTGTTTCTCACAATCTCCTGTGGAAACTCGAGAGACAGTTGTGAGTGAAATGCCCAGGAGATCGACGATTAAAGCAGACCTAAAATAGTCAGACCAGCCCCGACTGGCACCAAAAATCTGCTGCCCCGTAATTGGATGATTTAATAATTACCTGAATGAGCAGGTGTACATGTGTTCCTACATGTGTTCCTAATAAAGAACCCAGTGAGTTTTTTTATTTATTTATTATGGACTTTGCATGCATAGCTGATGAGGGAGCACTATAATTTTTACTACCTCTACATCTTTAACTGCAGTACAGTGCAGAACTACTTCCAGGAATCACCATTCGAGTGGCACTAGCAGCCATGCAGCAGATGAGAGGATAACATGAAGGGTGTCTCTGGAAAGGATGTGATGGGGGTTGATGGTGTCAGATCTCACAGGCTCATCTTCCTCTTGTGTTTCTCCAGCCACAACGCTCTGATTCCCCTGTCAGCAGATGCTAAATAAACCCAGCCTTCATTTGAAACACAAGCACTTGCGATGGTAAGGGGAAAAAAAACTGTCCCCTGAGGTTGGTGGAGACACAGACTGTTCAGTCATGTACACCTGATAGTGTTTCATCACACCAGTAAGTGCTTGTCGCACTCTCAGCTGCTCTGATGCAGGATGTGGGAAGCTGATGTTAGCTCCCTGAGTGACAGGCAGCGAAAGATCTGCGTGGCGTCACAAAGGTGAGTCCTCCCCCTGAGCTTCAGCTTCGAGTCCCAGCAGTGCCATGTGTTGTCAATGAAAGGACGTGCAGACAATATGGTTAGCCACGAGTACAGCATGTTTTACTGACTGCCAAACCTGCACACTAACCATCCAGTAAGCGGTTAGAGCTAGAGTGATTTCTGGGTATCCAGAACATCAGCATTACCATCTGCAGAAAAGGGCTCATACTCTCCACTAAACCCTACCCCACCCATTTCGCAGTGGTATCTCGGTGCAGTACAGATATCACTGCGAATCCGAGGAAAGCGCATTGGTGAGGTGAGTACGTCTCTAGAAAGAGACAAGCAAACTTTTGCAGGTGGACGCGGACGCCACCACCAACGACTAAAAAAAAGGGGGGGGGGGGGGTTGGCTTCAGCACAACCATGAGTCCTGCTCCTGCAGCTGACAAGCCAGACAGCACATCCGCGTGTTTGTTTGTGCATTTGCTTCCCGCCACATGCCTGCGTACTCGAACCGAACCCCTCCTGAGGACACATGGGAGAGACCCACACAGCTGCGCAGCGTTACTGCGGTGAGCACGTGCAGACCCGTCTCCTCTTACCTGCATGAGTAGAGTAATCGGCACGTATTCAGTAGGAACATCAAACATCAACCCTCGTTGTTATGGAGTCAAAACAAGCTACTGTATCTGTGTCATAATGTCATCGCAAGAATCGAATCAAAATGGTTTACAGAATTTAGTCTAACTAACCTGCGATTTTAAAGATGATATAATTCCTCTAAATTGTAACAGGTATGCTGCCGTTACTTTTATAGGGAAGCAAACAGTAACAGTGTCAGCCTTTTACTATTAAACATTTACACATTTAACCTGTTTCATGTCATATCAGCTATTGGCCAAAGACATGCAGGACAGTAGATTCTCCAGTTTAAAATGGTTGCCCCAATGAACTCTAAACCACTGTAATGTTCAGCTAGTGCAGAACTGCAGCTGTGTCCTTTCTCCACAGCATCCTCTCTTTTGCATAATAACACTTTAAAAGGAAAACTCAGAGTCGTGATACGATGCTGGTGGATTTAGCTGCCATAACAGTGCTACTGATGAGCCACAGAACCTGGAGGAGCTGCAAACACATGTTGACAGCACATGGTACGAAGTGTCTTACTGATGCAAACAACTGTGGAGTTAACTAGGTCTCCTTTCACATTCTGCCCGATTGTAACAAAGAAGACACTTTTGCAAGTCGCTCTGGATAAGAGCGTCGGCCAAATTCCGTAAATTTAAATGTAAATGTAAGATCACAGAGCCCATACATGAGACAAATTCTGTCCTCCTTTACCATACAGTGATAAAAACAGACAGCTTGGTTTGTTTGTGTCATTCATCATAATGAAACAACAATTTATCTCCACTGAAATTAAAATACACATTTTTAAAAAAATAAAATGATAAAAAGTGACTATGAATATGATGAAATAGTACAATTTCTCTATACTTCAGTAAAATTCTACCATATAAGACAGACTAGCCAGCTACAAAATACTATACATTGAGGGATTCGCATGTTCTGCTCAAGACTAGACAAGTCCACAGAATACCAAAGGTAATGCTAGAGTTAAAAATAAAGTTTATTTATCACAATCATGTCTCATTATGAGATTGCTCACATACTAATATGGTGAGATGCAAGACGGGCATGCTTTTGTTGCTGATGTTGTGACTGACACATAATTGTAGTTCAATATTTCATTTTCTTAGTTGTGAACGTTAAAACACTTTGATACTGTGGCTTAGAACTTTAAACCATGATCAATTTTTAGTTAGTGATTTGAATTCAGATTCAAGGTATTGAAATGAACCTGCATCTTTCTGGTCTTGACCTTGACTCAAACTCTGACCTAACCTCTGTTTTGATCTCAGTCTTGTCTCATCTCAGTCTCACCTTGGTCTTGTTGAGTTGAGGTCTTGTTCTTGGCTCAGTCTCATGTAAGGTTGTCTCAAACACAACACTAAAGTCTGACCTACATTATTTTGATCAACATTATACACATTTGTTAAGTCATGTAAATGTATTAAATCACCTTCTCAACATGTAACTGGAAGATCTGAGATTGACCAAGATATTCACAGTACACAACAAAAAAAATGCTGAGATTGGTCACAATGTTCACAGCACACAATAAAAATGGTGCAATTTTTTAAATGACATATTTGTGCACTGCAAAAGCTAATACTGTGTTAGCTATATGCAAACAATATATATATACTGCAGATGGATTATAAAAATCCTTAAAAAATATGCTGTGAAATAATACAATATTGCTCATTATTGTGAGCAGCTTTATGCAAAATTACCTTACCAGGAGTACCTTAATGTTTTGAAAGTGACAACTCAAAAGAAGGACATTACATAAAATAAATTAAAGATGGACTAAGCAGTAGACTATGAGTAGTTGAATAACCCTTAAGTGTCACTATTGTGTAAAAGGTTTTACAGTGTACAGTGATTGCTGGTTCAATTTGCAATAATTCGAGTGAAAAGGTCGAATCTTTCATTTAATGTTGAACAAAGCTGTCAACACAGTTGAGTTTAAAAATCAGATTGGAAAAAACAATTTCGTTTGCTTGTGTATTTGTTATGAAAAGATATTTTGATCTAGAATCCTGAATAAACAAACACAAAAAACAAGGTTTCTATTTTTCTGTGGTGGTAGTGATTGCATAAATACATATGAGTAAAAGGAAAAGGTAATCTGGTTCCACAGTGTTTATGAAATAACAGTAAACAGAAGTCTTAACAGTCTTAACAGTCTTGCTTAAACTAAACTTTTCAGCAAAATCCTGTCAGTGTTTCTTTCTAGGTCACAAAACTGATTTTCACAACAAGAGCAGTCTCCTAACATGGCCTCTTCATTTCAGCACATATACAGTCATAAAATTGGTCATAAAGCTCGCCTTCTGAGATTTGATGGGGAGTTCCTGAGACAGTGAGCAGAGCTTTATTAAACGCTTCATTGTTCTTGTCAGATTCAAATTAGGAGCTACTGTGTATTGGTCCTTCCTCAGTACAGAACAAACCCATATGATCGACAAAAAATATCAGCAAATGGCATATAAAATACCACTGAGAGGAAAAGCAATCTAATGAACTGCCATAGTTGGAGGAGAAAAGCCATTTCAGAATGAGATTAAATCAATTTAACCTGGAAGTATTCCATATTCTGGGCTGGATATTTAGATCATGTCTACTTTAAAGTATCATCAAGGGAACATGAAAATATATCTTTCACCTGCTCACACAAACACACACACACACACACACACACACACACACACACACACACACACACACAGACACACACACACATCGAGCATCTTGGCTACTCAGTAAAAGCAGGGAGCACAAAGAAAAACAATAACCTATAAGAACTTTCAAAGTCAGAACTACTCATTGATTTGTTCTGAGTACATGTGGGCATATGAAAACATACATCCATATTGATTTAACCCATCAGCGATCAAAAGACAGAAGCCATACGTGGATATATGACTAAAGACTAACCGAGCACCAACAAGCTTAACAATATAGTAACGCTCACTATAAAACGGAACTCTGAGTCATCTCCTTATAGCCGTCACTGATTATTCCCTGCCACTTTGTCATATCGATGCAAAAATGACAACTATGGATATTTGATTCTTGAGTATCTGATGTGTATTTGAACTGTTACCTCCAAAATAAGCACCGCGCGTCTTTGACTGTGCACATTGCAGTTGCCAGAAAAATTAAGTCACTCTAATAACAGATCGAATTTACTAAAATCCCTCTCCTAGACTAATGAGCCTTTGAACAGACAAAAAGAGACATAAAACTCATGGTCGTTCACCACTCTTTCCACTAAAGCTGAGCTTACAGGTGAACGCGCTCGCGATGCTAAAGACACAATTTGCCAGCCCTTTCAAATAAATCCGTTAATGAGAAACCTCTGTGCACTTACCCAAACCCAGAAGACAGGAGAGCAGTAACGTCCCGGAGAGCATGGCTGAACTCGCCGGAAAATCTCTTGGATACCGTGCGGGACTAAGGCAGCGATGCGCGGAGGGGGCTCGAGCCACCTCTTTCTGAAGAGCTTAGAGTTGCGCGCGCCTCGCCCGCGTTCCACTGCTTTCTGCAAACGTTTCCCGTCCTGTTTTATAAGGCGTCCTCCCTTCTTTCCTGCTGTTCCGCCGTGCTTTGCCTACACTCTTCGACTTAACGCTCAACGCTCGCGTCCTCTCGCTCCAGCTTGCCGATGCGCATCACTCTTTCCACACCGGGTCGGACTTCCACTCTCTCGCAGGGGCAATTCGGGGAGTCGCGGAGAGGGGCGCGATCGACGTTTTCGCTCCTCCTCTTCTCCACGCGCCTTGGACACGGCCAGGGCGAAAGAAAGAGGAACGGAATCAATTATAACTCCTACTTGGCTGGTCGAACGGGCAGGATGAGTGAGATAGCGTTTTCGCATTTAGACGACCTTAACTACACGAACTCTGGATTTTCAGTCGAAATTTAAGAGAATCTGAAAGTATATCTGAAAATGTCTCAAAATGCAAGAGAAGCTCACACACGCACGCACTGGTGTAAAGTTTGGTAAAAAAAAAAAAAAAAAAAAAAAAGTTCCAGCACTTTTGACATGCAACTAGTGTCAGTGATACAGAGTAATGATAAACGCAGAAATTATACTGAGTACATTATAATAACGTAATTAAATGCCATGCAATAGTTCGGATAATTTGTAGCCTGTTTAATGGAAACGAATTGGCATACAATTTGTAATCACATTAATAACACACATTAATAATAAAATCGGCAAAATACAGAAAATTAAATTTCTGCAATCAGTATAACAGCTTTTGCTGTTCTAGCCTTTATTTAAGTTTATTAACCGAAATGAAAATTAATGATAAACCTCAACTACCACCTGTTTGTGACTCAAGGGTGTCATCTCACACAATGAATACTTTCATTTAAATTCAATTAACTGAGCAGCCTTTTATGTGGAAGAAAATTTGAATAACAATAAGTATAGTTAAAACCACAAAGGAGTCTAGTTACATTATGAAGCTGTGTTAGGTATTCTGACTCTTAATAGTGCTCATACAGCATGGATTCGTTGAGAGAGCTGTGCACCCAAATGACTCAAATCCCCTTTTCCCTGGCATTCTCCATGAATATGCATTTGAATGAACACAATACATGCATGGAACAATATCAAACAATTTTCTTGTGACTAAACAGTTTATGTCCCCAGCTAGTCATTCTGATGTTTCTTTAAATCTCAACAATCGATGAACACCACAATCATGTCTTTGGAGAGGTAAGAGAAGGGTGGGTGGGGAGGGAGATATTTTTAGGTCAAAGTGGTTAAAATGCCAAAGATGTAGCATTAGTTGTGTCTGCAGATCAACTAAATTATGCAAACAGCTTGCAGGCTTTTACCTCTCGAAAATAAATGACAACATAATTTATGTAAGCAGTGCTTTCTTTGTGCCATATCTTAAGGTGCTTCAGAGAGGGTGCATACATAAATTTGTAATGGGTAGGTCGCTTTAGTGGTTCATAGCATATTGTTATTTGGCTCTCAGAGGATTATGGGTAACCATGCTACCCTTGCCAAGAGACTATCCCTTCAAGGGTTCAAAATTATCGTAATGAAGAGCTACCGTGGAAATCAGCTAAATTTCATAAGACAGCTACTGAAGCAAAAGACCAAGGGACTAGCACTTATACGCTCCCAGCTAGGAATCTGTATTTACATGGAGATCCAGAGTGTTTCAACCCCACAGGGTGCTACCATGGTCAAGACTGTGAAGCACATGTGATATTCTGATGCCCACTTCCTAAATGCAAAGCCCAGCCAAATATGCTGTTTAAACCACTGCCCAGGACAAAATTCATTTGGATGTAGACAACATACCATGTGTAAATATTACTGCTGCAATTGTGATGTAAAAGCTTAGTTTGCTTTCAGTGATGATGAAATCCTGCAAGATAATTATCTAAAAAACTGCTTCACCTGGCAAGAGATTTCCCATAGGGAGACAGACTTTAGTGCATATCTGTTTGCTCCTATGTTAAATGCCTTGAACACTTCTTTGTTGTGTCATTCTCCATAAATATAGTCTTAGTCCCCAATAAAAGTATTAGCCAATAAGAGTCCTACTGGAGTATAGGATGCATAAAAAAAGCTTGTAAGTACCTTGATTCTGGTTCTTGTGTTCCCATGGTAATGATTTCCCACTGACACCTTCCACTCCAGTAAACAATGCAGCAGCGCTGGTATATACTAAAAAAAAACTGGCTACATTTAAGGTTCAAACGCATATATGCAAATAATGTTTTATTATAAAACTTAAGGTGAAATATGTCACTAGGTGGGAAGAGAACTTTGACAGGTGTCTGCCTCGGTGCATCTCTCAGGATGGACACATCTCTTGTCATTTGGATCTTGTCTAAGAATGATAAATAAAATATCAGTAGATGGTTAAAAATCATTGGTAGGCCTGCAGTAAGATTTCAGAGCTAGATTTAAAGCAGAACCGTCCCATTTCTATAGGAAAAAGACCAGGATTTTTAACACATGGGAGGCATGCTTCATCAATAGACTTTCTGTCATTTTTGTGTTGTGACAGTGTTTACATACCACAACAAAAGAGGCCTCACTCCACCAAGATCCTGCACTGTCGGTTCTTATTGGAATCATGGAGAACATCAATACTGCATCACTAACATATGAAAAAGGTTTCAGAGATGTCAAAAATCATAGAATGAAAAACACTGCTTATTGTTTCAATTCACTCAAAATCCACTCAGTTCAGTTCAATTCAATAAAATTCAAATCAAGGTTTTATTTGTCACGTCTGCATTAATGGCAGGTACGAAGGTGCTGAGAAATTAAATAATTTCACTGAAACTCCTAAGACTCTGCATAGCAAAACAATACAAAGACTATGCAAACAATGCAGACAGAATAACAAAGGGTATAGGGTGAGTGGGTGAGTGGAGGCGTAAGACAAGAGCATAAAAAATACGCAGCTGTAGTATGTATGAATGTATTTATAAATGTCTGTACCGATTAATGAAATGTTCCTTACATATGCAGATGAGCTAGGTGTACCTTACAAGTTATATGTGTTCCAGAGTCATACATGTCATGTTCGGTATCCCCTCCTTCTCTGTATAATGCTTATCATAGCAGACTCACTATTGTTTGTAATACTGAACCTGCTGTAATTGTAAAAACACTGACATTTTATCTGCAATTATATATCTTTGTCTATAACAGCGAAATTAATTCAGTCTGTATTTGTATTAGACTGATTATACCAAATGCCAAATGCCTTCCCCAGAAATAGCCAGTAGATGTCTAAGCTTTGTTTGTATCCATTATTTTTTTTACCCGCCTAGATATTACCGAGACTGCTGCCCTCCTAATGACGAAGGACAGGTTCCAGTGCCCATCACCAGTGACCACCTCCTCGTGCATGTTGGAAAGCGCAAACATTGGCAACTCTTCCTCAGTTTCTCCCTGCAGCAGCACTGAGTGACACTTCAATTAGCCACCTATCCTCCTTTGCCTGTGTTAATAGCACAACCGCAACCCATGTGGGCTCAGGGCACGTCATTAAAACATCTTTAAAACGTATAAGGATTACTCAAGACCAGTGGCTAAGAATCTCTGCCCTGACAGGTAGCCGAGGGTCCACACTACACTCACCAGAGATAAAGCAATTTCAATCTAATTGCAAAAGGCCAGCCAGTGCCACCTGGTGAACCCACTATCTCCCCAATGCCTTCTGCTTACATTTCGCTTTCAAATGCATTGCAAGTTCAAATTTGCACAAGTCCCTGTTTTTTAACTTCATGGCATAATCCAAGACCGATGGCCTCCTTTCAGGTTTTCTTGTTTGTGTTTATGCTGTGGTTTTGTTTTCCTTTAAAGCCTTCCCTGGCACATTTAACGGGTGTCTGCTGTGTATTTGAAGTAACCTCAAGCTGGCATTACGGACACCAGCTCCGCCCGTGCCTCTTCAACCCTTTGACGTTCTCACTCCCTTCACCACAAGTGGCAGGTTCCTGGCATGCCTGACAACGCACATCAAGATTGGTATATTTCCCCATTGTGCAGGTGATGTGATGTTTCATCCTCTTTCAGAGCTAAAAGATAAAATTTAGCATTTTATGTAAGCCAAGAGACCTGCGTCTCACAGTGTACCCACTGAACTTTCAATAAATCATTAGATTACAGCAGCATCTGGAGCACACTTAACCAGACAATCCTAAATGCTGCAGTGAGCAACAGTTTCTTAACAACATTGCAATTCGATGTTTTAAAACGCGGCGGGATTATGAGGTGGACGCCTACACTGAGAACAGCAAGATTTATTAAGGGCAAATTCAAAATCAGAGTTGTAATCATGGTCCAGGGTCAATTTACCAACACAGAGACATCCAGTATACATGATAAAACAAAAAGTAAAACATAAAAACAACAAACAAGCAAAACAAGGACGTAAAGCAAAACAAAGACACAAGACAGGGTAACTATGGAGACAGGTCGGTAGGGAGGGCAAATCATGACAATTGATTTCATCGTAGAGGTTTTAGCATTTTTCCCCTTTTCAAAGATCAAACTCTAGCAGATTTAAGGCAAAGACAACCTAAAATGAAAAGAAATACAAAGTGCAGAACTATTACATTTACTCTTAGAACAAAGCTGAAGAACAGAAAGACAAACGGGAGTCCATACGTGATCCTTCTGGAAGTGATGAGCTGTGTAATCTAGCGTTTTTCATTAATTATGTCAGAACTTTCACTTTCATGTTAATGTAAATGGGATGTTATACTTACATAATGAATCTCCCAGGGCCTTCACTTTGAAAATCAGCCCCAACAAATGCCCTGTCCTCCGTTTAACATTTATATGTGCTGTTTAGTAAAGAATCACAACTACTAATGAATTATGCTGATACTTTTTACAGAGATATATGTGGGAATAGGAAAAAAAGTGTTCAAATATATATAAATATATATCTATATATAAACAAGATCCACTTCCTATAACTTCAGAAGCACTGGCGTAGGACCTTGGTCTGCGATGTCCTGTTTCTTTGGAAACCTTTTGTACTTCACTGCAATTTTGTCAATGTTTGACTATGTTTTTCTATATGTTAAAAAATTCCCCACTCACCCTCCTCCAAGCAGTCTCTTTTTCTTTCAAGCTCGGGTCCTCTTCCACCTTCCATATCTTTTCTAGCTCTTGTCTCAATCTATGGTATTTCACTTAAGATTGCTGTTTGTCCATAACTACTATGACCCGTCGGTTAAGCAGTAACATTTTGTCAGTCTGTATTTGGAAGTCCCATAAGATCCTTGCTTGGTTGTTCACAACCACCTTCTGGGTGTGTCCCACCTTGATCTCTGAACTTCCACCCCATACATGGCACAGATGTGTCTGTATACTATGTCAGCCATTTGGTTATGGCAATCTATGTATGCCTTGTGCTTTTCTGGGCTCCACTCATGTATTTAGCCATGTGCCTACTCATCTTGGCTGCAATGATGCCCAACAGGAGCTTCCATGTTGTGCAGAGGCAGGTTATCAGTTGGTAGTTGGATGGAACTGCCCCTTTCTGGGGGTCCTTCAGGATCAGGACTGTCCGGCTTTTCTGGGTGCATTCCATCCATTACCAGCTGGTTCGTTTGTGCTGCCATGCACTCATGGAATGCAGCAAGCTTCTTCAGCATGTAGGCGTAGACCATGTCAGGGCCTGGACCTGTCCAGCTCTTCATACTAGAGACCCTTTCTTGGATGTCTGCTAGCATGATTTTCTGCATTTCTGATAGCTGGCCAACTTCACTTCATTCTGCCCTTATCTTGGCCTCCAATCTCCTTGACAAATTCATCTTGCAAGCATGGCAAGCATCTCAAGTATCCTTGTTGCTGTGGTGTATATCAGGTGGTTAGTCCTAGTGATGTTCAAAGTAGTGATTGTCCATAATATGTGTGTGTGTGTGTGTGTGTGTGTGTGTGTGTGTGTGTGTGTGTGTGTGTGTGTGTGTATGTGTCAGCATGTAAGCTTGTCTTAACATTTTAAGATGCTGCTAACCCCATTATCAACCCCATTATCTAATAATTCAAGACAAAGGTTTCATTGCACATATGATATGATCAGTGACTGTTATTGAAAAAGTTTTGTCCAAAGCATTGTTAATTAAAGGAGTCATGTAACATCTGCCCATAAATCATTTATATAGTATATATTAGTCATAGAAAGGCAGAGAAACTGGGTTTCATATGAAATCTAGGCTCTTTGATGCAGTTAGGGTGAACAGAGCTCCTATGGGCCATCAGTCATCAATCTATGGGCAGGAGTAGATGCAGACTCTACACAGAAAGATCCACTGGAAAGTTTTAGATATTAAACATCTTCATTATGAAGACATGTGCCTTGAAGCTCTCTAGTAAAGGCAATGGGTGCAGCATTTGTCAGTTAACTCACTAATAAATAAGGCCACAGCTTGAGAGGGTAATCATGACCTGCTAGCTATGAAAGAGGGATCACTAACAGAGATGTGTCCATGTAAACTGCAGAGGCTTCCCTAGAACCCCAGGACAAGGCTCGAAGAGACACCTCAAAAGAAAGCTCAAAACTTGTAAAATAATGATTGACACAGTCATCCTCTAGTGTGTGCTTAGCATTCATCCCTGAAGCAGCATTTCACCTGTCAAATTCCAAGAAATTTCCATCTAAGAGTACAATATCTCTGTTTGGCATATGTAAATTCATATACTCATTCCCTTCTGAAGGTCTAACTATGACCTCAACAAATGTCTGCATGGGAAACATCAGACCACGCTCTGATAATGATTCAGTTTTCTGTCTCTTTTATAACTTTGCCTGATGCACCCTGGGGTTACCGACTTGAATATACCGCCTGCAGTGCAAGGTTAAATTGGTCATTCCAACAGCGTCACACATAGGCTCATTAATCTGCTGTTTCAAAAGTTTGATAATGAGTGTCCTGAAAAGGAGACTACGCTCAGTAGTGGGTGTTCAGTACATTACTCCTGAACACTTTGGAAATGCCAAAACAGTTTCAGAAACCAGCTTGCATTTCCACAGTAGCAATGATAGCCTAACAACTTACACTGGCTTTAACATTCCCTAGCATAGGGAGATACAACTGCAAATACTGTAGTTATACATGTGAAAATGTTTTATTCAAGCTTATACACTGATAGCGGTTACTTAAGAACTTCATGAAAGTCTAAATTGTTACATAAAAAGCTCATCTGTATTGTTTGAGTAGGGGATGTAATCAGACGTGAGTAATACTATCTGTCAGAAAGCTCTTTTTTTAATGTGTTCATTGTATATGCAGTGACACAACACAAAAGGTTTCACAGTAACTATAAGTCATCTTCATCATAACTGGTAAGTTGATATACTCAGAGGCTTCTCCTAGTGCCAGCTGATGTGGAAAACTGTCACCCCAAAGTTATTGCGCTGCTGTAGTAATCAGGGTGATCCCATTGAATTGCTTTTTTAAAAAATGATTATCTATTGATCAGAAACAAAACCAAATTTAGTTCCCACTGGTTAATTTTAGGAGCACTACAAAAGAAAAAGAAGAAAGAAAGCAGTACCCACTCAATAAGAGAACAAAGAGGGCCCTTTACCCACATGATTTGAATCATCTGTCTCAACCTCAGTTCCATCTGCAGACCTCAAAAAAAGCAAGCTTCCATTAGCAACTATACTTGATGCCTAATTAGTCTGTCAGTTTTGTGGAGCCTTTCTGAGTTCAGATAAGAAACTCAAAGTGCTCAAAGTCCCCAAATTTAGCATATTAGAACCATAAGAGTCAGTAAGATAGACATTTCTATAGATATTTATCATTACCTATAATTGGGAATTATTAACTTACACTCTGGCAGCAGAGTAATTTAAAGTGTTCTGTCTGCATGAAATCATGGAGAGGAAGAGTGCTTATATGAATATGTAAACTCTAATGCAAACCAATGAGTTCGATGCATCAATGCATTCCTGTCCCCAGTGTGGGATGTGTCCAATCAGATGCTGACGACCAGACTATGAGTCTGAAATTTCAAAGGAAAAAAAAAAAAAACACTTCATAAAACAAACAAACAATAATCAGAAAAATACATCAGCACTCTTTAGAGTAAACCATTGCCCACAACAAATGGAACAATGAAGCCATCAAAAAATAATTTTAATGGGGAGAATTTTTCAGAAATTGGAAGGGGAGAAAAAAAAGCTTTGTTGACAATACTTTGGCAACAAATCATGATAAGCTGCCATTTGTCAGGCTGAGTCAAGTTAAACTTTGATGAGGGCGTGGTTACCCAAGGGCATGTCACCTGAGTCAGTAAGATAGACATTTCTATAGATATTTATCATTACCTATAATTGGGAATTATTAACTTACACTCTGGCAGCAGAGTAATTTAAAGTGTTCTGTCTGCATGAAATCATGGAGAGGAAGAGTGCTTATATGAATATGTAAACTCTAATGCAAACCAATGAGTTCGATGCATCAATGCATTCCTGTCCCCAGTGTGGGATGTGTCCAATCAGGGCATGTCACCTGAGGGCGTGGTTACCCAAGGGCATGTCACCTGAGGGCGTGGTTACCCAAGGGCATGTCACCTGAGGGCGTGGTTACCCAAGGGCATGTCACCTGAGGGCGTGGTTACCCAGGCTCAAGCAACCACTGGTGCCTAAAGGCTGGACTAAAAGGAAAACCAGTAGTACATATATGGTAGGTGTGTTTGAGCAGATGACACTGCTGTCTCCCCTCCCCGCTGCTCAAAGAATATTGAATATTGAATATTGCTCCCTGAGCTCAGTTTGCCTGACACAAAACCAAGCTCATTGTACTAAGCGAAATTCATTTCATGTTTCAGTTGAAGTCTGGATAGCAGCAGAGAGTCAGGGTGAAGCGTATCAGATCCAACACCTCGATTTAAAAAAAACGTATTACCAGCACACAAGGCCTCTAACTTGGGGTTTGAATGCAAGCACCGATCTCAAATATATGCAGTAGCAAATATGTTAAAAATGGGTTAAAAAGGTATGGTCCAATACAAGTTGGTCTCATTTTGATATTTAAAGTGGTCTTGTCACTGAGCTGCTCTGTACTCCAAAAGAGCTATAGGTCACAAGCAATGCTTCAAATTCATCCTGAAAAGAAGTGGAATGATAAAGGATACATAAGAACCCCCCCTCTCTCTCTCTCTCCCTCTCTCTCTCTCTCTCCCTCCCTCTCCCTCCCTCTCTCCCTCTCTCTCCCTCCCTCTCTCCCTCCCTCTCTCCCTCTCTCTCCCTCCCTCTCTCTCTCTCTCTCTCTCTCTCTCTCCCTCTCTCTCTCCACTGTCAGTGGCATTGCTTGTCATAGGAGTAGACAGTCAGACTGCGCAGAGCCAACTTTCCAGCTCATGGGATGCAGCGAGCAAGTCTTTATCTCCCCAGAACAGACACATCCGATTGCATCCGGAGGGCTTTTATGGATAGGTATGTGGGTGTGTGTTTGTGGAGGGGATTTTATTCTGAGGTTTTATTTGCAAATTACTCAAATGTCTCCTTCCCAGGAAGTAGGGGTCTTACTACTCTCTCTGACAAATTGCCTTTTTTTTCACAAAAATGATGTCGAAATGCATTTTTTAATCATTCTTACTGTATGTATATTAATTTCCGCTTGAACCGCCTTTACTAATGCCTGCCATGGCTATTACCTTCGGCATGCAGGGATTTTTTTTAGCATGTTAGGGATCCTTTTACCATCACATCAAAACCACATGAATAATGACAATGTCATTTGAAGCTATAGAGCCTCTGGTTGACTCAGCTCTGCGGATCAGGCGCGGGCATGAATGATCACTTCTGCCCCTCTGGTCCATGTTCTCCAAAAGGTGTTTGCTAAAGGGGGATTTCAAAGGTACATATTACATTATACATCTTATATCCTGACCAGATATATCAGAAGTGGAGCATTTCATTGATGTTCTTTGCCAGGGGATCATAATGCCCTCATACTCTACACTAAAGTATTTCAAAACCCTTTCTGGGCAAAAGCCCCCGTCTAATACCACAGCTGTACTGTACAATACTATTTTATAACTAAGTAATTCAAATTGAGTACGTTTGACTATTCACCTGTTGGTGGCACAAATATGAATGGAACCTGATAGATGCAGATACGAGAGAGATGCCGTGTTTCCTGACTTAAAACCTCAGATTAATTTTAAAAGCGGTGCTTCAATTAAATCATCCAATTCAGAAATAGGCATTTCATGTGTACAACACTGGTGGAGAGAGCAAATGAAATGATAAATATGTGGCCAAGACCCTGTTGTGAGATTGCTGACCCAGCTATGAAAAGAGGTCTTCTCGCATACTTCATATTAATTGAGATTATTTCCACTTTTCAAGTTCCATTCAAGTGGGGTGCTGACAAAGTACTCACTAATTACTTTAAGTGTTTCAACCTTGAGCCATCCTCTTTGGTAATCAGAGCATTTAAAATTGTGTGACTACACTAAATACCATCATGACAGAGAGTGAAACCTTTGAGCAAAGCTGGATCACTTGTCAAATATCATCTAAACACTGCAGTCTGGACTTTGTTATGTGGAGTGTTTGTTACATTACATCATGCTAAATCACAATATGAATTTTAAAAAAGTTTAACAACCAAAAATGTAATTTCCAGGTGAGGCCAGGTGAGGCCAGTGCTAGTGTTATTATGGAAGAAATCACTGCTGAGTTCTTCAAAAATGACTTTTTCATCATATTATAAGGGTAAACCTACAGGACCACATTTGTAGAGTAATGTTTAGTACTCATTAAATGAATCCTTTAATGAGTACTGGCACAACTGTACATCTGAATGTCAAATAATACAACTCCACATGTGATATAACAATGGCAATTAGTTACTTCTAATTAAACTTTACTACAACATTCTAGAGCCATTATGAGAACTCTAAAATCACATTTTCCTAAGCACTAACTACTCAAGGTGTTAATAAAGTGCAAAAGGGGTAATTACCTTAACTGAAACATTGTAAAGCATGAGAAGGTAGAGTTCAGTCAGCTTTCAGCTGCGTGGAGCATTTAAACCTCGTTAACCTTTAACTAAGGATCATTTTTTCTTGGATCTCTTGCAATAAAAATAATATCAACTGGCATAATCACTGCTGTTTGTCACTAGCTATTAAATAACTTATATATATATATATATATATATATATATATATATATATATATATACACACACACACACACACACACACATACATATATTCTAACTACTGACTCACATTTGATTTTCAGCATGGTCTCTCAATTTAACAGACAATATACCTTTGTTGCTTGGATCCTTGTGCTGAGATATAATGGAGGTGTTGATATTGTAGGTTTCTCATAAGTTGTCTGGTCAAAAGAATCACACAGAGAAAAGCCAGCTTTGTGTGTCAGAGACTAAATGCTAACTGTAGTTCATTCCAGCTGCTTCTCTGGAGAGCACCCCACCAAGCACATTAGCAGGCCTCTTGAATGAGCCTTGAGCAAGCTTATTCTTCTCCACTTCTTTATGGCTGGGTTGCTGCTTATAGATTTAATTGAATTTTGTATTAGTCATAGTCAAAGTGCGGAATCCGTTTTTCCCCCTCTCTCTAAATAACTAGGCTGTGAATGAGCTGTATTATCCGTAACAGTTCCGCAGCTTCCTCGTCACCTCAGCGGGGAACATGCAAGTCACAGGGCGGATGTGCAAGCGATAGTTTCACATTTCTTTTTCCTTCTTGGCGACTGCAGAATGAAGGGCAGGTAACATCACCTGTTAGATCTCAGAGATGTTTAACACATCTGCACTTCCACAAAATTGGCTCTAGCACAGAGATAACAGGAGGCCACTAATGACAAGAAGCACCTCTCGATCCATAAATACGTGAATACAGGTGAGGATATTACATGACATCAGTGGAATACTACAGCTAAACTTCTTCTGTCGTACACTTTGTCTCCAGGATCACTCTCCCACAATCTGTTTCTGGACAGATTCTGCCGGCTGAGTTTATTTTCTGCCTGATACAGTTCTTGCTCCACCCTGTCACAACGGCGTTTCCTCCGATTCTCCAGAGGCCTTTCTCTCTCTCCACAGGTGCCTCGCTCATGTCTGACAGCTCCATCCTGTCTGACCGCTAGCTCACCTGAAAAGAAAAGAAAAGAATGTCACACGTAAATTAAAAAGTATGGCAAAGTTTCCCTTAGAACAAAGTGTGCCCTCAAGGTGGGGGTGTGAGAGGTGGGGTAAAAAAAAAAAAAAAAATTGTAGAAAAAAATGATCAACACCTGTCTCTGTCAGTGCAGCTGCTGAAGTAGCAAACTCTTATTATCAGCCCAGGAAAGAAAAAAAAAAGTAATTAGATTGTGGTAATTCAATCTGTAGGCCATGTGGTCCAGTGGCTTAAACACGGTAGCTTAGACAGCAGTTACAACCCATTAGAAGAGCCCACACCCACATGCCTTTTTCAGTGACTCTCTCACTTACCCCTGACAGCTCCTCTGGACCACTCTGACACATGTTGGTCAATAACCAGCTTTATTCAGAAAGAAATGGCTAAGAGGAAAAAAAAAAAGTTGGATATTTTTACCTTAGAAAGACACAAATTAAGGTGCATAACTACAGGATTTACATTCAAAATCTGCACACATGTGAACTTGTCAGTGCTGGCTAAAGAAATAGTCCATAGCTCCAGAAAGTAATTAGGTGAAGTTGGCTCTATATCCGGATCCAGTAGTCTCCTTGTGAAGGAATAACCTCCTGCACAGAGCCAAAACCGGACAGTGGCGAGCCATCTCAACACACAGGTTAATTAAGTGAAGCACCTCCAAATACCAAGTCTGCCTCAAAACTTCAGATGATGGTACAGTCTAGAAAAAGAAAGGAAACCATTATGGTTTTAAAGGTGTGTCTACAACCCCTCCCCCCTGACTCTCTCTCTATCTCTCTCTCTCTCTCTCTCTCTCTCTCTCTCTCTCTCTCTCTCTCCCTCTCTCTCTCTCTCTCTCTCCCTCTCTCTCTCTCTCTATCTCTCTTCAGCTATGGAGGATAGGGACATCTTTGAGGGTGAAGGTTCTATTTCCTCTTAGGTTCCTTAATTACCCTTCCATTCAATCCCCATGTTATCAGGCAGCTGCAGCACATCTTAATACTGAACCTCATAAATGGGGGCTTTTTGGGATTAATGGTAGTCAGGAAAAGTTCAGCACTGACAGTTTATATTATTTCCCTTGTTTGCAAATATGTGGGTTTCCTTTTGCCATAGATATAGAACCTAAAGACATGTGCATACCTCGTGTGTGTTTGTGTGTGTGTGTGTGTGTGTGTGTGTGTTTGTGTGTGTGTGTGTGTGTGTGTGTGTGTGTGTGTGTGTGTGTGTGTGTGTGTGTGTGTGTGTGTGCATGTGAAAATGAGAGAGAGATGCTGACCTATGTTATATGTCTGTTGCCATCTCTCCATGTTATGCATTATGTACCAGAGTCTCCCAAACCGGTGAAAATGGTTGCTGACAAATGTGACACCAAGAAGTCCAAACAGGAAATGCTATTGTCTCCCGGCAGATATGAGACATGCGTCCACTCACTTTTCACTGCTAATGACTCTGTCTGGAGAAAAAGCATTTAGACCGACTCCCATGCAATACAAATATCAAGGAGTGCCTCAGGCGGCTGCCGTGTTCCAGCGAGGCAGCGTGCCATTACTGTTATTTTCCCTTTTTCTTTTTGAAAGGGAAAATAAAACAAAGGCAAACAAACAAGCCATTAAAAGGCATCAGTCGGTCAGGAGCAGGGGTGTGGGGATGCTGGGATGTGGAGGCTTTTGGGGTGAGGTGGATGGGTGTTTGAGTGGACGTACCTCTGTGAGGGCAGAGTTCATTAGCATGTGCCAATGTCGGTGCGCACCTTTACGTGTCAGTGCCATGGTGTGGGGGAGAGGGGTCTTTCGAGTGGAGCGCGGGAACAACGGTGTATACCCCAAGCGCGCTGATGGACCCAGGCACAACCGCTCAACGCTGGCAATTAGTGCAAAGGCCTCTGATGGCTGAGCCAGAGTGGGGAGGAAATCAAAGCTTTATGCAGGGACGCTTTTTTAACAAGCTGCTGCCTGGAGAGAGGCGCCCCTTAAGAAGAAGGTGTTTTGCCAGAAGTTGCTTCCAGTGTAGTTGTGTGTCATTTTCTCTTTCTCGAGAGACTGTCGGTGCCTTTATATTCAAACATGTGTTAGGCACCCCGGGAGGCGCGGAGCTGGTTTTCAGTGTTGATTATTACACCCAATTTGGCTAACACATTGTTGGAGCTGTGTATATATAGCTTCATATGTCCTATGGGTATATAAATAGCTGAAAATGGAGGAGAATGGTTTTTTTTCTAATTAACCAGGCTCTTTGAAAGCATACCTAACCAATACATCTGCCATAAGTACACTATGCTAAGTACCTTTAAAACCTACCAACGTACATGGAGAGACACAGCAAACAGTAATATAACTAATGTAACATGAAAGCCATTCATATAAAGCTTTTGTGCTGTGTCTTTTCAGGCAGAATGTGATGATTGTTGTATCCATTAATTATAATACAAAAGAGGCTATGCTAAAGGTATTTTGTACGGTTCTCTGTGTCAATTTCACTGTGTTTGTGTGTACGTGTGTGTACAGTACTGAGGTTAGGTGTTATACCATCTCTAGATAGTTCTAACCCTGTAATTAGTGTTTTTCTGCCTTTAATGACACATGCTTCTGATACAATGAGGCCACTCTGGGCCCCCATTTGTCCTCAGGGATATTATAAACTGCTAATTAACTAATACCCTCAAATATAGTTTTGCTCGTCATATCAGCTCACCAGTAACAGATTATACAAGAGAGAACCTTTAATCAATTTTCAACAGGTGAGTGAGGGAGACTAAGAACTAGGATCAGATGGCTGAACTGTAGGGTACAACTCTATACCTGATTAAGAACATCATTACTGTGATATATAAGTACTAATTGACATGGTAGGGTACTATAAAGCACAATTAATTGATACTGGCAACTGCACAAGACAAGGCTACTGCATTGTTTTGGATGCATGTGTTATCTATAGCGATGTGTGGTGGTGCTGCCTGAGTACTTAAATGTTGCGTTGAACATTCAGTTGCAGTGCAACCTAACAAGACTCGACTTTTATGCAAATAACCTGCTTTCTCCCCACTCCTAAGACTCTGATCAAGCATAATTAAATGTTCATATGCATGTGCTCCTGTGTCCAACTCCAGAATGCTCCAGATTCATGTGATGTTTGTAAGTTTATCTTACTCTTCAAATGCCCGTGCAAGGTGAGAAGGTTCAAAGTCTCAATAACATTTAATTCCAGAAGACAGAGCTTCTCTAAGTGGACAAACACCGTTGATATAAACATATACTAACATTGTACTACCAGATGGCCTTGGAACCACACATCTTGAACACGTCTTGAACATTGTCTTGAACACGTCATTACAGTTACCTGCAGTGTTTGGATGTTGGAAGTCTTTCTACATCAATTGCAACTACAAAGGTGTCCCAGCTGAGATCAAGGCTTGTCTAAACAACACACCATTGGCTATGGATCACTCCTTTCGCACCTTTGCACCCACAGACGTCTCAGCATCTCCTCCTTACCCATCTCCCATGATTAGCTGTCTTGATCTAGTCTTGACTCGAGGAGATCAAGCATGCAAAGTCCTGTGCTGTTTTTCAGCGAGCTCCATTGCTCTGTCTTGCTCACA
This sequence comes from Electrophorus electricus, assembly GCF_041902795.1. Taxonomy (NCBI): domain Eukaryota; kingdom Metazoa; phylum Chordata; class Actinopteri; order Gymnotiformes; family Gymnotidae; genus Electrophorus; species Electrophorus electricus. The sequence goes on along the minus strand of NC_137515.1, from coordinate 4,056,954 downwards.
TGGGGAGCAATTCTTAGCCTGGGCACCCAGGCAGTTTGTGCCACGGTGTTTGGGACCGCTGTCTGCCTGACAGGCTTTTTGACTAGTGTAGGAGGAAGCTGAGGCGTTCTCTTCCCCTGCACATCCGGCTCAGGACAGACTGCCTCTGCTCTCAGTCCACCAAGTGAGGCCTCTCTAAGTGATTCCGCAAAGCGAAAATGGTGAAGTGCCCTCCTGAGAGCTGTCACATGGCTGCTCTCCCTGCTTCCTGTTCGGTCTGTGTCAGCTGTTCCACTTTGTGGGAATTATGATCTGAATTTCCAGTGCTGACAATGAATGGTGTAGGAATCATTTAATGGTAAAACTTATCCCAACTTGGTTATTGAATTTTAAAAAGTGTGAGGCGATGCGCGCCAGGGGAAAAAGGATGAGACACAGGCGCCCAGAGCAGAGGGTTCGAGGGCAGGACATTTAATAAAACAAAAGTGTAACACTGCAATCGATGTGCAAACACTCACAGTTAACACTGCACCGGCAGTCTGGACATTGAGCAGACTATGACCGACCATGAGGTAGACTACACAGGGGTAATTATGTGCACTACTGAAGTAGGTAACAAGGGGCAGGTGGAACACATGACAAGACTAACAAGGTACATGACAAGAGACAGGTGAAACATGCATCACTCTAACAAGGGGGCATGTTACCAATAAGGGGAACATGGACACACACACGGGGAAATGCCAAACAAAGACATTGACAACATAACAGCAATATGGTGGGTCAGAACCTAGGGTTGCGTGGGGTGTACTGTGACAAAAAGAACCCGGCTTTTTCTACATTGATTTTAGATCAAATAAATACGTTTGCAAATTGGTACAGACACGTGATTTTCTTGTCACAATTTCTCTGGATTAACATTTTTCATAGGAAATATAAGAAGTGTGATCTTTGCCATAGCATTAAAATTTCACTGCGGGTGTTTAATGGCGATTTCAAGCGTGCTGTTTTTTTCAGCCTTTTCACTCGTTATTTTTAGTGCCTTGTATGTATAATGTATTCCAGTGGAGAGGATACCCTGAGGCAAGTGTTTGGGTAACGGTGCCCTCATGACAGAGGGCTCTCTCTAGTGGAATGAGACTTGTCGGAAAGCATCAGTGTGACTTACCTCCAGAGAACAGGCAAACACATCAATGCGGCAGCCTTGGCTGGGATATCTGGGCCTCCATATGAAAATGCACAGGTCTGTAATAATTATTTTACTTCTTTTTTTACTTATTTTACCATGGCTGCCACCTACAATTATCCTTTACAAAACTTGCATATTTAGGAGAGTTTCTCACCATAGGCTCTCCGAACCTCAATGAAGATGAATTTTAGGATACACTTTTGTTCTTTTTTTTCCTTTACTCGGTGCGTATCCATTACGGTGAGCTGCGCAGTGCCTAATTAGGCACAGAGGACCATGAGGAACGCTAGCGTTTCAGTTCCCCTGCAGGAGTATGGGCAGCACGCGAGTCTCTGAGTGGCTGTCCCGCCTGCCTCCCCGTGGCATTCTGGGGGAGATAATGCCTCCTCTGCACCTGTGCTGCATGCTGTCCGAGGCCCTTGGCAAATAATCACAGCCACTTCCGAGATTCCCTTACCCCCTACCCCCATTCCCGTACAGTGGTAAATCCATGGTGAAATCCAGGCCAGTTGTACGCGTAGTGCCCAATCTATAGACGAGACAATTCCGTTCTTTCCGTTTGCCACAGATTTTAGTTCTGGGCTGTTGACATATTATCCTCCAATTTCCAGACCATGAAAAACAGCAACACATATTAATGACTGCAATTCCAACTTAACTTCAGCATAAGTGACAGTCATCTAACCCTGAATCAACATATATAGTATCTAACGGCTTCAGGTTGAGAGGGTACATGATGTGTTGTGTTCAGTGATGTATTCAGAAAGTGCTTCCTACCATGTGTGTGAGCCAGTGCAGTGCACTTATGTAGTAGGTGATTTGTCTGCAGAAAATGCTTGGTCTCGCCGTGTTACAGGCTGCTGAAGAAGAAAGGTGACGAGCGACATACAGCATACTCCCTTCCTGGTGGCATCAGTATCTCAGGAACAACCGAGCAGCTTTAACCTCTCCCCAAACTGTCATCAGAGCATCACTTTCTCAAGCCATTATCCTGTTACACTGTTCAAAATGTCACCGAATAGCTTTGACTAATAATAGACACTACAAAAGCTACAGCGACTGCCTCTGTGCATGTGCTCACGCCAAGCTGTTCCTTGGCACCAGGGCCTTGCATAATTCCCAAGCCAAGCTTCATCTGTTTGATACCCAATACCAGCTCATATGCTTTGAGCTCTTGTTACTTTTGCTGACCCCCAGCTGTGGTATAAACTTGACCTTAGCCTGTTTTGCTTGTCCCAGTCATTAACCTTCATGTAGCCATTAGATATTGTGAGAATGCGATCCAAAGGGCAAACTGCAACTAGTGACAGGTCTGCAGATGGAGGGTGGAATACCTGGGTGAGCTTGGAACTTTTCTCTCCAGAGAGAAGGGAAAGGTGGCTTCTTAAGGTGGATGCCCATCATTGTGTTTCAAATGATTACAGTCAAGTACACTAATGACAACAGCGACTTTCCGCAGGGGACCTTATCTCCACCAGTCTGAACCATCTGAATCTTTGTTTCTTAATCATTGATGAAGTTCCAAACAGCACTCATGTGGTCTTCAGTAAAACAAATGGACCTCTTTATGGTATACTGAGTTAAACAGTTTGTTAAGGAGCTTTTAAAGCTTGGCACATATATTTCAGGCACATAATGAGCGGCCAGCCACATCACACAGTCATCCTGGTATACTCCAGACATAATTTGTTAGACCAGTACCATGGTAGCTGAGGCTTGCTAATGAAGCTGAGTACTGCTAATAACATACTTTGTCCCTTTTTTGACCTCAAATGAAAATCATTAACCATGAAATGTGGGCATAAAAAATTCTTTATTGTATGACATAGAATTCTTTTTGCTGTTTTAAAAAGGTAAGCCCCAGCTTCCTGTTATGACACTGCCCAGATACCATCTTCCCCACGTGCTGCTTATTACTGTCTGACCTGTTCTCTTCTTCTTCTTCTTCTTTTTGAGCCAAGGGGTATAAGAGCTTCCATTAACAGAGAAGAGGAAAATATTGATCAGTGTCCATTATTGTACACTGTAACCTTTAGTGCACAAGAGTTACTAGTCCCTGAAAAAAAATCTGTTGTGTGCTTCTGGAATCAAGTCTCTCCAGACAGCTTTGCTCCAGAGCACACAACCAAAATGTGCAAAGGCAGACAGATTGCTTCTCTCTTTCCCGTCTGTTTTTTTCTAATACAAGATCTCCTATATGTTTACCATGAGATTAGTTTCAATATCACTGCTCTCCACATTGGGGGGGGACGCTGTGATGGAGAGCGAGACGGCTATCCAATCTCGCCTTTGCGTAAATCCTCACTGTATCTCCTGCTCACTGTCCTTCTCCCCTGACAGATACATTCAACCTTCACACCTGGGACTGGGCTTCTGCTTAGAGAACAGGGGATGTTCTACTGGGCTGCAGTCGGACTGCTAATGTGTCTTCTGTTCCTCCCAAATTGGCCATCTAGCAGAGTTTGCAGGCCAGCAGGATTCGGGTCATTTTGGAGGCGTCATATCCAGTTGAACTGGGTTGTCACTGATGGGCACTGAATGTAACGACAGATTTCCTGTAGCTGTATTTATTTCTGCGTGAAGACATGGTGGCTGATTTTGAAGAAAATGTTTCATATCATCTTGAAAATACAGTAATGCTGCTTTTTTCAGTGTCTGGAGAAAAAGAATGGAATGGCAATCGTTATCTTAAATGGGATATTCAAAGAGAAGAATTGCATTGGGTAAGCATCAGAATTCACATGCCAGCACTTGCCTGCACTGCAATCCATCAGGAGGTCTTTATTTCTTACCAGGCATTTTTGCTAATTGAAAGTGACAAAATAAGGCCATGTTCACAAGTTGGGGGAAACGATTGGGGATGCAGAAAGAACAGGAAAGGAAGAGATGACATGAGCCAAGTATATATCATTACAGAGTGACTGATGTGTTTTCAAACCATCTTGTCATGTAAACCGATTTTGACAGCATGTTCTGAAAATATTTCCGAAAATCCTGGGACTTGATTAAAAGTGACAAAAGCTGATGCACTGTTTTCCTGTTGGAGTGAAAAATGATGAAATACAGATTGAGTTTCAGTGGGGGGTGAAATGGCATCAGTCAAGCCATGCATATCTTAATTCAGACTGAACAAATCAGGATACTTACAGGTAATATGCTCTCACTGTGAGTATTTTCTGATATTTGTATTCTCCATTGGGCAGAATCAAATGAAGTGTTTACATATGAGGATACATTCAAAGATACAACAGTGGCTCAGGAAAGATGGCTTCAGACAGTGCATGTAATGAAAATAAGATTTTGAACCTGCCCCAATTATTGAATTCTCCGTATGAGTTCCAGTGGACTCTGTGTCCAAAAAATAAGAATAATTAAATTTCCTCCTTCAAAGAAATCTCATTTTCAAACACAAAAGTGGAGTCTAATCGCTGGTGCAGGCAGACATGTGAAATGTGGCAAATGACGAGACATACCTTTTACTGGTGTTTTTTCATTGCCATAAAGGAGACGGGCTGAATTATACTTCAAGTGCCTTTGATCAGAATATAGATAAGCAAATGATTCAAAGTCAGTGAAACATATCACATAAAAAGCATAGTCCTAGACCAGCACATATGATGACTGGCTAACATGCCCTATAATGTATAATGATGGGTGGTGTGACCATAGCTACATTAACATCTAATATTCACCTTGACCTGTGAGATTTATTACACCCTTCACTTTGAGCATATTGAAACTGATGCATTTAAAGCAAATTGTTAGAACTCCACTTTGTATCAAGATTAGCTCTGTGAACAGTATGGACCACTTCCCAGCTGTCTGACTAAGTCCTTAAGTTCCCACTACAACTGGCTTACGTGAAAACTCACTTTGGACAGTACAGTGCAGTGGAGTTTCTGGCATTCCAGACAGCGTTTGTTCCTTCACGGGTGGGGGGAAAGGTGGAGGAGACCTGTAGGACAGGAGTTTGTGCTTCATTGCTTGACCAGTTGCAGGACATTCATGGCTGGTAGAAACTATTCTGTACAATTATCCAACTGATTAGAGTGGTCCACAACCCCTGTTAGCAGCTGTGTGCATGCAATTATCATGTGAGGACCGCTGCTAACAATAACATGGGAAAAATATAAAGAGGTTTGATTCATGCTGTTGCTTTTCATGCTAAATTATTAGTAAGATTTAATACATTGTGGTTTCTTTCATTCTGCATGTTGAGACCTGTCAAGAATATTTTGAAAGGTCTGACTGGGTTTTGCAAAGATAAAGCATTGGCCACAGTTTCCTGGAGATAATTTGAGTTACCATGACAGGGGTGATTGTGCAATTAATTCTGCAAAAGAAAACAAGGAATTCTTACTGAGAACGACTGTAAAAACATTTTAAAAGGTGGCCGACTGGTCATTGAAAAGAAATTGATCCTGCTGTAATCCACAAATGTCTGAATAGAGTTTGTGATTAAAAGGCTTTTACCCTTCCTGGCAGTTTGACGCTGCATTCCTCATTGTCAACTACATTCTTTATTGGGATATTCCACTCTCATTTTTCCAGACATGATTTGAGATGCTCGAGCAAAAATGCAAGTGGAACCGGTGATCCAGCTCCCAGGCAGGTGGAAGACCCATCACAGAAGCTCTCCCCCCTCACTGAAGTTTCGATCTTGCTTTTTAGAGCATTGAGTCAATAATCTGTGTGACGAATGGGATTCATCCGTCCCTCGCTGGTGCTTCCTGGCTTCTGTTTACATCAATATGTTCCCAGGTGGAATTCCACAACCATGTCCCATAAGCAGTTGCACTGATGTGAGGAGAACGGCATGCCCGGCTTTCAAAACATAATCTACATATTTTACCTGAATCACTATACCTGTTTAATATTGATGCACCTTGATTTTTTTATGCAAATGATTGCTCCAGCAGGAATTAAATAAGAGACATGGAAACCGGCATATACAGCCTGCGATTCAGCCTCCATTTGTCGATGTATTACCTTATCATATATAAATCTTGAGAAGTCTGCTCTTTTAACAATACTGAGCTCATTGCTGACATCCATTCTCCCCAGAGTAACACTATAATGTGTTTTACTTGCCTTACTCTGGGGGGCAAACTGGAGACTCGGGTTAAGTCCAATTCATTGTCATGCCATCCATATAAAAGGACAGAGTTAGATGGAGTGGGGCATCTCCAGGTCCACAGTGCAGTACACCTGACAGGCAGGGTCTGTGCACACATCCCTACATGAAGTGCAAACGACACTACACTCTTGACACGACGAGAGCTAAATGTAAAACAGCTGCATATACGGAGATTTCATCGTATTGTTCCCAGTGCAATACAATGCAATAAACATCCAGAGCTGTGTAAATTGGACGACAGTATGCCTAAGTGAGCAGAACATTAAAACTGTAGGGGGTGAACCAGACAGCATAGACTTAAGCAAAAGTAAGCAGACAGCTTGTCCAAGTGACAGTCGACTGTAAACTCATATAAGACCGTAGGAGCATTAAAAAACATCAGTCCCAGAAGGAGAGGGCAGTGTGACAGAGACTGTTGCTCAGGGGGGTAAATGTGTGTTCTGTAAATGCGTGTGAGGCTATGGTTGGAGGAATCTCCCCCGCTACGAGGGAACTGCGTGAAGCCCAGTGAACCCCACCCCCCCACCCCATGTGGGTGTTCTCTTCCACGGAGGTTGGATACACGAGCGACTCATGTGTAAATCACACTGGTAGGCCAATCACGAAGGAGAGGGTGGTGTAACGGATAGTGTCACTCCGAAGGGTAAATGTGTGTTCTGGCTGCTGGGTCAGAGAGCCGGTTCTTTGTTTTGGTGGTGAAAGCACAAATTTGCCACCTCACTGCCCTCCAGCTTTGCTACATGTAGGTACGCATAACAGCAGCAGGGACAGCATCTAAGTGATTAAAGAAGACCGTTCGGGAAGATACTGCTGAACTACAAAGTGCTCAAGACGTTAAGGGTGCAAGGGGAACTCGCAGTGGCCTAAAGCACCAGCCACAGCATGCCCAGGCACAGTGGCAGACTAATCTCAGTGTACCACTTGGAGTGCCATCTTCATCTCAGTCAGATCCTCTCCTGTCATTAGCCTCCTAATTGTGACAGCCAGGTGCAAACAGCATGTGATCCTGTTTGTCACTCCCCGTTCTCCATTCTTTGAGTATTTCACCATAGAGGCCAGATAAGGGATGTTGGAAGAGGACGCTGGGTGGGGGTATGAGGGATGCAGAGGAGCTAAGAGGGAGGAGCGGAGAGGCACAGAGCAGAGTGAGCCTTGTGCACGTGCTCCGTCGCCTTTTGTCCATAGCGAGCAGTGTTCCCACACCACTCTCCTCCGCACCGTGCATCACATGGAACGGCAGTGCTGCCGTCTCTCAGCCTTTGATCCCCCACTCCCCTGCCCTCCCCGGAGAGACGCGGCACACTGCCACTCCAAGAACGAGTGCTGGCAGTGGCTGGCAGCCGGGGTTTGAGCGCGGCTCCGGTGGAAGAACTGGGCTGCTTCCCTCCACTGGCCCCAGGCCCCTTGCAAAACATATATAAATAAATCAAACTGCTCTAAAGAGGACGAGTCAAGAGACACACTTTAAGTCAAGCTTCTGAAGTTGGTTGCATGCTTTTGTTTTTTCTAACCACAGTAGCAAAAGCCTTCCTGGTTTAATTTTTTAACCTGGGTGGCATTTTAAATATGCTTTAACATGAGCTCCACCCTGATGTGGAACCGGGTTTTCCAGAATGAGTTAAGGCTTTCATTTTGAGCCGTATGATTTCGAGATGGAAAGAACAAGAATAGGCATTATTCACCAATGCTGTTGAGAGCTTCTGAAAACGTTGCGCAGAACTGCAGGCTGTTCTCAATGGAAAATCTCAACTGTGCAGCCATTTGTAGTTAGATAAGATCCACACAGCTGGCACAACTGGGGAAAAAAGGTGCATTTCACAAGTAAAACTACAAAATCTTTGCCGTTAGATGATATAATCATAAAAATGGAGAACATTTTGCCTGTACACCACTAGCAAATCACTGTATATAACACCCTGTAGCCGGGAATTGAGGTTTGAGTCCCAGTTGTGCTACACTATGTCCTTTGACTCCAGAAGACATAATTGGCCACATGCTCATTTGAAGAGGAGGACAATAGCGTCTGCCTATTTCGGCACACTGACGTGTAGCACTGCTGAGTGACCCTTATGACCAGATGTGTCTGCTTCACCCTCTTGGACCTGTGGTGGTTTGATACAGCACAAACATACAAGACCGAAGATTAGCTTGTGAAGTGGGAAAAAATAAACACATTTGAAGGAAACAGAAGGGAAGAAAGGGACAATAAAAATAAAGATCGTCACGAAGCAGTGTCCCTTGATAATTCATCCAGGCTCCAGCTGTGAAACACTTCTCATTGCAAGCTAACAGAGCGATATCTCACGTGAAGTAAGCAGCAATTCTGCAGCTTGCACTGATCTGGAGCTGCTCCAATTCCCTTGTATTGTCTCCACTCTCTCTATTGTTGGATTTAATTGGTTCTGTGCTCCCACGCCAATGGCCCTTTTCTGTTCTATCCCCAGGTATTCGGTCCTATTCTCACACTTCTTGGATGTGTCTGTGTGTGTGTGTGTGTGTGTGTGTGTGTGTGTGTGTGTGTGTCTGTGAGTGCACATGTGTACCTGCATGTGTGTGGTGTGTGTACATGTGTTTGTGGGCGTGTGTGTGTGTGTGTCCACACGTGCCTGCATGTGTGTATGTGTGTATGTTAAGACACCTGCACCTGCCAGTATTGCCTGGGTAACAAGCCCTTTTCCTGTGAAGAGAATGTTCCTCCTCTGCTAGGCCCTGGAGAGCACAGACCAAGACAGCATGCTTTGTACCATGATTGTTGGTGCATTCTTTCTTTGTCTTCTCATTTTAACAGGAGGTGCACAGTGTTGGAAGTTCCTCATGCCTGCCTGCAATTTACCTGGAATGGTCGGCTTAAACAGGCTCTAGCTGCTTAAATCTCCAGTTCATTTTCCCCGCCATTTCCATCAATCTATGAAACAACACAGACGCAACCATGAGAGGTGAAACCCTATTAACACAAATAAAAAGCTGCAATTTTATTTCTTCCCTCTTCCAATTATTCATTGTGATCAATAAAAAGTATTGACAAAGATCCCAAAGAAATAATCCAATCCAGCCTAAAATCCAATAAACACATTGCTTTAAAAACCAAACTGCTTAAAAAAGGCCCCATCACCCAGACATGTGAAGACTGAATATTTCAGAACCAATGTGTATGTTTATGCCAGAATTCAGACTCATAGAGGGAGGGGCGGGGGGTACTGTAAATGCCACAGAGCTTTCAAATGATATTTTCTCAAACCTTTTTTTCATGAGTGCTGCTGGCTTCAATATATCTCTGAAAAGGGGATAGAGTTTTATTCTTTGTATTGACTTTTCCCAGTCCCTGTAGCCTTCTTCTATCTTTAATTATTAATTTCATGGAATTTTTATTGTATTCATTGAGAGGATTCAGCCTTCGCCTCAGCTCCATGGAAATTGAATCTCTTCACTGTCGGCACTGAGGCAGGCAGTTCGGTTCCTAATGGGCTGAGTGCATATTGAACACTTCAGGCCCTCCTCAGGGTAGGTGCGGCTTAGCGGAGGAATTAGCTCAGCCACTTGAAAGTTGAGAGGAGAAAAGAGTTGGGATGGAGAAGCCTCTCCATCTTCCAGGCCCTTCAGAAACACCGCCATGTGATCAAAAGGCAGACAGCTGGCGGAACTGCCTGCCCATGACACTACACTCTCATTATGTATGATAACAGTAACCACAGGAAAGCTGGAAAAGTTGTAATACCCTCCAGAGTCTCTCCTGCATGAATGGTATCTAATATCAGTGGCTCTATTATACACTATCAATGCAATATTTAATATCTGTGCCTGCACGAGATGTCCTAATAACAAAACAGATTGTAATTTATAAGATTATAATAGATATCATGGCTGCAATCAGTGTTTCTAGCAGTTTTCTCTATTTTATTCTAAATGTTATACTATCCCATTCACTATATTTATAGGACATTAATGAAGGGAGATGATTCATTGCCCGTACAACAGTTATCTTTTGCTATTTTCCCCTATCTCTCTGTCTCTAGTAGGTTTGCTGTTTATGGATCTATCTTAGTCCTTTTGTGACTAACCGACTTCTTGTGTATCTATGCATCAGTCAGACAGCTTTGAAGCCTGCGTGTGTTCTCTAGCCCTGTGCCCCAGTGGGATAAATCACTCCGGATAGCTTTCGATACCGCCTCAGTCCACAAAGCAGCCTCTAATGAGAGCAGCGGAGAGCCGAGGTGGAGCGGTGGGTTGGCTGGAGGGCCCTCGAACGCGACGGACGCAAATGGAGTCTATGCGGGGGCTGCGGAGAGGGAGGCGATGGAGAGGAGGAGATGGAGAGGAGGAGATGTGACACAGCAGTGCAAGAGAAAGAGGCAGAAGGAAAAACACTGCAGCAACAGTGGGAGAGAGAGGTCACTTGTTCACACACACTATAATTTGCTGTTTCGAACGCTAGCGAAGATGGTCAATTCATTTAAAAGTTGAAAGAGGCTTCCTCTACAGAAGATTCCGCAAATGTACTGGGGACATTCATGGAGGAAATGTGACGTGTATTAATACACACCCAGCTATCCTCAGCTGCACCTCACCTAAACATGTATTAAGGCATGATGAAGGCAGTATGCAACATTTTATTCTTGAGATGCAAGCTACTCAGGGTGAGACAATCAAACACTAATGGTGAAGCTTCAGCACTAAGAGAAGTTGGGTACAACTTAAGTTGGCCTGGAACAGTATCAGCAGTCTTTCTGCTACATTAAACCTGACTGGTCCATAATTCCAGCCAAACCAGATGTTTTTTTCCTTACTATAACCACAATCAGGATTTGGTTATATGTATAAACTCTCACGTGTCTGAGTGAAATGGACTGCCTCTGTAAGAGACACACAAGGAGACAGGATACAATTGCAGACACTTTTTTAAGTAGACAATCCAAAGGGGTAAGCAAACTCAAAGTAGAGAAAGTCAGGAGCTCAGCAAACAGCAGGGGGTAATCTAAGCAATAGCTGGTAATGGAAGCTAGAAATCACTGCACCAAAAGAGAACAGACACGATAGTGCAGATGACTCAGAAACAGGGATAGACTCAGGAGACTTGGCAAACTGTGAAGGGAATAACCAGACTTAAATAGTGCAGGTAATGGGGAACAGGTGCAGGGATGTGGCCAATGATCAGAAAGCCAGGCATGCAGAAAGAGGACATGAAGGAGTCGAGGTAGGGGGTGTGACAGCTTTATTCTAGTAAGAAACGTGATTTTTTTTTTTTTCCCCAAAAGCTCATAAGTAGAGTAATTTCTTGATGCAGTCTTACTTGGGTTGACAGTGTGTACAACAGGAAATTATAGGGTTGATTTATGTGTATGATTAGCAAGAAATCTCAGCTTTTCTCCTTTCAGCAATGAAAGGCCAGCTCATATTCAAGTCCAAGTCAGGCACATGATCAGGGTGGATGTTTTTACATTATATTTCATTAGAATAAAGCTCAGTGATGAAGTATGTTTTTACACTGGGACCATCATTTACTCTGTGCTCCTTACCTGATGTAAGAGATATAAAAAAAACAGACTTGTGACAAAAACTCCTGCATTAACGGTGTTTGAGCATAATTTCCACTGCACCATCGAAAGGCTTTTAGCACCTCAGCAAATTAAGATGATTTAAGTGTGGCTTACAAACTACAAAAGGAAGGATATGGCTTCTGTGATTTGTCTACATCTGTCTATTAAAGCCCAACTTTTTTTCACTTTCACGTTCACAAACACTATCATTAGACATCTCACCAGAAGCACTAGAAGAAAACACTTCCCCACTGAAGCTGAGGGATCAGACCCTACCATCTGTTATTGGTTGTTCTTATTTTTGTTGTTGTTCTTTGATATTCTCACCTCTGAGAGGTTATTTCGTCTTGTTAACACACTTCATTTGGGGAAAAAATCCATATATCGCCATATGCAGCGTATGCGCGAAGCAATCATGAAAGGTTTATGTATGTGTAATGATGGTAGCAGGGCCTCCTCGTTCTTGTCTGGACTGGGGAATATTAAAGTGCCTAATGGCGTGGAGCTGTTGCTCTGTTTTATTTCCATGCAATTATTCAAACACGCCCTATTAACTTGATGAATTACTATAATGAATGGATATTGCTTTGAGTGGCCTGTGCACACACATCAGGTGTGCAGCGAATATCTAACTGTTTATTGAGCAAACTCCTGGAATTCCACGCGCCCTGTGAGGAGGCTCTGCAGCTGTCAAGTGTCTTCGTCTTTGCCTTCCTTTTGTTTGGGTCCCTACTGCCTTGTTTGTCCTCGCCCGTGATTTAATTACGATACGAGACATACATTCAAGTGCAAAAAGTAGCTATTTGCCATTTGGCAGTGGACCATCAGAGTGGCGGCTGAGATTCAGTGTTGTTTATTTGATTATTCATTTTTAGCTATTTGTTTGAGTTATATTTTTTTCCTGGTGAATTAATTTGCTACTGGATGCTTTGAATCAGAGTAACAAAAATATTTATCAGAGCGTTTTATTCCATTAGGGGTTCGTCTTCATGCCGGTGGTAGCCGTTGTTAACGCACGCGCAGCGGTGCCCGTGCCAACAGGACAATTCCTTGCATGAGAAGGCAGTGCACTGCTCCATTTGCAATAACTGGCCAGGCAGGGTAGTATCTGTTCCCACATTTGATTCTGCTCCGGACTTGGCACGGCTTTTGTCTTGCGCAAACCTTGGAACGGGAAAGTGCTACACGGGAATTAGCACGGAATGCAACGTACGGGGCCAACTGTGTGGTGGCCGCCAGGAGCAAAAACAAAACTGAATGTTTGCGTGCGGGGCTGTTTGGGTGACGCGGCGCCGGAGGGGCAGTCGTCTTGGCCTAAATGCCCAGGTCCTGAGTCCTGAAACAGCCCACGGGCCTCCGCTGCAACCTGATTCAGGGTCGATCCGGACGAAGTAGATGTCCCAGCCCCGAGCTTATTCATCTGGAATCTTCTACCTCTTGATTAGAGATCTCGCAGAAATAAAGGAGAACCAGCCTCGTGGGCTCCAGTTTGATGATGGTCAATTATTTCGAGATCTCGTTAGCTGTTCCTCGGCCCTTTTTAAAGAGCTGCCTGTTTGATGGAAAGCTCTTGAAATATCTGCCGCCAGACACTGGAAAAATGTTGCCTCTTCTGCGAGCTCAGGAACAGTCCGTAGCCGTTATCAGACCTCATAAATCTAATCACCTTTAGATGATTGGGAGGCTTTGCTTGAACATAAGACATCACCAGGGAAATTAGTTTGCCAAAGCAAGCAGGAACGAAACTGTTCGCACTATTGAAAAAGCTCAGACGTGAAGACATTAAAGCCCTACCAGAAATGATATATGTTCTCAACATTTTGGGAATAAAGTTATGATTTATAGACTCTGAACACAGCCTAACTGAAAATAATACGGCACGCCGTCCCTGTTCATTTTATACCTTTAGTGTGCCTTTTGTTCTGACAGACATGCCTGATAGGCTGGAACAAAAGACGTAATGTGTGTTCACACATGCCACTAATGCGACATATTTAAGCTGATGAATGTCCGCTCCAGATAGATGGGGCTCGTTTCTGAGCATTCGTTTAACTGAACACTATTCTCCTACAGATGTCAGTGCTGTAGAAATCTTCTAAGGTGAAAAATAATGTAAATATTTATTTAGGTATGGCCATACGCTCCCGTCCTCGTTAAATCACATATTTATTTGTTTACTTGTTTGATTGCTCTCCTACTTGTGTCCGAAAATTAACTTCACAGTCTTTACTGCGACATTTAATCTCAGCACAAATAAAGATGACCCATGTGCGATTAATGCCAAAGCTGAGGTCTAGTTTCGCTCTGGAAAAAACATCCTCGACTTTTACTGCCACCTACTGTCTATGACACCAGAGAAAATGAAAGGAAAAAAAGATTCAGAGAAGTACAAAGAGAGCTTAAAGATTGTTAAAATATTTTGTCAATTTTCTAGGCTTTGTTTATGGTTCTTATGGGTTTCTTGAAGGACATACCATAGCTCAATAAAAATCACTTGAACCCATAGTCATCCACAGCAGTTCTGGCACAGTGAGCTCTCTAGAGGAAGATCACAGGGTAAACAATGCAGGTCACACATCTTCTCCAGATGTACTCAGATAACAATACCAGGGACTTTTATCACAACCTTGGCTCATTGCCACAAGAACCTCACATATAATAATATTATAAAAATAAATAAATACATAAATATATAAATAATTATAATAGTAGGAGGAGGAGTAGTAGTAGTAGTAGTAGTCATAGTAGTAGTAGTAGTAGTAATAATAATAATAATAATAATAATAATAGAGTTTAGACACAAATTATGTGTTACAGCCAAAAAGTTTTCCAGCCATGATCTAAATACAATGGCAAAACAAGGCAAGATTATCTGTATAGCACTTTTCATACACAGTGGTTACTCAAAGTGCTTCACATAGACATAGATGAATGAATGTCTTTCGTAGGGCAGTGGTAGCTCAAGTAGTTAAAGTACTTGACTTTTAATTGGAAGGTTGCTGGTTCAAGCCCCCTAACTGCCAACTTGCTACTGGGCCCCCTGGGCAAGGCACTTAACCCTCAATTGTGCAAGTGCACTCAGTCATAATTGTGAATTGCTTTGGGTAAACGCATCAGCTAAAAGCTGTAAATTACATCCTCAGATCTATCACCTTGGGAAGCTTTTGAAGAAACATTACAAAACCACTTTATCAAAATAAAATTAAATATAGTTGCTTTAAATAGAAAACTAAAGTTAACTAATGGTAACTAAACTGTTCTAGGTCTATGCTGATCTAATCCTGTGCTAGGTTTACCATCTCCTCCTCCTGCAGTATTACCCTGCTGCCTGCAGCTGTTTCAAAGCGAGCAGCAAAATCGAATGTACACTCAAAACGAGCTTCCAGAGGAGGTGCTGGGGTTATGTTCAAATGGAGGAGATGCTCTCCATCAAGCCTGCACTACATCTTTCCCTTTAAAACACCCAGCTTGGGCCTGAGGGCAGAGGATCCGGCATTCCGAGTCATTGCTCATGTGCAGGTGGGCTGTCACATGGGAAGCCAGCACTGTGCTTCCACTCTCCCTGGCCACGCTGACCTTTTCTCAGTGCTTGCCCACTCCCCTATATGAATGCCGGGGGCTTGTTTGCCCATCTTGTCAGATGGCCGGGTCTCGCTCCAGAGAACGCTTGCATCACTGCCATGCTAAGGAAAGCGGTGTGTGCTTGGGTAGAGAGAAAGGAGGGCCAGGTGCCCATTTACACTCCCGCCCCTACCGGCCTTTCCACAGGGTGTTTTCAGGGCAGTCCGTGGCCAGTGGTCCCACTCTATCGAGGAACTTATTTCAAATGCTATGAAGGCACATTGGCATGGCAACTGCATGCCTCGGTTGTCCCAAAATACCCAGAGGCCCCGTGGTGATAGACTTTTTATTGTTCCAGAGGATTAAATGGAGTGGCTGGAGCACATATAAAGTGGGATTGTTTTTATTACTGCTGTGTCAGTCATCGCATACTTCAAATAAAGACAATTCATTTCTTACTGAGTGGGAGCCATCAAACATAAGCTAAAACCAAGACAATTAATTACAAAGCAGCCCCACAACAACTATGCAGCAGTCTTACCACTGTGGTTATTAGCATATTTCCTGTCATGTGACACAGCAGGTGTCGTACATAATATAGTGCGTGTATATGATTCGCCGTGTATATAATTAGCTGTGCGGTGACATGGTTGCTTTTATTTTGCCTCTGGGTTCCACAACATCAGATATGAAATCAAACACTGTCGATGAAGCTAAAGTGCAGAATGTTTTCATGGATAATTATGTCTATACTGGGGGACCCATATAGAAACCACAGCTGTTCCCCAATGTTCAGGGACCATAAGTAATTAGACATTGGGCTGCTATGTAGTTTCTTGGCCAGATGCGTATCACTGCATCGTGAGTTTATGCACAACAGAGCCAAATAAAGGCCTAGATGTTGATTGGAGATGTAACATCTGCATCTGGAGTTGGTTGCCAGTAAAGTGTAACAGGCCATCATCAGGACATTAGAGCCAAAAGTTTTGTTCTGTCAAAATCATTTTTTCACATATTAAGTATCAATAATACACAGGTGTGTTTAGCAGTAGCAAACAACCTGGCAGCCCTTGGCCCAGCCTGATCATCTAAATCATTCAGAAACAAAGAGTTTAAAAGTTTAAGAACATCCTCAAAGATGTAGGCAGAGATGTGTCAAAGACTACCATAAAGAGAAGAATACAGACACAGAAAGATATGAGATTTCTGTAATACGCAAATGTAAGCCTCAAGGTCAAAATGGCGGCAAGATTGCAGATTTCGAGAAAGTAAACTGTACTGAGTATAGTAGACAATACTTAAAAGCCTTGACTTTATTGGTGATGTAACTGATGTTGGCACAGATCATAAACTCACAGAAACTTCCTAACTTCTCAGATCTACTCAAACCCAATCAAGTTCCTCCAAACTCTTTAGATGGCACTTCTCGCAGCAAGACAAAGACCCAAAAACATAAACATTAAAGCAACTAGAAACTTTTTTCAGAGCCAAGAGTTTTTATGACTATCAGTCCCCCAGCCTAAATGGTGGTTCCTCCTTTAATGTTTCTCCACCTTTGCGGTTTCATATGGACAGAATGAGGATGGTTATGAATGATAATATTCCTAGGAAATCTCCATCTTAAAATGCTTCTTGTATGGATCTTCTGAGAGGCATCTCTGCATAGCTTGACATGCAGAAGGAACAAAAAATTTTTTCCTTGACGATTAACATTACGTGTCAAGAACTTGCGCTGCTGAAAAAAGTAGTTACTGTTAAAAATGCAAGTGATTTAACAATCACATCGTTGTGCTGCATGTAAATGGATTGACCACACTTATGCATTTGTTTAAAAATTTTGCTAAAACATATACCATAAAAATAAATCTTTAATGGAATAATATCTTTAATGTGTCTGGTTATTAAGTGAAAGAGCAAGAGAGAATACTGAAGGACACAAAGATCCTCAGAGCCGAGTGCTCTCCATATTCTCACGTGCTGCTTTCTCTACACATCTAAACGCCTCTGCTCATCGGAACACTCTCAGACTAGGGCCTGTTTCTCACACACTTCCTGTCTGGTTGCTCCTGTCCCAATAACAGTTCCCAGAAGGGCAGCGGTTTTTGCATGTCCCCAATTTTTGCAGGTGTGGGATCAAGGGCGCACATGGGGAGTGAAGCCTGCTGACTGGGTGACGGTGTCATTTAGCTTTCACTTCACACGCGTGTGCAGAGAAGCGGCAGTTACTGACACCTGTAATGGGATTGCTATGCAGGTGCTCTACTGATCATTTGATGCCCGGAGCTTGTTGAGATAAATATGCAGGACTGCCTCTGTTCTAACAGAATGAAAAGAAAAAAAAATACAATATTTTGCTCTCTATATTATACAAATGTAAAAAAATCTTTTTATTTATCCTCAAGCCATACTATTCCTAAAGTTAATTTACATAATTTCCTATGCTGTTTCAATTTTTCAAAACATTTTTTATACTTTGTAATCTGTTATGGTAATACATCAAGCCAAACAATTCTGAGTGTTCTTGGTAAATGCATGTTTGTAAATATATAGATATATAAAGCATTTCTCTTCTTTTTCTGCATGTTTTATATTATGTTTCTAAATGATAAATGTATGGCAAAATCACAAATGTAGTTCCATTACCAAAAGATTTTACTGGATTTAACATTGTTGGAGGGTTAAACCACTAGTTGTTTTCCAGTGGACACTCTTTTGCGTCAGAAGACAAGGTAACCTGGAGGTCAAAAGAACAGGGACACCTAATCCCTGGGAGACCTTCTGACTGCATCCAGAAAAAAAAAAAAAAAACACTCCTCAGAGTCTAGGAATGACATACTATGAATACAAAATTAAACATTGATGTCATCACAGAGATCGCATTTAACTGCACTAATCTCTTTTACATATGTTTATGTGTAAAGTTCCTCGGGAGTTTGCATATTGGGGGAAAAAAAGGATTATTGCAAATTGTACATTTGATGTTACTTCCAAGGGTATTCTCAAGTCAGGCCTCTATCATCTTCATTTCATGGTCGTTCTGGATGAATACCACTGATGAGCTTATTATAGAGAGCATTATTACTGTAAAGGCAGTGAAAGAGCTGTCTGCTCTGCTTGGCCCAGCAGTACAGAAGTAGGAATCTGTTGGCAGATTTTGGTCATGTTTGATGAAGCAACCCAGACTCTGAAGACGTGAATGTCCTTCTATTCTAGAACAGACAGACCATCGATATTTCTTTTAAAATAAGTTTAGACAGGCATAGTCTGTTCTATTGACCAGTCCAATGTGATTATCCAAAGCTTACCCTCAGTAGGCTCCACAAGGCATTACATAAACCACAAATACTTCCACTTCTCACTAAACACTTCAATCACAAAAAATGATTAGTATAATGACCTGCAGGCTTGGAAAGACAGGTGCGATTATGTAATCTGGGCCTCTCCATTACTGTAAAGCATTCAACTTTTTAAAAAGGGGGTTCAAACGAGTTTAGTCAAAGTTATGACTCTTTGGTAATCTTTATCTGGGGCAAACAGAACATTCATGTTTGACAGGATGAGGTTTACCCATACTCTGTTGATTCTTCTTGCTTCATGTCAGAGCGGAAGGGGCATGCAATTTTAGCCCTTATCTGAAGTCTTCACATTTGTCATGACTTTGATGACAAACTCTTCACATTTCTTTTCATATTGTTATGCACTGGATAGTCTACTGCAGAGGTCTTTAACTCTGGACATCGAATCCATAATCCGATCCTGGATTTTGTATTCACTGGTAATTAATTAATGTGGTAGAACACAGGTATTTAAAATCACAGCCCTGGAGGTCCAGATCCGCCAGGTCTTCCACACACCTTGACTTAGGAGACAGGTGTGCTGAGTCAACTCCCCTCAGCTCCATTAATTGTTCAATTAACAATCAGTGGTTACAGAATTCAAGACTGGGATTTGGCTATAAGGATATGGAAGAGTTTTTACTTTTTTGTACAAGTTTTCGAATGGGTTTTGGTGTCCAAATAATAGTTTTTGTGTTATTGAAATCACTTGTTAGTTATCTTAGTTCATCTTACTCAAAAAGGTGAATGCAGAGTGCTGATTAAACTTAACTGAGTTTGCATTGCAGTTGGTGTTATAAGTCACACTGATTGAATAATATGCCTACGCAACTATGAAAACACATGCTCTAACCATATTATAAAAAGAACTGTAATATCCACCTGCCTGATTATGTAACATGCAAATATCAACATAAATTGTGCAAGATTCCAACCAACCTCATATTTAGGTGAATTGGTTGTGATTGTGTTGTTGGATCTGTCCTGGAGTCACATATTGCTAATTCCAGAAATATTCCTGTTTCGATGTGCCTGTCAAGTGTGGGCAGTAACTCACATTTACTCTGTGTACATGCACAGAGTTGATAAAAAACGAAAATCATACTTTTACTTACATTTTTACATGGCCTTCTTTATTAGATACATTTAATTAAAACACCTAGTAGGTGTACAGTTAGAAATGATTTTCATATCCAGAATTTGCCTGTCATCTTCCTACTAACTGGTCAATTTCCAAAACCGCTCTTATATGGATACCACTTATAACTGCCATGTGTAAAATCACTAGTGGCACTGTTATGCCCGATACACCTGCTACCATGCCCCTGCCATGCCAGTGATACTGCTGTGTTCAGAATAGTGCACCATAGTGCAATTTCAGCGTTGCTGTGTTAGTCAGAAACTAACCAGTGATAAATGGGGTTGAGGGTGGCTGATGATTTGTGCACTCTAGTCTACATGACGGCCTGTTGCCTGTAACTGTACACCTAAAAATGCACTTATACATAAAAAAGTGAGCACAGGTACAAAGCAGGTGTTTCGTATTAAGAAGTGAGTGTATATTCATGTATTTTTCTGTTAAAAGAATAATCTACTTTTTACTGAGTTACATTTAGTTTCTTTGTTTAAATGTAATTAATTTAATTTCTGTTATTGCTGCGCCTTGGCTGTTTGCTGTTGGTCGTACCTCTCACTTTTGATCTTTAACCATGTTATTCTTGACAGAAGTATCCAAAAAAAAAGTATAAAACCTGACTAAAGCTCTTTCTATTCTGATAGCTGCTGCTTGAACATGAAAGTAGAACAGCAGTTCGTAGTATTCAGCGTAGTAGACAGTGTGGTATTTTTTAACTAAGTACAGTACATTTTTTAACCTGATGTCTTCATTTTGCTATTACAAATGTTGATTGTGGTTTGTTTTCAGGCTGCTCCTCGCACCTCAGGCCTGTATCCACACGGAGGTAAGCAGAAGATTTTTCCCCATGATAAGACGAGTCAAGAGATCTGAGGAAGTACAAAGGACTGCAGTGGCTGGACTGGAAGCAAAAGCATTCAATATACCTTCTGCTAGAGTCCAATACCTGTGTAAATGAGGAATCCTGTTTTCCGAGAAAGACTCCAGAGCTGCAGAGCTGTTCTCTCTATTCAAGCAAAGTCTGCTCTCAGGCTTAACAAATGGAAGGTGTTTTTAAACTCAGTGACACTCAGGGCTCAATTTGAGGGGACATACAAAGGCACGCTATCCCCTAAGTAAAAAAACCAAAAACCTCCCCCTTATAAAAACCCTTCCTCTTGTAAATCTGCCTAAATAAATTTGACTTTGACTGTGACCATTCCCAATAACAAGGAATTTGCTATTGTCTGATTGTCTGCAGAAAGTTTTAAAATCCAGAATTTTATGTCGTCTAAATTACAATTGTTCTTTAAATGACTGTCAGCTTTTCAGGATTGCTTCAGTCTGTACCAAAACAACCACTAATGAATTGAAGAGACCAGTTGTAGTTGATGAATACTATACTAATTGAATACTAACTAAGTCACCAGTGACTTTTGAATATTCATGGGGTCATTAGTATTTATGGGTGAAGAATCATAATGTGTCCCGTATCCATTTCTTAATTCTATCCATAAACGAATTCAAACCAAATCACGATCAGAACAAGATGTTATCCTCTATTTTCAATGCAGACATTCGGGAAAGATCTGATGACTTTTGTCCCCTATACAGGGGAGTATTGGATACAGCGCATGAAGCCACTGTAGTTCAGATTCAGACAGGCAGGAGATATATTATTTAACCCCCACCCAACCCCCAAACCCACCCTGTCAGCTGAAACCAGCCATCCCTCTTGAAGTTTTTTAATAATTCAACCACTGGTGACAATCATGGATTTTTGAGCAACTCTGATAGGGATGAGTGACTTCTCAGTGTCTGTATTTTTTACATTAAAAATGTTCTCAATTTATTTATTTATCAGTTTTATAAGTTTACCAGAAACCCTGATTTTTTTTGTTATAATTTGTGTAATTTAAGACAATTTAAGACAATATGTGTATTTGTGTTAGGGATCTACAGCTCCATTGAACACTGTCTCTCTCTTTTACTATTTTCATACTGGGTATAATTTTTCCCATGCTGAAACATCGGATTTGACATCTGATCTACCCTTTAAAATGTGCAAATCTCTGTCTTTGCCATTCTTAGTCACCCATTATTAAAAAGGTGAGAAGCCTATATAAAAGCCAAAATTGTTGGATAAACATTTTGTCCTTCCACTAAAGATGATGCGTAAAAACATAGTGGAAACCGTAACCAGAAATATCGTCTTACCTCTTAAATGAGATTTTCTAAATCTGATTCATTCATGAAGTCTGCGTTGTATATATAAGGTGGAGGTGCCTGTGAACCACCAGCAGTAGTGATTTCAGACATTAAACTTCCTTCATTCCACAATAATGAGCAAGACAAAAGGTACTGTATCTTCTGTGAAATCCATTTGTTAATCTTGAAAGATCAATCCTAACAATTTATATTGATTTATCCAGAATTGACATACATATACCACTTACTTAAATTTAATTCTGTGAATAGTAGTAGATATCAGATGTAAAAAAGAAACTGAACTTCAAAGATCAAAATCATTGGTTCTACTTTTGCACCCTAATCGCCATGGTCAAGTTCTGCAAGGATGGTTGGGAATTCTCTTCTGCTCCATACATGGAATGCTGGGCTCTGTGCTGGACTGTGAGGTTGGAGGAGTGCATTGCACCATGTCCATAGAGATGCTTCTGGATCGGGCCATCCAGCACGCCGAACTCATTTATCGCATCTCAGAAGAGACCAGGACACAGTTTGTGAGTAAAGCACTACAGTCCGACCTCATTTCATGAGGTTAATACTGAAACAATTAGAATGACACTTCCACAGCTACATTATAAAAAGTTGTTTTTTAACACTAAAAATATTCAGGGCTTTATTACCTTCAAGTGCAAATGCTTCTGCTAAGAGCCCTCAGGCTGTTTGGTGAGAAGCACATGTTGTGACTCCCATCACTTTTTCATTTAGAGCTTTTACCCAAAGCCACTTACAATGGCTGAGTACAACCTTGAGCAGCTGAGGGTTACAGGCCTTGCTCAGGTTCCCAACAGTGGCAACATGGCAGTAGTGGGGCTTGAACTGACAACTTCAGTACCTTAACCACTGAGCTACCACTGCTTTTTACAGAAGGAGACGTTCATTCCCCTTGCTCTGGTCACTCAGCAAGGCCATGCAGACCACTTGTGCACGGTCATCTTGCCCACTCCATCATCCAAAAGTGAAGTAGGGCAAATTTCGGTAAGTTCATCTGAGCTGGGCGCAGTCCATTTCTTCATAGCCGAGTAACCTGTGAATGTGAAACTCTGCCTGAGGAAGTTTTACGGGACGTGTTTGTGGTTTTTGCTGCTGCAGGACAAATGGCTCCTCCACTCTGTGCTGATTCTGGTCCAGTTCTGGATCAACCACCTAGTCGACCTGCAGGCTTCCCTAGATCACTACGACAACACCCCCCAAGACCTTCTTGACAAGACAAAATGGGTGTCGTCCAAGCTGATGAGCTTGGAGAAAGGTCTTCTCACCCTCATCAGGAAAGTACGTTGGGATGTTCTCCTGCTCCCAGACATTGGTGGCCCTGTTCCAAATTTACCCCGGGCATGGGTGGGGTTCGTTGCATATGTCCCGCACAAACTCCTCTCTCTCAGATTCTTTAATAAGAACGTCTCCCCACCCCTCACCCAAATACAGATGCTGAATGAGAACAACCTGCCATTGGACAACAGCAAGAGCATAGCAGACCATCTGGCATCCCCTCGTACCATGGAACATGTGATGAGGGATTACACCATGCTATCCTGCTTCAGGAAGGATGCGCACAAAATAGAGACATTTCTCAAACTCTTCAAGTGCCGCCAAACAGACTGGCCTGGTTGTTCTTTTTACTAGTTAAAGTTGGCCACATTTCACTGTGGTCATGTGTATGAGTTCAGGGGCACATCTGGAAGATGCATGGGCTAGAGGTATACATGAATATCAACGTTTTAAAGTTTGGAAAAATCTATTTATTTCATTTAACTGATGCCATTTATGTCAGACCTTATTTGGATGTGTCCAATGATATAATTAAAATATATAATGCTTTAGAGTTCTTTTTAACCTTTTTTAACCCTCTGGTTCTAACACAGTTGTAATACCATATTAAACAAAGTACATAGCATACATTTATTATGAATATAGAAGAGCTTCAGAAACTGTGACTTTAAAATGGGATCCTAACTAAGGGGAAGGGAAGGAGAAATGGGAGAGTGGAAGAAAAAAGTGTCAGAGTTAGAAAATAAGAAAATTCTCTGGGAAAAAAAATAGAAAATTCTCTGCAGGGGATTGGCAGAAACGGCAGCTGTCTGTGCTGACAGAAAGGTCAAGTGGCTACTGTGATCAAAGGAGGATGGGGGTTGGTGCTTGGGTGGTGGAAGTTCAAATTATGCTGATTTCGAACTCTGGGCGAAAGCAACGCTTCACCCTGCTCCCACACACTCAGCCTTTCCTTTGTCCATCATCCAAAAGCTTATGGCTACTAGGTTTCTCTCTCTCTCTCTCTCTCTCTCTCTCTCTCTCTCTCTCTCTCTCTCTCTCTCTCTCTCTCTCTCTCTCTCTCTCTCTCTCTCTCTCTCTCTCTCTCTCTCTCTCTCTCTCTCTGTACTGTAGCAGAAACAGAAGTAATACAAGCATTCGCTATTATTAAATCCAAGCTCTATTAAACTGTATTAAAAGGCTCAATTATATCAACAACATAGAGAAATATTCAATATGGGGAGTACAATTTTTACAGTCCCAAGAAGCATTCCCTATGGAATTGTCTAGTATGACTGGGTACATTGTCCTCACACTGTTGCTGACACTCTTGATGACTAAGCTTTCTGGGAAAACTGAAGCGTTCTTAGGTTGTACACGATTTATACTAGAGCACCTCCCAATGGGAAGGGAGGACTAAGACATTTAAGACACAGTGCAAACATTTAAAAGACTGAAAACTCTACATCTGTCTTGTACATTTTCACCTTAACACATTTAATGAAGAAATTTTGTCAAAGTCCTTCCTGTTTTTAGCTTTTACGTAAATGATAAGCACTTTAGTCATTATATGTCCAGGTGCAGCTACAATAATGTTTTCTAGTGCTCATAACCCTTTGATTGCTTGTTAATTAGTACATTTTCACATGTGATTTTCACTGCTGGATACAACCAACTCAAAACAATACAGCTAGTGTGTTCTCATGAAAACTGCCATTCAAAGCAGAGTACAATATATACAGCATAATTAACTTACAATACACATTTATACAAAGGTATTTATTATATAACTACATTTAACAAACAAAACTAATGCCTTACATTCATTGTTATGCTTTCATTAGAATATATATTCAGAAAATAACCTCCATTTTAATTATTTTATGGACACCTACCAAGAATTTCAACATCTCACAAAGGTTTCATGTCACACGGGCTCTTCCAAAATTTGGAATACATGCATTTCTATATTTCATTCATGATGAAATGTCATACTGTAAGTAGCTAAAATGCTACATTTGTTATATTTTCTTCCTTCAGTTTTCAGTTTTCCAGATTCCCCAACAGATCAACTATTCCATTTCTGACATAGTTTAGGCATATCAGCAATTTGATTGTCTGTTAGCAGCATAGACTAGTACTTTATATTCTTCTAAAAGTGGTTTAGAATCCTGTCATAGAGCTCCTGTAGCTCTCCCAGTAGAAATGTATGAGAAAGGAGTTAACAACCCCAAGGTCTTGTCCCCAGGGGCAGTGGTAGCTCAGTGGTTAAGGTACTTGACATGTAATAAGAAGATTGTTGGTTTGTGCCCTGCTAGTGCCAAGTTGCCACTGTTGGAGCCCTGAGTAAGGTCCTTAGTGCTCAAGTTGTACTCAGTCGTAACTGTAAGTTGCTTTGGGGAAAAAAAGTGTCAGCTAAATTCTATAAATATTAGTACACATGCTGTCTACTGATAATTACATGTAAATGTTCTGGATAAATGTCAGAGCATCTTATGGATGCTGAAAATGTCAAACTTCCTACATCCTCAAGTAAAAGAACACTATTTAGTCACCAGAACTCCAATGCAGTATTAATTATTATTTGTCATTCCATGAGTTCCCCCATAACTTCACATCTGAGTATTATCCATCGCCTCTTCAATGGCAATCACATCAAAGCTGGGGTTGTCAATGCCTTGCGATCTGTGCTGGTGCAGTACAAGTTCGCTGTTCAGCTCATTCAAGAAGCAGCAAGCACAGTGTGGCGTGACCACTGGCACTGTTCTGGAAAAGTTGGAGAAGTCAACGCGATACTTGCCTTCCCTGTTGCGGGAGATAATGGGAACAAATGTGTAGCCCCACTGGATCTCGCAGGGAAGGAAGGAGGTGCGCACTTGGCAGGAGGAGCTTGTGGACTCAGCCACGCCATCCAAGAAGACCACCAGCTCAAACTCCTGTTGCATTAACGTGTCGGCCGCCATCTCGGCAAACGGGCTCGAACCATCGATAACATGGTACAGCGTGAGTGGGCACACAAAGAAGAGGTGGTCCTTGCCGGCATCCACCAGGAAGTCAATGTTCACCTGGTCCAGGATGATGGGCTCTCCTTCTGGCGTGACTGTGGTCCTCAGGAGTTTCCCATAAATCTGGCTTCCAATAAGCAGTGTCTTGCGCAGGTTGGCAACGCGGATTTGAAGACAGAGGCTGCCTCTCCTCAGACAGATCACTGCCATGCTGCTGAAGGTGACTGTTTTTGCCCTCTTTTTTGGGAGGGAAATTTTGGCCAAAATCAGGCCACACATAAAGCAGTTTATGATGGCACCCACAAGGGACTGGACAACGAGAAGGGCTACCGTCCCCGCACAGTTCCCGGTCAGGGCTCGCCCCCCATATCCAATGGTTGTCTGGGTCTCTAGAGAGTAAAGAAAGGCAGTTCTGAGACCATTTATGTTGTCTATGCACTTTAAATGGCCATCAGACTTTTTCTCTCCCTCTAAGTCCCCATTACTCTTTGCAATCAAATACCACAGCAGACCAAAGACGAACCAGCTTCCAGCGAAAGCAGCGACAAAGGAAAGTATAACAAAGCGCCACCTAAACTCAACAAAAGTGGTCCAAAAATCCATCAGGTAAGCACAATGGCTATGGTACTCAACATTGCCAAATTCAATGTGGCAGCGGCCATCCTTGGTCACAAGCCGGGTGCGGTGATCCCTGCGCTCCACTAGGTGATCATGAATCTGTTTGTGGATGAACTGCAACATTCCTTCATTGTGAAGGATAAGAAGCAAACCAATTAGTCTGAGCATGCATGAAAAATGAGGTCACACTCCAAAAGAGTAATGATTAGAATAAAAGGCTGCACACAGTGATTGTGCTGTATATTAGCACACCTCAAAGATTTCAGTATAATTAAAAGCAAACTAAAGCTAAAATACTTTTCTAATTACTTTCCTCAGATGGAATGTGCATTAAACTCCTATTTTTAAAACTCAGTCTAAAATAGGCTAAAACTGTCACTCTCACTTTCACATCCCATGAACACATATTAGCATCTGATCAACAGTGACAACTACTTTGGGAACTTTAGGACCATAGATGAGGATGAGAACTTACCCCTACTGGCACAAAGGTTAGCCGCAGTGCTTCTGAAACAAGAACACTGTCACAACTTTCGACGTGTGGAACCCACTTCACAGATCTGTTGGCTAAGTGTGCTGACCAACGGCAGGCAGGATTAAAGTTCAGACCTTCCTGTTCTACTCTGAGCAAACTGCTATTGGGGTGCTGCTGAAATGTAATCCGCAGTGCAATGTTCTAATCCCAAGCATATGCCCCTGTTCACACACCATAAAGAAAAAGACCTGGCCAAAAGAGGTCCATTTTTCCTCCACATCTACCTTATCTTATGTTTATCAGCAAAGCATCAAGCTCTGTCCAACCAGCTCAACTAAAAAACACAATCCGGACTACCAGGCACAGTGTTATGGCAGAGAGTGGAACCATGCCGGCAGGCCGTATTATTAAGCAAAGCTTTAGCAGCAGGACAGCGTCGTCGGGGTTTCTGGGATTGCTCTACCACCCCAGTAGCTACTCTTTGAGTTGACAAATGGCAAATGTGAAATTTCACATTTTCAAAATGGGTTTCATAATTTCAAATATCAAAAGATTCATTGTATTCCATAGTTACATTCCTGATTCAAGAGCTGTGATAACATAATAGACATACAAAACTAATGGACATGCAAAATTGAAAAAACTGTGTTGGGGGTCAGAGGTGGGGGGGGACTTATTTTTTATTAGTAATTAAGAATACACAAAGTAATAATGAATAATTACTGACCATCCAGTCTAGCCAGGCCTTTAGCCTGATAGTAGTCTTGACACTTATTTATCTATTGTCCCATGAGGATATGTATTTGATAGAGACTGCAATGCACTTCTGTAAATTACACTGAACAAGGGTGTCTGCCAAATGCTGTAAATGTAAATGTAAATGACCATCAGTGATTCTAAAACTGAAAAGACAAAATTGATATTATCTCACTAACACCACCAGAGGCCACCTCTTTTTCCCCTGCAATCATTATAGCTGAAATGCCCTTTTGTCCTGCTTATAGTACATTTGGCCTGCTTTGCATCTGAAAATTAGCTTCAAACTTCAAATCCCCTATGAGAGCATTCCAGCACCTGAATAACATGTGGTGAACAATGGCCCTGCAAGGGACCTGCAGTCAGAAAGTGGACTGTATGATCAGAGCGGATGGTGGCCGGCAAATTTTGCATGCCAGAAGAAACAGTATGTAATTGTACACTTTTAAAGGTGTTCATGGGAAGGTGATTGACATTTATACCAATTCAGAGAGATGGTATGAACACATGGTAATTGGATAACTGTGGCGTAACTAGTATAACTGCCTTATGTACAATACCTGTCCTAACTGCACCATGTCCATCCATTAACTGTAATCCCCAATGAGTGTTGCTCATTGTTATTCACAAAGACACAGACTAATGTAGCTAAAAGCTGCTTTCACAGTGGAAGCTGCAGCTGGCGACAGAAACTAAGAAGAATGCAAACTCACAAGTACAAAAAGAAAAAGACCTGTCTGCTTCTACAGTATTCAGATGAGCTGGTGTTCCAGATGCTTCAGAAAACCAGCACTGCCTCTACTACCTATAGCTTAGTAACAGTAGGATCTTTCAACACAGCTAAAGAACTCTCCAGACAAAAAAAAGCCACATCTTTTTGTATTTCTAAAGTAAATGGAAGCTTGAGCCATGTGTGGTATTCAGGTCTCTGGGAGCATTTTCAGTTTTGCTAGTGATCAAAACCTTTATCAAAAAATTATATTTGTTATTATTCTGCCCATCTTGATCAATATCGATTTTTAATTTTCAAAAACCCCATTTTAACACCAAAACCAAAAAGGCAAATAACCACATACTGCTTGTAACTGAGAGAACATCAGTTAAGTATTTTTGCATAAATTATTCCTGTATTGTTTAAAACCCAGTAACGTTGAGTACATTTTGCAACAGCACAAACATTACAAAGTTAAACTAGTTCACACAGTGTCAACTGTACATTACAGCTCATATTTTCTACTTGTTTTACAAAGCAGAAATAGCCATGTTCTGGAGCCTCACCCGAAGGGCCCCTTGGCCTGCTGGCTAGCCTTTCCCTCAGTTCTCACAGCGGCCCCTGAGGAGACCTCCGTCAGATCAAAATCATAACCTGCAGAATCCTACTGGAAGCCATATCCTGTGTTAATCTCTTTATGAGAATCCATTCTGAACAAGCTATATTAATGCTTGCAGTCTCAATATACAGACAAGACAATAATACGTATATAACTGGATTAAGACATAGTATCATGAAATATTCATCTACAGGAGCAAAATAAAAATTGCTCCTAAAACACAGCAACCAAAGATTTCCGCACAAAGAAGCATCAGTGAATATTTTATTAAAATGGTATATGCTCAAAGATGTAAAAACAACTTCCATTTAAAAAAACAAAAAAAAAAAACAAATTTGTTTCAATATAAAAGTAAAGACATGAACGAGAAACACAAGCAGGACTCTATAACTACTCTATTTTCATTTCTCCTGGGCAACAGTACAAAGCAGTGAGAATATTAGAAATAATTCTTGGTAGAGGGAGAAAAAGCCTCATGAGGTCCATTACAGCTGCACAGCACACAAACCCCCAAGCTGCCAGCTGGGCAGGCGTGCGCAGGCCGCTACCATGGTTACAGCTTGCCAGCCTCTCTGAACTTCAGCAGGAGGGCGTCGTCTGCCCGCAAGGGGAACGAGAGGGAGCGGCTCCAGTAGTAGGCGGAGTCGGCTTCCAGGTTCTGGATGACGTCGGAGAGCAGGTGGGCCCTCTCCACACCGCAGCCAGGGGCCTCATAGTCCAGCGAGGTGAAGTGCACGTGCAGGTGGTAGTAAGACGGCTGATAGTGCAAAAACGCACGCAGTTTGCACGCTGGGACGCCATATCGCTCCTGGATGGCCTCCTGTGGGGAGAGAAGACCTGACTGTAAAAGGCCGAGGCTTTGCAGAGTCAGCGTTTCTTACGGCGACTAGCTGATTTTAAAAAAAACACTTCTAAACTTGACCCATCTTCCAGTGTTTTCTCAGAATCGAGTAGGCAGGAGAAAGTTGCACAAGGCTCCCACAAAACATTTTGAGTTAATACTGCCATCTACTGGTCAAAGAAGGCCAGAGAACAAAGGATATTATGAAGAAAGAAGGGGGGGGGGACGACGACACATTTATTTGTCAGTTGGCACTGATCAAATTCATGACTTCTGATAATCTATTAGCAGAACGTTTTATCGATTATAAAATAAATAAATAAATAAATACACAGTCAAGTCTGTGAGCTGCTGTGGCCATTTTCAAAATATATTCACCTGTCCCTTTTCACGGATGTTTCTCAATAACGGGAGGTCCTCTGATGTGAGACTCCTCAAACTCTTTAGGTCCCTTCGATGTACAATGGCTATCAAATACAAGTCATCAAGCTACAGAGAAAAAGAAACTCAACTACATTCAGTCAAGCAAGCATGATATCCTGGAACAAAGTTTTTCAAAGCAAATTTTTATCTGATATTAAAAATTGACTTGTAAATTTCTTTACTGCAATTAATTTATCTTATGATTTAAACATATGGCTTAAAAACCAAAAAAACTGCACATTTAATATAACTGATGCTTTTGTTTCTTTTGCAGAAATATGCTCTGTACAAATATAGTAAGTGTGGAAATACTCATTCTGGACATGATGATTAAATTTGTTGATCACGTCTATAATCAATGATCAAAATGTTATACTCAAAGGAATTGAATCCAAAACAAGACCACGCTTCCAAACAGCAGTGAGATATTAAGGTTTTGTAAGGTTTAAAGGAATTCAAAGTGGCAACTGTCAACCTACCAAAAGACTTCACTTGAGCCAAAGCTGCTCACCCACCTGCTTCTGGTCCCATTTGAAATCTGGCAGCAGGACGAAACCAACATGAGCATCTGGATCTTCAAAAACAATCCTGTCAGCCTCAGCCCTCTTCTCCAAAATGTTGTGCACCCACTGCAGAATAAAACTGAGCATGTTTTCACTAAATATTAAAACACATAGGCCTCGTGTGTGTGTAATACACACACACACAAAAGTGCTTTGCAATCCATGTCTCACTGTCTTCCAAATGCTGTAAATGTGTGTGTTTATATACACACCTGGACACTGAAACTCTTGCTGCTGATGTAAGGAAGAGTGATGTTCCGGTAGTCGTCCCCAGATTCTTCGATGAGGAAGGTCTCTTGGCGGAGATATTTCTTCACATGCTTCTCTGTCGCTGGGCAAATCACGGTGGTTTTGATTTCTGTAGGTGAGGCATAACTTTAATAAGAAGGTGTATATAATTCATTTACATATGCTGGTATGCATCTGGCATGCATGTATATAAATCCTGCACTTCTAGCTTTTTCTGCACTGTGCAATTATTGTACTTAACTGAATAAATATTTAGTCAAAATTGGCCATTTTTCATTAGAATTTGAGAACTGGTGAGTAACAGTACAACTGGTCTATAGGTGAGATTAGCACATCTGGCTCCTAGGTACATGGAAGAAAATCCAGAAGACATGAACCTTAAGATCTGTGATTTGAATAGCCTAGCTCTAACACACAGGATAATAGAAGAACATGTTAGGTAAGAAGTTTGATATAGGCATGCCAAGTTTACAACACTAAAAAGCAGTGCAAGAATGTACATTGTGTATATAAACATATACACATATTGTACATACATTGTAATATATTTTGTGTATATATATATTTCCCTATGCACCCCTGTTTTGTTTTGTTTTTCCTCAGTTTGGGCAGAGCACTCTTAAACCATTGCACTGCGAGTTATACTGTGTATGACTATGTATGTGACAAATAAACCAAACTTGAACTACCTACTGCAGCATAGTAAGCGCATGGAACTGAGTTAGCTACTTTTGAGTTTCAGTTCTTACCATTCAGATGAGAAGGTGGCTGGAGGTTGTATGTGCTGTATATGTCATTTCTCATCTCCAGTCTGAGCGTGCTGGTCTTAAACATTTCTGGCAGTGTGTCTTGTCTAATTGGCGTTTTCTCTAATATGACAACAGCCTCCTGGTCGTCAATCTAACAAGTAGCATACACGCAAAGATGATAATGATGGTAGCTTTTAAAGGTGTCCGATGTAGCTAATATTAGAGGTATGTTAAGCAAATACAAAGCTCTGCGTAGCTTAACATATTGCATAAAGACAGCTAACGCTAGCTAGCATCTTGCATTTAACCACTCGCTTGATAGACACCTAGATAGCAACATTTTTAAGTTGATTAGCTGATTTGCTAAGGCTGGCCAACTTCCTCTCACCTTTCCGTGGACGAAAATATTTTTCTCGCGTGCAGAGTCGCGCAGAATCCGTCGCGTCTCAAAGCCCGATATGGGGCTCTCACGAGCGGACTCATTTTTAGGAAAATCACAGGAATCACATGAATCTGTCTTCAGTCGCTTTGCTTCTCTCTCCAGCTCACTCGAGTCTCTTTCTTGCGACGCCGCCATGTGTCACGTGCTGAGCTGAATGGATGGGATATGACGCAAATTACAGGGCTGCAAAAATACCGAGTCTCGTGCAGATGAACAACGCGTCTTCGTGTGACTTGATGTGTTTATTCTGCGTGTTCACCAAACAGATCGGTATGATATTCATGTAGAGTGAAACATACAGAGAACTCAGTCTGGAATTTTATTTCCCCGTCATGGTTTGTAACTATAACACGGATACGGTTCGTATTATTCGTTCCAATTTCCAAGAACGTTTGGCCTGGCTTCTTCTTCTCTACAATCAATCTTGCCCAACTATTCATGTCATCTGGAGTAAATATAGGAAATATGCTTCAAAAGGAAGTCGCTGTTCTTTGAAAATTGTCTTAGAAATTAAATTGTATTGGTTAATTAATTATGCAAAGTAACTGAGTTACCTATGAAGAGTTTCTGCTTTGTTACAAAGTTCCCATTAGTCCAAAAAGATAGTTATTGTGTTTGATGCCATCTTTTCAGGGTTAAAAAAAATGGTTAGGCAATATAAGGGATCTGTTTCTCTGTCATGATCAGTAATTACCCTCACCTGATCCAGTCAGTTAACACATTTCTATTTTGGCAATCCCTCCATAATTAGTAGAAATGTAATGTAAAAGAAAAATAAAATCATTTTTCAAAATGCAGAAATCTGTGTGAAGAAAAATGTTTCCCAAGAAATATCTCCCACAGCTAAATAAATGCCCAGATCAATATAAAATGTGGAAAGCTCCAAAGGGCATCCTGGAGCAAGCAGTCTGTACTCTGGCTGAAATTACCCTATTGTGGAGCCTCAGATCACCAGCATGAGAAACATTCAGCTAATAAAAACAGCCTATTCCAAGCACTCCCAAGACCGCAGTCACATTCAAGATGGCACTAAAGGTATGCAACACACAAAGCAACGATGCTTCACTCTTTAGTTTTCCCCAATGCTCCAGACAGCCCACACTATGCTTCACTTCCCAGCACAGCTGTACCATGTTTCCAATGTTCTTGTTTGCTCGGACTAGGCGTGTGTGAAAAGCTAGGCTGTGGATTATCCAGAAATGCTGTTTTTGGGGGAAGATTCAGAAACGATTCCAGCATCACTTCTAACATGGTCACGGGAGACTTGATGACTTACTTTGTTTTCTGTAAAAGCGTAAAGTGGTTTCAGTCATGAATCTTTTCACAAACATGGAAAATAAATAAAAAGGAAAGGACTCTCAACTTGGAACCAGAGCACTTTTAATGCCGAGGTACTTTTTTTTTTTTTTTTTTAAATTAAGGTAACAATCACACTCAAATACATCAATTTTTTTTTTGCCATGATGCTAAAACACATCTATGGCACCTTATCCAGTAATATAAACTCAGAAACAGAAATATATGTGGAATAATTGTTTGCTTTTATCTCATGGATACTGAAAATTTGTCAAAATATATTCTCCTCCTTGAACTCTCCTTGTTATATTTCCCTTACCATTACATGATGAGGAAGAGAACATGCATCCTTTTTTTTTTTTCAGTAACTTGACAGGTTTTCAAATACCCAAATACAGAATGTTATGGTGAGAATCTTGTTGCAGGCCTTTATCCGTAGGAATTTGATTGGACTGTAAAAACAATATATTATTGGTAAATATCGTCTCTCCCTCGTTACCACAGCCTTGGTGATATAGGCAGAATCACTTGATCTGAGGTTGTCTTATTATACTATTATTATCCCGAGAAATGTAGTAGTTGGTAATTGCTGATTTAAGATTGGTTTGAATTCCAGTCCAACCTGTGCAGCTGCATATGACTCTATAGGAATATGTACTTAATGCACACAGTTCTGCAGCTCTGTAGAGAATTGAGCTCTGGTTGATAAAGTTAGTCATGCAAGTAAAAACTTTCAATTTTTTTCACCAGCACTCTGGGTACCTATTTAGCAACCATTAGCTCGTTCCCCTTCCTCCTCGTCATACTATATTCCTCTCTAGTATGGGCTCCTGCTGCAGGATGCGTTTAAAGTCGAAGGCGCTGAGGTCGATGGTCCTGAAGCCTCCATCCAGGACCAGTTCAGCCACGGCGCAGCCCACTGCAGGTGAGTGCTGGAGCCCGTGCCCACTGAAACCCGTGGCCAGAAACATGTTGCTGATCCTTGGATGCAGGCCTATGATGGCGTTCTGATCAAACGTGTTGTAGTCATAAAATCCCGCCCATGCTCCAGTCACCTGGAAAAAAATTCGGTTTGCATGTGTACACGCACACACAACCTGTGAATTATGCTCTTCCCAGCACTGATATGCCAACCTCTTCCCTCCAACAGATCTGAACTGGATTGCTGGAATAATAGACACAGCTGCCTATTTTCTCCTTTACCTAGGTCTTCTATTTAAGCTCCCCTCTCTCGCACCCTCGTTGTGAAGTACTGCCGATCCTATTATGCATATTGAGCCTTTCCTGTGCATTAGCTTTTCTGATTACAGAACTCGGCCTGTATTATAGAACCTGCCTGACACTGACACCTACCGGACTCTGCCCCTTGTTTTCAACCCTGGACTGGCCTGACAAAGTACAGTCAAGCTACCTCCTGCCTCTTTCACTACATTCAGGATCCTACTAAAATCCGTTCAGCTTCACAAACCCAATAAAACCTGTTGCATTTGGATCCTCTCTACCTTGTGTGTTTGCATTCATAACACACAGCTTTCCTTCATCAGCTGATGAAGGACCTCTGTCCAAAACATTCTATTGCTCTGAAAACCTTGTGTACTATGCTGCAATTTTATTATCTTTCAACTGACATCTTTAAACATTAAACCAGTAAACTCAAACTGGGACATCTTTGAGAATAAGGACTTTGGAGTTGTACACATCATCTGTACTCGGCTACATACAGAACTGCATTGACTATATAACCGTCGACAAATATATCTAGGTATATCCCAGTCAGAAGCCAAGGATGACAGAGGTCAACTCTCCTCAAGGCCAAAGACACCGCTTTCAAGTACAGTAACAGGGAGTTATACAGCACTGCCAGAACCAACCTGAAGAAGGGCATCAGGGAGGCCCAACAGGAGGAAGACTGAGGACCTCTTCACCAACAACGACTCATGCTAGGTGTGGAAGGACATCCAAAACCTCACCAGCTACATAACCAGAAACTGCATGAGTACTGTCAGAAATGCCTTAATTGGTTCTTTGCCCGCTGTGGGGTGAAGAATGCAGAGACAGATATGCAACCTCCACCAACCTCTCTGCTGTACAGGGACATGAGGCAAGACGTATGCACAGAGCAGTAGTCGCAAGGAATGCTGCCGACCCTGATGGTGTGACAGGAAGGGTGCTGAATGAATGTGCAGACCAGCTCTCAGAAGTCTTCAGAAAGATCTTAAACCTGTCCCTGTCTAACTCAATCATTTCACCCTATCATTTCATCCCAAAAATGACCATCAGTAGCCTCAACAATTACCATCCAGTTGCACTCACACCAGTCATTATGAAGTGCTTTGAGAGGCTGGTCCTGTGGTCTCCCACCCTCACCAGTTTGCCCACAGGGTGAACAGGTCTACAGATGATGCCATCGCCACTGCTCTTCACATTGTACTCTCCCACCTTGAACACCAGGAGAACTTTGTGAGAATGCTCTTTATAGATTTCAGCTCTGCCATAGTCATACGAGGCAGACTGGT
Source organism: Electrophorus electricus (assembly GCF_041902795.1). NCBI lineage: Eukaryota > Metazoa > Chordata > Actinopteri > Gymnotiformes > Gymnotidae > Electrophorus > Electrophorus electricus. The sequence continues at coordinate 4,020,349 of NC_137515.1, read as the reverse complement.
CACTAAACTCAATGACCTGCAAATCTCACAACCCACCTGCCTCTGGGTAAAGGACTTTCTGACCAACCGCCCCCAGACTGTTAAAACAGGCATCCACTTCTCCTCCTCCCTGACACACAGCACTGGACACCACAGGACTGCATGCCGAGCCCCCTTCTCTGAACCTACAACTGCGCTCCCACACATCCCAAAAACACCATCAAGTTTGAGGACGATACAACCCTGGTAGGACTCGGGTACGAATGTAGGCGCTCATATCTCTGGAGTAGATGAGACAGCCTACAGGGATGAAGTCCAAGGACTAGCAAGGTGGTGCTCTAAAAACAACCTCATCCTCAACTCAAAAACAAAAGAACTCTTCGTCGACTTCAGGAAACAAAAATGTAGGCCCTGACCCACTCTACATCTATGGGCACAGGGTAGAAAGGGTCCCTGCTTTTCATTTTCTGAGCATGCACATTGCAGGATCTCTCCTGAACCAGCAACAACAACAAAATAGTGAAGAAGGCACAGCAGAGACCATTTCATGTGACTCCTCAGGAAAAACTGTCTACAGGAGAAGCTGCTGGTTTCCTTCCAATCACTGTTCCATTGAGAGTGAGTTGACATACTGCATCTCGGTATGGCGAGCCACCTGCAGACAGGTAAGCTCTTCAGAGGGTCCTTGCCACTGCCCAGATCACTACTGACCACTCACTGCCCTCCACGGAGGACCTTTTCAGCCCTTGCTGCCTCAGCAAAACAGCCAGCATACCCAACACACCCAGGACACCTATTTAATCACTTATTTAATCTGGTGCCCTCTGGGAGACGCATCATGTCCATTACTTCACAGACAAACAGATTTAAGAGCAGCTTCTACCCCAAAGCCACAAGTGAACTGAACACTACCAAACACTGCTTGGGTCCTGTGCCACTCATACACCCAGCACACACTCTTAGACTACTGCACTGACACCTGTTTATTTTTACGTCAGATGTTCATAACACCACCACCTTACTCATGCACTCCTTTCACTTTAAAGAATACTGAATCCTGCATATGTGAACATTCTCAGCTGCAATATACTTATATATTTTAATGTAAGTGTTATATTTATTACCACTATTACTAGTATTTAAGAACACTGCTCAGCAGAAGGGTGTGTGTGTGTATATGTATATATATATATATATACACACACACACACACACACACACACACACACACACACACACACACACACACACACACACACAGGTATTTCTCAATGCCATATTTCAGGTGTATATTCTATTTCTTTCTGTATGTCTGTCTTTCTAAACCTATTCCCTGGAATCTTCTTGAAAATTTATATACAACTACTTTGTTGTGTCACGGATTTTCTATGGCAACTGCTGATGTTTGAAGTAGTTCTGACATGCTCACCTTCAGACTCTCAAAGGCAGGGACCCGATGGGACAGATGTGGCCAGACTTTCTCTTGAAAAAACTCATGGTCCACTTTTAGATCACTGATGTCCGGTTCCTCGGTCTTCCCCAGGGAATCAATCAAAAACAAACAGTTGCTCAGTTAAAACACTCTAAAGCCACTTACATGGGTCCATGGGTCCAACCAAGACCTGGGTCTGTCACTGTGTCACATTTTCAGTGTCCATTTGTCATAAGTGTCCTTTGGACGGCTGATGATTTGCTTTCTGCCACTACTGCGTTCACTTATTTTAGTAAGGTATCTACTTTAAAACCACCACTATTCCCATAATAATGGATAAACCGGTTACATAGCCAGGAGTCTATGACTGATCATGTACAATAGTAGCAATATAACAGCTAGGTTTTTGATATAAATAGGTGACAACACAGAAGTCCCCAATCGCAGTCCTGGTGAACCCATGTTCTGCCCATGACCCTGCTCCAACAGAACCAGGTCACCTCATAAAGGGCTTGATAAATAGTTTCTGACTTCAGTCAGAAATAAAATTATTAAAGGAAAAAAAACAAAAAAAACAGACAAGCACATGCAGAGTATGCATTCCAGAGGCATGGGACCAGGAGAAGCATTGCAGTATAAATCGAAAACTTCATAAACAGAAAAGCTTGCCCAGACCTCCTCTGGGGAGTTCCCCGTGATGTAATTTCCTCCGAGACCCTCTCGTCTAAAGTAAACTCCTGAGTAGTCAATCAGAAAAGGTGACTCCAGACCAGGACCATCTGGGCAGTGCACCACATAAACATACCTGCAGGACAGTTAAGCCATGACAACGATTTTTTAAAAAGTTTACATACAAACTTTAATCTCAAAATGATAGCATGTGGCGTATTCCTACCTCTTTCTAGGTTCCACGGGTAATGAAAAGCCAGCCATGCTATGTTCTGAGCCCGATCCAATGCCAATCATATCTGCAATCTTCCCTGAATTGACACCTGCAGCATTGATCACGATTGCACACTCCACAGGCTGGTATTCCCGACTGTCGGGCATCTTCACCTATTGTAGCAGATGTTCATGGTTTCAGTTCACACCACAAACAGACAAGAACACAAAAATCCTTTGTGCAACTGACAATTAGCTATACAAAATATGTTCATGTTATGGGGCAAACCCATGAGGAACTGAAAAACAGGTTTTAGTATTTGATTCAATTTAAACTGCATTTGGCCTTTAAAAATGAAGAAACAAAACATACAAACTCACATCGATATATTTGATCCTTTTTATTCTCAAAACATCTCCATCTTCGGTTTCTCTGCTACTTGTGGTGCATGTAAACCCTAAATCATAAAGAACTATTCAACTAAAACAGCAAATTATAAACAGGATGATATGACTACCAGACATCTGATACTTAAGCAAGACTGGCAGACGTTGCCCTGTTTAAAACAAAGATCAAAAGAAGAGTCTTCAAGAGATATCGAAATAAGTCACGTAGAAAAATACAGAACATCCTGGAATGCTGTTTGTTACTGTGTTACACTGATACTCGTGCATCCCCAGAAAAGATATAAAAAATTAACCTGTGACCTCTCCATGGCAATGGAAGACTCCCATAGACATGGCCTTGCGTCTGAATGCATTCAGGAGAGACCAAGGATCAAACCATCCTTCATTTTCTAGCCCTGGCCAATGCAGTGTAGTCAGTACATGCTCCATTTCAACGTCAACATTTATTTGTGAAACAAAACCCCAAAACCCAAATCCTTCACCCAAAAAGCCTAACACACTTCAGTGTTAAAACATATTAAGATTTTCCAGACCAAAGTAAAAGAGAAGGCTAACCATATGAGGCCAGCACAACACCATCTGTGTTTAGCCAGGGAAATCTCTCCTTAAGCTGGGCTGGTGACAGAAGGGTGACCTTTGCCCCATGCTCTCTGGTGAAGGAAAAAAAAAAAAGAAAAGAAAAAGCAATACTCCATGGAATAAACACTGACATGCAGAGTGCAGTGTGTCATATCCAAAAGATATCTACCTCTGAGTTACATAGTTCTCCTCCATAATATGTGCTACACTTTCACTGGCCAGAAAGAGGTACCCGGAATGGTTAAACTGCAAGTCAATTGGATCCTCGTTCAGTACCCAAAGATGTTCCTAAACAGACCAAAAGAACTCAAACTACAAAACCTTCAAATTCACAATTGCTCATTAATGAACACAGTGTTAAACTCTTAAAAGCACCGTCGCACAGCATTTTGAGGGTCAATTACGTTTATATTCCTCATGAAGTCGACAGAGGCCAAAGACAGCTGGATGTTTTCCTTGAGAGAGAACTGCTGCCGAATCCCACCAGCAGACAGCACTGTGGACGCTTCCGAGTACTCGTGAAACAAGAGAGGGGCAAGAGAAACAAAATCTAATTTGACTGGCGCATGGTTTATTTTTGCTAAATGTTCACACACATCTCAAACATTAGCTTCTCTTATCGAATGCTGGGAAGTGTTCCGATTCGACGGGAACCCTCTACGTCCCGAACTTCACCCCAGAATATAATCCATTAAAAATGTTGCTACTTACGGTGGGATCCTTCTCCACCACCAACACCCTCACGCCGTCTCGGACCCTCTCCTTCTTCTTCAGCCAGTAGGCGACCGACCAGCCGATCACGCCGCCTCCGACGACGACAATGTCGGCTCGATCAGGAGGGAGATCACGCCTCAGCTCGACCGGGCTCCAGTCAGTGCCCGGCATTGCAGCTGCGGCTTTCTCCCTTATTGCTTTAAACTGACCCTCGAGATCTGAGCGCACAAGAACATACTTTAGTTGTGGACTTACGTGGGCGTGCAAAAGGCACAGCTAGTACATTAGCTCGCCGGCTAACTAGCTAGTTACATTACAACGGAATAACCTGCTTATAGATTTACAGCCAAATTACGTGCCCTGAGTTAGCTAGCAAGCTCATCAATACCAGGAAGCTGTCTACACAACAGGTCTCCTCTCGGGAGCCTGCATGATCCTGTCATAAAAGTATATTCCGCGTTAGCCCGAAAAGGTACCTTGAATGAAATCTTTCCGTGCACGTTTCCCAGTGCTGAAGTTCCGACTGCCGTTTAGTGAGAAACGCCAGCTGTGAACAACTCGACTTATAGCCAGCGCACTGTAACCAGGCCCGCTCAAGAGCATCTTGTGCCACCTTGACATTTTTGACACTTCAGTTTGCGAAGACTCTTGGAAATGGCCGTTATATGCTGGAAGACGTTTGGGCAGGAGGACACGGCGCAGCCTGACCTGTTTCGATAACTCCGCCCCAAGACACACCGCCTCAGCGCCAGCCAATCAGGCTCAAGCTTTCGTGCACAATGAACAATCCGTAAACTACACGTCTACATTGACTGTGTATCTGATGGTCAAAGAAAAAGACAAATGCATCCCATTGACTCCATTTATTACCCCACTTGTAGACAAATTCGTTAGTTGGCCAATGATTGCAGAAAACACAATGACAGTTTTCTCAAAAGTTCACACCTCATTCTATTCCAGAGAGACAACATGGCATATCAATTAAAAAATCCAAACCAAAAAAAGCCAACAAAACTCAATCTCCTCCTGCAATTATAACATAAGTATAAAAAATATTCACACTTGTCTCCACATCCCACAGGAAGGCTTTCAGTGCTGTTTGTTAAAGAGGGTGTGTGAATTTTGAGCGTCTTGGCTTCATGTTCGCGAGAGGCCTCGGTTGTCAAGGTCCTTAACCTGTCGGGAACAAACGCAAGTTTATCAGCAAACTGCAGGAGTTCTTGAAAGGTCACACTGAGGCTGAATTGGCCAAAGCAAAATCCACCTTGTATATCCTGACCAGCCAGTGCTCTGTTGTGTAGGCTTCCTCAAGCACATCTAGCTCAAAGTCCTTGTTTCCGATCTCAGCATTGCGAACCCTGTCATAGCCAGGAGGACGTTCTGCAAAGAGCTCACAGGTTAACTCACTGACAAACACCATTGCTAAAACCCTCTCTCAAAACGCAAGCGGGGTTATCTGAAATGGCGGCCTGGACAGGGATACTCACTGGCCTCCGTGTAGACTTGGCCAAAGCGGTAGTAGCACATCTTGTACATGAGACAGTTGAGCAGGACGGGGGAGCCCTCTCTGTCCACACGGAACTCTCCGGTGGGAGTGTAGTAGTCGTGCTCCTTGATGTGCCTCCCTGTGTCTGTGCTGCCTCCAATGCGCACCATCCACAGGAACTTGTTTATGTCTGCAAAACCAAGCATCAGTGTGCATTTGCTTAGAGATTTAATTTCCAATTTCTTTTGGTTTCTTTTTTCTTACTTTTTTTATTTTATTTTTTTTATACGGCATGAGCATACCATCAGACGAATATCCAGTCAGTCCACCAAAGATCACCAAGACGTAGCTGACGTCTAACTCACGCATGATCTCATAGGCTCTCTCCTCTGTGGAGGCCATAGCCTAAGAGCACGCAGACATACGTCAAGAACGATCTACACAGCTCGAAACTGTAGTGCGCATTCCAAAATGGTAAATAAAAAAAGGAATATACAAAATAAGAAATGGGAAAGTTTTATTCACCTGGCCAACTCTAGAGATGTGCGTGTTGTTCCAAGTGTTGTTGTCAACCAGAATCGTCCGATTAGCCATGGCAGTTATCTGATACCCATAATCCCACCATGACATAACTTTGGCATCCTGCAACAGACACATACCTACACATTCAAAAATCACTGCAACATCACAATTTGATGGAAGCATACAGTATGTGATGGTACCAATGACCCCAGTCAGTGATACCTGATCTGGATTTTGACATTCCCCCACAACTCCCTGCTCTCAACTTGTCAGCTAATTAAGCAGCCCATCATGACAAGGTGTATGTGTGTTTATTGTGTGGACAGCATTAGAAGTGGCGGGGGAACTCCAGAAACAGGATCTGGAAACTCTGGTCTAAGTGACAGCTGCTCAAGGCAGACGGGGAAGACCAGGGACCATGGTGATTGCTACAGACAGAGCTTCGCCGCAGCTGACCTCAGGGGTGTTGTGTCGGAGCCAGTAGTAGGCCTCCCTGAAGTCGTCAAAGATGATGCGGCTGCCATCGCCACCGCGGGCCGACAGCACGATGGAGGGAGAAGAGTAGGCCTCGCTCGTCACCCACGTGGAGTGAAAGGTGTATGTGATGAGGAAGAAGGCCATGACCAAGATCATCCCACTTGCCACCTGCAGTCGTAGGGAGCGAAAGCCACCAGGCACAGTTTGTTTAGCTAGACACAGAAGTTAATGAAAATGCCTTCCTTTACTGTCAGCAAAGTAAAACGTTCCAATTCTGCCTGACTATTTATTGACAATTTCATTCTGGGCAGGGGGAGCTCAGTGGTTAAGGTATTTGACTAGTAATCAGAATGTTGTCAGTTCAAGCCCCACCACCACCAAGTTGCCACTGTTGGGCCCCTGAGCAAGAACCTTAATCCTCAGTTGCTCAAGTGGTTTTCAGTCATAATTGTAAGTCGCTTTGGACAAAAGCGTCAGCGAAATGCCATAAATGTCATTTAAACGCAGTTCAAACGACAACGGCCTCAGACTCACCTCATTCTTGATGGGGTAAGTGGCATCCTGTTGCTTCTTGGACTTCTTGTCTGGTCGACTGACATCCAGGTTCTTCATGTATGTGGTGAGCACCTGAGAAACCCCAATCCCTGACAGGATGCACATGACGGGAGCCAGAACCAGCATCAGACGCACCTGGGGGGGGAGGCTGCGATTTAGGAATGAACATGTAACAAAGACATAAATGTTGTTGAGAAATTTCAGGTGAAAGTACATGTTTGGAACCTACCATTACAGCTGAGAAGTACATGCTGGTGACACCATACATGATGATGAAGATACGAGCATCGGAAAGGTTGTTGAAGCAATAATACAGGCCCACTGCAAAAAGTAAAGCCAGTCAGTCACCTTTCAGTATTTTATGGAAGGATATTTCCAGAAAATTAACAAAAAGGAGGGCTAATTACCAGGGAACATGAAGACTAGCAGTTGCAGGTCAAAATAGTAGGAGGACCAGGTGGTGGGTTGGTGCTCAGAGACAGAGGCAATGATGGGGATGTTGTTCTTAGCATAGGACGGATCCAGCAGGGAGTAGAAACGGCCAGTCCATGGGGAGATCTTCCCTAGATGCACAAGGGAGACCGCCATAAGTCTTATGGGGAAACCAGAGTGGACATACTGTATATTAAACCACCTCTTTATTCTGTGTCTACGTTTAACTGGGACAAGAGTGGATATGGTAGTTCAGTGTAATGTAATAAATAAGAAAGAAACTGGTCCAACAAGTCAACCATCAAAGCCACTGTGCCCCTCAAACTTTTTAAAACAATCTTAAATAGTTTTTCGTTAAGATAAGGGTGGCTACGGGGAGCCGGTGTGTGAGAGCAGGGGTCGTGACTCCTCACCTGTGAGCATGAGCACAGCTCCCACGGAGAGCAGTGCAAAACCCACGAGGGAAATTACACTTTTAAACAGGATCTCAAATTGTTGGGCGTTCAGCTTGCTCCGCAGGTAGTCCACAAAGGCATGGATTTGGCACAGGCCAAACACTCCAAAGGCAGCCATGTGTTCAGAGGACTGCACAGGCTAGCAGACAAAAACAAGCAGCTTATTAACATGCATGTATGCATGCAAAAAAAAAAAAAAGTGCTGTTGACACACTGAAAAGACCGAACGGTACCAGAATAGTGCCAATTTATCAAGTTAATCACCTCTGCCCAGAAATACAATTCTGCAGGTAATACAAATTTGATGGGTGCCTTTAGATACCTGGAATCCTACAAAAGAGATCTGCATGGACAGGATGGTGCCCAGGCAGTACACGGTGCAGTAGGCCACGTAGATGCGGTGGGAGAAGCGGCCGGTGAGCATCAGCACCAGCACGTGCAGAGGGATGAGATTGATGAGGAACACGTAACCACCCCACGACGAGACCTGTTAGCATAGAAAGCACGCTCAGACAGGCTGCAGGGGCTCATGCACGCAAAGCACTCTCAAAAAAGTGACACACTGAACTCGGAGGGAAATATTTGAATTGAGAGAATATCCCCCACCATGTAAAAGTAAGCCAGGGCACACATGGAGGACCAGTACACCGAGCCCGTCTTCACTGCCTTGATCCACATGTAGTAGGTTAGCAGCATGCAAAAAATGGCGATTCCTTCACAGAGGATGAAACGGGACAATCCACGACTTAATCATATGTTGCATGTCTGCACCTGTCATGGTTACATGTTCATTTTTGTGGTATTGCTTTTTTTCCACCCTACTTTTACAGCTACAAATATACACGACTAAATATGTAATTTACAATAAGAAAAGGTGACCTCATCTGGACAAGCCTCAACATCATAATATGAAAGTACAGATCATAGATGTGTTTTATTTCTTTAAATGCCATTAAAAAAAAGTAGACAGACAAACAAGCATTACAGCAAATATGAAATGAAGAAGATTTAGGCTGCATTAATACAACATCTGAGTGACAAAAATATACCTTCATTGTCATAGGAACCTGCAACAGAACGGGAAATGTATCCGGGTACAACTGCAATCATGGCAGCAGCAAGGAGTCCAGCACCAGCATCCTGTGACACACACACACACACACACACACACACACACACACACACACACACACACACACACACACACACTTTCAACTCAGCTCCCAAGGGGATGTTTACCATCAAGGAAATGCAACAATAAAACACCATTATATCAGAGGAAACTGTCCAAACTGAACTGATCAGAGCAGGACAGACAAGTGAGAAGAGTGATGTGTGTCGTACCTTGAGCTCCTTGGTGAAGTGGTAGGTGACGATGGCAGTGAAGGAGGAAAAGAGAGGTGCGAGAAAGACACAGACGTTGCGGATGTCTATGGTGACGTGGAAAAAGTGGAGCATGTGGTAAAGGGCTGCAGACGTGATCATCAACCCTGCGCAGAACACAGACCGCGTCAAACCCACGTCCACGCAAACAGGCCTCTCAGGTTCTTAGGCTCAGTTCCTCGACTGGGATCCTTTCGTTTACTGAACCATCTTAAGAATGCTTGGTATCAGCACTGCAAAGGAAAACTCCCCAAATATCATAGAAACAATCCAGCCTCATCTGCTACCTGGATAGATGGTGCCTCCGATGATTCTCCCAAGAGGATACCAAGCACGGTCATCAAACCAATTATGAAACTTGTAAAATCCCTCCTCTGCCAGGAAGCGGGTGGTGCGGTAATTGAAATACCTAAATATGGGAACAAAGGGAAGACAGAATTAATGCCTGACTATAAGCGGGAGCAACACACTCATGTTTTCCTTACACAGTAGAGCTGCGTGGCCACTTACGGATCAAATTCATGGATGACGCTCTCGAATCTCAAAACAGAGAACAGCCTAGTGGAGAATGCTGATGAGGAACACAAGACGTGAGGTGTTATACTAAACAAGGTCACACACATGCTGTATAAGCCAGATTTAACAGGTAAATGCCACTTACACAGCACTGCTGCCATGGACAAGATCAGGAGCTTCAGCAATGTGTCCTGTTTCTCGTAGGACAGCCGCAGGAAACCCATCTTGGTCATCTTCACACCAGAGGCAGGACTACAACCCAACACCTATCAGCCAACAGAAATAGTAAAACACAAAAAAATAGTTTGCTTTGATTTACTTGTTTTTTTTTATGTTTGAATGCCAATCGTTTAGATAAAATATGATGGGGTAACCTTTTTTTCCTCTTATGCTTCACGAACCCATGAAATTAATTAGACAAAACTATTAGTCCAAATGCGCAAAAGACGATTCTTTAGATAAATAAAGCGATGTCGGTGCAATACTAGTTCCAACCAGGAAAGGACGCGTTAACTGCAGTTTAACAAGTCTGTGCAAATAACGTATGGATACCAGCTAGCTAACCGAGTTAACCAACCGGTGCAATGACAGCAGAAGCACGAATATTTTAATCCAAGGAATTGCACTAAGTTTTTATGAAATCAAACAAACAAACAAACAAACAAACAAACATGCTATCTAGCGACTAACACATCTTAGGTTCACAACGTTAGAGGTTGAACCGCTATCTGATAGATGGCTAGGTATCTAGTTAGCTAGCATAGCTAAGATAGCTAATTGCAGAAAACTTGACCAGTGATTTGTTACTGGTTAATGGCAATGCGTGAACCATCTTAACGTTAGATACCCATCACACCTGCAACACGTTCGACGAAAACACAAGATCACATCCTATTCTTTCTATTTCATACACCATAAATGTGAAGTACTAACTACCTATGGGCATTACAACCTATTAGAACAGATCTGTTTCCTACAGCCAGCTAACATTAGCTAGATTGTTAAATAGCAAGATAAAACAGCGAAATAGGTCATTACGAAACTTTTCCTGGACTAATTTATATCTGTATCCATGCCCTCACAACTATGTTAATCTCAGGCTATTTTCGTACAAACGGCAATGTTCGGGATTTCTAAATTTACCAGTTTCGTTCACCGGCGGTTCAGCCACTTCTCTCCTGCTCCACACTTACTTTCCCACACTACCCTCTGGGCGATCAACAGCCCGCCCAGCCACGTACAGCATGTGTTTATTGGCTAATATGAAAGCATCGCCGCGAATTGTCTTCTCTGATTTGCTGTTAAGTTGCCATTCAAACCGAGAAAGAGCGTATACGTTTCTTACGGCGCTTCAGAAATGACGTGTCCTTAGTCTGTGGTTCTTAGCAAAGATTGTACGTCCATGCCGGTATGAGATGGGAAGACGTATAAACTGGGGGGAAAAACACCGACTAACGGTTAGAAATGATATGTATACAAATGCTGTAAGACTAGATCTTAGCAGAGATTAAAACTCTTATTTTGATTTGTCTATGCAGATCAAGTTTATTTAAATGTGTAATACTTTTACAAAATGTAACTCACATATATCAACCTGCATGTGTAACACAATGTACTTCTTACAATAAATACCTTTTCAAAAGGAAAACAAGAAAGACCACCACATCTCTCAGTGAATACAGTGACAATGAGATGGTGACTCAACATGTGCTTCTAGTAAAATATGTGTAACCTGTTGAGATTAAACAATAAAGCCAAAGAGTGTTTTAGGAGGGACAACTAGTAACCATCCCTGCAACCACTGCTTGTTGATATAAATGAGAGTTATACATATTAAGCCATTTGGCAGTGTCATTTGACAATAGTAGGATGAATCTTTATCTACTTTGTGCATTCTTTCAGTACTGATATTGTTCGTTTTGAAACCATTACGGATAACATTTTTGATCGGCAGAACACCTAGCACAAATCTCTCAACTTTTAACATGGAATTCACCCTACCCAAAGTAAACATGCATTGGAAAAAGCAGCTCTATTGTTCTGTTTTCTGCAGCATCATCATCTCTGCATAGGTTAATAACAACCCTATTTTGACAAAGGTCCAATGACACCCAGTTAGATCTCACAGTAAAATGTCAACACAGTAGGCAAGAACTGAATAATTTTTCCTCTCAGAAGGGAATGAAAGCCGATTTAAATTCTGCTTCTGAAAAGTAAACCTATTTGAGGATTAAATAGAATTTCAATTGTCCTATTATTACACAGTTCAGATTAAACAAGACCACCACACCTTAGGCAAGTGTGGGGGTGTGTGTTAATGTATTATTTGCGGACTTATAACAGCAGGCTCCTCTGGTGCCACTTGCTCTGATATGTAAATAAATAGAAGGCCATAAACAGTTAAAAACCCAAAACAGTGAACAAAGTCAATGAAGACTATTAAGAGGGAAACTTGTGTAAAAGAAAATATATACGCACATGAATAGGTTTTACGTTGTAATTTGAAAATTCTATAAATCACCCAAATGGCACATAATGAGTACAAAAACAGTCCAACAAAATTACACTACAAAACAAGAATTGCAGCCTTGTGCATGTGTGAAACAGACACAGCTCAGTCCAATCCAAATAATTAGTCATTCACATTTAAAACTAACATAAATCAGCCTGATCAATCCTCCATAATGACATTAAAAGGGCTGAAAAATCTTTAAAATACACAGAAAGCAAGACAGACTAAATTTCCTTTTCCAGAGCCCTCGCACTCAGTCTCGCCTCACACGTGTGTGGAGCGGCTGATGGTCGTGGATGTGCTGGCTAACCGTGGTGGCGGTCACTGAGTGGGCAGCGGTCTCGTGCGGCTCGGGGACGTGCGAGATGAGGGCAGCTTCTCCGCGGAGTTGGAGGAGGTGAGAGCGCTCTGCAGATGGACCGTCTTGTGGAACAGCTTGTTACTAATGAGAACCACCAGGGAGAACAGGCGGAGCTGGAAGTGGCTGCAGAAGTAGGAAACAACAGTGATGGACTTGTCACAATAAAAATGGAAATAAAAATAAAAACTAAAACTCACTAAAGCTTCACTGGGGTCTTGGCCTCATTGGCGCTGATGATGAAGAGGGGGAACAGAATTGAGAAGAGACAGCCACTGAAAGAAACAACAGAGAATACATTAAGGAAACAAAGAATTTATGCAAAAAGATTAGACATTGTAATCTTAATTCTTCTTTTTTTAAAAGAAGATATATCTTTAAAAATGATATTGTGTAGTGTAGTGGTTAACAATGCCACCCCTTGTATGAGACTGGGTTTCAAGCCTGGGCAAATGGACTATGCTATACCAATAGGGGTCCTTGGGCAAGACTTCCCACATTACATTTGTCTCTGTAACAGAGATAAGAGCTTCTGCCAAATGTGAAAATGTACATACAAATAGTAATGAATTATAAGCCATTTAAAATAGTAATAAATGTATGCCTTCACATATACATTCAGTTATTTAATGGCCTCACGAGAGGCCATTTCATTCCCAAATGGCAATGAATAGGGCACAATAGGAAAAAATGTAGCATTCCAGTTAGAATCATGGTTTCAGGTTGTTAGCAATTGTCTCATGATAGCCATCCTTACTCACAACAAGTATAAACAGAGGAAGCACAATCTTTGGCAGAGAAACAAAAAATACCTTATGATATAGGAAGATGGCAATGCTGTCAAAAGTGCCATGGGCAGACCAAAGCCAAAGTAATACGGCCAGTTCCTTTCAATGTTTGACAACCGTTGATGCATTTCAATCCCTTCCAGAACACAGACAAACATACCATTAGCAGTGTTAACTTTACACACAAAACTGACAAAGCTCATTCAAACCTGACAGGACACAATAAACTCACCATGGTTGAACCAGCGATATTCAAAGCAATAGAGTGAATAGAGCAAAGACATGTGGAGGAGGCTGACCATCTGACCAATAGCATCAATGGGGAAGAGGCTGACAATCATGCCCTAAAAATGGTCCAAGACCGAATAAGGACACAGACACACACAATCTTAGCCAGTGAGTGCATCTAATGCAAAACTAGGTGAGAGGTGAGAAAAGATTTGCTTTTATACCTGAATGAGAAAGAGGGCCTGGAGGAGAAGGTTGAAAAGCATATCAGCTATGATCTTGCTTACACTTGGAAAAGGCTGAGCTTTGCGTCCAGAGACTTCAAACGCCAGATCAGCAATGTCCTGTCCAGAGAATCAAGTTATCATTTTTGTATGCTTACAGTCTCTAACCCAGCAATGTACATTAAACACTGTTCAGAAGTTATATGGATAGATTATTTTAAAAAGATATATTAGTATTTGTATTCAGGTAAAATAGCCTCACCTGGAACCAAATGGCATTGACAATCTTGCTAAGCACAAACAAAGGGAGGACCCAGAGAGCACTAAACACTGAGGTTAAGATGAATTCCAACCAGGACCACACGTTTCCATGCAAGGAGGGGTCACCTATGCCAAAAACAACAGGCCTCTCAAACACAGTCAACAGATTCTACAGTTGAACATGGTAAACTTACTCAGTCCATAGCCCAGAGAAACACAAACATACCAATAATTCTTGCAGTAAGAGTCTGGAGCAATGGTATAAACACGCGGTAGAAAAGAAAGAGACTCAGCTGTGAGGGCAGAGGATGTATTCATAAGTCAAGTCAGCAGGAACAACAACAATGATCACGTTTTCATTCAAGTGATTTTTTTAAATTGCTTTAGCACTTAAAAATATTTGTAGATATAAACTACAATTGACGTTTTAGGCTAATATTTTACTGACAATTTTTTTATTTTCATTGCATATATATATTGACAATGTTATTGTTATATTACAGTGACCTATGTTAATGACAAAACTCAATATTTCACATTAATGAGCAAAGACAATACATACCCAAAATACACCACCGTTCCAGGCACAACATTGAAAAATCCTACTTGCTACTTTGGGCTCACTAAAAAAAAAACAACGATGAAAAGTTTCAAAACGATGCAGTAAAGCAGTCTAGGTTGGCTGATGCCAACCCTGCACTGAGACCCAGCGCACGTACCTCTCGTGCTTGCGGTCCTCGCTCTGAGCCCGTCTCTGGGCCAAGGGGCCGCTCACTCTCCGCTTCTTCTGCTCCTCCCGCTTTTGCTGGATTCGGGCATCTAGCTTGGTGATTGTTGTGATCCCCAAAATAGAATCCTTAATCCCCTAAAAAATGAAGCAAGAAATCTTGCTTTACAATTTGATTATTTTTCAGGAAATCAAACCTGTGACTTTCATGTTGCTACCACCTGAAATACAGGAAAGCCACAGTAAGTTATCTACAGTTATCAAAGCGAATACTGATAAAAGTTGCCATGGACATTTACTACATAGTAGTAACTGTACATGTAAATATGATGGGTTTGAGACCTCCCTGCGGAACCTGGTCTCAGTAACACGTTAAAGAAAGGCACATTTTCCTCATGTGTGATCTGGGTTAAATGTGCCAACCGTCGCAACATTGCGGAGGAACGCCCTGACACTGTCGGTCATCTCCAAGCCAGCTGGAGAATCATCAACTGCAGAAGGAGAGGGTACTGAAGATCAGACAAGCTCTCATGATAGGAGCAGGAAATGCAAGCAAACTGTTGAGAAAAAGACATGTATTTATTTGTTTATTTAGGCATTCCCTTTTAATAAACCATGGCAAAAGATTGCTAAGGTATTGAAGCCTTTATTAATAATGTTGACGTCTTTATATTATCTAGCCGTTGTGTCTACTTGTTTACTGTAATAACTAAACTAGGTGGCGTTCTCAACGTGATAACACATAGGTTAGCTAGAGTAACAACACGGACAAAACCTTACTTTTAAAATGTTCGCTAGTCAGTTTGAAAAACTACCTCGGTTCATGGGAAATAACTGCTACAAATGTTATCACAGCAAACAACAATACTATTAATAGCGAGTTCGCATGTTACACAGCTAGACAGACGGCCAGATACGTTAGTTGTAAACAGAACAAATTTAGCTGGCTAGGAAGCTAGCTAGCTAGCGTTAAATGGCTCAAAAAGCCGATGGGTTAGCTTGTATTGGCTAATGAGACGCGTCAAAATAACAGCAAGAACGGTGAGAATGTTACTGGAACACCCATCGGGATAGGTGACGAACTTCGTACCTCATATACCCGATTTTGATAAATCTTCTATTTTCACAAAGCCTTCTTAAGCTCTGCTTTCAACAAAAAAACCTCACAGCTCTCAGGCCATTAAACTAGCTAGCGCATGCGCGTTCTTCGACGTTTGAGAATTTGATGGGATTTGTAGTTCTTTGGGGAACGAGCGCATTCCCCGTCCTTTCCAAAGAGAGTACCTACCTGGGGCGGCGCCAACAGCCCGTTTCCAAGAAACGAGAAACATGTTTTACCTTTTACTGGGATGTGGATGAACTCTCATGAGTGGTGCATGACTGTGTTAGGCTATGGTTCTGATTTGCACGACCATTTCGTATTTACTAACCGATTAAACTCAGACCGATGGTTTTTCTAAGTGTAAGAAGCTCTCACAGAAGACGTTATATTATTCTCCTTTTAAGTATCTGTGGTGTAATAATTTACCGTCAGATCAGGTAAGAAGTAGCATTATTTTGCATGTGTCCTTCACAAATGTACAAACTGTAGCTAGTATGTTTTTAGACGTGCACTACCTAGACTATTCGAAGACTATGCATAGCGCACACAATGACAGGTGTATGATGACTGTAAAGTGTCATTTGACAGTACTGCTAATATAAACATTAGTGGCATTTAATTTATTTTAACATTAGTTACATTTCAAATTAAATTCTATACAGCTATAGATATCACATAGGTCTGTGTGTAATGTGATGGTGTAGTCCCTTGTGTGGTATTCTCTGTTCTTTATGGGCTATGTCAGAAAACTTTGTGGTAACTATAGCAGTGACTTCTTCATTCAGTGGGCAAACAGGAAAGATGAAAATAAACAGAAGAGAGGGGTTGAGTGTCAACTCTTCCCAGTTCGCACTGGGGGGAGAGCCGTTCCGCATCCTGGGGGGTTCTCTTCATTATTTCCGGGTGCCCAGAGCCTACTGGAGGGATCGGATGATGAAAATGAAGGCCTGTGGAATCAACACACTCACCACGTAGGTGTGAAACAAGCCTTCATACCTGAGTGGCTTTTAAAGAAAACCTGGAGCTAGTTAGCAATGATAAACGTAAGCTGTTTTTCAGACAGGTGCCTTGGAACCTACATGAGCCTAAAAGAGGTGATTTCCAGTTCCATGGAGGTCTGGATTTGGAGTAAGAGCAGTTTCTGTTCCACTGTCTGTGTATGAATGTCATTCACATTTACACAAATGTTTACTACTGAGGTTATTGGCCTAGTCCCTGGGGACCCAGACCCAGACCCTGTCAGGCTTGTGTTTTATTCCAGTTCCTAACACACCTAAAACTGGTAACAAATATTCTACAGCCCTTGATCATCTGTCCCAGGTGTTTTTGGGCTGGGATAGAAATGAGGAATGACAAGGAGCCCTTG
The DNA here is from genome assembly GCF_041902795.1 of Electrophorus electricus. Classification (NCBI taxonomy): domain Eukaryota; kingdom Metazoa; phylum Chordata; class Actinopteri; order Gymnotiformes; family Gymnotidae; genus Electrophorus; species Electrophorus electricus. The sequence goes on along the minus strand of NC_137515.1, from coordinate 4,002,963 downwards.
CTGACTAGACTGAGAACCTCTGAGACACCTGCATATTTTATTCTTGATTTTTGGATTCTTGGATCTTACTTCAGAGATCCAAGAATGTTAATGTTGTGCAAAGCATTTCTTAATTTAGGCAAATCTGTTGTCTAGGCAGCTTCTGTTCTCTATCCCCTGACAGCATTGTCAGTTGACTTCAGTCAGGTGGGATTTTAACCTGCTTGTTTAGTAGTATACCCAGTCATTACCTGTGCTCTCCAGACTATAGGGATTGCATCACAGATGCACTCATTAAGATGCAGCTGTCTTCACCATAACGACAGGTTTTCTAAGCATTTGGTTTGAGATTGCACAGCTAGGCGCTGGCTATTAATGCAAAAGGTGCAGACCTCTGAAATAGGGATGTGTGTTTTTTTGTGTCTGTCAATTACATTTTATTTAGACAAAGTCATGTTATGGTATTAGATGATGATGGAGATTTCAGATAGCCCAGAGCATTATATTGATTACATTCTATTTATTATAGTTATTGTTATCTTATATCCCACTATTATAGTTATATCTAGCTTCAGTGTTAATTTATAAGATCTTACCATTTTAACTGGGTAAGCTCTCTTAATTCACAGTTTCATGATTCCTCAGGACATTTCTTCTCCAGGCTGCTGACGTGGGTCTCTGGGTTATTCTGAGGCCTGGGCCATACATATGCTCAGAGCTGGATCTGGGAGGATTGCCTAGGTAGGTATCTTGCATCGTTAGGGTCACCAACCCTTATCAAGCCACATTTATTAATCTGGGTAAAAACTGGTTGGATATGTGTCCATTTGTAGATTTGTTTTTTAATGCGTTTTAGTGTAAAATCTGCATAATGTAGAAATTAAAATATATGTAAAAAGATAAGAAAAATAGTAAAAGAAAGACAGATAATTAACAACTATCATGAATTCAAAAGTACGAAGAGTAAAGAAACAAAAAAGTAAAGAGACTATAACATGTAAACAATTAAGCCTAAAAGCCTAATTAAAAGTAACAAGTGCATCGCACAATTTATAAATGGCAACTGCCAACAGCTCCTAGGCATTCAGGAAAAGAAATCCAGAGGTCGAACTTGGGGCCAGAGCAACTAAAAGCATGTGTAAGTTTCTCACTGTGAGCAGTGAAGACATTGACCTAGGGTAAAGTCAGAGACTGCATGATGAGCCATGTTTCACCCTACTACGTTACTATCACAATGAAAGGCCATACCTGAGCTGCCCTTAAGGAGCCTATTGCTTACAGTTCTTCCATTTTACTGCTCACATTTTTATCACACCCATCAGACAGACCATGTTTGCTGTGCCAAATGCACAATCTCTTATTTATGCCAGTCGTTTTATGTTCTTATAAACTGACTGACCTATGACTGACTGACTGTTCCTATAGACTGTAGACATCACATTAAAGTGTTGCAAATGCTGAATGAGCAAGAACATTTATTTTCTTCCATGTTCTCCACTAGTTGGCTCTTAAGGGACAGCACGATGAGGTTGAGGAGCATGTACTCAGGGTTTACAGTGGCAGTTGATGCTTTTTTTGACAAGCTCATTCCAAAAGTGGTGCCTTTGCAGGTAATGGATTTGAGAGGTCAGAAGCTGTTTAACATTTAATTAATTATATGAAAATAAAACTTTACCATCTTAGAGTAATTTATAAATTATTCTTAATTCTTTTTTTTTTTTTAGTTTAAAAAAGGTGGTCCCGTCATAGCTGTACAAGTAGAGAATGAATATGGATCCTTTGCAACAGACATCAGCTACATGACATTTCTTAAAGAGGTATGGAATCTTCTTGCAGACCAAAATGTAACGTGTATTTTCTCCAAGCATGTAGAGATATCTCTGCTTTTATATCTCACAACACAAGACAAAAATATTGGTCTTACTAAATGACTACTGCAGGCAGAACAGCAGCATGGTCCTTTACTGAAATAACAGGCTTACTCAGGTCAATCAACAATTGGAGAGATTCCAAAGACCAAGGAACTAGAAATGTGGTGGAGACTGTGCAAGTGACCAGTGGAGGGCTTCAAGTGTATATCACCCTGATGAGCAGCAGAAAGGAAACAGCAGCTGTTAAGTTCTGGGGACGTGGTGGACAAGTATTCCCGGGGATGGATATGTGACAGACACGCAAACTCAAGTGGGTTGTGTGCTGTTTGTTTTGAATAGGCTCTGCAGTCCAGGGGCATCAGTGAGCTTCTGTTGACATCAGACAACCACAAGGGCTTAAAGGATGGAGGAGTGAGTGGAGGTAAAGGATTCCGGTATATGATGTACTGTTTATATGAAGTAGAAATATTTGGAATGTCAGACATGGTTAGATTTCACAGTTTTTGCCCTTGTCTTAGTCCTCCGAACATTAAATCTGCGAAAATTGAACTTTGATGACATCAACTATCTGGAAGCTGTGCAGGTAAACGGGAGATTTGTTTTATCACATTATGCAGTTATGCATATAATTCTCTAACTGTTGGATATATTTGCTGAATATTGTGGTGTGCATGTGCTTACCAGCCTAACAGTCCCATACTGGTTATGGAGTACTGGACTGGATCGTTTGATGGTTGGGGTGATCTTCATCACATTTTTCCAGCGGAGGGTAATTTTTATTTTATTTCTTTGTGTGTGTGTGTGTGTGTGTTTGTGTGTGTGTGTGGGTGTATGTGTGTGTGAGTGTGTGTGTGAGCCTATGTGTGTGTGTGTGTGTGTGTGTGTGTGTGTGTGTGTGTGTGTGTGTGTATGTGTGTGTGGGTGTATGTGTGTGTGGGTGTATGTGTGTGTGTGTGTGTGTGTGTTTGTGTGTGGGTGTATGTGTGTGTGTTGTGTGTGTGTGTGTGTGTGTGTGTGTGTGTGTGTGTGTGTGTGTGTGTGTGTGTGTGTGTGAAAACAGCTTGCTGCCCTCAGTATTTTACTAGATGCACTTTTTTCTTTCGCCGTTTTTCGGCAGACATGCTTTCCGCAGTGAGGGAGATTCTTAGGCGGGGCATGTCTATAAACTTGCACATGTTCCACGGTGGAACCAACTTTGGATTTGTGAGCGGCGCTTTGACGAGCCCCTCCTACAAGCCCCTAATCACAAGCTATGGTTCGTCATTACTCTTTGTCTACTGCTTCTGTATGCTTTTCCTTTCCAATTAGGTCTAAGTGAATGTGATAAGGTTTTGTTGTATACTATTGCACTACTCAAAACCGCCAGAAGGGGGAGGTTTCAAGCCGTTTGATGGATGTCAAAATGAAATACCATGTCAAACTGATTCTGTGTGTTTCAGTAAATATAACCAATAAGAATGCGACTATCTACTTATTCCTGATAAGAAATCTGTAAACATTAAATTGCTGTCATTTTGTACTTTTTTTGTCTTATTTAGATTACAATGCACCTTTGTCCGAGCGTGGGGATTACACACCAAAGTACCATCTGCTGAGAGACCTTTTCAGTCGTTACAGCGGTTTGTGATGCCCTACACATCTCGCAAAGTGCTCTGTTGCAGTATACAGCTTGTTTACTGCTGCATCAGTATCGCTGTATTTAATCGCTAGACCTCCGGCCCCTAGTTCGACTGCCCTTACTGAACATGTGTTGCTGCAGGCGAGCCGCTGCCTGCGATGCCTGCGCTGCGCCGGAATGAGGGTTATGAGGAGGCGATCATGTACCAACACCTCTCGTTATGGGACGCTCTGCCCTTCACACCGGAGGTGAGGGGAGAAGGCCCATATTTTGCTGGTGCACCTCGACACCATTACTTTTACCACAAGTTCAAACAGTTTGCATGAACTCTAAAATAATTAGTTCGTGGTAACATAGAGGAGAATGGCACGATTTCCAGGTATTTTTAACGTGCGCTAAAATATGAAACATTTCAATGCGTTTTTTGTTTTTTGTTTGTTTTTTTTAATTAATTGATTTTTTTTTTATAGGTGTGGAGTGAGGTAAATTTTCTATTTAGGTAGTAGGACAAATAAACTCCAAATTATAGTAATACAAAATTAAGTGTTAGCCTACAAGTCCCAGTGGTGCTATTTCAGGCTTTCGAACAATGTTCCACTACAGTCGGTAGTTTATAACAAGCAAGCAAACAAACAAATAAATAATTGAGATAATGAGTAAAAAATGTATTTGTTTATTCTTGAAGCCTTTTAAATCGCAAGCCCCTATTAACATGGAGAATTTCCCAGTGAACAATGGGAATGGACAAGCATATGGTTATGCTCTCTATGAGACAACCATTACCAATGGAGGCTTCTTAAGGTCTGGAAGTAGTATCCAGGACAGAGCTCTGGTAAGTGCAGGCCAAGAGCTGTGGGATTAACTGTGCAATTATTTGTCAGTGTGGTTGTTCTATCATCTGATAATAATAATAAGACACTATTGCATAAGGTGTTTGTGAATAGGAGTTTCATTGGCATATTCAACTACAAGACGGTGGAGTTAGCGGTTCCTGATGGGAAGGTATTGACTTTTTCTTGTTTATCCCTGAATTTAATTGTGTCGTCAGTCTGTTGCTCTAAAAAGCTTTATTAGTGATTTACTAGTGCTGTCAAAATATGCATTTCACCGCTCACAAGGTGAAAAATATACTGCTGTCTAATTTACGCGTTAAACATATAAACATATGATATTTACATATAAGACTGAATAAAGTGGTTACTGTGTGTATGTGCTTAGTCATGACACTAGTCATAGCACCACACTAGTCTTGCAGCATCACAGAATCTGAAGCTATCTGAATGCCTTTCAAAGAGCTGTTGGGTCTTTATATGGCACCCTTTCTAAACTTTAAGCAGGTTTCTTAAGGGTTCTTACTCTCTGAAACCTACTAAAGCAAAAAGAAATTCTGCTAAGTGAAATTCTCTTTCACCATTTGATTATAAAAAGCTGGTGGCGTCTAAATTTCCATGTTTGTAGGAGGAAAGAACTTTGAGCTTACTTGTGGAGAACTGTGGGAGAGTACACTTCAGCAAAGCCATGGACAGTCAGCGCAAAGGTACTGGAGCTGTTAGAAAGAAAATATGATGTCTACTGTAATTCAGTATGTTCTACCTGTGATATCTGTAAGACATGAAACAGCAAAGGTTTGTACGTTTCTGTTCTGTTCTGTCCGGTGATGATCTTTATCAGCATATATACTGTAACTGAGTTGTTTGGTTTTATCTGAAACTATTTTCAGGTATTGTAGGGGACATTTTATTGAACAGTCTGCCACTGACAGACTTCGTCATTTACAGCCTGGATATGACACAGAGCTTTATTGACAGGTTAGTGAAACCTACATATATTTAATATATACATAATATATACATAATAATATATGTATATATTATTATGCATCAGAGCAAAGGCTGCTTACGTTCTATTCATGGGAATTTTTAGATGATTTGTTGAGGAGCGCACTAAGACAGCAAGGTGCTGATCGTTTCACTTTGTTTAGCTTGTACAGAGCTCCATGGAAGACCCTTCCTAACAAGCCAAGCTTTCCAGGATTTTTTCAGGGAAGACTGTTCGTGGACGGCTATCCCAGTGACACGTTTCTCAAACTGCCGGTGAGCTACAGAGATATTTAATGCCCCTGTATCACTGATCAGTTTCGACAGAACCTTTCAGGTCCAGCTGTGTGCATTCTGCCGATAGAGAGGTATTTCATTCCATGAACGACAGTAAGGTCATCAGTAGTCATCTGTGGTTATTAGGGCTGGACCAAAGGCGTGCTCTTCATCAATGGACAGAACCTCGGACGCTACTGGGACATCGGCCCACAGCAGAGTCTTTATCTCCCTGGACCGTCCCTCAACAGTGGAATCAACCAAGTCAGCTGATTTATGCCATCTTTTTAAATCTCTCTTGTCAAATCCTGTTATTATTGATCTATTTATTTATTTGCCACCAAAGGGTTTCTTGCCTTCTTTTTAGGTCATCGTGTTTGAGGAGGAGGATAGTGATTTTAAAGTCCAGTTCGAGGACACACCTGACCTGGGAATGACTGTAGACATTCAGTGAACACAGTTCTGAACTTTTTTCCAACTGTTAATGTTTACTGCAGTGCAGGGCTCCAGTGTCATTACATGTTGCTATTACTGCTCTGGGCAGAGTTTCCCCAAACCACCTTACGGGTTCCCCTTCCACCCTCAAATCTGATCTGTGTGTATCATGTCAAGATATTTAAATATTGGTTTTATATAGGAATTTTCTTTTTCTTTTCTTCTTATGATTATCATTCCTATAATGAGTGTACTCAATGTAATTTGCTTAGATGTGTTCATAGTTTATAGATATTCTATATATTTATTGAACATTTACTTTTTATTAACTGGTGTATGTGTATGTGTGTGTATGTGCATGTGTGTATGTGCGTGTGTGTGTGTGTGCATGTGTCTGTGGATGGGATAGGTGCAGCTTGCTCCTTTAAACACAGACTGGCAGGTTTGAGAATGGAATCTTGAATACTCATCTGGTTAGGCGGTGCCATTCTTATGATCTTCACATGTGTTTATGCTGCTGTGAGTCAGTAAACTGATATGCAGGGAGCCAGTAACCACAGATTTCCATAATGAAGAAGTTGCTTTTGAATGCAAATGAAGACATTGCTTTGAATACAAAATGCAAAATCTATAACAGGGCTAATTGATTAATCATTTGTTAAGCATTATTGTTCTACTGGCCCTTAGTGATACTGCAGAAGCCCACGGTGTGAAAAAGAGCTCTTTAACAAACCACATTTTAGACTATGCTGTAAGCATCCTAAACAGTCTCAGATGTTGAAGATGAGTGTCGATAATAATGACATTTACATGATCTAAACATTTTTTGTAAAAAATAATGCAGGCTCATTATGTTACATCAGGGTTTAAGAGTTTGTTCATTTATTTTCATGTATTGAAAGACATAATTGCAATATCAATATATGGTTTTTTTTTTCAATTTGGTCAATATTGTGCATAGGGACAGATCTTGTTCTTGTGAGGCTCAACACACTGCCCCAGACTGGAGAAAGACACACACACATGCACGCATGCACACTTACTACAACATGTTTGCGTTACGCAGGTGTAGTCTAATGGCACACCACAGAAACCACTAAGGGTTGAAAGGGCCACAGATAGATAGTATTTCTATATTTACTTCACAGTGTGCCTACAGTGACTAGCTGGCATAGACGCTGACCATAATCTATCAATGATGTTGCTCCCTTCTGTTGCCGTGGCAGTCTAGTGGATAGCAAGTGGAAAGTTGTAGGTTCAAATCCTAGCTCTGTCATGCAGGCACTGTTGAGCCCTTGAGCAAGGCCCTTAACCCTCTTGGCTCCAGGGGTGCTATACAATGGCTGACATGTGCTCTGTAAAATTGTGAAGGGGCTGGTGCAGCCACTAATCAACTTGGGTTCTTACACTGACATTTAACTTTCAATTTTCAGCCCAGTGTGTCCTGAAGGAGGATGCGGTTCATGTCCACTATGTTAATCGATCTGTTGCTTAGAGCAGGATTCACACCACCCAAGAACTCTTTCTTGTGAAGCTGATCGAATGGCAATCGACTGTGAAAAACAGAACACAGTGCTCACTCAGGGGTGGCTGGGACATGTCCATCTACATGCTGCGTGCTGGTGGTGGTATTAGAAGGCTGTGTGCTCAGGAAAGTGATTACAGTGTGTTCTTTGTCACATGCTCTTTATACTACTACTGTGAACAAAATGAAGGAAAGCAGTGAAGGAAGATGTCATCTTAGGGGTATTCAAGCACGCTGTGGTACCAAGTTTGTTTCTTTTATTTGCTGCTGGTGCAATGTGCCAAGCCCCAGCAGAGCATCAAACCTCCACATTTAAATCAGTGAAGCCCTTTTTCCCTTCATTCAACAGTATAGGTTTCTCTGTCCGAGTGTGCCAGACAAGGACCTACAAAACAAAGGAACCAAAGCAAAACCACATGAGCAATTAGCAAAATAAACTGAAATCTTGCTCAAAAACAGGGCAAGACTCCTTCAAATATCACCCCCCAAGTGGGGAGGCTTGGCAAGGTCATGTCATGGGTGGATGACTGGGAGGAAAAGAGGTCACCTTCTTGCAGTTGGCAGCCTTAGGTTCCAGGTCACTGAGGGTGACCAGCTCTGCCAGCAGCTTGCTTTCCAGGTGCCCTGTTTTGACCCCCTTCAGCTTGAAGTAGGCCTGAGGTTTGCTGAGGATGAGCTGGAGGTTGACCGCGAACCCTGCCATGTCGATAGCAAAGGGTCGACGGGGAGAAAACTTCGTCTTCCACCCATACACCTTGCCCATCTTGTTGACTTTAGGCGACTCATAGCGAAGGCCCCCAACGAAGGCAACTGGCCAGACGGACACCTTACGTGTGGAGCGCATCTGAAACAAGAAAGGATAGGCTAAGCAGATGCTGGCCTGTCCAAGCCATGTGGCTCAGCGAATGGCGAGTTTTGTTTCTAGTCACCTCCTCAAACAGCTCCAGGCTGTAAGTGTTGTCATCATCCCCAAAATAGACAACGCCATGGTGGTCAGCAGCACTGTGGCCAAAGGTGTCCCGGAGCCAGCGCAGGCCCAGGTTCCTCTGCGCCATGCCCCGGGGCACCAGGTGAACCTTGGCTCTCCTCACTCGCCGGGTTGTCTTCACGTTGAGGTGAGTATAGTTCAAGCCTATGCCCTGCAAAAACCTGGACACCAGGAGAGTCTTATTTATAGAGTCCTCCACAATGATCCAGTGTAGGTTGGGCACATGCAGAAGGGTGTTGGCCAAACGGGTCAGCTCCGCCTTCTGGACGGGGCGGCTGTAGGTGGGGGTTATGACATAGATGGTGGGTAGGATGTTGGGCTGTGATGGGCCATACGTATGCTCTTTCCCAACTGCCCCTGGTTCGACGCTGTTGTTCATGACACAGTCATCGTTGAGCTCGGTGCAATTCTTGGTGCTTTTTCCAACCTCATTGTTGCGATCTGTGACATGGAGAGTGGTTTATTATGTGTGTCAGGCAAGCTACCTGAAAGTTAGGTGTGGATATTGTTGGGGGTGTCAACACAAGGCAAAAGGTAAGTGAAATCACAGGAAATAGAAAATGGAAAAAGAGAAAACTATAATTATGACACCAACCAAGAACAACATAGAGTCACAACATGCAGTCACAATACCCAAAACACTTTGACCATAAAGGCATGTCTACAGTGGTCTGGGCAGATGGTTTGTTCTTTACCCCTCCAAAGTGTAGACAGTGGCTTGAAGTGGCACTGATGCCAAAAGCTGATGAGAAAGAGCCACAGCAACACTGTCAGTATGAGTGTGAAAACGGCCCTTCTGATCGTCAGCATGTCCTCTTCCTGCTCTGTGCCATGGCCTGCTGGGATCCAGACGATGATGTCAGCAAAATTCTCATCCAATTCTAGACACTCTTTGCAGTATGAAACATTTGTAAACTGTGGCATTGCTATGAATATATGATAATACTTCATACTAGCATGTATTAAAAGCTTTGAATTAACACTAATATTCTACATGCTTAAATATCCAATGTAATTTCAATCTAAAGAAAAACTACAAGGCAATGAAAACTGCATACAACAATAGTATGTTTCTCATATAAAAATAATGTTTGTGGGATTAAACTTTAAAGGCACATATGGGCAGATATTGCTGCTGTGCTGCAAAAGAATAGTTTGTGAAGTTAGCTATTCTGAAGCGGAAGTTACTAAAAAATAAAGATTAGTCTTTTATGCCTAGACCAGAAGGATCAGAAAATAGGGATGAGTCTTTAAAACTAGAGGGATCAGAATACAGTTTCTAAGACTAAACCAATGGCAAGAAAAAAGATAAGCAAGAACCTACAATATCCTGTATAAAAGATTTAAGAATATGAATAAACTCACCTGTTTTTAGAATGCTCTCATAACCACAACCTGAATAAACAATGGGGCAGCTAAATCATATCAAGGATCTGCAAAACAGAAACAGAAGTGATTTAAATGTATACCTGATCATAATGCATTCCACAGTAAATGTGGAACTGCCTAAGTTTAATATGAATCTGAAATATCTTTCAGTGACATCTGAAGACATTTTTTAAGACTGACAATGCCTTTGGATTTGGATCTGTTCACTCAGATCCAAATTCAAAGCAACTTTTCCAAATTTCTGAAAATCACACCAAAGCAACAAGAACAGCAATCAGATAGCCCCTGGATCTATGTTTGAAACAAACACTGCACTGATGCGATAATGAGCTCCTTGAGGAGTGGTAATGAGGAGTATTGCCTCTAAATCCATAAACGCTTCTTACGCTATGACACTTTATTTAGGAGAGAAGATGAAACCTTCTCCACATTAAGCATGTTTTTGGTTGGGAGCTACAAAGAGGCAGACGTGCTGTGAACATGCTGAGACCCAGTCGCTTCCCTAACTTATTCTCACATCACTCATTATGTCCCACATGATGTTCACTTCAGGGCATGTTTTAAAAGTATTTTTTACTGCAGACAACTTCGCAAAGAATTTACACCAACACTTTTTAAACTTCTCTCCACTTCATTCAAGTAATGATTTCTTGCAAATTACCTACACGTTGGCTGCTATGTTGTATTTGACTGCAGCATATAAGCAAAGTACAAATGACATACGAATCATAGGTCAGACTCTCACTATTCACCTTTTCCATTGTTTTTGTGTTTGTTTGGGGGTTTTTTTTGTGATGGGAAACATATAGAACACCGAATGAAAACGCAGGTTAGCCAGTTAGTGTTTTCCAATTTACCCATGTTAGTGTGCACTAGGCCTGCGGTGGTTTGGTGGATTCAGCACCTCTGTGGAATTTGTGTTTGTTAACTGCTGTTCCAAGAACTAAACCGGCTCATCTTCTTTTATAACTGCAATTCCAGCATAATGAGTATAGTCATGTTTTGCGTGTTCATGCATAAGGAGTAGCCAATGATGGCATTTGTAAATGGAAAAAATATTGACAACCTTCATTAGAAAAAGTATTTGTGTTGTGTGACTAAAGGCCATAGTTATGTGTCTTAAGAGCAGTGCTACTGTATTAGGTGTGGCATTTGGTGAACTGTTGCATCTATACATTCTGGGACCCTTTCCAACCTCTTCCCACTTCCTGGATCGCCTCACACTTGGTGTTCTGATACTTCACATTTCACAAATTAAAGAGGAACTCCGGCTCAGACAGGCTGGCACAAGGCCTCTGTCTACAGTGCCAGGACCTGCGGAGACAGTAGAATTCGTCCTTCAAGAAGAATGCCCCTGTCTCATTGCAAACAAAGACTGCGATTGTGGAGGCTTATGGAGCACAACAAAGTGTGATAAAAGAGTCTTGCTGAAAAGCAAAAAACAAAATGAGCACAGTAGAAAAAAAATCATGCTTTCTTTCTTGACCCAGTCTTAAGGAAGACGGAGCAGAGACCTTTGGATAAACACTGCAAACTAAGAAAATCACGAAAGCCGAGGATCATGGAGGCTCACGGAGGATGAGTCAGTCTCTGTGGTATACACACACGCCAACCCCCAGCTCTCCAACACTGACATTTCTGATTAATAAGCAAAATAACACTAATGTAAGAATGCAATGCAAATGGAAATCATCAGAAACTATTCGCAGAAAACACTCTTAACAGGGAGGTGTGAACAAAGCACTTGGAAATCAATGCCACAAAATCCCCTTGTAATCACAGACTCCTACATGACCTCTTCTCAGAGCAACAGAAAGCTATTAGCACTCCAGTTTTCTGGGAAGCACAGTCTGTAATAGTCTAAAAAAAAAGACATAAATGGCTTAAAGTGCCTTTTTGGTTCCTTTTTACTTAAATTGTACCTTTCAAATCATGTTGATACGGTTAAAAGGCTGTTGCTATGACAACAGAGGGAACAAGTCTGGTGGCAGACTGCAGGTCTGAGTGACAGACCGCACCTTCCTATGGCAATCCTCTTTCCAAGTGAGCCCCCCCCATCTCTGTGTTTCTCTCTTTCTCTCTTTCCCACTCTCTCTCCATGTAATCCAGCCAATTCATGTCCCCAAAAATCTGATAGGATGCAGCCAAGGCTGGTCTCCCAGCTCTGATCTGCCCGTCTTTAACCCCACCTTCAAAGCAACCTGCGAGAGACCGATCAGAGCAGACAAACAGTCCTATTGGAAGAGTGCCGGGTACAGCCAATAATAATTGCCAGTAATAATTCTTATTAGAAAGGCACAACATCTGTGTAGAAAGCCTCATGCATTTTCTGAATATTTTCTGTCTATTTGATGACACAAACAATATGAAATATACGCTCCTGAGAGCCTCTTAACATGTTAGTGAATTTGATATTATTTAACCCATTTTCACACATGCCAATAAAGATCAGTATCTCTACTACTTAGTTCAATTAATAACATCTGCCATAGAACATGTAACTGAATGTAAAACAACAATGCCATTTAGGTGAAATTCATTTCAAAATTAAGTGAATTACCTCTCTGCTCCTCACAGGCAATTTCCATCTGTTATCCCATCCAGGTCTTTAGATGCACTTGTCTTCATAAGACACAAAAACAAACTTAAAGTAGACAACTTTAAAAGAGTCTTCTAAACTTCAGTTAAAGTGATTAACATTTGGCATACTGAACAAGGGTCATGGCGCAGTCTATTATACAACTGAAAGAATTCCACGACTAGCACTGTTTTTTCTTCCTCCTCTCTCTCTCTCTCTCTCTCTCTCTCTCTCCTCCCTTTCTCTCTCTCTCTCTCAAACACACAGCAACACACACACTTAATAAGCATGGACATCCATGCTCTTCCTTTCTTTAATTCTCTCTTGAAACAAACACTTCCTCCCTCATACAGACATGTATGGTGCCATTTAGCCAGAGAGATGCCCCTGTCCTTTGGATCAAGAGGAAGTTCTTACAGCAAATGAAAATTTTACTTGGCACAGCTGCTTCATCAGTATCTACAGGATGGTGGATCAAAGGTTGCAGTTGTGAATGTGATGGAACGATTACTGAATTGAATGTTATTTTACAGAAGGAGATATGGAATGTTACATAGTAGACTCTGGGGGGGTCAGTCAAATCATTATTCTTCAGTTCTAAAGAGGTTTGCCATTTCAATATATTCCCCATTGTTTTTAATGATTCATATGCTATTAAAATTTCACAACTGTAAAAGACAATTTTTGAGTGAACACTATCACTAGATACCTGCTTGTCAGTAGATATAACTTCTTGGCATATGCTTGAAAATAACTCTTGTACAAAACAAAATGAGTACAAAACAGCTTCTGGCAGAATTTTGATGGATGACTCTGATAATGAATTAGCATAACCTAACTGTTAGTAATATGTTAAAACAGGTTTCAGCCATAAAATGAGCATCCAAAATATTTCACTGACATGCTGAAGATCCTGTTTGACAGTGCAATTGCTATACAATTGCATGCCTCTACCTGTTCAATCTTCTCCTCTGTATTGTATTTGAGCCTATTATTTTAGTAAACAGATAAATGTTTATCTAGCTACTAAAATATAATCACAACACATATGATTTGTTGTGTTTTCCACAGGCTATGGTTACCTTGCATGCTGGTATAGGCCTGTATCATATGATGCAACAGTTGCCTTGCAGGCAACAGTGCTGCATATGAAGGTGCCGACAAAACATTACAACACATGAGTACACAAGATCATTTTCCCTTCCAGTGTCACAGTGAGATAATAACAAAATGAAAAATTAAATTTAAATGTAAACATTTTAAAGTAAAAAAGTGTCATGGTTTGTGCCATGTTTGCCATGAGTAAACTGCTGATCCTATAATAAGGGAGAGAGAGAGAGAGAGAGAGAGAGAGAGAGAGAGAGAGAGAGAAAGAGATATATAATTAGTTTGTCAGTCAGTGGAAGACCAATACCTACATTCACAAAGCTGATGGCATGTGTAAAATGTAAATGATTACATGTTCCTACCTTCTCAAATCTTCTCCACCGAGTTCAAATCTAGCTGTTGGCTAATGCACTGCCCTGCAGCCATTTAACATGATGCTCCCCCCATGGGAGCGGTTGTAATCTCTTAAAAGCATCAGATATCTGAAAGTAATGAAAAACTTATTTTAATAAATTATTTTAATAATTTCTAAACATCGGCATGGAGATGTTTATATTAACAATGTTTTCGAATTACAATGAAAATACAATATTTTAAACAATTGTTTGATATTACAGAATATAATAATTGGCCATTGCTCTTTGATGTTAACAGTAGCAGGCTACAACTTACCCTCGCGCTGCTGGTCCAGACATCATGTACCAAACATTTTTTGCATTGAAATAGTGATGCACAAAAAGCTCCTCTAGACCAATGAATGGCAGGCTGCAAGCCAATCAGAAAAGAGATTAGGGAGGGAGTTCCTGCAACACCAAGCAGTTCTGAACCAGTGCCCGGATCGATGGAGGTACTTTTTATTTTATGATCCCTTAAAGCCGTATTAAAAGTAGCTATATGTGTATATGCTGTTAATATATATATATATATATATATATATATATATATATATATATAGAGAGAGAGAGAGAGAGAGAACCTGCCCAAGAAACGCTACGTGGTCATTACAAATAATCTGTACTATTTCACACGCGTATCTTATGCCGCTTCACTAAATCATAGAACCAACACGTCGATGATCGGTTTAAAAAAAAAAACCTGAAATTTATCCTACCTTGATATTTATCGCAGTGCCGCATTTTCGGATCTGCCCGGGTACATTGTCTCAGCGCATGCCATTGCGCGTTCTCAAGGGCATGGTTTCTCTGCCGCAACAACAGGACACTTGCTGCACGGCCAGCGGCTCCTCTGGCGGCAACCCTTTTACCTCTTATTCCTCAAGGCGCGTTACGACTGCTTTAGTTATCACCAGTGCGTGACTCTCCAAAAATTACTGACTTTTTTCCCCGACTGAACCAAACGATAAAGCCCCTTAACTACACGTAGCTTAATTTTTCCATATTTTGCCGTGTAGGTTTTACATATTCGCTTCCTATATATTTCTTTGAAGACTTCTTCCAAATGCCACGTAGCTAATCTTTTAAGTCAGATGGTTACTCGCATGTCGTATTTCTTTGTTCAGTACAACGTGCTTTTGATAAACTGCTGCTTGGGTTGCTTGATGTGTTGATAGATCCTGAACCACTGAAGGTGTTGTGGGATCTGGTTCTTGCTCAGTGACTAGGATGTAAGCCTCCCTTTCGTCACATAGTATACAGTTATAAATAAGAAAAGTCTTTATTTAGTTGCTATGTGTATTTTTCAGATGCTTTGGAGCGGCAGCGGTCAAGTTTTTGCGTTGGATTAAAGAGACCGAAGGAAACGGACTTTTCCTCACCCCCCATTATTGATAGCCCGCTGTGATGGGACTTGGAAGGGGAAAACTGGCTGTCATCGGTCGCCGAAAGTTTTGTTTCGAAAGTTCTGCTTCCGCCGTAAAAGTTACATTTGGTGGAGAGGTTTGAACCTAGCTTAACAACACATTTTTTAAAAACCCCTTTTTTTGGCAGATCTTTTTGATCAGCATCTCACGACTGAAGAAGAATGTCGGCGACAGGTTATGGGTACTATCGTTCTGTCATTTTTATCTCAATGTTTTTGGGATACCTCTTATACTACTTCAACAGGAAGACGTTCTCTTTCCTGATGCCATCGGTTATGGAGGAGATTAAATTGGATAAGGAAGAACTCGGTGGGTGTCGCTCTTTTTAAAACCGTTTTAAAACCTGCTACATTCATTCATTAAGAGTTTGGCTGTAGGTAGTGCATACAAGCTTGGTGAGTGCCCTACATGATGATCATTTCAACAAAACCAAGGCCACCCCCGGGATAATGGGGGGAAAAAGCACAGGTTTTGCATATTTGTAATGGGTGTGTTGTTATGCAAAAACATTGGTTGTTAGCTGGTAGCACAAAGAAACCAACATGGCAGGTGCAGTGATTGCTGACAGTAACTTTAAGCCTTTGTACATCATGTCCCTTCTCACTCTCTCACCAATCTTTTTTCCCCTGAGATCGGTGAGTAATGCAGAAGCGTGCTGTTATCTGAACCGTATGACCCATTTCAGCACCCGTATGACCCATTTCTCTGTCTGTGGGCCAGGGCTGATCACCAGCAGTCAAACGATGGCCTACGCCATCAGCAAGTTTGTGAGCGGCATACTGTCGGACCAGCTCAGCGCCCGCTGCCTCTTCTCCGCTGGCCTCTTAATCGTTGGGGGCATCAACGTGCTCTTCTCCTGCTCCTCCTCGGTCGCAGTCTTCACAGGGCTCTGGTTTGTGAATGGCCTCGGCCAGGGCTTCGGATGGCCCCCCTGTGGCAAGGTGCTACGGAAGGTATAAATCCTGTATTTTAGCCTCAGCTCACTGTGCTTTGGCAGATATTGCCCAAAAAGAGCTGGTATTCACGCTTCAAATGTCATGAGCCCCTCCTCATTGAAATGGACCCGGCTACATAATTAGCCCCAGTCCTTGAACCTCTGCCATTATGCAATTCGGTGTGCACCTGTTTTTCACAATACGGCATTGTGACTTCATTGGTACTTTAGTCATCTCACCAGTGAGGATCTGACCCTGCAGTAAAGATGAAGGTTGCATGCATAGCATCATTTTAAAATGTGTACTGGTATATGTCCTGGGTTATGAGTGAGCCGGTTTGTATGGCTTCTGTTTGTTGTATGAGACAATGACATAAGAACATGTAGATCAGACAGCAGACGTTAGACAAGAAGAATAAATATGCTTTGTTCTCTGAGAGGTTTTAGGTTACAGAGGGTGTTATTCAGGGAATCAATTTCCCAGAGCCAAAAAAGTAACACACACACACAGCTGAGAAATGTGGGCACCAAAGCCAAAATACAAAACACTACAAAAATATCCAGGTGACAGCTGTGAATGTCAGACTTCTGGTGATCAGCATCTTTCAGTTTGCTATAACATGTCAGAGTCTACAAATCCAGGCTTGAGCACAAAAAATATATATATATTATTGTAACAAAAACCACAGTAATGCCATACATTGACATGCTCTGGAACACTGCACCCCCCCCAACCCCTTTTGTTTCTCAGTGGTTCGAGCCATCCCAGTTTGGAACGTGGTGGGCAGTTCTTTCCTGCAGCATGAACCTGGCGGGGAGTCTGGGTCCTATCATTACCACTGTGCTTGCTCAGCACTACAGCTGGAGGGCTGTCATCTCCGTGTCTGGCCTCGTCTGCATGGCCTTTTCCTTCGTCTGCCTGATGTTGGTCAGGAACGAGCCAGGAGACGTGGGCCTGCCCAGTATAGAGCCACGGCCCAGCAAGGGAAAAAGAAGCAAAGGCAGTATGGATGGCCTGTGGAGACAGTAGAGTCTCTGTACTTCTTGCCAAGTTTAGATGGCTAGAGAAATTTAAACAACAAAAAAAGTCACAATGCACAGATGGGTTGTTTTAAAAACCACACCTTTTGAAAATGGTTACAAATTGGATGCATATCGCGCAATCTTTTGGGTTCGATGTCAGAAAGCAGTGCTGATCTGATTGTTGACTTTTCATCTGTCTTCCCAGCCCCGAATGATGAGAGCACTCTTAAAGATTTCCTGCTCTCTCCCTACCTGTGGGTACTGTCTTTCGCATATCTGGTGGTGTTTGGAGTGAAGATTGCATGCACTGACTGGGGACAGCTGTTCCTGATGCAAGAGAAAGGACAGTCTGCTATGATGGGTGAGTCTTGGATGATGGAAGAGCTTTTAGTGGATTGCTGGAGTCTTTCCCATCTTAGTACTACCATGCAGCAGGCTGATATGTAGTTATTTTTTGGTCAGTTCATGCATGTAGCATCCTTCTACTGTAATTGAATGGACATTTTAAGTGTAATTTGACACAGTGTGAATAGCCATTTCATTGCAGTTTGGTTTCTGTAGGCAGTTCATACATGAGTGCCCTGGAACTGGGAGGATTTGCTGGTAGCATTGTGGCAGGCTTCCTCTCTGACAGAGCAGTTGCACGAGTGGGTATAAACATCACTTCAAATAGACCCTGAAGGGGGCCTTACTACTTAATATCCTATGTAAATAAGTTCATCAGCATAGCATGGCATAACACCTAAAGGGTCTGAAATTTCCTGTTGTCTTTGAACAGCAAGGACTGGGTACCCATGGCAACCCTCGGCATGGCCTTCTCTTAATCATGATGGCAGGCATGGCCGTGTCTATGTATCTCTTACGGGTCACCATCACACCAGAGGACCCAATGGTAAGCAGGCTACTTTTATTTTTGTAAAAATCTACAAGAACATGTAATACCTTGAAACAGTATTTATTTATTTTGGTCTTGTCCCTGCTCTAACATACTGATATTAAACTAGTAATGTAGTTAGACTTGCAAATTAGCTCATAAATTGAGTCAGATGTTCAGTGCAGGGATACTTCCGAATCAGGAAGCTCTGCCTTAAAGTAACATTGGACACACACACAAACAAACAAACAAACAAACACAAACCTTGAACATTAGCTCCAATTTATACAGTATTACTAGTATGGATGTGGCACTGTTAAGGACCATCTCTGCATTCCTGACATACATTATCTTGTACTCCTTGATCATCTGATTACATGCTGCTGCTTTTCTGACATCGGGATCTAATTTTTAGGAAGCTCCGTTCTGGGTTATTGCTCTCCATCCAGTCTCTGTCCTCACCGGTGTGTCTGAGAAACAGGTGCGGATGTCACTGCAGTTAAATTTGAACTACATGAACAAGATATCTGCGACCCTCATCCTGGAGAACTCCTGACTGAGATAGTTAAAGAATTATGAAGACAGAACTCTCCAGGAGCAGGGTTGCAGATCCTATAATGTATAATGATTTATTTAAAGATGTTTTGAACGTTGGAATGGCTCTCTTGCAACTAGACGTAATATTCTTCTTTTCCATCTAGATTTGGATATTGGCTCTAGGTGCTCTTTTTGGTTTCTCTTCATACGGTCCAATCGCATTGTTTGGGGTAATTGCCAACGAGACCGCTCCCTCCAACTACTGCGGAACATCACATGCCATTGTAGCCCTTATGGCAAACAGTAAGTGCAGATATTGTTTTAAGAGTAACCTGAAACATGGTTAAAAACAGTTGTTGGTAATGATTGATGACGCCATTTGTTTGAATACAATGCTTGTGGTGGAGGAGTCATCGCTTTGTAGATAAAGGTTGAACGAATGTCTGAATGTTTTTCTGTAGTTGGTGCCTTCTTTGCTGGCCTGCCTTTCAGCACCATCGCTAAGCGCTACAGTTGGGACACAGCATTCTGGGTGGCCGAGGTGACCTGCGCACTGACCACCATCTGCTTCTTCGCTCTTCGCAACATGTGGACCAAGATGGGCCGGGAACACAAAAAGGCAGACTGATCTGCACAAACAGATCACCGACTCAGATCTGAATCAAATTCACAAACGGAGAATGGACCCTGCTCTGACTGTTCTCCATAAACAGAACACGGACCCTGCTCTGACTGATCTTCACAAACTGGGCATGGACTCTGCTCTGACATGGCAATGGATTTTTAAAATCTGTGGGCTGAAAAATTCATATGTATGCCATTAGTTATGAAATCACTCAATAATTGTATTGTTATAGATGCAGACTGCTAACATTTTCAGTATACCTTCATCACTTTCCACTGAAGAAACATAAAACATTGTATAATTAGGACTTGAATGATAATTACATTGTCAGATTATACATTTAATGCAGAAATATTGCTGGTAAGGTATGCCTAATACTACAGCTTCTACATAATAGATTTAAGAAACATCTTGCACAAAAGTCATCAAACATTTGTGGTATGACAAACTTGGTTAATAATTTAAATAGTCCGTGAGGATTGTTTATTTTTGTTTATTTTAGAATTATTGTGTGTAAGTAGGCTTAATTCCACAATTTCCGGGTGGCAGATATAAGGATTAAAACAAGAAAAAGATGTTGTGCCTTTGAAGAAAGTCCATTAGTTGTATTTCAAGTTCTCTATTGTTGCTTTATGTGAAACAACTGAGAAACTATTTCTGTGACATTCCTCAGCACAAACCAGAGGATACAGTGCTGTATTCTAGTTAAGTGCATTTAAAGTATGATGGAATGCCAAATGTCAGGGATGTGGAGTATGCTTCATCATATGCAAACTACTGCACATTTACTGACTGAAATTAAAAAAATCTCTTGGCTGTTTTTTCTTCAAACTAATTTTTTTTGTTGTTTTTATGTCTAGGTGTACTCATCATGGCTTAGAGTTAAAACTGAAATATTTACATTTTAAACAAGTTTTCTTATTCACCCTTTTGCTCTGAAATACTGAAAGTTTATTTTCTGAAGTCTCATCTTAGAGTAGCTTATTTTAAAAGTAAGAGTAATTAATTTAATTTAAATTGTGAAATTCTAAATGGCAAATAACAAATTTTATCAGTTGTAATACCTCAAAACTTTATATGTGTAAAATTGCTGTATTTATTAACTATTAAAGCTAACCCTCATAGGAACATATGAGTATGTGCCATATTTTGGGAGCAAAATAAATCTGGAATCTGGACAAACTCACAAAACCAATGAAGTGTACCATGGAATATTATCGTATACTGAGATGCTGTGTCTGAATGTCATAAAGACTACAGATACTTGGCAATATTGTCTTATTTTGTCTCCTGGTGCGTTCATACCTAATTGTGTCTACTTGAATGTCAGGGCCTGCATAGAGGCTAATACGTGCTGTAGATGGCAGTCCTGATTTTGACAACAGTCACATTCACAACGTCAAATAAAGCTGAAGAAGAGCTTTGGCAAAGCGGACATGAATTTTTTTCAACTTCCTTTCGCTTCCGCAGCTCGCCAGGCTTCAGCATGGTAAGTAGCGGAGCTTAAATAATATTAAAATATAGCATTTAACTTCGCATTTGATTGGCGTGTCCAACTATGTACGATGGATTATGATTAAGACTGTTTCAGTGAAAAAGAAAATGTGGCAAATGTCAATTAGTTTTCTTTTTATTTGATTATTTTATGTGTACGGTGCAGTTAGCACAGTAGCTAGCGCTCTGCTCTATACAACGTGCATGAGGCCTGACTAGACTTGGCTAGTTAGCTGGATTGTGTTGTTATCTAGCGTAATTTTTAGCTTTATAAGTTAAAAACGAAATGGTTTAAGTAACCACTCAGTTTTAAATCGATATATATACAGGCTTTTTACACACATGTAACATCGCTGTTTGTGTCCATGTAGCCACCTAAGGATACAAAGCAGAAGAAGGATTCTGGCAAGTCCAAAAAGGACAAGGATCCCGTCAATAAATCCGGAGGCAAGGCGAAAAAGAAGGTAACGGTTTAGCCTTTTTATGTTTTCCTATGCATTTCCTTAATAAAAATTACTTTCCTGCCACGCTCATACCTCATTGTCGGTATTCAGATCACCTTGGGGTTGCCTGCTATAGCCTTAAAAATAAATACTACTCGACTAATTCTGCTAGTTGACTTTCTTAGCTAACCCTTTTGATATGTCTTTTTTCCTGTTTGGAGTAGAAGTGGTCCAAAGGAAAGGTGAGGGACAAGCTGAACAACTTGGTCCTCTTCGATAAGGCTACGTATGACAAGCTGTACAAAGAGGTCCCCAACTACAAGCTCATCACACCTGCTGTTGTGTCTGAGAGGCTGAAAATCAGAGGCTCACTTGCTAGGGCAGCTCTCCTCGAACTGCTTGGCAAAGGTAAGGGATGCTCTAATGCTCGATGGTTACAGTACACAAGCGTGCACTTCATCAGTCTGTGTTTGACTGTTAGAACTAACTTTTCTTAATTTTATATGCTTACTGTCTTTTTATGATCGCAGTAGAGTTGGATTGGTGCCATCTGCATGGATTTTAATAAAATGTCAGACGTGTCATGGTTTTGGTGTAAGCATTTTCAAATGAATGCGGTTGCTATAGGTTTCCTAAAGGTGTTTTCCTCATTATTCCTTAAGGTATGATCAAGTTGGTGTCAAAGCACAGGGCTCAGGTGATCTACACACGCAACACCAAGGGCACAGATGAGGCTGCACCAGAGAAGGAAGCATAGTGAGGTGATTAATATTGTTCCAGTATGATCCATTGGCTGTTAACTGTAATATTGTCTAATGTGTAACATGTTTTTCCCTCTCTTGCTATTTTAGGTTTCACTCTGGCACACTCTGGCATTTGTATAGTTAAATAAACAACAAAAAATTATTTTTGACTTGAGTGAGTTTTGGGGGGGGAAATCAATTTGAAGTTCTTGGGTTTGTTAAAATTGTACATGTGAAAGAGCAGCAACACTTAATAGTTTCATACAACTTTAACAGTCGGGGGGTTTTTTTGTTTGTTTGTTTTTTTTAACACAATGGTCTCCTGCATGAAATCCTCAGAAGGAAGGGGGAGTGAAGTGAATTTCAGGATTTAAATTCATCAAGGTCCAACACTAGGGCTTCCACAAAGTCTTCAATAGTAGGGGTCTTCTGTAGCATTCCTAAAAAGACAGGGAAAGTTAATCAAGTGACAGATTAAACTTTGTTAGAACTAAATATTGGAGAAATTAGAGCGTTTTACCTTCAACCATGAGCATGGGCTCCTTGCTCCCACCATGAGCCAACATCTCTCTGCGGAATTGCTCTCCCATGGCTCTGAAAGAGCAACATATGCTGTGTAAAACAAGCGCAACGATCTCGGGCCTAAGGCAGGCAGGCGGTGAACTTGGTGTAGTGGTGGCGGAGGTCGGTCCCCTCACCCGTTAAGAGTCTTTGAGGAAGCACTGCCTCCACACCATGGAGGCCACAGCTCTGGACAGGAAGTAGGAGTAGTACTTTGCACCGTAGCCAACCAGATGGCTGAACCGCAGCTGCCACGCCTGCAATCAAGAACCAACACTTCAAATTAAGCAACATGCTGTGTACTATAAATAGTAAGCTATAGTAATATGTTTTATGTAACTTACCGTATTAGGAGCATATGGTAGTCCATAAAAACTCTCTTGCATATCTTAGAATTTCAGTGGTGGTTGTGCATTTTGGTTTGTCATGATACACCTGGTCTAAGGCAGCATAGAAAATCTGAAATTTAAAAAAAAAAAGTCTTTAGGAGAGAAGCATGTTTCAGCTGGGCATCTGACTTGCAGTTACAGTACCTAGCTGACATTACCTAGTCATTGCTGAATACAGATAAGTACATAATTTAAAAATGTAAAATTTTTTTGGAGAGTTTGTTACCTGTAGCTGAGTGTCAGCAGCCCCACACACCCTCTTGGACTGGCATAGACGGGACACCATGCTCTCGGGAAGAGGCTAGAGAAGTGGAAAACTTGCAGTATGCAAACCCCTATTCCAACTGTGTCATACTCAGCTGCAGTCACTTTTTGTTTACTGTTAAAATGGCAGCTCAGGAGTAACTTACCTCACCTGTCTGGTAGTAGCAAGCAAACTGGCTCATAATACGATAATCGGAGGCGAAGAACTCCATGAGAATAGATGGCACTTCAGCAAAGTCTGGAGCACCTGGTGCCTGAACAACCATGCATGAATTTAAATTTAATGTGTTTCGTCTATTTTAGTTCCATATGTATCTTGCATCCTCAGCTAGAGCCCTGGAGAACTGAGCTAGTCCATGTATCTACTGTTTTAGCTAATTACACACCTGTTACTAAAGTAAAGTCTTCCGTACAGGAGCTTGATAAAAATTTTCTCAATTCATTCAGCTGAACCAGAATGCTTTCTAATTAGGTGATGAGATAAAGTAGATTATCTTAAAAGCACTGGAAATAAAACTGCAGTGGTGGTGTCCCATCAGGCGTATCGCTCAAGAACCCTGTAGTTTGCATTAAACAATATTGAAAATGAATATCAACTGGGATGTCAATAAAATCCCCTGACAGTCAAGTATTCACCAGTGACATGCTGATAGCGAGTCCGGCCCAGCATGGAGTGCATGGCATGGCCCATCTCATGGAAGAGGTTCTCCACCATGACGGGTGAGAAGAGGAGGCTCTCTGCCAGCAGGAGGTGGCAGGCTTAGCATCAAAACCACCACAGGCAGCTGGTACTGCCCGTCTTCCTTCAGCCGCCCGCCACGGATGGTGAAGTGGCAGTCCTGCCAAGCTAGAGTCCATGTAAGAAATTTGAGGAGTGGGCTCTTATGAAAAGCAGAGTAACAAGTCTTTACCTGGGGTGGTTTGTCAGGACAGCGGAAGAAGTCACAGTAAATGTATCCTAGCAGCCCCTCTGTCTCATGAAGTTCAGCCTGATAACAATCACTAACTACTCAAAGACATTCTATCATGTGGAATATACATACAATTGTCATTAAAATTATGTAATAATGATCTACACTTCATATTACACTGAAAATGGTGAATTAATATAGAAAAAACTTTGTTGCACATGAGCTTTTTATTTTAAAATTCAAATTTTTGTATGCCATTGTCTGGCAAGGATCACTCATGAAAAAAAGTAATGACACAATCTACTGTTTCTGGCAGCCTATTAGGCTGCAGCACTATGCTGGTAAATCAAGGAATAGATCTCACTAGCTTTCTGACATCATCACTCCACACCTCTCCTGCCAGTGGTTCCTCAGCATGGAAGGAGACTCCGAGCAGCTGGTGGAAAAGCGCATTCAGTCCCTCCATGCATACTCCAAGAGAGAAGTAGGGGCTGTATAGGGCTGGGTCAATGTTGCACCTAAAACCAGGAAAAATCTACTCAGCCCAACTCGGATTCCAGTCCCCAAGAGACAGAGCATTAAAAGTTATTGTACATTTTCTCAACTCTTAACACACCTGATCCAGCAAATCCCCTACCTATCCATCCATGTCTGGGCTGAATTACTTGCACTATATAGAAAATATGTATATACTGTATATGCTGTAGCTAGCCTGAATGTAAGGAATTTGGACAAACCACATACTACAAGAGACCCCTTTCTGATGTATAATTGCGTAGTAAAGGCAAGTGAGCTTACATTTCTGCTCGAATTGCATTACTGAGGTAAAGGTGATCCCGTGGCATTACCTCCTATATTGAGTCAGAAAAACATGTAAGCAATGAGCAATCCAGCAAGGCATCAATATAGAAAACAAATCCATTTGCAGACAACATACAGAGTTCACTGAATGGGTTTTCATCTTCATATCCTTCATCATCATGAAATCTCTGACAGTTCTGTAAGGTCACAATATATATCAGACAATATTTTTCACCTTCCCTTATTTTACATTCACAATGACAGCCAAGGGTTTGTGAAATGTACCTGTTTTAGAGTTTCTCAGTAAGCAGCTCTAGAAACTTCATCACAGTCTCTGAAAAGTGATCAATACAGTTGCTCTTTTTTTTGGTGGAAAATCTCACGTATAAAGACCACAGTTAAGCTGCAGAAGACCACATAAGAATTTACTAGCAGTTATGAGACAGTCGGGGTGGATTGCAGTGACAGACGAGGCCATTTTACCTGGGGAGTTTGCCATCGTTCCCTTCAAAGCTCTGTGTGCAAATGACTCAAAGCCCACAAGCTTTGCAAGCTCATATGTGCAAGCCAAAAGTTCATCCAAACAAAGCAGCAGACTAGGGTTTGGATAGAGAAAGATTTTGTACGCTGCCTCCCGCACCTAGCAGGAGAGACAAAAGACTTTTTAAACTACCAGTACAGACATGCGGTTTGATTCCATCCTGAAAACTGAACAAAAAGATCCTGAACAAGGCCACATTTGGCCCAAGTGACATGCTGGACCCGAAAACAAGGAGGCAATAAGACGTAGACTTATCTGCACATACCCGCTCACTGGGAGAATCAGCATGCAGCCCACCGATCTGAATAGAGTCCCCATCAACTGAGAAGCAGTGGCGAATGTGTTCGGGTATATAGCGCTTCTCTATTGCCTGTGGATGATGTGAGGCCTGCAGGAATTCATAGCTCAGATCCAGCAGCTTCACGTTCAGGTTAACAACCTTACTTCTCTAAAATGACAAAATCAACAAATAAATTCAACCACTCCATCAACAATGCCCTGAGGTCAACACTGAAAGAGCCCATGTGACAAACACATAAGACATGCATACCTTCGCTTCATCCAAATGTATTCCACTGATCTCAAAGTCAAACATGAACAGTTCAGCAACTCTCCTAAAAACACTGAGTGAAATTATTTAAACTGCCACTTAAGGAGGATAGCATCATATTTAAATTCTGATAGACTTCTCACTTTTTTTGGCTAATTTTGCGTCTTTTGCTAGTAATGTTTTAGTCAAGCCTCCTAACTGTATGTGTCATGGAGCTCATACTACACCTGCCTTGTGTCTGGATCTAGCGTGGTCAAAACATCCTCACTGTCCAACAGATTCTTCAGGCTCTGACAGTTCTACATTCGGGCTGAGTCTGTCATATTCACACACCCGCGCACAGACAGAACATTTTCCACAGGTGTAACACGTGTGTTGCACGTACCATTATAAATGGATCAAATCAACTTACTTTTCCACAACTGTGCGAATATCAATACGTGTCTTTTCAGCTGCCTTGCGGAATTCGGCATCGGGATGTGCAACTTTAATGAAGTCTGCCTGCGAATGAACACTTTTTGAAAGAGCTATGCATTGTCTAATGAGGCAGACTATTTATGAATACCTAGATTACGGTTGACATGAGTACGTGAAGTGCAGCACTATTCATTTGACCAAATCTGCCACTTCGCACAAGCTGTCAGAGAGCCGGTCAAACGTCTCCACTGTCTGAGCGCCAGGTGGACGCGTGCAAGCGCGGTTGACGAGGAGCTCCGTTTCCCGGAGCGCTTGAAGTTGGGCGAGCCGCCCATGACGAGTACTTAGCCGTGGATTACCAAAAAGCCCCTGCAGACAAAGAATTTACATTACCCCCAAACACCTGGATACCTTAAAACTCACAAAAAAAGAGAACCCCTCATTTTTACCGTGTAGCGAAATAGAAACTTGCCACATTATTTTGTAATTGGTCCCGACCTCGCCTCTGCTGCGTGTTGAAAGCCGCTCCAACAGGAGACCAAGTATTAACATGTCTACATATTATCTCCGAATGTTTAAAAATGTTATTAAAGAGACGAGGTGTTAACATGGTTCCTTAAAGTGATTATCTTAATAGCTGGCCAGTAAAATGATTCAAAATGTTCAGGACAGCTGGCTAGCCAAACAAGATGTTCGCTAATCTAATGTTATCCAAGGTTATGTTTCACAAATGTGTCATAATCGCTATTAATTTTCCACATTAAGGCGCAGGATGAATTGTCCATCCTACCTTGTGTTTAATACTCTAGATTACTGCTTTCTCGCCATGAGATTTTTCTGGATAGCTGTTAACGCTTAGCGTCCTATTCAACTCCCGCGGCTTGCTCACCTTTCGCACCCCGTCAGATTTACGACCAGGAGTACTAGTTCCTATGTAGAGGCAAGTAAGGAATTATCAGTGAACTAAATTTTGACATAAAGTTACGATTTGAGTATCTTCCCTCACAAGTTCAATTTCGTTGTAGTTTGCATAAAAACATTTTTGTATGGAATCTAGCAACGCCGGTAGACATAACGTTAAGGAAGTCACTTATGTTTCACTATAGCACATTCCTGAAATGTAGGCTATATTTACATTAATGAGTACATTACAGTAATTTCCCTTTAGATGGCGGTATTTGATAGAACAAAGCAGATTTTTTATAAACCTTTAACGAAACCGTAAATCTCTTTAAAAACATAGGCCTAATGAAATGAGCGTTTGTGTTCGACGTTTTAATGCTGTGCTTCCTCTACGACATATCTAAACTGTTGAACGGTTTGATATCTGAAGGACTGAGTCAGGCTGCTATTAAAACCTACCCTATTTAGACATTTTCCAGAAAATCATGTAGACTAACATCAGGTTCCCCGTTCACAACTGATACTGTATTAAACAGACTACAACTAGCCTACATTGTATTATTATTGTTTATCCCAGACGTAAGTTTAAGGGTACCTAAACATAGGCTACTCAAAGCTCCTCCAGATCTCGTTTCCTGAAAAATCTCAGTAGTAATTAAATTTCCAGAAATCATTGTACAGTGTCCCTGTGTTTGTGTCACCATTAAAAACTGCAGATCCACATAAAACAATGCAGGATTTATTTGAGGATATTTTTTAAAAGGATGTGCAATCTTATGTTCTATCCTAAGCCAATGTAAAAACACAATATCTTAGTTAACATCCATTTATGTATCTATCTAGCTGTCTCTCTAATTGTCTAATGAGGTGTTTGTGTTCTCCTAAATACAGACATTTATTTTTGAATGCCTTGTTCCATCCTGCTTTAAAAGTATTTAAATGTTTGAAAAATGCTGTTCATATGTCCAAAGTGACAGACTGAATTCCCACATTTTAGCTGACAGATCTCTTTACAAAATTTCTGTGAGGTTTATGGAACACAATTTTGTAGAAGCACATATGATGTTAATGATGCCGTAGTTAACATACATTAAAAGTTTCAGCAACTATGATGCAAATTTGAGTCTTCCATCACTTCCATCATTTTGTGTATTCCTGTGAAATAAAGTGGCAGTATTTTAAGGGCACATCTTTGTTTTTAAATGGAAAATGATAGCTGGGCCTTTTTGCCCTCCTTAACTGTACAATTTACAAAATAAATAAGACTAAATTAAAGCAATTAAAAAGTGTTTTGGCGGCTTTCAAAAAATGTGCAATTTTGAACTATAGGCTTCTTACAAAGCAAGTCTGAACTGTTGAACTAAGTACATATTCATAGTGTAAAGAAGACCAAGTTCTATAATCTGTGATACTGGCAACTGTTATGTAACAAAATAGACAAATGGTGTACACAACCTAAAACTTACACAAATTGTAATTTTTCACAAAGTCATAAAAACATAGATTTTTAACAGACTATTCTAGAGTTTCAAGGAATCAGACACCAATTCTAGGAAATGTACTATAAAAAGTGCTCCTAGCCAGCTAGCTTGAGCCGTTATCTATTGTTTGCAGTTCTAGCCTGCTCAATCAGACTTGCATGATCTCAGCCCCTTGCTGTTCACTGCATTCCTTAAGATAATGTCATTAAGATAAGACCTAATAAAAGAGGGGTTGTTTCGTATAGCATCTTTAAGCATACTTGTACAATTGTAAAAAATAATATAGCTGTTCAAAATTTTAAAAATCACACTTACTTCACACTACATAATGAGCAAGATCCTTAATCACATACACAATTCTTACTCTTTTTATTCTTATTTTTGATACTGCTTAATTATAAGTTAATTACTATAATATTCACTATAATCACCCTGTAACTGAATGCTATAACATTCTAGAACATTTATAGTTTCACTTGTCTACCATGATGAACTGTTATGTTGTATCTATTTATGACATATTGCTGGTTTTTATTACCTCAGTAATTAAAACGACATACTGAAAGGCCTGAACAATAATCTTTTAAACAAAAGGCATCAGACTACATATATATATATATATATATATATATATATATATATATATATATATATATATATATATGTGTATATATATGTGTGTGTGTGTGTGTGTATATATATAAAATATGTGTGTATATATATATAAAATATGTGTGTATATATATATATATATATATATACACACACACATATATACACAAACATACATACATACATACATACATACATACACACACACACACATACACGTGACTAAAGCCCAGAATCTTTATAATAGTTTTTATTTCCATGCATTGGGAACACGGCACATTATATTCTAAATCAAAACATGAAGAAAAAAATGTATCAATTTTTAAAATTATTTTACAGAAATTGAAGAAAAATGAATATTGGGCTGTTCAAAAAAATAGCAGTGTCTGCATTTTTCTTCACAAACTCCGATATTTACTGTATAAACTGAAAAATCTTTAGGATTTAGCATTACTGTGAATCACTAAACTAATATTTAGTTGTTTAACCACTGTTTCTGAGAACTGCTTCACATCTGTATTGCATGGAGTCGACCAGCTACCTGTGAACAGGTATTCCAGCCCAGGATAATTTGACAACTTTCCAGAATTCCTCTGCATTTCTTGGTTTTGCCTCAGAAACAACTTGT
Organism: Electrophorus electricus; assembly: GCF_041902795.1. Classification (NCBI taxonomy): domain Eukaryota; kingdom Metazoa; phylum Chordata; class Actinopteri; order Gymnotiformes; family Gymnotidae; genus Electrophorus; species Electrophorus electricus. Next base: position 3,972,830 of record NC_137515.1, on the reverse strand, counting down.
AGGAGGACATCAAAAATGCTTTCTATCGGATTAAGGTCTGGCCATTCCATAACTTTTATTTGGTTGGTTTGGAACCAAGATGCTGCTCGCTTACTGGTGTGTTTGGGGTCGTTGTCTTTTTGAAACATCCATTTCAAGGGCATTTCCTCTTCAGCAAAAGGCAACATGACCTCTTCAAGTATTTTGATATATGCAAACTGATCCATGATCTGCGGCCCTTGGATCCAAAAAGAACAATCTTAGTTTCATCAATCCACAAAATGTTTCCCCATTTCTCTTTAAGCCAGTCCATGTGTTTTTGGCAAATTGTAACCTCTTCAGCATGTCTTTTTTTTAACTGGGACTTTGCGGCGGCTTCTTGCCGATAGATTAGCTTCACACAGGCATCTTCTAATTGTCACACTACTCACAGGTAACTTCAGACCGTCTTTGATCACCCTGGAGCTGATCATTGGCTGAGTCTTTGCCATTCTGGCTATTCTTTGATCCATTCGAATAGTAGTCTTCCATTTTCTTCCATGTCTCTCTAGTTTTGTTTTCCATTTTAAAGAGTTGGAGATCATTTTAGCTAAGCAGCCCATCATTTTCTGCACTTCTTTATACGTTTTCCCCTCTCCAATCAAGGTTTTAATCAAAGTATGCTGTTCTTCTGAACAATGTCTGGAATGACCCATTTTTCTCAGGCTTTCTCACTAATTGAACCTCACTAATTGAATTCCACACTATTATATTGAACACGCCCATTTCAATTAATTATTCAATTACACAAACTCAGGTGCATGCATATCATGAATGTTGGGTCTGATGGTTTTATATGACTCTATTACACCTACTGGTAAATGATTTGCCATGTAGTAATATAATTTCTAGCAAAAACAGTGATTGATCTGGTTAGTCATGTTGCTCTACTATTATTTTGAACACAACTGTGTGTATATATATATATATATATATATATATATATAAAATTATTCATAGAATGAGGGACAGGTGTCACAACCAATTTTATTGGCTTGTTTTAACCAAACAATACAGAGATACATCTATTAACAATGATCAAAAAAGAAACTGTACATTTGTACTTGCACAAGAATATTGCTACTGCTGGTATGAGTGCAGTACAGTTTTGAGATTTTATGCTTGATCATCTGATTGCCCCAAAGAGGACCAAGATTTAGCGCAGTGACATTTCTCAAAATTAAGTACGTGTTAGCTTTGCTAAGGACAATGATATTCCATTTTTACCACCCTGACAATGTACCATTACACACTGCATATAAAGTCAAAAAGTCCTTTTCACAGCTATACAAATCTATTGTGGTGCTATCACAGAAGAGACAAAATCAAGACACGCAATGCACAGGCCTTACATGAAGAACTCCAGTACTAGAGATAAGGTTTATTAAGCAGAATGGTTAGAGAAAACTGCATTGGTACAAGAGTTAACATATGGAACACATCTTACAAACAAACATTCTACAAGTAATCACTCTCATTATAAACAATAAACAATAAACAATGAGTAATTCACACCTCCCACCCCATCACGCACACAGGTTACACTTGCGCATGTACACACACACACACACACACACACACACACACACACAAAATCCCTCAAAGAGCCAATGGAATGTTAGTCATTCAGGCAAGTTTGAAAAGTTTTCCAACCGTCTTTGTGAACGTCATGACTACATGTGCATGACGCTTTAACCTGCCCCACTCCCTCCCCATTTGAAAGAGGAGAAAACAACAAAACAAAAACCCCTGACATTTTCAATGACAATAATTGTTCTGGAGATGTAAAAATGCGGGATGTGATGAAATCCCTCTCAAAATGCATCTTTTCTTTCATAAAAAATGTGTCTCTACAATCAAACTACTAAAAAACCTGCCTTTATAAAATAGTAGATAAAAATATTCCCCTGAATTGTACAAGAAAAGAGGTACAGGGAGCACTGGTCAGAGATGGACCCAGAGAGCTGCTATTCCGCCGCATCCTCCTTCTGCTCCGAAGCTTCTGTTGCTGCTGCCTGAAAAACAATGTACATAAGTATTACTATTTATAACCATTTGACACAACTGATTTCATAAAGATCAATATTTCCTTAATAGCCCAAGAGATGTGCCCCCCCCCCACCTCATCCTTGGGGTTTGCCTCGCCGTTTTCAGCAGGGACTTCCTCTTTCTTCTGCTCCTCCTTGGCCTTTTCCGGCTCCTTGGTTTTCTTAGGTTTGGCAGGTGCCTTCTACACAGAACATACATTGCCTGCTTTAGAAACTACTGAAATGTAGCACTTAGGTTCATAGGAGTGAAACAGAAAGACAGGTGTTCTTTACCTTTGCCTTTGGCTTGGGCTCTGCCTTTGGAGGTGCAGGTTTCTAAATATCGGGGGGAGGGGGGGACGCACAGTTTAAAAAAAATCAGTTAGTCTAATGAGTTTTGCTAATTAACCTGGCTCCTCATTTCAAATATTTTTATAATATATCCTTATGCTTACATTTACCAATCTTGCAGATCTCCTTTTAGGCTGAAAAATAAAACAATAATAGAGAAGAAAAAGGAAAAACGGACATTATTTGTACCATCATAACTTTTAACACGGTATAGTTAAACTTATTGTATCCTATAGTTATTGTTAATGCAATAACTATACACTTACCTCACTGGCTTCAGTACTATCATTGTTCGCCTGCAAAGGTAAATGTTTGATCAGTGCAAATGCACAAAAACACAGAATAAATCACGATGACGTCCATGTGACGCCTGGTGATGTCAAAACTCTCTTATCTACCACTAAAAAAGTAGACTCATCATATGTTGAGCCCGGAGCCCGCCATTGCTTGTATTGTGTACGTTTGGCTGCCTCTCCACGCACCAGGCAGAGGAGGGAACTGTGTGGCCCGCCCCCTTATAGACCAATTTATTCAGTACAGAAAGGAAGATTTGGACGGCCGCAGGAAAGCGCCCTGCGCGATATCATATGACTTTTGCATTGCCGCCACCTATTCTAAAGCACCACTGCGACGTACACAGCCATTGCGAGCCTGGAGAACAAACTAGAATACTTGGAAGCACCAGTGGCGCTGTGATGCACAAGAATCGCCATTGCTTAACCTCAGATTTGCACGATCAAATGTTGTGGCGACGCATTCGCAACGTCAATTAAAAAAATCGACGTAATTAATATTTACACCAATGTGCTGCCTCCAAACACAATACATAAGCGGACGTTTTCCCTCCAGATTCCAAGTGTAAATCGATCGGGTGCACACGGGCAGCCATGACACCAACACAGCGCGCGTCGAGGAGCACTTCCATGCACGTACATTCGTTTCAAGTGCTTACCTTGAATTTCAGGAGAATTATAATCTTAAGAAATGGGTTTAGCAAAACTATAAAAGTACAAACAAATATTATAACGAAAAAAACCCCCTAATTTCACGTTTTCTAGCGTGTTTAGTCATGTACGGGCGATAAGACTGTAGACGAAAGAAAAATAAAAAGTACATCGTCTTGTTATACTCCTTTGTCTGGATCTGTAATCCAGGGTAGTTCATACAATTGTAAACAGTGAGTAAAACATTTAAGAGAATCACTGTCCTCTTTTCCCATAGCTCTTTGTTAAAAGCAGAACACAAACACGATCTCCAGTTAGGTCCACAGTGGGGCAGAGGAAAATCTCAGCCTCCGCACACTAAAAGCCGCCACTTCTCAGATCTAAACACACTCATCGCTACCATTTACACTCCAACCTGACAGTGCAACACAAACCACAGTGCAATCTCGCACACTGCACAGATCAATAACATTGAAATGCACGCCGAAAACAACAAAAAAACTCACGTGTTTTTGCCCTGTTGCAAATTGATATTTAAAAGATGACTCGTCATTAATTGAAGTATACTACTTACTTTGCTCCTTTTGGGCATGGCTGTCTTTGCGTATTTTTTTTTTTTTTTAACAAAGAGACACACAGGTCGCACAGGAAAATATAACGAGGAGTAAAACAGTTGAAATAATAACTGTGCTTTGCTCGCTAAAAGGTTCACACAGCACGTCCTAACAGTGTAGGAAGACGTTAATGTTCCATCGAAACACAAACTAGCTCAAACCGGATTGGACTCTCTCCCCCCCTCTTCCCTATTCACTCCATTACAGCGCCGAGCTGGTGGGCAAAGCCTTTCTCCGCCTCCCGCTCCTATTCATTGGCTTTTGGAGTCGACAACACATTTTCAAATCATAGCAAGATACCTGTGTGGGTGATTTTGCGTGCCAATCAGAGGTGTACGATCTGTTTCGGCAATGACTCGATTCGAGTGTGGAAACCCAGATCGGCTGGCTTATATTAAGCACAACATACCTTTCAAGATGTCATATTTTCCTAAATATTCCCCTTGCCTATAAATGCCCGTGTCCAAAACACTTCATGAAAATAATACCACAAACCGCTTCGTTTCTTCGTTTTAATGTATATTAATGTGTATACAGCGGGCTGTAGGAAGTGGTTGACCAGATAGGTTATAAACATTTCCAGAAAGACTTTCTGAGCCGCAAAGAAGCGGCAAAGGACAGCTACCGGGAGCAAAATGGCGACTGTTGGCTGGTTGATCAATTCTATAAAACAAAACCATCAACTCGCAGTTCTCTGTTTGCTGTCATGCTAGCTGGCATATGTGAGGAGTGAGGAGATAGATATATTTTTTTGTAAATCCCGACGGCGCTGCTTTCTTTTCTCCGTTTTATTTAGCTGTCCTAGTTTTAGAAAGCTTTTGTTGACATATATATTGGCTGGGGAATTGATTCACGGCTACATGTGCCCAGCTTTCACCACCAGAGGGAATTTCAATAATTCCAAACATTACGTCTGAAATGTCTGCAAATCAAAGAATTGTACTAAATAAAAGCTTTAAATATAAACATAATCTAGGCAAATAAGTAATTGTGCTTCCGTGTTTGATTTAGGCGCGTTTCCCCAGTTATATAATGGAAACGTTACATGAATTTGCGTTAATGAGAAGTTAAAAGTCGACAGCGCTTGCCTTATGCTAGACAGATAAGAGGGATTATCCGTAAAATCAGAGTATAACCAGGTTTCATATCTACGACGGATGAATTTTACAAACAACCTAGACTGAAATAAGTAAAGTGACAGATTTGAAATGACCATTTAAAAATGAGTTAAGGAGTGCCCGTGAAACATAATCTCGTTATAAGCGATTCATATTCACTCATGTATGTGCGTGGTAACGACACTTAAAACTACCTCACTGAACTGAAACTTTGCATGAAACAAAAACTATGCATAAAAGCCAGTTATTGCTATAGAC